>NC_139585.1:24991848-25651848 GCF_946808225.1 Silurus aristotelis
GTTACTGCCCAACACTGATTATGACCACCTGCCTAATATTTTGTTGGTCCCCCTTTTGCTGCCAAAACAGTCCTGATCCGTCAAGCACTAAAAGCATGAACTTCTTCAGCAATTTGATCTACAATAACTTTTGGATCGGCTCACATGGGCCAGCCTCTCATCAATGCATCAATGAGCCTCGTCACCGGTTCACCACTGTTCTTTTCTTGGACCACTTTTGATAGATACTGACCACTGCAGACCTGCAACACTTCACAAGAGCTGCAGTTTTGGAGATGCACTAAACCAGTCATCTAACCGTTACAATTTGGCCCTTGTCAAACTCATTCAGATTCTTACTCTCTATTTTTTTCCTGCTTTTAACACATCAACTTTGAGGACAAAATGTTCTCCTGTTGCCTAATATATTCTACCCACTAACAGGTGCCATGATGAAGAGATAATCAGTGTTATTCATAATATTATAATGTCAGAATGTTATGCCTGGTCGGTGTCTGTGTATGCTATTTTTCTTTTATATTATGAATAATATTGTAGCCTTACACATTATTTATATCTGTACATTATAGACATCAATATCAATATAGGGAAATATTTATTACATATAACTATTGTTTTCTCTACGTATACCTGCATTTGCAGAATAAAACTCGGATAAATAAAGCCGGTGAGTTAATAGTAACTTCAGAGGTCAGCAGAAGCCAACAGAGAAACCTGGATGACTGTGTGCATAAAATCTCCGAGATCATTATTGAAGCCAGCGAACGACCACCAGAGCCGTCAGCAGAGGATCTCGCCTTGAGGGCTAAAAGGTGCATCTGACAAACGCAAATAATACAGAACAATTATACGGTGGAATCTTTTTTTTTTTTTTTTTTTTTTTATGAACATACAGGGCATGGTTTATTTATTATTGAAGCAGCTAAAAATGTGCTTGCTTATGTGATTAATGGGATCTTCAGTGGTCACTGACATTTGTTGAACAGCCTTCTATACTCAGAGTTTTTGAGTTTTACTCAACTTTATGATGCTGTTTGTTTAGGCAAACTCTTGGGAAGGCCAAGGACAGGTGTATTTATACTGAGATTATGTGACCTGTAAACTTTACACATTTCATTTAGGCGTTTTAAGGCACAAATTTACAAAACTTCTGCAATCACAATGTTTATTTTTCTCCATTGTTCAATTTTTTTTTTATTTTGTTGATTTAACCCATTAACTCTTCAGTAGGTTACTTTGTGTATATAAATAACCTAATCTCGACCTATTTGCTATTTCAGTTTCAGTTCACACCACTATAAAATGTGGAAAGGTTCAAGGGGATGAATACTATTTATCTTTTTTTCCCTACAGGTTAGAGAAAAGACATTTAATGAGGTTGAAGCAGAAAAAGATCCACTCTTCGACAAAGCAAGCACGACAGGTTAATTTCGACTGATTTGCAGCTGTAAATATGATTTCTCTTTTGAATTTATTGTAAATAAGAAACATTTTGTTTTGTGATGATCTAATGTGTAATATTTAAAGTAAAGAGCTTTCTTTTTCTTTTCTTTTTTTAAAGCCCAAAGGGATTGTATGTATTAAAAAGTATTCCTATGTGATTATTCAACTGTTTGTAAGTAAATAAATGTAATTGTGAAAAGTGTATTGTTGTAACGGAAATGAAGAAAAGACATTTAAAGGAATTTGTAAAATAATTAATTACAAAAATTATTCCATGAAATTAAGTAGTTGAATTGTATTTTTACATGATGTGGAATAGAAGAAAAATAAATATTTAAATAATTAAAAGTGTTTCCTTCTTCCCCACATGTAAAAATATAACCAAAACATCTGCTTCATTTCATGGAATAGTACATGTAATGTGTATTAATAATAATAAAAAAATATATATAATTAACTATATATTAATATTATATAGTTTTATCAATATTATTATAAAACGAAGTTAGCAGAGGATGGTTTCGATCCATCGACCTCTGGGTTATGGGCCCAGCACGCTTCCGCTGCGCCACTCTGCTATAGAAGGTGAAGCAGCACTGATCAATTTTTATCTTACAGTACAGACCACGCTTCTGTCACAGTGTTTAGCGCGACCCTCTAGTGGGGAATAAAGACATGACAGGTGTGTCCTTAATTAATCTTAATTAACTTGCCACCCTATATGAGAACTGCACCAACATACGCTGATTTTAAGTCTTTTCTTTAAACGTATTTATTTACTGTTGCATATGATCATAAGTAAGCACACTGGCATAACTTTAGTGTAATATCTGTTGAAGTGTCCTATGTTGACTTTTGTATTTTTTGTATTTTGTATTTTATTATATGCCTAAATTCTGTACAGCACTTTGGCCAACAGCTGATGTTTTTAAATGTGCTTTATAAATAATTTTGACTTGTCCTAACTATAATTATTTAACTGTATTTAAGCTAATTAATGTAATTGTGAAGAGAGTGTATTGTCAAGAAAAAAAAATCATCATAATCATCATCATTTGATTTGATTTGTAGATGATTGAAGGAAAGAGAAAGGAAGGAAAAAAATGGAGGAAAAATATTTAGCAGAGGATGGTTTCGATCCATCGACCTCTGGGTTATGGGCCCAGCACGCTTCCGCTGCGCCACTCTGCTGCGCTTTTCGTGATACAGAATTGATCATATTTGAATGTCTTCTATTTTAACGTTATCATGACGTTATTGTTTTTCGTTAGTACTTACCCTAATTTTTTTAATCGTTTGACTAATGTCTATTAGATTAAAAAGATTATAAAACATTTTATTTGCGGATCAAAAAATATTAGGCGTGAATCAGGAATGTAAAAACCATTACAGCATATAAAATACAGCATAAAACTTTAAATATATTCAAAATGATCAGAAGGTTTTTTCCCCCCTTTTTTGACACATTTGTTAATTTTAACGTTGGAAAGTAAAATGCTTCAAACCAAAAATATTTTTTGTTTGGAACAGGGGGGAAAAAAAGACGACCACGAAGGGACTCGAACCCTCAATCTTCTGATCCGAAGTCAGACGCCTTATCCATTAGGCCACGCGGTCACTGAATACAACGCTGTTCTTAAGCGCCTAAATTACTGTGTAGACGCTGTCATTCACGTTACAGACCTAAGCGACTACAAAATATACACTCGGCTACTCGCCAGGCTGATTTTATTCAGCCATATTTTCAAAACACGTCCATAATTAACTACATTTAAAACCATTTCACTTCGATTCTTCACGCCTTACACACTTCAGTGCGACTAAACACTTCAACAACCCAAAACTGTACAACGAAAAAACATTCAACTTCCCAGTGTCTCGCGTATAATAGAACATCTGTCTCCATGTCCCAAGCATCATGTGCACTTTCTTTCTTTTTGTTTATTGTCTGTGTTTGGTTACCCCACCCTAATAACTTCTGTATTGTATTGTCTTGTCTGTATTGCCTTGTATAGTCCAAGCTGAATGTATAGTTTTTATTCATGTCTGTACTTTCAGTCACTAACAGCTTGAACCAAATTCCTTGTGTGTGTCAAAACACCTGGCCAATAAACCTGATTATGATTATGATTTTTACTAATAAAAATGCATCTAGGTTGTTTTTAGGGATGTATGCTGAACAGCATTCTCAGCAGAAGATCAAGTTTAATCGACCAAATAAGGATCATAAACCATGTTCGTCTTTATGAGCCTAAAACCAATACAAAACTGTGACCCTGGCCACGACCATTGGGCTGTTGTGATATTATTCAGGGGTGAGCTAATCTCATAAACGATTATCATGTATTTTTTTTATTTTCAGATACATTTCAGACACTAATTGGTGATATTAGCATTTAAAACAGAAGAAAGATCAAGCCTGATCTTCTTAAAGATGAGCTTATGACTTGCTTTAAACATTATGCATATCAAAGTGTGCAAGCAGCAAACTGAAAAAGAAGTCTTTTTATACATTGTAAATATAATACCTGTTAAAGAAGAAATATAAAGTATTAATTTGTGGTATTAAAAGCTTTTATATGTGGTTGGATTGCATTGATTGAAAAGATTTAAGGCTTTTTGTAAAGAGTTCATATATGCTTTACTCTCTTTTTTGTTAAAGTTTATTATTCAACTAGATGAAAAGCTTATTTCACTTTGTAAATGGATATTTAGGATAAAAATAACGATTTAAAAGACTAAACAAATAATGAGTAAAAAAAAAAAAACAGTAACTGCATTTTTATTTGCTATGCTCAAATATATTTGTTTCAGCTCAACTGTACATTTTTGTTTACTATAAACAAGGAAATATTAATACAAAAAAAAGGTTATGCACACTGTTTATGCCTGAATCTATTCCAAAAACATCTGAAAACATCTGGAAAATAAGGAGAGAAGACTAAAGTGGTGACTAGTTAAAGTCTTAAGAAATGTAGTATGCTTTACAAAGTTAAAATTACCCTGTTACAAATTTTCTAGCTTTTCAGAAATAGTTTAACATTTACTTATAATTAATAACCAACAATAAACAGGGAAACATTACTGCACACAGATACATACATTCTTCTAAATCCAATGATCATGTTTTTTAAAAAAAATCTCGATTTGTTGCCTAATGTTTATCAGACAATCTTTGAAGCAGGGCAATGATGGTGTCTTGCTTGGATGAAATTAACTCCAGGGCTGTTGCCATCCTTCCCATTGCTTCAGCCATGCTACCCAGTGTTCGTTCCTGGCGCCGCTCCCGGGCCTCCTTTTTGCGTTGGCGCTGCTCCTCCAGGCGTTCGCGTTCTTCATGACTGGTGATGAAATTGCGAAGAAGGGCAGTACGCTCACCTGCGAGCCCTTGCTGTTGGGCAAAGCGAGAGACCACTGAGCCGACCTGAAGATGCCGAAACCGCCGTTTCAATGGCTGCCTTGTAATCTTGGAAGCGGGTTTGGAGGAAACATTGGACATGGAAATGTCAGTACTACACGCAGGGCTTGGGTTTGGGGATGTGTTACACAGGAGTGGGGATGTCACCAGTGTAGGAATTTGGGACGGTGTGGTGAAGAGGCCACTAGGGAGCAAACAAGGGGTGGCCATTGCAGCAACTGACACATTGTGCATCTGATGCTCTTCAGCCCTTACAGATGTTTTAGTTGTGGCTGTAAATCCAACAAGAGTTGAAGCAGGGTCGCTCTGACTGATCTTTGCTTTTCCTAACACTTTGTCCATCATCTAATTATGTGAAGTGACACAAAAAAATTAGAAGATAAAAAGCTTAAAAACAATTTACAATGAAATACAAACTAACAAAGCTTAGGTCATTATTTAATTTTATACCAGGAGTGTCCAATCTTTTCCTGGTGTGGGTGCTGGCTTTCATTCCAACCAAGCATCGGCCCTTTGTGGAAAAGATTGGACGCCCCTGTTCTATACATTCTCTATTTCAGCTTTATTAGTTACATACCTCAAAATATTCCCATGAGGTCTTGGCCTGTCCTCTACCCAGCCTGCTGCGCTCTTTTACTCTCTTGTATGTGACAATAAGGTTGTTCCATTTTCTTCTGATCTTTTCTACTGGCAATGAGTGGCCAAGGTTCTCCAGCTCACCCTGGACATTCTGGAAGAGACGGGAACGTTCATGGGAGCCATACATGTCCCAGCATCGATGCATTGCCTCAATGAGGTGCACAATAGCACGGTGGGTAAACTCCGATGATGTAGACACAGCTTCGGGGTAGGCCCGTGCTGCAGTACCTTTTCTTGCTTCCTCCCTGCTTACAACTGTAAAAAGTACATATTGCTCAGTATTAGGACTTTCCTGGTACCTGTCATTACTGTTACTGTTACTGTTTTTCTAAATAAATAACATAGAAACTAACCAGTAAGCACTCATTGACATTATAGAGCATGTTTATCTTGTTCTCTTGATTTTTGTTGCTGCTATAATTGTTAATATACATATTGTGCTGAGTTTTAACCATCTATTTAAACCCTCTTTCATAGAGTGCACAAGGTTCACCCAAACTGTGCAAAGTGTGTGCAAAGAGGTATGGACATTAAAAATGAGTAATTTGTGGTTATAAAACTAGGAGCTACTGAGCAACTCATAAAATAGCTCAACATTTGCGATCATCACAGATCCAGCACCAGCTACTCCATGCCAGAGCCTTTAAACGTGCCACATGTAGTATCAAATAGCATTTGTTTTTACAAGTATAAGTAAAAGTGTGTGTCTTTACCCTAAATCCTGGTTATACTTGTATCAGTATAAATCTCTCTGCATACCAATATAGTAACTAATTTACTTTGTTATGGTTTAGTTACATGTGTATGTATTTATTGTATCATTACATGCAATGTGTATCTACATGAAAAAAAACTCACCATGGGGCCCCTTCTGGTCTCTAAATACAGGCACAGCACTGTTTATGCTGATAGGGTCTGCAATTAAGGAGCAAATAAAGACTATTATTGACATGAGTTTATTTGTATTTGATGGTATTTAAAAGGCAAAGCTACAAATGGCAACTGTTTCAACCTTCTGTAGAATCTGAGACACCTGGCTGTTTTCGTGACTACTGGACAAAGTGTTAACCAGCACCACTCACAAAGTAACACAGGGGTGGGTTCCTTCAGCTGCTCGACATGATGAGCCGCAATTGTACAAGACACGCTCGCAGTCGACTCAGCTGCAGCTGGACTTTCATCGCAGGATGGAGGCATGATACTTTCAGATGATTCGCTTTTCAGCGACACGTCCATCGCTGCACTGGGGACTCAAAATACTGCGTTGTGTAAATGTTGTGGCTCCGTGTTATAGTGGCTTTAAAAAAAAATAAAGCGCACTATCAGACTGCTGACTGCTACGTCATAAAAAAGTGCATCAGAAATCTCAGCTTAACAAGAGCTTAGCAAAAAAAATCGCGGTATTTCTATATAATATATGCACCCATTTTTTTCTACTAGTCCTCAAACTTGCAGTAAAACACACAAATAATAATGGCTGCGATGCAACTGCGCAAATTTCCTGCGTACATCTACAACGCCATTGGTCGCATCTCTCTTGCGTCACACGCAGCGCCTGCGCTTTCGCAGACGCATTGCGCAGACGTCAAATATCCATCTTGATGGAGCTGTGTGCGTGTGCGTGTGCGCGCGTATTACAATAACACATTAACTCCTACTTAAGCAATGAAACTTTGCATCCATGCACAGAAGAAACATAAAGAACAAGTATGTACACAAACATAGAACGAGTAACATTAACTGAAACACATTAATAGAAATGTTACATTCATTACAGTATAAAACACATTGGCAACATGCATCACCTTTAAAAAATTGGGTATACTAAGATATTGTGAAATACACTGCAAAAACTCTAAATCAATATATATATATTTAATCTTAATTTAGCATTTTTAAAACAAAGCTTAGTGAATAAACCTTACTTGCTTTACTAAAGTTAGTCTTAAATCGTTAGCTATAGATAATGTTACATTTTCAGGTGTATATAAAAAGCTGATAGCAATTGTAACTGTTTTGAACCGTGTGACTGTTGTCGTTATATTGTTAAAATAAAACGATTTAAATAGAATACGCCTGTAATTGAAGTCAGAAATAATCAATTACATGGTTTTTAAATAGCTTCTGTACTAGAATATTACTTGTGGGAATATTTAAAGGGCCCTCTTTTATACTATGCCTGACACAAATCAAGATAAATATACCCAAGAAAGAACAAGCAATGAAATCTCTACTCAACGAAGCTGTGTCACACAAAGGTGTCAGTTTGTCTTCTCCTACTGATGTTATCCTGCCTATAGATGCAAGTTCCCAAAACACACTAACACCTTATATAGCGTTCCACTCACAAAAAACATCAATTATCTATCAGATATTCCGAGTATCAACAGTTTGATAAGGAATACTAGAATTAAGGAGAATGGGTACTCTCGCTGGTCCATTCCAGCACCACAGGGCCATTGCCAGAGCAATGTGGGACCGGACTCTGTTGAGTGCCAATTTATTAAGCCTTGCCTTAGGCTGTCCTTCTTAGGCCCTCGGAGAATCATCATTGGGTCATCAACTCATGCACACCAGGTATGGCATTATCCAATTAGCCAAATTTATAACAGGATTTTTCTTGAAATTTATTTAAAACATTTAGTGGGTTTGGAACAGGGGCATTTAGGAGCCATCACAGCCAGTGGAAATGTCCTACAGTGATCACAGAACCATCTGAAATGTGACATTTCAACATAGACTACATACAGCATAATAAAATGCACAACAAATAGTGCAGAAAATACATACACAAACAGCACTTTTAAAAGGTGTATGCTCAGTTAAAGCAGATCAGGCAATAGCTAAAGTTTCATTATGTGCTTTTGTTCTTTTTCTTTGAAACACTGAAGAGCTTTAATAGTATGGTTATATTTAATTTGAATCAGAATCAGAAATAGCTTTATTGAGAAGTATGTTTACACACACAATGAATTTGACTTGGTGACAGGAGCTTCAAGTGCAGGAGAAAGTACAGACATAGTGCAACATATGATAGTGCAGACATGCATAGTAATTACACAGTAGAGATGGAATATAACAAACTATAAGAAAAACAGACAAAAAAATAAATCACTATATATAAGTAGAAATATCGCCTTAATGATTGTACAGATTTGTTTTTTACAAGGGTGTAGTTTACAACTGTACCATTTGGATTCAATGTATAAATGTATCAGTTATGATGGACAATGTAAATTCAAGTATATTTTAAGTAAAAACGTTTTTGCCTGGCTGTTCTGGTGGATGGTGCCCTGTAACGCTGACCAGAAGGCAACAGTTCAAAGAGAGAGTGGGCTTGGTGTGTGGGGTCCAAAGTGATTTTCTAAGCACTTTTCCTCAATCTGGAGTTGGGAAGATCTTGCAGGTTGTGCAGGGGGGCACTAATAATCCTCTCAGCAGTCCTGACTAGACTTGGATTTGGTAGACAGATTTGATGATGGTAGAGTAGAACTGTGTCTGCAGCTCCTGTGGCAGGTTGAATTTCCTCAGTTGGTGAAGATGGTACAACCTCTGCTTGGCTTTTGTTTAGCAATGCAGTCAACATGATTGTCCCTCTTCAGGTCCTGAGAGAAACTTGAATGACTCCACTGTTGTTACAGTACTGTTCATGATGGTGAGTGCTGGGGGATTTCTCCCGAAGTCTACGATCATCTCCAATGTTTTGAGCGTTTTGAGCTCCAAGTTGTTGTAATTGCACCAGACAGCCAGCTCTTTTACCTCCTGTCTGTAAGCAGACTTGACTCCATCCGCAAACTTAGGGAGCTTAAACGAGAACACTGTCTGGGCCTGAAGCTTTTCTACTTGTCTCGTCATGTTTTCTTCACCCTGCAAGAAGGAAGCACTAGTGTACTCTTGCGTCGAATTCTGTCACGGTACAGCCCTATGTTACTTGGTTAGACAACACATGAAAGCAGAATAAAAATGCCCTCTTCCCTTATTTACACATATATGTTCTTGCTGGATCCAGAGATTCCTTTAAAAACACTGGAAGCATTGAATAATACAAATCAAAATAACATGGAATGGAATGCAACCCACAACAAACTCACACACACACACACACACACACACACACGCACACATTCACCTAAGTGGTGTCTAGAGTGAAACACCTTACTGTCAGGCTTTCTATTTATTAAGACAACAAGTATGTGTTTTCCCCAGGCGTGTTTTTGTTACTATGTGTGTAAGCTTATGTTTAAGATGCAGCATCTCTAGATGCTACAAGGAGAAGCATTACATGTTAACATTTAACAGTTACAGTGCATCCAGAAAGTATTCACAGCACTTCACCTTTTTCATATTTTGTTATGTTATAGCCTTATTCCAAAATTCTACAAACAATACCCAATAATGACAATGTGAAAGACGTTTGTTTGAAATCTTTAAATTTGTTTAAAAAAAGAAATCACATGTACTTAAGTATTCACAGCCTTTGTCATGACACTCAAAATTGAACTCAGGTGAATCCTGTTTCCACTGATCATGCTTGCTTTCTACAACTTGAATGGAGTCCACCTGTGGTAAACAAAGTTAATTGGACATGATTTGGAAAAGGCACACCTGTCTATATAAGGTCCCACAATTAACAGTGCATGTCAGCACACAAACCAATCCATGAAGTGCAAGGAATTGTCTGTAGACCTCCGAGACAGGATTGTATCAAGGCACAGATCTGGGGAAGGGTACATGAAATTTCCTGCAGCATTGAAGGTCCCAATGAGCACAGTGGCCTCCATTATCTGTGAATAGAAGAAGTTTGGAAACACAAGGACTCTTCGTAGAGCAGGCCACCCGGCCAAACTGAGCGATCAGGGGAGAAGGGCCTTAGTCAGGAACCCGATGGTCACTCTGAATGAGCTCCAGAGTTTCTCTGTGGAGAGAGGAGAACATTACAGAAGAACAACTATTTCTGCAGCACTCTACTAATCAGGCTCGTATTGTAGTGTGGCCAGACGGAAGCAACTCCTTAGTAAAAGGCACATGACAGCCCGTCATGTTTGCCAGAAGAACTCTTTGGCCTGAATGCCAAGCATCATGTCTGGAGGAAACCAGGCACCGCTCATCTCCTGGCCAATACTATCCCTACAGTGAAGCAGGGTGGTGGCAGCATCATGCTGTGGGGATGTTTTTCAGTGGCAGGGACTGGGAGACTAGCCAGGATCAATCTTTTGATGAAAATCTGCTCCAGATTTGCGCTCTGGACCTTAGACTGGGGTGACGGTTCATCTTTCAACAGGACAATGACCCTAAGCACACAGCCAATATAACAAAGCAGTGGCTATGAGATGACTTTGTAAATGTTCTTGATGGGCCCAGCCAGAGCCCAGACATGAACCTGATTAAACATCTCTGAAGAGATTTGAAAATGGCTGTGCACGGACACTCCACTTTCAACCTGATGGAGCAAAAAAGGTTCTGCAAAGGAGATTGGGAGAAACTGCCCAAGGATAGGTGTGCAAAGCTTGTAGCATCATACTAAAACATACTTGAGCTGTAATTGGTTGTAACTGTTTTTTTATTAAAAATTTGCAAAGATTTTAAACAAACTTCTTTCACTTTGTCACCATGGGTTTTGTTTGTAGAATTTTAAACAAAAAATGAATTTAACCCATTTTGGTGTAATGCTGTAATAACAAAATGTGAAAAAAGTGAAACACTGTGAATACTTTCTGGATGCACTATAAATAGTCCTTACTTTGTTTTTTTGTTGTTGTTGTTGTTGTTGTTGTTTTTTTTTTAGTATTTATAGATGAATAACCCATATAATGCCATCAGGAAAGATTAGAAATTAAACATGGATCTTGCATAATTTTAATAACTAAAAAATTATTCCATTAGCCTAGAGGTTTCTATTAACATGCATCCTTAGACCTTTACTCTTATATTAACTTGCTTTCAAGCATATCTAATGGGACAGAACTTTAAGATCAGGTTAAAGCTAGTCTTCAAGATTGTGGTTCATCATGAAGTTGAAATAAGTTACAAATAAGAAACAAGTTATAGAATAAGAAGTTATTCTTGGGTTATCAGAATGCATATTTTTGTGTCAATAGAAATAAGATGGTAGACCATCTTAAAGGACAGCATTTGAGGACTACATGTCCAATTTTGTGGCAGAAGGAACAGAATCTGGCTTCTTTTACGGTTACTGCTAACGCAGGATGAAATGTCTTTAAACTTGCATTATTGTTTTTAAACCATATCATCTTAACAATAATGTTATTGTATACATATAGCTCTTTTACATGCACTTCTACAGCACAAAGGTAAGGGGTCACTCTTAATATCAGAATAGCTGCTGAAAGTTTAAAATTCCTCCAATAATAACCCCCGAAAATGTCACTGGGTGCTTTTCTTTACTCATGTGCATCTCAGATATTTCATCCATGTTAACTGACATCAGGCCTTACACATTAAGCAGTGCTTGTTTAAATCTGTAAACTTATAAATATCAAAATCGTTGATTTATAACTTCATACACTACCTAGTGAAAATGAAGCAGCAAAAGTGGTTTGTCCAGTCAGACACCCTTTTTCACAGCTACCATATTGACTTTTTCATGTAATCTATGTACAGTACAGTGTCATAAAATTGAGTAATGTCAACATCTCTGTAAAGCTCACAATATTTTCTGCGGAAATCTTTAAGTTCGTGTTCAAGTTTATTTTTATAGCGCTTTTCACAATAGACATTGTCTGAAAGCAGCTTTAACTTAAGAAATTAAAGTGAATTTTGTGTATTTATCCCTGATAAGCAAGCCTCAAAAGGAAAACCATCCTCATTTGGGTGACATAAAGGGTGTGATTATAAATCTTAAAACAATACAAAACACTGGAGAGTGAGAACTTCCATGAGTACGCTCGGAGTGTGTGTGATTATGAGTAATGTCCTTTCTACAGTCTTATACAGTCAGTTGACTTTGTGGAACCAGGAGCTACTTAACAAACTTATATAATAGCTCAACATTTGAGATAATCATAGATCCAAGAAAATTAAATTTATGCTGAGCCTTTAAACATTTGTAGAGGTCTAAACTCTACATGAAGTGGAATCCAAATGGCATGGGTACATCTCCAGATGGTTTGAAATGTTTGCGGGTTGGCATGTACTTCTTTGAAGGTCCATAATCTTCATGAGGTGGGACACAACTGGAGCTGGTGCAACCTCAGGATTCTTAAGGATAGGTAGAAAAAGAAAAGCAGTGGAGAGGAATTAGCGTAGTTAATATTAACAAGCACAAGTTGATAATGTGCATTTGATCATATATACTGGAGCACAAGGTTATGATATGTGATGTGTGTTATGTGTAGGCCTTGCTAAAAAATATATGTTTTAATCCGCGCTTAAACTGTGAGAGTGTGTCTGAGCCCTGAACACTGTCAGAAAGAATATTCCAAAGTTTAGGAGCTAAATGAGAAAATGCTTTACCACCTTTAGTGGACTTTGTAATGTAGCTGATATGATTTTCAAAAGACAATTTGCTGTCTAAAATAACTCCCAGCTCTTTTACTGTTGAACTTGTAGTACATCTTTCTAAATGCAAGTTGAATTGCTGGAGCTTCTGTGTACTAGTTTTTGGGCTAATGAGCAAAATCACCCAATCTTTTAATTCTTCAACACACTCAGTTAACCAAGCCAATTGAGATGTTTCATCTGGTTTTGATGAGATACAGTATATAGTATGAGCGGCCTAACAGTGGAAGCTAATCCCATACCTTCTAATAATATTTCCCAAGGGAAGCCTGTATATTGTAAAAAGCAGGGTCCTAGAACTGAACCTTGTGGCACCCTATGTTTAACTTTCAATTAACCCGGATAATTCTCCATTTAAATCTACAAAATGGTAACGATCAGACAGATAGGATTTGAACCAGCTTAATCTTGAACTGGGTGTTTTTCTTGTGCATAGAAAAAATATAAAATATAGATGAAAAAAATGTTGATATATTTCTTAAATAAGCATGGCAAACCCACTAAATATGAATTTAACTACAAAGACATTCCATGGGGCTGTAACGATTCCAGCTACAGTTCAGTCCAGCTACAGTTCCACCAGAGTGAGTCATCACCCAAGTTTTGAACACCTTTGGGGCAAAGTTCACTTCCTGTTGTGCCTTTTTAGCCAGTGCTCATGCTCAGCTGTTTTGGGAAGTATTGTGTCTCCTAGCACATACCAAGCTGTTACTTTATTCCATGTTCTTAGTTACTGGTTTTGTCCCTGTTATAGTTTCTGACCTTTTCTTCCTTCTTGTTGTATTTATTGGATTTGTTTGCCTCATGGACTGCCTTTTCTTTACTAAACCTTATTGCCTGCTTCTGACTGCTGTGTTTGAGGATAACATGTTTTGGTTTAGATTCATTAAACCTCAGCATGTATTCTAAACAAATGGATTGTGAGTCTACCTCACAGGGGCATTGTTAATCACTGTCAGGTTATCGAAGAAAACTTACTTAGACAACGATTGCTTATTTTATTTTGGCATGTTTTATTATTTCATTTATTTTAGCTTTTTTTTATGTAAGCAAACATATTGGAACACAGAGTCAAATAAATAAACAAATAACAATTAGTCTTGTCATTTGAATACTTTTGAAGGGGAATATATATAAAAGTGACATAGCTAAAGCACATAAAATATTTTTGTTGCCAGTGGAATAGCAGCAGTATGATAGCATATTAAGGGCAAATACCTTTATTCCTTGTGTTTGAAAAGAGAAAATTATTTTTAAAAACTATTTGTAATGTCCTTAGTAAATAGAGTGAACTAAATGTTACAAAAAAAAAGTCAGAACAGTTTCAGCTCCAACCTATTTTTAAAAACATTGAGATCTCCATATATATGAAAAACAAGAAGGAACGTGGCATTTTTTGGATATAATGAGAAAGTTAGGTATGATGGGAAGGATGTAAGCATTCGCTAGACAAAGGCTCATTAGAATTTTGCAGTTACAAATTGGAATGCAATTGCTTTGTCTTTTTTCTTTTTTGCTCAGATTATTTTTTATTAAAATGTGTGTAAACTTTAGAGACTGTTGTGTATGAAAATCCCACAAAAGCAGCCTGTCTGGAACATACAATTTCATTGTGAACATTTTTGAGTTTTTTAGAAACATTAACCGAAGTTCTGCACAAGGCTGCACACAGTCACAGGGAGCACCAAGCTTCATAAGTCAGTGTGCCAAAAACATCAACCTGTGCACAAAAGGAGCTGTGCAACTGGTGCTATTCTGACCATGTGTGTAAGGGGACTATTTTGAAGGTGATAGTGTGTAAACATAGATAAATAAAGTATTTTCTTGTGAACTCTCTTTTTAGTACAACCTCAAATACACACACACACACACACACACACACACACACATAGATATCATGTATATCAGTGTTGGGTGGTCAGGGCCAGCAAAGTCTTCTCTGCTGGCCTAAACACTATCAGATCTGCACTGCTTCCAGTACGTGTATCTAGCGAGCTGGCCAAGAATAGCGTCAGCATTCTTCCATCCTCTGATTGGTTGATCAGAGGGGAAACTGTTACAGCCAAATTTCAACTGGCAAAATATATATTTATATATTAATAAATATATATATATTTATATATATTTATATATTAATAAATATATATATATATATATATATATATATATATATACATACATACATTTATATATATATATATATATATATATATATATATATATATATATATATATATATATATATATATATATATATAAGGATATTACATCATATTTTTAAACAGAATTGAAACTCTTGCATTACTGTTTTTGTTTTTCGCCTTTTGCAAATTTCAAATAAAAAGTCCATTTGCAACTGTATTTCCCATTTCTTATCAGTTATAATCGTCATATTTAAATAGCAATATTGAATACCATGTCTGCTTTTTCACTTTTTCTGTGTCACGTATGTAGCCTGCCTAAACTTAAATGAAATAGCAATTCCTTTTGTATTTGAATTTCCGATTCCATGCAGCTGTCAATCAAGTGTCAGACGATGGCCAAGAGGGGAAATGCCAGTAATGAACAATTTTGCAGAATGGAGGTAGTCGGTGAAATTGTGGAGGACGTTTTGGTGCTTGTGCAGCATGTTTATGACAGTTCACATGCTACAGATTTCCTTTAACTCAGAAGCCATTTAGTTTCAGACAGGAGTTTGTCACCTTGATGAGAAGCTCGTGCACTCTTAGTGCCGGTCCCAAGCCCGGATAAATGGGGAGGGTTGCGTTAGGAAGGGCATCCAGCGTAAAACATGTGCCAAATCAAATATGCAGATTACGAAAGAGAAATTAATACCGGATCGGGTTACCAACGACCGCCACAGGTATTGTTAGCCAACAGGGTACCGGTGGAAATTGGGCTACTGTTGGCCAAAGGAGGAGAAGGAGAGGAGGAAGATGTCTACAGAGACGGCAGGGAAAGGAGAAGTGTAGGAGAGTGGAGGTTAGGGTTGGTACTTGAAATGTTGGTACTATGACTGGTAAAGGGAGAGAGATAGCTCATATGATGGAGAGGAGAAAGGTAGATATGTTATGTGTTCAGGAGTCCAAGTGGAAAGGGAAGTAAGGCCAGGAACATTGGAGGTGGGTTTAAACTGTTCTTTCAGAACAGTTGTGAAGGGGTGATCCTGAGGAAAGAGTACAGTAAGAGTGTAGTAAAGGTGAAGAGAGTTTCTGATAGGGTGATGAACGTGAAGCTGGAAGTTGAAGGGGCGATGATAATTGACATCACTGCTTATGCTCCACAAGTGGGCTGTAAGATGAAGGAGATGAAAAAATTCTGGAGTGAGTTAGATGAAGTGGTAGAAAGGGTACCTAGGAATAAAAAATCGGTGATTGGGGCAGATTTAAATGAGCATGTAGATGAAGGAAACAGAGGTGATGGGTAGGTATGGCTTTAAGGAGAGGAATGTAGAAGGGAGGTTGGTGGTAGATTTAGCTAAAAGGATGTAAATGGCAGTGGTGAACACTTATTTTAAGAAGAAGGAGAATCATAGGGTGACGTATTAGAGTGGAGTAAGGTGCACACAGGTGGACTATGTTCTATGTAGGAGATGCAACCTGAAGGAGATTGGAGACTGTAAGGTGTTGGCAGGGGAGAGTGAAGCTAGACAGCATCGGATGGTGGTCTGTAGGATGGTTTTGGAGGTGAAGAAGAAGAGGAGTAGAGTGAAGACTGAAAGAAGAATAAGATGGTGGAAGCTGAAGGAGGAAGACTGTAGTGTGGATTTTGAGCAGCTGATGAATTTGGATGGTGTGGAGATGGTGAAGCAGGAAGTGGATTATATTAGTAAGGAGGAAGTGAGAGCAGCAATTAAGAGGATGAAGAGTGGAAAGTCGGTTGGACCAGATGACATACCAGTGGAAGCAAGGAATTATTTAGGAGAGATGGCTGTGGAGTTTTTAACAAGATTGATTAAAAGGAGGGGGAGTGGTGGCTCCAGCGGTTGAGGCGCTGGGCTGCCGATCGGAAGGTCTGGGGTTCAAGCCCCGGTATCGCCAAACTGCCGCTCTTGGGCCGTTGAGCAAGGCCCTTAACCCTCTATGCTCTGGGGGTCCCTTACGAGGAAAATACCAAGGTCCGTGACGTCGGAGTGACGTGGGGCCGCCTTCCCGTGGGCTCACCACCTGCAGGAGGGACCGTAAGGGACGGTGCTGTGAGGATTGGGCAGCAGTTAAAGGCGGGGGCATGCTTAGACTGCTGCCCCCGCGACCCGAATTACGGATAAGCGGGAGAAAATTTATGAAAATGAATGAATGAATGATTAAAAGGATTTTGGAATGTGAGAGGATACCTGAGGAATCGAGTGTGCTGGTACCAATCTTTAAGAATAAGGGAGATGTGCAGACCTGCAGCAACTACAGGGGAATTAATTTGATCAGTCAGAGTGTGAAGTTATGGGAAAGAGTAGTGGAAGCCAGGCTGAGAGAAGGTGACCATCTGTGAGCAACAGTATGGTTTTATGCTGAGGAAGAGCACCACATATGCATTATTTTCTTTTCAGAATATTGATGGAGAAGTATAGAGAAGGTCAGAAGGAGTTGAATTGTGTGTTTGTGGATTTAGAGAAAGTATACGACAGGGTGCCAAGAGAGGAATTGTGGTACTGTATGAGGAAGTCAGGTGTGTCAGAGAAGTATGTGAGGGTGGTGCAGGACATGTATGAGGACAGTGTGACAGCAGTAAAGTGTGCAGTAGGAACGACAGACTGGTTCAAGGTGGAGGTTGGACTGCAATCTGAGCCCTTTTCTCTTTGCAGTGCTGATGGACAGGTTAATGGATAAGGTCAGACAGGAGTCTCCATGGACTATGAACTATGGACTAAGTTCTCGGATGATACTGTTATTTGTGGTGAGAGTAGGTAGCAGGTTAAGATGAGCCTGAGGGGTGAAGGTACGTGCTGGAGAGAAGGGGAATGAAAGTCAGTAGGAGTAAGACAGAGTACGTGTGTGAATGAGAAAGCGGGCAGTGGAGTGGTGTGTTTGCAGGGAGAAGAGGTGGAGAAGGTGGAGGAGTTCAGGTACCTGCGGTCAACAGTGCAAAGTAATGGAGAGTGGAGAGTGTGTTAAAGAAATGAAGAAAAGAGTAATGGAGAGTGTGTTAAAGAAATGAAGAAAAGAGTGCAGGCAGGGTGGAGTGGGTGGAGAAGAGTGGCAGGAGTGATTTGTGATAGAAGGGTATCTGCAAGAGTGAAAGGAAAAGTTTATAGAACTGTGGTGAGAACTGTGATGTTGTATGTTTTAGAGACAGTGGCATTGAGTAAAAGACAGAAAGTGGAGCTGGAGGTAGCAGAGCAGAAGATGTCAAGGTTTTTTTTGGGAGTGACGAGGATGGACCCGATTAGAAACGAGTTTATTAGAAGGACAGCGCATGTAGGACATTATTGGAGACAAGGTGAGGGAAGCGAGATTGAGATGGTTTGGACATGTGCAGAGGAGGGACATGTGGTTTATCAGTAGGAAAATGCTGAGAATAGAGCCACCAGGGAGGAGGAAAGATGGAAGGCCAAAGAGGCGGTGGTGAGGGAAGACATGCAGGTAGTTGGGTTGAAAGAGGCATATTTAGTGGACAGGGGGGGTATGGAGACAGATGATCTGCTGTGGTGACCCCTAATGGGAGAAGCTGAAAGAAGAAGATTAGGGCTGCAACAACTAATTGATAAAATTGAACAAACAATATGTGTGTCTCGACCTTGAGGCTGTCATGCCCAAATGGAATGACAGGGAGCACTGTTTGGTACCCCATGACAGCAACGGCTTGTCCACGACAAAACTGCATAACTGCTTGGTGATACACCCAGGCCTAAATGGGACAATGAATTGAAACCTGAATTGATATTGCGTATGTGACAAATATGTCTATGGTCAACTCCTGGCCAACTGGAGTGGAGTATGCACCCTGCTCTCCAAATCTTGAGGAAACCAGCTATGACCCAAAGTCACAAAACCTGATAAAAACACTTTGATCTTAAAGCGGTCTAAAGTGCTGTGTTCAGGTTGCAGTCTTCTCTGGAGGCGTGTGTTCGAATTCCACCTCCTCAGCCAGTTTTCCTGAACTGCGCCAATGCAGAGGAACCTTTTTTGAGTTGTTACTGATACTGAAAGAACGTGAGAAAACTGTTCAACATGCTGTTTGATTCTAACGTTTGTTTTAAATGCTTGAAACTGAAAAATTTTTGGGAAAAATTTCTTACAAATGCTTAAGCATGTCTTTGGACAACAATTGTTGAAAACTCGCTGTGACACACCAGTCCTCCAGTACTCCAGTACTCATGTTAGTTCTCACTCTCCAGTGTTCTGTATTGTTGAAAGATTTATGATCAAACTCTTGATGTCACCCAAATGAGGATGGGTTCCCCAAAGCTGCTTTGAGACAATGTCTGTTGTGAAAAGCGCTATAGAAATAAACTTGACTTGACTTGACAATGCAATTTTAAGCCAAAAATCATTTTAAGATGAAAATGTGCATATAGGAAGATCTTGCACACAAAATTCTGATACATTCCATGTTCAGATTGCCATGAAGGAATCCTTGATCACAATTTCCTTGTAGAGCTTTTTCCTAATCTGCAAAATAGTACAACCAATATGAAATAAAATAGTAGGATTTAATTTTTTTGGTAAATTTAAAAGGTCCAAATGACACATACAAATCTTATTTTCAGAAAACATTAAAGGACTGGAATATGCAGACCAGTGTACTGTGCAAAGGCATACACTGATTTGTTTTTATGTGACACTTTTTCTTTTACAAAGGCTGTACATGAGAGAGTGTCAAAGTAAAGAAAAGGAATCTGAGGATACTAGAAGAAAGGACGTAAAATTTTATTTCATTTGCACTTTATTTACACACAGATTTACCCACACCATGGCACAATTTTTTACCATTCGCAGAATCAGATCCTGTACAAATGATGACACAAATGAACATCACATGCCTGGCATTCCAAAGTGTTTTTCTGCTTCTTACAACGCGCTGGTTTGCAAGACACAAAGATCCAGCAACCAGGAGTGACAGTAGCTCTGTCTAGGCATTGTGGTCTTTCACAGGAAAAAGGGGTCCTTGAGTGACAGGTAGCTTGGCCGAGTAGTCTAAGGCACTGCGTTTAGGCTTCAGTCTCTTTGGATCCATGGGTTTTAATCCCACCGCTGACACAGAGTATTTTAAAGGTTGTGTGGATTGTCACTTCCTGTCTCCAAAATATTTTCTAGGGATTGTGGCTTCCCTTCTTTCTTACTGTGCACTTACATGCCTCCAGTGGGCTCAAGAGCCCAAATGAGACAACAAAGCAAAATTAACCATCGGCAGAATGTGTGCCGCTATCTATAAACTTTTGCCCATCTCATAACACACTGCCCCTCTTTTTTGTGCACGATAAAAAGCCCCTAGTTTCTTCAGCAGTGCCGTCAGTCCACCTTATTGGGCGAGGTGGCCGAGAGGTTAAGGCGATGGATTGCTAATCCATTGTGCTTTGCAAGCGTGGGTTTGAGTTCTACCCTCGTTGCAATACTGTATCTAAGTCGCCGATGTATAGCAACTTTTGTTTATATTGTTTTTTTTTCACAAGGCTTCAGGATATAATGCCTTGACTGTTTAGAGGAATTTCCGAAGATGTGTGGTTTGCGTAAACGTTGCGACTTCTTGCCTTTCATTTGACATCACTGGCTTGAACACTTGTTTTGTTATCATGATAGCTGAGCATGGGTTCTCATTTAAACAGGATCTGGTTCCAGAAATGGCACAAAAGTGTTTAACTGTGTGGCTAAATTTGTGTATAAATAAAGTGCAAATATATAAAAAAAAGCAACGGCCGTTCAGCCAGTATCCACAGATTCTTTATTTTTTTATTTCTTTTGTGGCATTTTATCTTGATAATTCAATATGGAGATGGACCATTGATGAACCTTGACACTCTCTCATTTACAGCCCTTGTGAAAGAATAAGTGTCACATAAAAGTAAATCAGTGTTTTGATTTATGTGAACAAGTGAACAGAACTGATTTCACAACAATGCTGTACAGAATACACTGGTCTGCATAATCTAGTCCTTTAATGTTTTCTGAAGATAAGCTTTGTACTGTATGTGTGTTTTTTATCTGGTTGTTCGGAGAAATAAAATACAAATCATTACTTTTTGACTAAGAGAGGCTAAACTTGAAAAACTGATAGAAAATACTGTGTGCAGTGCTGGATAACATTTCTATTATATTTGACAAGAGCTTGTAAGACTGAATAACATAGAGCTAAAATGAGCACCTTTTGACTAGCAAATACAGCTACCCTCGTTCTCGATGGGTCTACGCTTTGGACCCGCTGATGAACATCAACAGTATTTACATGAAGAGATCTACTGTTTTTGACGAAATTTGCAAAGTGGCAGTGGTGGAATTCAAACCCACGCCTCCAAAGGGACTGGAGCTTGAATCCAGTGCCAAAGACCATAGTTGGGCTCTTGAGGCCACTGAAGGCATGTAAGTGGACAGCAAAAAAGAAGGGGCGCCACATTTCCTAGGACAGACTTTGGAGGCAAGAAGTCGCAACGTTTACGCAAACCACATATCTTCGGATTTCCTCTAAACAGTCAATATGGCTTCACTGAGATGCATTATATCCTGAAGCCTTGTGATAAAAATAACAACAAGGACAGAAGTTGCTATACATCGGCAACTAAGATAGAGCCTTGCGACGAGGGTAGGACTCAAACCCACGCTTGCAAAGCACAATGGATTAGCAGTCCATTGCCGTAACCTCTCGGCCACCTCGTCCAATAAGGTGGATTGACGGGACTGCTGAAGAAACGGGGGGCTTTTCATCGCACACAAAAAAGAGGGGCAGTGTGTTATGAGATGGGAAAAAGTTTATAGATAGCGGCACACATTCTGCCGATGGTTAATTTTGCTTTGTTGTCTCATTTGGGCTCTTGAGCCCACTGGAGGCACGTAAGTGCACAGTGAGAAAGAAGGATAGCCACAATCCCTAGAAAATACTTTGGAGACAGGAAGTGACAATTCACACAACCTTTAAAATAATCCCTGGCAGCGGTGGGATTAAAACTCATGGCTCCAAAGAGACTGAAGCCTAAACCCAGTGCCTTAGACTACTCGGCCAAGCTACCTGTCACTCAAGGACCCCTTTTTGCTGTGAAAGACCACAATGCCTAGACAGAGCTACTGTCACTCCTGGTTGCTGGATCTTTGTGCCTTGCAAACCAGCACGTTGTAAGAATCAGAAAAACACTTTGGAATGCCAGGCATGTGATGTTCATTTGTGTCATCATTTGTACAGTATCTGATTCTGCGAATGGTAAAAAATTGTGCCACGGTGTGGTTAAATCTGTGTGTAAATAAAGTGCAAATAGAATAAAATTTCATGTCCTTTCTTCTAGTATCCTCAGATTCCTTATTTTTTTTTTTACTTTGACACTCTCTCATGTACAGCCTTTGTAAAAGAAAAAGTGTCACATAAAAGAAATCAGTGTATGCCTTTACACAGTACATTGGTCTGCATAATCCAGTCCTTTAATGTTTTCTGAAAATAAGATTTGTATGTGTCATTTGGACCTTTTAAATTTACAAAAAAAATTAAATCCTACCATTTTATTTCATATTGGTTGTCCTATTTTGCAGATTAAGAAATAGCTCTACAAGGAAATTGTAATCAAGGATTCCTTCATGGCAATCTGAACACATAATGCAATGGCGGTATCAGAATTTTGTGTGCAAGATCTTCCTATATGCACATTTTCATCTTAAAATGATTTTTGGCTTAAAATTGCATTGTCAAGTCAAGTCAAGGTTATTTCTATAGCGCTTTTCACAACAGACATTGTGTCAAAACAGCTTTACAGAAATCAACAGTCAAGGTGAACGGTTTGCATTTATCCCTGATGAGCAAGCCGTGGCGACTGTGGCAAGGAAAAACTCCCTCAGATGTTATCAGGAAGAAACCTTGAGAGGAACCAGACTCAAAAGGGGAGCCCATCCTCATTCGGGTGACATCAAGAATTTGATCATAAATCTTTCAACAATACAGAACACTGGAGAGTGAGAACTAACATAAGTACTGGAGTATAAGATTATAAATAATGTTCTTCCTACAGTCTTATACATTCTATATGGTTAGTAGCTTCTAGTTTTATGAGCTCAACATTTGTGATCATCACAGATCCAGCATCAGCTTCTTCATGCCAGAGCCTTTAAACATTCCAGGAGGTCCAATGTCAAAACCACACATGTAGCGGGATCCAATTGGCACTGGTACGTCTCTAGATGTTTCGGGATGTTTGCAAGTTCGGCATCTACTTCTACAAAGGTCCATGATCTTCATGAGGTGGGACGTGACTGGAGCTGGCCAACCTCAGGATGCCTCGGGATGGGGAGAGAAAGAGAAGCAGTGACGAGAAATTAGCGTAGCTGCTGTTCATGATATTAACAGCACAAGTTGATAATGTGCATGTGATCATATGTTCTGGAGCACAAGGTTATGATGTGAGACGTATGTTATGTGTAGGCTTTGCTAAAAAAATGTGTTTTTAATTTGCACTTAAACTGGGAGAGTGTGTCTGAGCCCTAAGCACAGTCAGGAAGACTATTCCAGAGTTTAGGAGCTAAATGTGAAAATGATCTACCACCTTTAGTGGACTTTGCTATTCTAGGAACTACTAGAAGCCCAGAGTTTCGAGATCTCAGGGAGCGTAGCGGATTGTAGCGTGTTAAAAGACTGGAGAGATACATGGGAGCCAAACCATTTAGTGCTTTATAAGTGAGTAGCAGTAGTTTGAAGTCTATTCGAAACTTAACAGGAAGCCAGTGCAGGGATAATAAGATTGGGGTTATATGATCGTATTTTCTTGACCTTGTAAGAACTCTTGCTGCCGCATTCTGAACTAACTGAAACTTGTTTATTAATGATGCAGGACATCCACCTAGTAATGAATTACAGTAGTCTATTCTGGAGGTCATGAACGCATGGACAAGCTTCTCTGGATCTGAAATAGATAACATTTTTCTTAACTTAGAAATATTTCTAAGGTGAAAGAAGGCTGTTTTTGTAACTTGATTGATATGATTTTTAAAAGACAAGTTGCTGTCTAAAATAACTCCCAGGTCTTTTACTTTTGAACTAGTGGTTACAGAACATCCCTCTAACTGCAGGTTGAGATGCTGGAGCTTCTGTATACTGTTTTTTGGGCCGATGAGCAAAATCTCCATCTTATCAGAATTTTGTAGTAGAAAGTTATGAGTCATCCAATCTCTTATTTCTTTAACCCACTCAGTTATCCAAACTAATTGAGCTGTATTGCCTGGTTCTGTTCAGATATTTAGCTGGGTATCATCAGCATAACAATGGAAGCATTGAACACTGCTCTTTAACACTTCAGCAGCACTTTTATAAGTCAAATCCAAAGATAATTATTTTTGACTTCTGACATCCTGCACAAGGCGAGATCCAAACAGCCAGAGGTTCAAGATTTCTTTTGTTTCTTTGTAATCTATTTACAGACTGTTCAGCATGAAACCAGAGTAATTTAAAGGTCGTCAGGCAATTATGGCCTCAATATATTAAAGGGAAGAAATCATACCCCTAGACCAAAAGGCCTCCTTGTGGAAGAAGTATCTACTGACATGTCACTGCATAGTTCATGTGCTTTGCTGGCATATGTCTTAAATTGAAACAAATAGAGAAAACTTTAAAGTGTCCAGACAAAGCTGCCCTCTGTAACTACAGGAAACAGACAGGGTTATTAGTGATTTGAACTTCATTTAAACTTTTGTATTAAAATGTCACTGTACATTGCAAATACATGTCTCCTTTTCTCCATGCTGACACTTTGAAACAGTTGCTGTTGCTTTTGCTTTTAGAGTGCAGAGCAATGTAAGGGAGATTTGGTCCTATTTCAAATCACTAATTATGTAGGGAATTGTTTTCTGGGTTCTCGTTGAAGAAAGTGTTATGGCATTGTGCTACCTAAAATGTAAGATAGTACTGAAAGGGAGATTTCAATAACAAAAACAGAGTAATTTAAAAGTGTCCAGCCAATGATGCCCTCTACAACTATATGAGATGAAGGAGCTCTGCAGGAGAAGAGCTAGACTATTCAGTCTAACACTTGGCAGTAATTTACCACTGGAATGACACTACACCGTGCACATGTAGGTGAAGGGAAGGCGCGATTCAAACAGACAGAGGTTCAAGATTCCTTTTGTTTCTTTGTAATCTATTTACAGACTGTTCAGCATGAAACCAGAGTAATTCAAAGGTTGTCAGGCAATTATGTCGTCAATATATTAAAAGGAAGAAATGGCTCTCACAGTATTTAAACGTTTTTTGTGCTATGAGGTAACAAGCACCAAGCGAGGACCAAGTTATCAGCGATACGGTTGTCTGATAGCGCTTGTTCAACCCAACAAAGGTTATTCAGTGTAAAAGTTGGGTTTGTCCGGGATTTGAACCCTGGACCTCTCGCACCCAAAGCGAGAATCATACCCCTAGACCAACGAGCCAGATGACGGGCTTACGCTTCAGCTCAAGGGTCGGTATGCCAAGGTAACCTCAGAAAACTTCCACACAAGAGCAAGGTCTCTTCGAGAATTTGGTTGTTTCTGGACCACTAATGTAACAAGGAACCAAACGAGAACCAAGTAGTCACATTTCAAATTAATTCACCACTAGAGTGACACTATACCTTGCATATGCCATGGTACTTCCTAAAAAGTAAGATAGTACTGAAATGGAGATTTTAATAACAAAAACAGGGTAACCTAAAGGTGTCTAGGCAACACTGCACTCTATGACTGTAGGCGACGAAGCAGCTCTGTTGGAGAAGAGCTAGACTATTCAGTGTAACATTTGGCATTGATTTACCACAGGAATGACTCTATACCCTGCACATGTAGGTGAAGGGAAGGCGAGATCCAAACAGCCAGAGGTCCAAGGTTCGTTTTGCTTTCTTTAAATTTATTTACAACCTGTTAAGCATAAAACCAAATTAGTAGATTTGGGAGAAGAAGCAACTTTTCCGGGATTTCAACGTCTTTGGTGCTGTGAGGGAACAAGCAGCGAGCGAGATCCATGTTATCGTTGATACAGTGTGCGGATAGCTCTTTTGTTTACTCTTACCAAGTTTATTCAGTGCAAAAAGCGGGCTCGTCCGGGATTTGAACCCGGGACCTCTCGCACCCTAAGCGAGAATCATACCCCTAGACCAACGAGCCAAGGCGAAGCTGTGGAGCTCGATTTGCAACTGGAACGGCTCTGCACACGCCGTTGAAGGGAAGGTGAGAACCCAACAGCTGGAGGTGCATGGTTCATTTTGTTGCCTGTTAGGCAGAGTAAAATCCTGGATCAAAAAACCTGAATCATACCCCTAGACCAAAAGGCCTCCTTGTGAAAAAGTGTCTACTGACATGTTACTGCATAGTTCATGTGCTTTGCTGGCATATGTCTTCAATTGAAACAAATAGAGAAAACTTTAAAGTGTCCAGACAAAGCTGCCCTCTGTAACTACAGGAAACAGACAGGGTTATTAGTGATTTGAACTTCATTTAAACTTTTGTATTAAAATGTCACTGTACATTGCAAATACATGTCTCCTTTTCTCCATGCTAACACTTTGAAACAGTTGCTGTTGCTTTTGCTTTTAGAGTGCAGAGCAATGTAAGGGAGAATTGGTCCTATTTCAAATCACTAATTATGTAGGGAATTGTTTTCTGGGTTCTCGTTGAAGAAAGTGTTATGGCATTGTGCTACCTAAAATGTAAGATAGTACTGAAAGGGAGATTTCAATAACAAAAACAGAGTAATTTAAAAGTGTCCAGCCAATGATGCCCTCTACAACTATATGAGATGAAGGAGCTCTGCAGGAGAAGAGCGAGACTATTCAGTCTAACACTTGGCAGTAATTTACCACTGGAATGACACTACACCGTGCACATGTAGGTGAAGGGAAGGCGCGATCCAAACAGACAGAGGTTCAAGATTCCTTTTGTTTCTTTGTAATCTATTTACAGACTGTTCAGCATGAAACCAGAGTAATTCAAAGGTTGTCAGGCAATTATGTCGTCAATATATTAAAAGGAAGAAATGGCTCTCACAGGATTTAAACGTTTTTTTTGTGCTATGAGGTAACAAGCACCAAGCGAGGACCAAGTTATCAGCGATACGGTTGTCTGATAGCGCTTGTTCAACACAACAAAGGTTATTCAGTGTAAAACTTGGGCTCGTCGTGGAGTTGAACCCGGGATCTCTCGCACCCAAAGCGAGAATCATACCCCTAGACCAACGAGCCAGATGACTGGCTTACGGTTCAGCTCAAGGGTCGGTATGCCAAGGTAACCTCAGAAAACTTCCACACAAGAGCAAGGTCTCTTCGAGAATTTGGTTGTTTCTGGACCACTAATGTAACAAGGAACCAAACGAGAACCAAGTAGTCACATTTCAAATTAATTCACCACTAGAGTGACACTATACCCTGCATATGCCATGGTGCTTCCTAAAAAGTAAGATAGTACTGTAATGGAGATTTTAATAACAAAAACAGGGTAACCTAAAGGTGTCTAGGCAACACTGCACTCTATGACTGTAGGCGACGAAGCAGCTCTGTTGGAGAAGAGCTAGACTATTCAGTGTAACATTTGGCATTGATTAACCACAGGAATGACACTATACCCTGCACATGTAGGTGAAGGGAAGGCGAGATCCAAACAGCCAGAGGTCCAAGGTTCGTTTTGCTTCCTTTAAATTTATTTACAACCTGTTAAGCATAAAACCAAATTAGTAGATTTGGGAGAAGAAGCAACTTTTCGGGGATTTCAACGTCTTTGGTGCTGTGAGGGAACAAGCAGCGAGCGAGATCCATGTTATCGTCGATACAGTGTGCGGATAGCTCTTTTGTTTACTCTTACCTAGTTTATTCAGTGCAAAAAGCGGGCTCGTCCGGGATTTGAACCCGGGACCTCTCGCACCCTAAGCGAGAATCATACCCCTAGACCAATGAGCCAAGGTGAAGGTGTGGAGCTCGATTTGCAACTGGAACGGCTCTGCACACGCCGTTGAAGGGAAGGTGAGAACCCAACAGCTGGAGGTGCATGGTTCATTTTGTTGCCTGTTAGGCAGAGTAAAATCCTGGATCAAAAAACCTGAATCATACCCCTAGACCAAAAGGCCTCCTTGTGAAAAAGTGTCTACTGACATGTCACTGCATAGTTCATGTGCTTTGCTGGCATATGTCTTCAATTGAAACAAATAGAGAAAACTTTAAAGTGTCCAGACAAAGCTGCCCTCTGTAACTACAGGAAACAGACAGGGTTATTAGTGATTTGAACTTCATTTAAACTTTTGTATTAAAATGTCACTGTACATTGCAAATACATGTCTCCTTTTCTCCATGCTAACACTTTGAAACAGTTGCTGTTGCTTTTGCTTTTAGAGTGCAGAGCAATGTAAGGGAGAATTGGTCCTATTTCAAATCACTAATTATGTAGGGAATTGTTTTCTGGGTTCTCGTTGAAGAAAGTGTTATGGCATTGTGCTACCTAAAATGTAAGATAGTACTGAAAGGGAGATTTCAATAACAAAAACAGAGTAATTTAAAAGTGTCCAGCCAATGATGCCCTCTACAACTATATGAGATGAAGGAGCTCTGCAGGGGAAGAGCTAGACTATTCAGTCTAACACTTGGCAGTAATTTACCACTGGAATGACACTACACCGTGCACATGTAGGTGAAGGGAAGGTGCGATTCAAACAGACAGAGGTTCAAGATTCCTTTTGTTTCTTTGTAATCTATTTACAGACTGTTCAGCATGAAACCAGAGTAATTCAAAGGTTGTCAGGCAATTATGTCGTCAATATATTAAAAGGAAGAAATGGCTCTCACAGTATTTAAACGTTTTTTGTGCTATGAGGTAACAAGCACCAAGCGAGGACCAAGTTATCAGAGATACGGTTGTCTGATAGCGCTTGTTCAACCCAACAAAGGTTATTCAGTGTAAAAGTTGGGCTCG
The DNA here is from genome assembly GCF_946808225.1 of Silurus aristotelis. Lineage (NCBI taxonomy): Eukaryota > Metazoa > Chordata > Actinopteri > Siluriformes > Siluridae > Silurus > Silurus aristotelis. The sequence goes on from NC_139585.1 coordinate 25,020,910, forward strand.
TCCGGGATTTGAACCCTGGACCTCTCGCACCCAAAGCGAGAATCATACCCCTAGACCAACGAGCCAGATGACGGGCTTACGCTTCAGCTCAAGGGTCGGTATGCCAAGGTAACCTCAGAAAACTTCCACACAAGAGCAAGGTCTCTTCGAGAATTTGGTTGTTTCTGGACCACTAATGTAACAAGGAACCAAACGAGAACCAAGTAGTCACATTTCAAATTAATTCACCACTAGAGTGACACTATACCCTGCATATGCCATGGTACTTCCTAAAAAGTAAGATAGTACTGAAATGGAGATTTTAATAACAAAAACAGGGTAACCTAAAGGTGTCTAGGCAACACTGCACTCTATGACTGTAGGCGACGAAGCAACTTTGTTGGAGAAGAGCTAGACTATTCAGTGTAACATTTGGCATTGATTTACCACAGGAATGACTCTATACCCTGCACATGTAGGTGAAGGGAAGGCGAGATCCAAACAGCCAGAGGTCCAAGGTTCGTTTTGCTTCCTTTGAATTTATTTACAACCTGTTAAGCATAAAACCAAATTAGTAGATTTGGGAGAAGAAGCAACTTTTCCGGGATTTCAACGTCTTTGGTGCTGTGAGGGAACAAGCAGCGAGCGAGATCCATGTTATCGTCGATACAGTGTGCGGATAGCTCTTTTGTTTACTCTTACCAAGTTTATTCAGTGCAAAAAGCGGGCTCGTCCGGGATTTGAACCCGGGACCTCTCGCACCCTAAGCGAGAATCATACCCCTAGACCAACGAGCCAAGGCGAAGCTGTGGAGCTCGATTTGCAACTGGAACGGCTCTGCACACGCCGTTGAAGGGAAGGTGAGAACCCAACAGCTGGAGGTGCATGGTTCATTTTGTTGCCTGTTAGGCAGAGTAAAATCCTGGATCAAAAAACCTGAATCATACCCCTAGACCAAAAGGCCTCCTTGTGAAAAAGTGTCTACTGACATGTTACTGCATAGTTCATGTGCTTTGCTGGCATATGTCTTCAATTGAAACAAATAGAGAAAACTTAAAAGTGTCCAGACAAAGCTGCCCTCTGTAACTACAGGAAACAGACAGGGTTATTAGTGATTTGAACTTCATTTAAACTTTTGTATTAAAATGTCACTGTACATTGCAAATACATGTCTCCTTTTCTCCATGCTAACACTTTGAAACAGTTGCTGTTGCTTTTGCTTTTAGAGTGCAGAGCAATGTAAGGGAGAATTGGTCCTATTTCAAATCACTAATTATGTAGGGAATTGTTTTCTGGGTTCTCGTTGAAGAAAGTGTTATGGCATTGTGCTACCTAAAATGTAAGATAGTACTGAAAGGGAGATTTCAATAACAAAAACAGAGTAATTTAAAAGTGTCCAGCCAATGATGCCCTCTACAACTATATGAGATGAAGGAGCTCTGCAGGAGAAGAGCGAGACTATTCAGTCTAACACTTGGCAGTAATTTACCACTGGAATGACACTACACCGTGCACATGTAGGTGAAGGGAAGGCGCGATCCAAACAGACAGAGGTTCAAGATTCCTTTTGTTTCTTTGTAATCTATTTACAGTCTGTTCAGCATGAAACCAGAGTAATTCAAAGGTTGTCAGGCAATTATGTCGTCATTATATTAAAGGGAAGAAATGGCTCTCACAGGATTTAAACGTTTTTTTGTGCTATGAGGTAACAAGCACCAAGCGAGGACCAAGTTATCAGCGATACGGTTGCCTGATAGCGCTTGTTCAACCCAACAAAGGTTATTCAGTGTAAAACTTGGGCTCGTCCGGGATTTGAACCCGGGACCTCTCGCACCCAAAGCGAGAATCATACCCCTAGACCAACGAGCCGGATGACTGGCTTACGGTTCAGCTCAAGGGTCGGTATGCCAAGGTAACCTCAGAAAACTTCCACACGAGCAAGGTCTCTTCGAGAATTTGGTTGTTTCTGGACCACTAATGTAACAAGGAACCAAACGAGAACCAAGAAGTCACATTTCAAATTAATTCACCACTAGAGTGACACTATACCCTGCATATGCCATGGTGCTTCCTAAAAAGTAAGATAGTACTGAAATGGAGATTTTAATAACAAAAACAGGGTAACCTCAAGGTGTCTAGGCAACACTGCACTCTATGACTGTAGGCGACGAAGCAGCTCTGTTGGAGAAGAGCTAGACTATTCAGTGTAACATTTGGCATTGATTAACCACAGGAATGACACTATACCCTGCACATGTAGGTGAAGGGAAGGCGAGATCCAAACAGCCAGAGGTCCAAGGTTCGTTTTGCTTCCTTTAAATTTATTTACAACCTGTTAAGCATAAAACCAAATTAGTAGATTTGGGAGAAGAAGCAACTTTTCGGGGATTTCAACGTCTTTGGTGCTGTGAGGGAACAAGCAGCGAGCGAGATCCATGTTATCGTCGATACAGTGTGCGGATAGCTCTTTTGTTTACTCTTACCAAGTTTATTCAGTGCAAAAAGCGGGCTCGTCCGGGATTTGAACCCGGGACCTCTCGCACCCTAAGCGAGAATCATACCCCTAGACCAACGAGCCAAGGCGAAGGTGTGGAGCTCGATTTGCAACTGGAACGGCTCTGCACACGCCGTTGAAGGGAAGGTGAGAACCCAACAGCTGGAGGTGCATGGATCATTTTGTTGCCTGTTAGGCAGAGTAAAATCCTGGATCAAAAAACCTGAATCATACCCCTAGACCAAAAGGCCTCCTTGTGAAAAAGTGTCTACTGACATGTCACTGCATAGTTCATGTGCTTTGCTGGCATATGTCTTCAATTGAAACAAATAGAGAAAACTTTAAAGTGTCCAGACAAAGCTGCCCTCTGTAACTACAGGAAACAGACAGGGTTATTAGTGATTTGAACTTCATTTAAACTTTTGTATTAAAATGTCACTGTACATTGCAAATACATGTCTCCTTTTCTCCATGCTAACACTTTGAAACAGTTGCTGTTGCTTTTGCTTTTAGAGTGCAGAGCAATGTAAGGGAGAATTGGTCCTATTTCAAATCACTAATTATGTAGGGAATTGTTTTCTGGGTTCTCGTTGAAGAAAGTGTTATGGCATTGTGCTACCTAAAATGTAAGATAGTACTGAAAGGGAGATTTCAATAACAAAAACAGAGTAATTTAAAAGTGTCCAGCCAATGATGCCCTCTACAACTATATGAGATGAAGGAGCTCTGCAGGGGAAGAGCTAGACTATTCAGTCTAACACTTGGCAGTAATTTACCACTGGAATGACACTACACCGTGCACATGTAGGTGAAGGGAAGGTGCGATTCAAACAGACAGAGGTTCAAGATTCCTTTTGTTTCTTTGTAATCTATTTACAGACTGTTCAGCATGAAACCAGAGTAATTCAAAGGTTGTCAGGCAATTATGTCGTCAATATATTAAATGGAAGAAATGGCTCTCACAGTATTTAAACGTTTTTTGTGCTATGAGGTAACAAGCACCAAGCGAGGACCAAGTTATCAGCGATACGGTTGTCTGATAGCGCTTGTTCAACCCAACAAAGGTTATTCAGTGTAAAAGTTGGGCTCGTCCGGGATTTGAACCCTGGACCTCTCGCACCCAAAGCGAGAATCATACCCCTAGACCAACGAGCCAGATGACGGGCTTACGCTTCAGCTCAAGGGTCGTTAGCCAAGGTAACCTCAGAAAACTTCCACACAAGAGCAAGGTCTCTTCGAGAATTTGGTTGTTTCTGGACCACTAATGTAACAAGGAACCAAACGAGAACCAAGTAGTCACATTTCAAATTAATTCACCACTAGAGTGACACTATACCCTGCATATGCCATGGTACTTCCTAAAAAGTAAGATAGTACTGAAATGGAGATTTTAATAACAAAAACAGGGTAACCTAAAGGTGTCTAGGCAACACTGCACTCTATGACTGTAGGCGACGAAGCAACTTTGTTGGAGAAGAGCTAGACTATTCAGTGTAACATTTGGCATTGATTTACCACAGGAATGACTCTATACCCTGCACATGTAGGTGAAGGGAAGGCGAGATCCAAACAGCCAGAGGTCCAAGGTTCGTTTTGCTTCCTTTGAATTTATTTACAACCTGTTAAGCATAAAACCAAATTAGTAGATTTGGGAGAAGAAGCAACTTTTCCGGGATTTCAACGTCTTTGGTGCTGTGAGGGAACAAGCAGCGAGCGAGATCCATGTTATCGTCGATACAGTGTGCGGATAGCTCTTTTGTTTACTCTTACCAAGTTTATTCAGTGCAAAAAGCGGGCTCGTCCGGGATTTGAACCCGGGACCTCTCGCACCCTAAGCGAGAATCATACCCCTAGACCAACGAGCCAAGGCGAAGCTGTGGAGCTCGATTTGCAACTGGAACGGCTCTGCACACGCCGTTGAAGGGAAGGTGAGAACCCAACAGCTGGAGGTGCATGGTTCATTTTGTTGCCTGTTAGGCAGAGTAAAATCCTGGATCAAAAAACCTGAATCATACCCCTAGACCAAAAGGCCTCCTTGTGAAAAAGTGTCTACTGACATGTTACTGCATAGTTCATGTGCTTTGCTGGCATATGTCTTCAATTGAAACAAATAGAGAAAACTTAAAAGTGTCCAGACAAAGCTGCCCTCTGTAACTACAGGAAACAGACAGGGTTATTAGTGATTTGAACTTCATTTAAACTTTTGTATTAAAATGTCACTGTACATTGCAAATACATGTCTCCTTTTCTCCATGCTAACACTTTGAAACAGTTGCTGTTGCTTTTGCTTTTAGAGTGCAGAGCAATGTAAGGGAGAATTGGTCCTATTTCAAATCACTAATTATGTAGGGAATTGTTTTCTGGGTTCTCGTTGAAGAAAGTGTTATGGCATTGTGCTACCTAAAATGTAAGATAGTACTGAAAGGGAGATTTCAATAACAAAAACAGAGTAATTTAAAAGTGTCCAGCCAATGATGCCCTCTACAACTATATGAGATGAAGGAGCTCTGCAGGGGAAGAGCTAGACTATTCAGTCTAACACTTGGCAGTAATTTACCACTGGAATGACACTACACCGTGCACATGTAGGTGAAGGGAAGGCGCGATTCAAACAGACAGAGGTTCAAGATTCCTTTTGTTTCTTTGTAATCTATTTACAGACTGTTCAGCATGAAACCAGAGTAATTCAAAGGTTGTCAGGCAATTATGTCGTCAATATATTAAAAGGAAGAAATGGCTCTCACAGTATTTAAACGTTTTTTGTGCTATGAGGTAACAAGCACCAAGCGAGGACCAAGTTATCAGCGATACGGTTGTCAGATAGCGCTTGTTCAACCCAACAAAGGTTATTCAGTGTAAAAGTTGGGCTCGTGCGGGATTTGAACCCGGGACCTCTCGCACCCAAAGCGAGAATCATACCCCTACACCAACGAGCCAGATGACGGGCTTACGCTTCAGCTCAAGGGTCGGTATGCCAAGGTAACCTCAGAAAACTTCCACACAAGAGCAAGGTCTCTTCGAGAATTTGGTTGTTTCTGGACCACTAATGTAACAAGGAACCAAACGAGAACCAAGTAGTCACATTTCAAATTAATTCACCACTAGAGTGACACTATACCCTGCATATGCCATGGTACTTCCTAAAAAGTAAGATAGTACTGAAATGGAGATTTTAATAACAAAAACAGGGTAACCTAAAGGTGTCTAGGCAACACTGCACTCTATGACTGTAGGCGACAAAGCAGCTCTGTTGGAGAAGAGCTAGACTATTCAGTGTAACATTTGGCATTGATTTACCACAGGAATGACTCTATACCCTGCACATGTAGGTGAAGGGAAGGTGAGATCCAAACAGCCAGAGGTCCAAGGTTCGTTTTGCTTCCTTTGAATTTATTTACAACCTGTTAAGCATAAAACCAAATTAGCAGATTTGGGAGAACAGGCAACTTTTCGGGGATTTCAACGTCTTTGGTGCTGTGAGGGAACAAGCAGCGAGCGAGATCCATGTTATCGTCGATACAGTGTGCGGATAGCTCTTTTGTTTACTCTTACCAATTTTATTCAGTGCAAAAAGCGGGCTCGTCCGGGATTTTAACCCGGGACCTCTCGCACCCTAAGCGAGAATCATACACCTAGACCAACGAGCCAAGGCGAAGCTGTGGAGCTCGATTTGCAACTGGAACGGCTCTGCACACGCCATTGAAGGGAAGGTGAGAACCCAACAGCTGGAGGTGCATGGTTCATTTTGTTGCCTGTTAGGCAGAGTAAAATCCTGGATCAAAAAACCTGAATCATACCCCTAGACCAAAAGGCCTCCTTGTGAAAAAGTGTCTACTGACATGTCACTGCATAGTTCATGTGCTTTGCTGGCATATGTCTTCAATTGAAACAAATAGAGAAAACTTTAAAGTGTCCAGACAAAGCTGCCCTCTGTAACTACAGGAAACAGACAGGGTTATTAGTGATTTGAACTTCATTTAAACTTTTGTATTAAAATGTCACTGTACATTGCAAATACATGTCTCCTTTTCTCCATGCTAACACTTTGAAACAGTTGCTGTTGCTTTTGCTTTTAGAGTGCAGAGCAATGTAAGGGAGAATTGGTCCTATTTCAAATCACTAATTATGTAGGGAATTGTTTTCTGGGTTCTCGTTGAAGAAAGTGTTATGGCATTGTGCTACCTAAAATGTAAGATAGTACTGAAAGGGAGATTTCAATAACAAAAACAGAGTAATTTAAAAGTGTCCAGCCAATGATGCCCTCTACAACTATATGAGATGAAGGAGCTCTGCAGGGGAAGAGCTAGACTATTCAGTCTAACACTTGGCAGTAATTTACCACTGGAATGACACTACACCGTGCACATGTAGGTGAAGGGAAGGCGCGATTCAAACAGACAGAGGTTCAAGATTCCTTTTGTTTCTTTGTAATCTATTTACAGACTGTTCAGCATGAAACCAGAGTAATTCAAAGGTTGTCAGGCAATTATGTCGTCAATATATTAAAAGGAAGAAATGGCTCTCACAGTATTTAAACGTTTTTTGTGCTATGAGGTAACAAGCACCAAGCGAGGACCAAGTTATCAGCGATACGGTTGTCAGATAGCGCTTGTTCAACCCAACAAAGGTTATTCAGTGTAAAAGTTGGGCTCGTGCGGGATTTGAACCCGGGACCTCTCGCACCCAAAGCGAGAATCATACCCCTACACCAACGAGCCAGATGACGGGCTTACGCTTCAGCTCAAGGGTCGGTATGCCAAGGTAACCTCAGAAAACTTCCACACAAGAGCAAGGTCTCTTCGAGAATTTGGTTGTTTCTGGACCACTAATGTAACAAGGAACCAAACGAGAACCAAGTAGTCACATTTCAAATTAATTCACCACTAGAGTGACACTATACCCTGCATATGCCATGGTACTTCCTAAAAAGTAAGATAGTACTGAAATGGAGATTTTAATAACAAAAACAGGGTAACCTAAAGGTGTCTAGGCAACACTGCACTCTATGACTGTAGGCGACAAAGCAGCTCTGTTGGAGAAGAGCTAGACTATTCAGTGTAACATTTGGCATTGATTTACCACAGGAATGACTCTATACCCTGCACATGTAGGTGAAGGGAAGGTGAGATCCAAACAGCCAGAGGTCCAAGGTTCGTTTTGCTTCCTTTGAATTTATTTACAACCTGTTAAGCATAAAACCAAATTAGCAGATTTGGGAGAACAGGCAACTTTTCGGGGATTTCAACGTCTTTGGTGCTGTGAGGGAACAAGCAGCGAGCGAGATCCATGTTATCGTCGATACAGTGTGCGGATAGCTCTTTTGTTTACTCTTACCAAGTTTATTCAGTGCAAAAAGCGGGCTCGTCCGGGATTTGAACCCGGGACCTCTCGCACCCTAAGCGAGAATCATACCCCTAGACCAACGAGCCAAGGCAAAGCTGTGGAGCTCGATTTGCAACTGGAACGGCTATGCACACGCCATTGAAGGGAAGGTGAGAACCCAACAGCTGGAGGTGCATGGTTCATTTTGTTGCCTGTTAGGCAGAGTAAAATCCTGGATCAAAAAACCTGAATCATACCCCTAGACCAAAAGGCCTCCTTGTGAAAAAGTGTCTACTGACATGTCACTGCATAGTTCATGTGCTTTGCTGGCATATGTCTTCAATTGAAACAAATAGAGAAAACTTTAAAGTGTCCAGACAAAGCTGCCCTCTGTAACTACAGGAAACAGACAGGGTTATTAGTGATTTGAACTTCATTTAAACTTTTGTATTAAAATGTCACTGTACATTGCAAATACATGTCTACTTTTCTCCATGCTAACACTTTGAAACAGTTGCTGTTGCTTTTGCTTTTAGAGTGCAGAGCAATGTAAGGGAGAATTGGTCCTATTTCAAATCACTAATTATGTCGGGAATTGTTTTCTGGGTTCTCGTTGAAGAAAGTGTTATGGCATTGTGCTACCTAAAATGTAAGATAGTACTGAAAGGGAGATTTCAATAACAAAAACAGAGTAATTTAAAAGTGTCCAGCCAATGATGCCCTCTACAACTATATGAGATGAAGGAGCTCTGCAGGAGAAGAGCGAGACTATTCAGTCTAACACTTGGCAGTAATTTACCACTGGAATGACACTACACCGTGCACATGTAGGTGAAGGGAAGGCGCGATCCAAACAGACAGAGGTTCAAGATTCCTTTTGTTTCTTTGTAATCTATTTACAGACTGTTCAGCATGAAACCAGAGTAATTCAAAGGTTGTCAGGCAATTATGTCGTCAATATATTAAAGGGAAGAAATGGCTCTCACAGGATTTAAACGTTTTTTTTGTGCTATGAGGTAACAAGCACCAAGCGAGGACCAAGTTATCAGCGATACGGTTGTCTGATAGCGTTTGTTGAACACAACAAAGGTTATTCAGTGTAAAACTTGGGCTCGTCCGGGAGTTGAACCCGGGACCTCTCGCACCCAAAGCGAGAATCATACCCCTAGACCAACGAGCCGGATGACTGGCTTATGGTTCAGCTCAAGGGTCGGTATGCCAAGGTAACCTCAGAAAACTTCCACACAAAAGCAAGGTCTCTTCGAGAATTTGGTTGTTTCTGGACCACTAATGTAACAAGGAACCAAATGAGAACCAAGTAGTCACATTTCAAATTAATTCACCACTAGAGTGACACTATACCCTGCATATGCCATGGTACTTCCTAAAAAGTAAGATAGTACTGAAATGGAGATTTTAATAACAAAAACAGGGTAACCTAAAGGTGTCTAGGCAACACTGCACTCTATGACTGTAGGCGACGAAGCAGCTCTGTTGGAGAAGAGCTAGACTATTCAGTGTAACATTTGGCATTGATTTACCACAGGAATGACTCTATACCCTGCACATGTAGGTGAAGGGAAGGCGAGATCCAAACAGCCAGAGGTCCAAGGTTCGTTTTGCTTTCTTTAAATTTATTTACAACCTGTTAAGCATAAAACCAAATTAGTAGATTTGGGAGAAGAAGCAACTTTTCCGGGATTTCAACGTCTTTGGTGCTGTGAGGGAACAAGCAGCGAGCGAGATCCATGTTATCGTTGATACAGTGTGCGGATAGCTCTTTTGTTTACTCTTACCAAGTTTATTCCGTGCAAAAAGCTGGCTCGTCCGGGATTTGAACCCGGGACCTCTCGCACCCTAAGCGAGAATCATACCCCTAGACCAACGAGCCAAGGCGAAGCTGTGGAGCTCGATTTGCAGCTGGAACGGCTCTGCACACGCCGTTGAAGGGAAGGTGAGAACCCAACAGCTGGAGGTGCATGGTTCATTTTGTTGCCTGTTAGGCAGAGTAAAATCCTGGATCAAAAAACCTGAATCATACCCCTAGACCAAAGGGCCTCCTTGTGGAAGAAGTGTCTACTGACATGTCACTGCATAGTTCATGTGCTTTGCTGGCATATGTCTTCAATTGAAACAAATAGAGAAAACTTTAAAGTGTCCAGACAAAGCTGCCCTCTGTAACTACAGGAAACAGACAGGGTTATTAGTGATTTGAACTTCATTTAAACTTTTGTATTAAAATGTCACTGTACATTGCAAATACATGTCTCCTTTTCTCCATGCTAACACTTTAAAACAGTTGCTGTTGCTTTTGCTTTTAGAGTGCAGAGCAATGTAAGGGAGAATTGGTCCTATTTCAAATCACTAATTATGTAGGGAATTGTTTTCTGGGTTCTCGTTGAAGAAAGTGTTATGGCATTGTGCTACCTAAAATGTAAGATAGTACTGAAAGGGAGATTTCAATAACAAAAACAGAGTAATTTAAAAGTGTCCAGCCAATGATGCCCTCTACAACTATATGAGATGAAGGAGCTCTGCAGGGGAAGAGCTAGACTATTCAGTCTAACACTTGGCAGTAATTTACCACTGGAATGACACTACACCGTGCACATGTAGGTGAAGGGAAGGCGCGATTCAAACAGACAGAGGTTCAAGATTCCTTTTGTTTCTTTGTAATCTATTTACAGACTGTTCAGCATGAAACCAGAGTAATTCAAAGGTTGTCAGGCAATTATGTCGTCAATATATTAAAAGGAAGAAATGGCTCTCACAGTATTTAAACGTTTTTTGTGCTATGAGGTAACAAGCACCAAGCGAGGACCAAGTTATCAGCGATACGGTTGTCAGATAGCGCTTGTTCAACCCAACAAAGGTTATTCAGTGTAAAAGTTGGGCTCGTGCGGGATTTGAACCCGGGACCTCTCGCACCCAAAGCGAGAATCATACCCCTACACCAACGAGCCAGATGACGGGCTTACGCTTCAGCTCAAGGGTCGGTATGCCAAGGTAACCTCAGAAAACTTCCACACAAGAGCAAGGTCTCTTCGAGAATTTGGTTGTTTCTGGACCACTAATGTAACAAGGAACCAAACGAGAACCAAGTAGTCACATTTCAAATTAATTCACCACTAGAGTGACACTATACCCTGCATATGCCATGGTACTTCCTAAAAAGTAAGATAGTACTGAAATGGAGATTTTAATAACAAAAACAGGGTAACCTAAAGGTGTCTAGGCAACACTGCACTCTATGACTGTAGGCGACGAAGCAGCTCTGTTGGAGAAGAGCTAGACTATTCAGTGTAACATTTGGCATTGATTTACCACAGGAATGACTCTATACCCTGCACATGTAGGTGAAGGGAAGGCGAGATCCAAACAGCCAGAGGTCCAAGGTTCGTTTTGCTTCCTTTGAATTTATTTACAACCTGTTAAGCATAAAACCAAATTAGCAGATTTGGGAGAACAGGCAACTTTTCGGGGATTTCAACGTCTTTGGTGCTGTGAGGGAACAAGCAGCGAGCGAGATCCATGTTATCGTCGATACAGTGTGCGGATAGCTCTTTTGTTTACTCTTACCAAGTTTATTCAGTGCAAAAAGCGGGCTCGTCCGGGATTTGAACCCGGGACCTCTCGCACCCTAAGCGAGAATCATACCCCTAGACCAACGAGCCAAGGCAAAGCTGTGGAGCTCGATTTGCAACTGGAACGGCTATGCACACGCCATTGAAGGGAAGGTGAGAACCCAACAGCTGGAGGTGCATGGTTCATTTTGTTGCCTGTTAGGCAGAGTAAAATCCTGGATCAAAAAACCTGAATCATACCCCTAGACCAAAAGGCCTCCTTGTGAAAAAGTGTCTACTGACATGTCACTGCATAGTTCATGTGCTTTGCTGGCATATGTCTTCAATTGAAACAAATAGAGAAAACTTTAAAGTGTCCAGACAAAGCTGCCCTCTGTAACTACAGGAAACAGACAGGGTTATTAGTGATTTGAACTTCATTTAAACTTTTGTATTAAAATGTCACTGTACATTGCAAATACATGTCTACTTTTCTCCATGCTAACACTTTGAAACAGTTGCTGTTGCTTTTGCTTTTAGAGTGCAGAGCAATGTAAGGGAGAATTGGTCCTATTTCAAATCACTAATTATGTCGGGAATTGTTTTCTGGGTTCTCGTTGAAGAAAGTGTTATGGCATTGTGCTACCTAAAATGTAAGATAGTACTGAAAGGGAGATTTCAATAACAAAAACAGAGTAATTTAAAAGTGTCCAGCCAATGATGCCCTCTACACCTATATGAGATGAAGGAGCTCTGCAGGAGAAGAGCGAGACTATTCAGTCTAACACTTGGCAGTAATTTACCACTGGAATGACACTACACCGTGCACATGTAGGTGAAGGGAAGGCGCGATCCAAACAGACAGAGGTTCAAGATTCCTTTTGTTTCTTTGTAATCTATTTACAGACTGTTCAGCATGAAACCAGAGTAATTCAAAGGTTGTCAGGCAATTATGTCGTCAATATATTAAAGGGAAGAAATGGCTCTCACAGGATTTAAACGTTTTTTTTGTGCTATGAGGTAACAAGCACCAAGCGAGGACCAAGTTATCAGCGATACGGTTGTCTGATAGCGTTTGTTAAACACAACAAAGGTTATTCAGTGTAAAACTTGGGCTCGTCAGGGAGTTGAACCCGGGACCTCTCGCACCCAAAGCGAGAATCATACCCCTAGACCAACGAGCCGGATGACTGGCTTATGGTTCAGCTCAAGGGTCGGTATGCCAAGGTAACCTCAGAAAACTTCCACACAAAAGCAAGGTCTCTTCGAGAATTTGGTTGTTTCTGGACCACTAATGTAACAAGGAACCAAATGAGAACCAAGTAGTCACATTTCAAATTAATTCACCACTAGAGTGACACTATACCCTGCATATGCCATGGTACTTCCTAAAAAGTAAGATAGTACTGAAATGGAGATTTTAATAACAAAAACAGGGTAACCTAAAGGTGTCTAGGCAACACTGCACTCTATGACTGTAGGCGACGAAGCAGCTCTGTTGGAGAAGAGCTAGACTATTCAGTGTAACATTTGGCATTGATTTACCACAGGAATGACTCTATACCCTGCACATGTAGGTGAAGGGAAGGCGAGATCCAAACAGCCAGAGGTCCAAGGTTCGTTTTGCTTTCTTTAAATTTATTTACAACCTGTTAAGCATAAAACCAAATTAGTAGATTTGGGAGAAGAAGCAACTTTTCCGGGATTTCAACGTCTTTGGTGCTGTGAGGGAACAAGCAGCGAGCGAGATCCATGTTATCGTTGATACAGTGTGCGGATAGCTCTTTTGTTTACTCTTACCAAGTTTATTCCGTGCAAAAAGCGGGCTCGTCCGGGATTTGAACCCGGGACCTCTCGCACCCTAAGCGAGAATCATACCCCTAGACCAACGAGCCAAGGCGAAGCTGTGGAGCTCGATTTGCAGCTGGAACGGCTCTGCACACGCCGTTGAAGGGAAGGTGAGAACCCAACAGCTGGAGGTGCATGGTTCATTTTGTTGCCTGTTAGGCAGAGTAAAATCCTGGATCAAAAAACCTGAATCATACCCCTAGACCAAAGGGCCTCCTTGTGGAAGAAGTGTCTACTGACATGTCACTGCATAGTTCATGTGCTTTGCTGGCATATGTCTTCAATTGAAACAAATAGAGAAAACTTTAAAGTGTCCAGACAAAGCTGCCCTCTGTAACTACAGGAAACAGACAGGGTTATTAGTGATTTGAACTTCATTTAAACTTTTGTATTAAAATGTCACTGTACATTGCAAATACATGTCTCCTTTTCTCCATGCTAACACTTTAAAACAGTTGCTGTTGCTTTTGCTTTTAGAGTGCAGAGCAATGTAAGGGAGAATTGGTCCTATTTCAAATCACTAATTATGTAGGGAATTGTTTTCTGGGTTCTCGTTGAAGAAAGTGTTATGGCATTGTGCTACCTAAAATGTAAGATAGTACTGAAAGGGAGATTTCAATAACAAAAACAGAGTAATTTAAAAGTGTCCAGCCAATGATGCCCTCTACAACTATATGAGATGAAGGAGCTCTGCAGGGGAAGAGCTAGACTATTCAGTCTAACACTTGGCAGTAATTTACCACTGGAATGACACTACACCGTGCACATGTAGGTGAAGGGAAGGCGCGATTCAAACAGACAGAGGTTCAAGATTCCTTTTGTTTCTTTGTAATCTATTTACAGACTGTTCAGCATGAAACCAGAGTAATTCAAAGGTTGTCAGGCAATTATGTCGTCAATATATTAAAAGGAAGAAATGGCTCTCACAGTATTTAAACGTTTTTTGTGCTATGAGGTAACAAGCACCAAGCGAGGACCAAGTTATCAGCGATACGGTTGTCAGATAGCGCTTGTTCAACCCAACAAAGGTTATTCAGTGTAAAAGTTGGGCTCGTGCGGGATTTGAACCCGGGACCTCTCGCACCCAAAGCGAGAATCATACCCCTACACCAACGAGCCAGATGACGGGCTTACGCTTCAGCTCAAGGGTCGGTATGCCAAGGTAACCTCAGAAAACTTCCACACAAGAGCAAGGTCTCTTCGAGAATTTGGTTGTTTCTGGACCACTAATGTAACAAGGAACCAAACGAGAACCAAGTAGTCACATTTCAAATTAATTCACCACTAGAGTGACACTATACCCTGCATATGCCATGGTACTTCCTAAAAAGTAAGATAGTACTGAAATGGAGATTTTAATAACAAAAACAGGGTAACCTAAAGGTGTCTAGGCAACACTGCACTCTATGACTGTAGGCGACGAAGCAGCTCTGTTGGAGAAGAGCTAGACTATTCAGTGTAACATTTGGCATTGATTTACCACAGGAATGACTCTATACCCTGCACATGTAGGTGAAGGGAAGGCGAGATCCAAACAGCCAGAGGTCCAAGGTTCGTTTTGCTTCCTTTGAATTTATTTACAACCTGTTAAGCATAAAACCAAATTAGCAGATTTGGGAGAACAGGCAACTTTTCGGGGATTTCAACGTCTTTGGTGCTGTGAGGGAACAAGCAGCGAGCGAGATCCATGTTATCGTCGATACAGTGTGCGGATAGCTCTTTTGTTTACTCTTACCAAGTTTATTCAGTGCAAAAAGCGGGCTCGTCCGGGATTTGAACCCGGGACCTCTCGCACCCTAAGCGAGAATCATACCCCTAGACCAACGAGCCAAGGCAAAGCTGTGGAGCTCGATTTGCAACTGGAACGGCTATGCACACGCCATTGAAGGGAAGGTGAGAACCCAACAGCTGGAGGTGCATGGTTCATTTTGTTGCCTGTTAGGCAGAGTAAAATCCTGGATCAAAAAACCTGAATCATACCCCTAGACCAAAAGGCCTCCTTGTGAAAAAGTGTCTACTGACATGTCACTGCATAGTTCATGTGCTTTGCTGGCATATGTCTTCAATTGAAACAAATAGAGAAAACTTTAAAGTGTCCAGACAAAGCTGCCCTCTGTAACTACAGGAAACAGACAGGGTTATTAGTGATTTGAACTTCATTTAAACTTTTGTATTAAAATGTCACTGTACATTGCAAATACATGTCTACTTTTCTCCATGCTAACACTTTGAAACAGTTGCTGTTGCTTTTGCTTTTAGAGTGCAGAGCAATGTAAGGGAGAATTGGTCCTATTTCAAATCACTAATTATGTCGGGAATTGTTTTCTGGGTTCTCGTTGAAGAAAGTGTTATGGCATTGTGCTACCTAAAATGTAAGATAGTACTGAAAGGGAGATTTCAATAACAAAAACAGAGTAATTTAAAAGTGTCCAGCCAATGATGCCCTCTACAACTATATGAGATGAAGGAGCTCTGCAGGAGAAGAGCGAGACTATTCAGTCTAACACTTGGCAGTAATTTACCACTGGAATGACACTACACCGTGCACATGTAGGTGAAGGGAAGGCGCGATCCAAACAGACAGAGGTTCAAGATTCCTTTTGTTTCTTTGTAATCTATTTACAGACTGTTCAGCATGAAACCAGAGTAATTCAAAGGTTGTCAGGCAATTATGTCGTCAATATATTAAAGGGAAGAAATGGCTCTCACAGGATTTAAACGTTTTTTTTGTGCTATGAGGTAACAAGCACCAAGCGAGGACCAAGTTATCAGCGATACGGTTGTCTGATAGCGTTTGTTAAACACAACAAAGGTTATTCAGTGTAAAACTTGGGCTCGTCCGGGAGTTGAACCCGGGACCTCTCGCACCCAAAGCGAGAATCATACCCCTAGACCAACGAGCCGGATGACTGGCTTATGGTTCAGCTCAAGGGTCGGTATGCCAAGGTAACCTCAGAAAACTTCCACACAAAAGCAAGGTCTCTTCGAGAATTTGGTTGTTTCTGGACCACTAATGTAACAAGGAACCAAATGAGAACCAAGTAGTCACATTTCAAATTAATTCACCACTAGAGTGACACTATACCCTGCATATGCCATGGTACTTCCTAAAAAGTAAGATAGTACTGAAATGGAGATTTTAATAACAAAAACAGGGTAACCTAAAGGTGTCTAGGCAACACTGCACTCTATGACTGTAGGCGACGAAGCAGCTCTGTTGGAGAAGAGCTAGACTATTCAGTGTAACATTTGGCATTGATTTACCACAGGAATGACTCTATACCCTGCACATGTAGGTGAAGGGAAGGCGAGATCCAAACAGCCAGAGGTCCAAGGTTCGTTTTGCTTTCTTTAAATTTATTTACAACCTGTTAAGCATAAAACCAAATTAGTAGATTTGGGAGAAGAAGCAACTTTTCCGGGATTTCAACGTCTTTGGTGCTGTGAGGGAACAAGCAGCGAGCGAGATCCATGTTATCGTTGATACAGTGTGCGGATAGCTCTTTTGTTTACTCTTACCAAGTTTATTCCGTGCAAAAAGCGGGCTCGTCCGGGATTTGAACCCGGGACCTCTCGCACCCTAAGCGAGAATCATACCCCTAGACCAACGAGCCAAGGCGAAGCTGTGGAGCTCGATTTGCAGCTGGAACGGCTCTGCACACGCCGTTGAAGGGAAGGTGAGAACCCAACAGCTGGAGGTGCATGGTTCATTTTGTTGCCTGTTAGGCAGAGTAAAATCCTGGATCAAAAAACCTGAATCATACCCCTAGACCAAAAGGCCTCCTTGTGGAAGAAGTGTCTACTGACATGTCACTGCATAGTTCATGTGCTTTGCTGGCATATGTCTTCAATTGAAACAAATAGAGAAAACTTTAAAGTGTCCAGACAAAGCTGCCCTCTGTAACTACAGGAAACAGACAGGGTTATTAGTGATTTGAACTTCATTTAAACTTTTGTATTAAAATGTCACTGTACATTGCAAATACATGTCTCCTTTTCTCCATGCTAACACTTTAAAACAGTTGCTGTTGCTTTTGCTTTTAGAGTGCAGAGCAATGTAAGGGAGAATTGGTCCTATTTCAAATCACTAATTATGTAGGGAATTGTTTTCTGGGTTCTCGTTGAAGAAAGTGTTATGGCATTGTGCTACCTAAAATGTAAGATAGTACTGAAAGGGAGATTTCAATAACAAAAACAGAGTAATTTAAAAGTGTCCAGCCAATGATGCCCTCTACAACTATATGAGATGAAGGAGCTCTGCAGGGGAAGAGCTAGACTATTCAGTCTAACACTTGGCAGTAATTTACCACTGGAATGACACTACACCGTGCACATGTAGGTGAAGGGAAGGCGCGATTCAAACAGACAGAGGTTCAAGATTCCTTTTGTTTCTTTGTAATCTATTTACAGACTGTTCAGCATGAAACCAGAGTAATTCAAAGGTTGTCAGGCAATTATGTCGTCAATATATTAAAAGGAAGAAATGGCTCTCACAGTATTTAAACGTTTTTTGTGCTATGAGGTAACAAGCACCAAGCGAGGACCAAGTTATCAGCGATACGGTTGTCAGATAGCGCTTGTTCAACCCAACAAAGGTTATTCAGTGTAAAAGTTGGGCTCGTGCGGGATTTGAACCCGGGACCTCTCGCACCCAAAGCGAGAATCATACCCCTACACCAACGAGCCAGATGACGGGCTTACGCTTCAGCTCAAGGGTTGGTATGCCAAGGTAACCTCAGAAAACTTCCACACAAGAGCAAGGTCTCTTCGAGAATTTGGTTGTTTCTGGACCACTAATGTAACAAGGAACCAAACGAGAACCAAGTAGTCACATTTCAAATTAATTCACCACTAGAGTGACACTATACCCTGCATATGCCATGGTACTTCCTAAAAAGTAAGATAGTACTGAAATGGAGATTTTAATAACAAAAACAGGGTAACCTAAAGGTGTCTAGGCAACACTGCACTCTATGACTGTAGGCGACGAAGCAGCTCTGTTGGAGAAGAGCTAGACTATTCAGTGTAACATTTGGCATTGATTTACCACAGGAATGACTCTATACCCTGCACATGTAGGTGAAGGGAAGGCGAGATCCAAACAGCCAGAGGTCCAAGGTTCGTTTTGCTTCCTTTGAATTTATTTACAACCTGTTAAGCATAAAACCAAATTAGCAGATTTGGGAGAACAGGCAACTTTTCGGGGATTTCAACGTCTTTGGTGCTGTGAGGGAACAAGCAGCGAGCGAGATCCATGTTATCGTCGATACAGTGTGCGGATAGCTCTTTTGTTTACTCTTACCAATTTTATTCAGTGCAAAAAGCGGGCTCGTCCGGGATTTGAACCCGGGACCTCTCGCACCCTAAGCGAGAATCATACCCCTAGACCAACGAGCCAAGGCAAAGCTGTGGAGCTCGATTTGCAACTGGAACGGCTATGCACACGCCATTGAAGGGAAGGTGAGAACCCAACAGCTGGAGGTGCATGGTTCATTTTGTTGCCTGTTAGGCAGAGTAAAATCCTGGATCAAAAAACCTGAATCATACCCCTAGACCAAAAGGCCTCCTTGTGAAAAAGTGTCTACTGACATGTCACTGCATAGTTCATGTGCTTTGCTGGCATATGTCTTCAATTGAAACAAATAGAGAAAACTTTAAAGTGTCCAGACAAAGCTGCCCTCTGTAACTACAGGAAACAGACAGGGTTATTAGTGATTTGAACTTCATTTAAACTTTTGTATTAAAATGTCACTGTACATTGCAAATACATGTCTACTTTTCTCCATGCTAACACTTTGAAACAGTTGCTGTTGCTTTTGCTTTTAGAGTGCAGAGCAATGTAAGGGAGAATTGGTCCTATTTCAAATCACTAATTATGTCGGGAATTGTTTTCTGGGTTCTCGTTGAAGAAAGTGTTATGGCATTGTGCTACCTAAAATGTAAGATAGTACTGAAAGGGAGATTTCAATAACAAAAACAGAGTAATTTAAAAGTGTCCAGCCAATGATGCCCTCTACAACTATATGAGATGAAGGAGCTCTGCAGGAGAAGAGCGAGACTATTCAGTCTAACACTTGGCAGTAATTTACCACTGGAATGACACTACACCGTGCACATGTAGGTGAAGGGAAGGCGCGATCCAAACAGACAGAGGTTCAAGATTCCTTTTGTTTCTTTGTAATCTATTTACAGACTGTTCAGCATGAAACCAGAGTAATTCAAAGGTTGTCAGGCAATTATGTCGTCAATATATTAAAGGGAAGAAATGGCTCTCACAGGATTTAAACGTTTTTTTTGTGCTATGAGGTAACAAGCACCAAGCGAGGACCAAGTTATCAGCGATACGGTCGTCTGATAGCGCTTGTTCAACACAACAAAGGTAATTCAGTGTAAAACTTGGGCTCGTCGGGGAGTTGAACCCGGGACCTCTCGCACCCAAAGCGAGAATCATACCCCTAGACCAACGAGCCGGATGACTGGCTTACGGTTCAGCTCAAGGGTCGGTATGCCAAGGTAACCTCAGAAAACTTCCACACAAAAGCAAGGTCTCTTCGAGAATTTGGTTGTTTCTGGACCACTAATGTAACAAGGAACCAAATGAGAACCAAGTAGTCACATTTCAAATTAATTCACCACTAGAGTGACACTATACCCTGCATATGCCATGGTACTTCTTAAAAAGTAAGATAGTACTGAAATGGAGATTTTAATAACAAAAACAGGGTAACCTAAAGGTGTCTAGGCAACACTGCACTCTATGACTGTAAGCGACGAAGCAGCTCTGTTGGAGAAGAGCTAGACTATACAGTGTAACATTTGGCATTGATTTCCCACAGGAATGCCACTATACCCTGCACATGTAGGTGAAGGGAAGGCGAGATCCAAACAGCCAGAGGTCAAAGGTTCGTTTTGCTTCCTTTAAATTTATTTACAACCTGTTAAGCATAAAACCAAATTAGTAGATTTGGGAGAAGAAGCAACTTTTCCGGGATTTCAACGTCTTTGGTGCTGTGAGGGAACAAGCAGCGAGCGAGATCCATGTTATCGTTGATACAGTGTGCGGATAGCTCTTTTGTTTACTCTTACCAAGTTTATTCAGTGCAAAAAGCGGGCTCGTCCGGGATTTGAACCCGGGACCTCTCGCACCCTAAGCGAGAATCATACCCCTAGACCAACGAGCCAAGGCGAATCTGTGGAGCTCGATTTGCAACTGGAACGGCTCTGCACACGCCGTTGAAGGGAAGGTGAGAACCCAACAGCTGGAGGTGCATGGTTCATTTTGTTGCCTGTTAGGCACAGTAAAATCCTGGATCAAAAAACCTGAATCATACCCCTAGACCAAAAGGCCTCCTTGTGGAAGAAGTGTCTACTGACATGTCACTGCATAGTTCATGTGCTTTGCTGGCATATGTCTTCAATTGAAACAAATAGAGAAAACTTTAAAGTGTCCAGACAAAGCTGCCCTCTGTAACTACAGGAAACAGACAGGGTTATTAGTGATTTGAACTACATTTAAACTTTTGTATTAAAATGTCACTGTACATTGCAAATACATGTCTCCTTTTCTCCATGCTGACACTTTGAAACAGTTGCTGTTGCTTTTGCTTTTAGAGTGCAGAGCAATGTAAGGGAGAATTGGTCCTATTTCAAATCACTAATTATGTAGGGAATTGTTTTCTGGGTTCTCGTTGAAGAAAGTGTTATGGCATTGTGCTACCTAAAATGTAAGATAGTACTGAAAGGGAGATTTCAATAACAAAACAGAGTAATTTAAAAGTGTCCAGCCAATGATGCCCTCTACAACTATATGAGATGAAGGAGCTCTGCAGGAGAAGAGCTAGACTATTCAGTCTAACACTTGGCAGTAATTTACCACTGGAATGACACTACACCGTGCACATGTAGGTGAAGGGAAGGCGCGATCCAAACAGACAGAGGTTAAAGATTCCTTTTGTTTCTTTGTAATCTATTTACAGACTGTTCAGCATGAAACCAGAGTAATTCAAAGGTTGTCAGGCAATTATGTCGTCAATATATTAAAGGGAAGAAATGGCTCTCACTTGATTTAAAAGTTTTTTGTGCTATGAGGTAACAAGCACCAAGCGAGGACCAAGTTATCAGCGATACAGTTGTCTGATAGCGCTTGTTCAACCCAACAAAGGTTATTCAGTGTAAAACTTGGGCTCGTCCGGGATTTGAACCCGGGACCTCTCGCACCCAAAGCGAGAATCATACCCCTAGACCAACGAGCCAGATGACGGGCTTAGGGTTCAGCTCAAAGGTCGGTATGCCAAGGTAACATCAGAAAACTTCCACACAAGAGCAAGGTCTCTTCGGGAATTTGGTTGTTCCTGGACCACTAATGTAACAAGGAACCAAACGAGAACCAAGTAGTCACATTTCAAATTAATTCACCACTAGAGTGACACTATACCCTGCATATGCCATGGTGCTTCTTAAAAAGTAAGATAGTACTGAAATGGAGATTTTAATAACAAAAACAGGGTAACCTAAAGGTGTCTAGGCAACACTGCACTCTATGACTGTAAGCGACGAAGCAGCTCTGTTGGAGAAGAGCTAGACTATACAGTGTAACATTTGGCATTGATTTCCCACAGGAATGCCACTATACCCTGCACATGTAGGTGAAGGGAAGGCGAGATCCAAACAGCCAGAGGTCAAAGGTTCGTTTTGCTTCCTTTAAATTTATTTACAACCTGTTAAGCATAAAACCAAATTAGTAGATTTGGGAGAAGAAGCAACTTTTCCGGGATTTCAACGTCTTTGGTGCTGTGAGGGAACAAGCAGCGAGCGAGATCCATGTTATCGTTGATACAGTGTGCGGATAGCTCTTTTGTTTACTCTTACCAAGTTTATTCAGTGCAAAAAGCGGGCTCGTCCGGGATTTGAACCCGGGACCTCTCGCACCCTAAGCGAGAATCATACCCCTAGACCAACGAGCCAAGGCGAATCTGTGGAGCTCGATTTGCAACTGGAACGGCTCTGCACATGCCGTTGAAGGGAAGGTGAGAACCCAACAGCTGGAGGTGCATGGTTCATTTTGTTGCCTGTTAGGCACAGTAAAATCCTGGATCAAAAAACCTGAATCATACCCCTAGACCAAAAGGCCTCCTTGTGGAAGAAGTGTCTACTGACATGTCACTGCATAGTTCATGTGCTTTGCTGGCATATGTCTTCAATTGAAACAAATAGAGAAAACTTTAAAGTGTCCAGACAAAGCTGCCCTCTGTAACTACAGGAAACAGACAGGGTTATTAGTGATTTGAACTACATTTAAACTTTTGTATTAAAATGTCACTGTACATTGCAAATACATGTCTCCTTTTCTCCATGCTGACACTTTGAAACAGTTGCTGTTGCTTTTGCTTTTAGAGTGCAGAGCAATGTAAGGGAGAATTGGTCCTATTTCAAATCACTAATTATGTAGGGAATTGTTTTCTGGGTTCTCGTTGAAGAAAGTGTTATGGCATTGTGCTACCTAAAATGTAAGATAGTACTGAAAGGGAGATTTCAATAACAAAACAGAGTAATTTAAAAGTGTCCAGCCAATGATGCCCTCTACAACTATATGAGATGAAGGAGCTCTGCAGGAGAAGAGCTAGACTATTCAGTCTAACACTTGGCAGTAATTTACCACTGGAATGACACTACACCGTGCACATGTAGGTGAAAGGAAGGCGCGATCCAAACAGACAGAGGTTCAAGATTCCTTTTGTTTCTTTGTAATCTATTTACAGACTGTTCAGCATGAAACCAGAGTAATTCAAAGGTTGTCAGGCAATTATGTCGTCAATATATTAAAGGAAAGAAATGGCTCTCACAGGATTTAAACGTTTTTTTTGTGCTATGAGGTAACAAGCACCAAGCGAGGACCAAGTTATCAGCGATACGGTCGTCTGATAGCGCTTGTTCAACACAACAAAGGTAATTCAGTGTAAAACTTGGGCTCGTCGGGGAGTTGAACCCGGGACCTCTCGCACCCAAAGCGAGAATCATACCCCTAGACCAACGAGCCGGATGACTGGCTTACGGTTCAGCTCAAGGGTCGGTATGCCAAGGTAACCTCAGAAAACTTCCACACAAAAGCAAGGTCTCTTCGAGAATTTGGTTGTTTCTGGACCACTAATGTAACAAGGAACCAAATGAGAACCAAGTAGTCACATTTCAAATTAATTCACCACTAGAGTGACACTATACCCTGCATATGCCATGGTACTTCTTAAAAAGTAAGATAGTACTGAAATGGAGATTTTAATAACAAAAACAGGGTAACCTAAAGGTGTCTAGGCAACACTGCACTCTATGACTGTAAGCGACGAAGCAGCTCTGTTGGAGAAGAGCTAGACTATACAGTGTAACATTTGGCATTGATTTCCCACAGGAATGCCACTATACCCTGCACATGTAGGTGAAGGGAAGGCGAGATCCAAACAGCCAGAGGTCAAAGGTTCGTTTTGCTTCCTTTAAATTTATTTACAACCTGTTAAGCATAAAACCAAATTAGTAGATTTGGGAGAAGAAGCAACTTTTCCGGGATTTCAACGTCTTTGGTGCTGTGAGGGAACAAGCAGCGAGCGAGATCCATGTTATCGTTGATACAGTGTGCGGATAGCTCTTTTGTTTACTCTTACCAAGTTTATTCAGTGCAAAAAGCGGGCTCGTCCGGGATTTGAACCCGGGACCTCTCGCACCCTAAGCGAGAATCATACCCCTAGACCAACGAGCCAAGGCAAATCTGTGGGGCTCGATTTGCAACTGGAACGGCTCTGCACATGCCGTTGAAGGGAAGGTGAGAACCCAACAGCTGGAGGTGCATGGTTCATTTTGTTGCCTGTTAGGCACAGTAAAATCCTGGATCAAAAAACCTGAATCATACCCCTAGACCAAAAGGCCTCCTTGTGGAAGAAGTGTCTACTGACATGTCACTGCATAGTTCATGTGCTTTGCTGGCATATGTCTTCAATTGAAACAAATAGAGAAAACTTTAAAGTGTCCAGACAAAGCTGCCCTCTGTAACTACAGGAAACAGACAGGGTTATTAGTGATTTGAACTACATTTAAACTTTTGTATTAAAATGTCACTGTACATTGCAAATACATGTCTCCTTTTCTCCATGCTGACACTTTGAAACAGTTGCTGTTGCTTTTGCTTTTAGAGTGCAGAGCAATGTAAGGGAGAATTGGTCCTATTTCAAATCACTAATTATGTAGGGAATTGTTTTCTGGGTTCTCGTTGAAGAAAGTGTTATGGCATTGTGCTACCTAAAATGTAAGATAGTACTGAAAGGGAGATTTCAATAACAAAACAGAGTAATTTAAAAGTGTCCAGCCAATGATGCCCTCTACAACTATATGAGATGAAGGAGCTCTGCAGGAGAAGAGCTAGACTATTCAGTCTAACACTTGGCAGTAATTTACCACTGGAATGACACTACACCGTGCACATGTAGGTGAAGGGAAGGCGCGATCCAAACAGACAGAGGTTCAAGATTCCTTTTGTTTCTTTGTAATCTATTTACAGACTGTTCAGCACGAAACCAGAGTAATTCAAAGGTTGTCAGGCAATTATGTCGTCAATATATTAAAGGGAAGAAATGGCTCTCACTTGATTTAAAAGTTTTTTGTGCTATGAGGTAACAAGCACCAAGCGAGGACCAAGTTATCAGCGATACAGTTGTCTGATAGCGCTTGTTCAACCCAACAAAGGTTATTCAGTGTAAAACTTGGGCTCGTCCGGGATTTGAACCCGGGACCTCTCGCACCCAAAGCGAGAATCATACCCCTAGACCAACGAGCCGGATGACGGGCTTACGGTTCAGCTCAAAGGTCGGTATGCCAAGGTAACCTCAGAAAACTTCCACACAAGAGCAAGGTCTCTTCGGGAATTTGGTTGTTCCTGGACCACTAATGTAACAAGGAACCAAACGAGAACCAAGTAGTCACATTTCAAATTAATTCACCACTAGAGTGACACTATACCCTGCATATGCCATGGTGCTTCTTAAAAAGTAAGATAGTACTGAAATGGAGATTTTAATAACAAAAACAGGGTAACCTAAAGGTGTCTAGGCAACACTGCACTCTATGACTGTAAGCGACGAAGCAGCTCTGTTGGAGAAGAGCTAGACTATACAGTGTAACATTTGGCATTGATTTCCCACAGGAATGCCACTATACCCTGCACATGTAGGTGAAGGGAAGGCGAGATCCAAACAGCCAGAGGTCAAAGGTTCGTTTTGCTTCCTTTAAATTTATTTACAACCTGTTAAGCATAAAACCAAATTAGTAGATTTGGGAGAAGAAGCAACTTTTCCGGGATTTCAACGTCTTTGGTGCTGTGAGGGAACAAGCAGCGAGCGAGATCCATGTTATCGTTGATACAGTGTGCGGATAGCTCTTTTGTTTACTCTTACCAAGTTTATTCAGTGCAAAAAGCGGGCTCGTCCGGGATTTGAACCCGGGACCTCTCGCACCCTAAGCGAGAATCATACCCCTAGACCAACGAGCCAAGGCGAATCTGTGGAGCTCGATTTGCAACTGGAACGGCTCTGCACATGCCGTTGAAGGGAAGGTGAGAACCCAACAGCTGGAGGTGCATGGTTCATTTTGTTGCCTGTTAGGCACAGTAAAATCCTGGATCAAAAAACCTGAATCATACCCCTAGACCAAAAGGCCTCCTTGTGGAAGAAGTGTCTACTGACATGTCAATGCATAGTTCATGTGCTTTGCTGGCATATGTCTTCAATTGAAACAAATAGAGAAAACTTTAAAGTGTCCAGACAAAGCTGCCCTCTGTAACTACAGGAAACAGACAGGGTTATTAGTGATTTGAACTACATTTAAACTTTTGTATTAAAATGTCACTGTACATTGCAAATACATGTCCCCTTTTCTCCATGCTGACACTTTGAAACAGTTGCTGTTGCTTTTGCTTTTAGAGTGCAGAGCAATGTAAGGGAGAATTGGTCCTATTTCAAATCACTAATTATGTAGGGAATTGTTTTCTGGGTTCTCGTTGAAGAAAGTGTTATGGCATTGTGCTACCTAAAATGTAAGATAGTACTGAAAGGGAGATTTCAATAACAAAACAGAGTAATTTAAAAGTGTCCAGCCAATGATGCCCTCTACAACTATATGAGATGAAGGAGCTCTGCAGGAGA
Source organism: Silurus aristotelis (assembly GCF_946808225.1). NCBI lineage: Eukaryota > Metazoa > Chordata > Actinopteri > Siluriformes > Siluridae > Silurus > Silurus aristotelis. The sequence goes on from NC_139585.1 coordinate 25,047,297, forward strand.
AGAGCTAGACTATTCAGTCTAACACTTGGCAGTAATTTACCACTGGAATGACACTACACCGTGCACATGTAGGTGAAGGGAAGGCGCGATCCAAACAGACAGAGGTTAAAGATTCCTTTTGTTTCTTTGTAATCTATTTACAGACTGTTCAGCACGAAACCAGAGTAATTCAAAGGTTGTCAGGCAATTATGTCGTCAATATATTAAAGGGAAGAAATGGCTCTCACTTGATTTAAAAGTTTTTTGTGCTATGAGGTAACAAGCACCAAGCGAGGACCAAGTTATCAGCGATACAGTTGTCTGATAGCGCTTGTTCAACCCAACAAAGGTTATTCAGTGTAAAACTTGGGCTCGTCCGGGATTTGAACCCGGGACCTCTCGCACCCAAAGCGAGAATCATACCCCTAGACCAACGAGCCGGATGACGGGCTTACGGTTCAGCTCAAAGGTCGGTATGCCAAGGTAACCTCAGAAAACTTCCACACAAGAGCAAGGTCTCTTCGGGAATTTGGTTGTTCCTGGACCACTAATGTAACAAGGAACCAAACGAGAACCAAGTAGTCACATTTCAAATTAATTCACCACTAGAGTGACACTATACCCTGCATATGCCATGGTGCTTCTTAAAAAGTAAGATAGTACTGAAATGGAGATTTTAATAACAAAAACAGGGTAACCTAAAGGTGTCTAGGCAACACTGCACTCTATGACTGTAAGCGACGAAGCAGCTCTGTTGGAGAAGAGCTAGACTATACAGTGTAACATTTGGCATTGATTTCCCACAGGAATGCCACTATACCCTGCACATGTAGGTGAAGGGAAGGCGAGATCCAAACAGCCAGAGGTCAAAGGTTCGTTTTGCTTCCTTTAAATTTATTTACAACCTGTTAAGCATAAAACCAAATTAGTAGATTTGGGAGAAGAAGCAACTTTTCCGGGATTTCAACGTCTTTGGTGCTGTGAGGGAACAAGCAGCGAGCGAGATCCATGTTATCGTTGATACAGTGTGCGGATAGCTCTTTTGTTTACTCTTACCAAGTTTATTCAGTGCAAAAAGCGGGCTCGTCCGGGATTTGAACCCGGGACCTCTCGCACCCTAAGCGAGAATCATACCCCTAGACCAACGAGCCAAGGCGAATCTGTGGAGCTCGATTTGCAACTGGAACGGCTCTGCACATGCCGTTGAAGGGAAGGTGAGAACCCAACAGCTGGAGGTGCATGGTTCATTTTGTTGCCTGTTAGGCACAGTAAAATCCTGGATCAAAAAACCTGAATCATACCCCTAGACCAAAAGGCCTCCTTGTGGAAGAAGTGTCTACTGACATGTCACTGCATAGTTCATGTGCTTTGCTGGCATATGTCTTCAATTGAAACAAATAGAGAAAACTTTAAAGTGTCCAGACAAAGCTGCCCTCTGTAACTACAGGAAACAGACAGGGTTATTAGTGATTTGAACTACATTTAAACTTTTGTATTAAAATGTCACTGTACATTGCAAATACATGTCCCCTTTTCTCCATGCTGACACTTTGAAACAGTTGCTGTTGCTTTTGCTTTTAGAGTGCAGAGCAATGTAAGGGAGAATTGGTCCTATTTCAAATCACTAATTATGTAGGGAATTGTTTTCTGGGTTCTCGTTGAAGAAAGTGTTATGGCATTGTGCTACCTAAAATGTAAGATAGTACTGAAAGGGAGATTTCAATAACAAAACAGAGTAATTTAAAAGTGTCCAGCCAATGATGCCCTCTACAACTATATGAGATGAAGGAGCTCTGCAGGAGAAGAGCTAGACTATTCAGTCTAACACTTGGCAGTAATTTACCACTGGAATGACACTACACCGTGCACATGTAGGTGAAGGGAAGGCGCGATCCAAACAGACAGAGGTTAAAGATTCCTTTTGTTTCTTTGTAATCTATTTACAGACTGTTCAGCACGAAACCAGAGTAATTCAAAGGTTGTCAGGCAATTATGTCGTCAATATATTAAAGGGAAGAAATGGCTCTCACTTGATTTAAAAGTTTTTTGTGCTATGAGGTAACAAGCACCAAGCGAGGACCAAGTTATCAGCGATACAGTTGTCTGATAGCGCTTGTTCAACCCAACAAAGGTTATTCAGTGTAAAACTTGGGCTCGTCCGGGATTTGAACCCGGGACCTCTCGCACCCAAAGCGAGAATCATACCCCTAGACCAACGAGCCGGATGACGGGCTTACGGTTCAGCTCAAAGGTCGGTATGCCAAGGTAACCTCAGAAAACTTCCACACAAGAGCAAGGTCTCTTCGGGAATTTGGTTGTTCCTGGACCACTAATGTAACAAGGAACCAAACGAGAACCAAGTAGTCACATTTCAAATTAATTCACCACTAGAGTGACACTATACCCTGCATATGCCATGGTGCTTCTTAAAAAGTAAGATAGTACTGAAATGGAGATTTTAATAACAAAAACAGGGTAACCTAAAGGTGTCTAGGCAACACTGCACTCTATGACTGTAAGCGACGAAGCAGCTCTGTTGGAGAAGAGCTAGACTATACAGTGTAACATTTGGCATTGATTTCCCACAGGAATGCCACTATACCCTGCACATGTAGGTGAAGGGAAGGCGAGATCCAAACAGCCAGAGGTCAAAGGTTCGTTTTGCTTCCTTTAAATTTATTTACAACCTGTTAAGCATAAAACCAAATTAGTAGATTTGGGAGAAGAAGCAACTTTTCCGGGATTTCAACGTCTTTGGTGCTGTGAGGGAACAAGCAGCGAGCGAGATCCATGTTATCGTTGATACAGTGTGCGGATAGCTCTTTTGTTTACTCTTACCAAGTTTATTCAGTGCAAAAAGCGGGCTCGTCCGGGATTTGAACCCGGGACCTCTCGCACCCTAAGCGAGAATCATACCCCTAGACCAACGAGCCAAGGCGAATCTGTGGAGCTCGATTTGCAACTGGAACGGCTCTGCACATGCCGTTGAAGGGAAGGTGAGAACCCAACAGCTGGAGGTGCATGGTTCATTTTGTTGCCTGTTAGGCACAGTAAAATCCTGGATCAAAAAACCTGAATCATACCCCTAGACCAAAAGGCCTCCTTGTGGAAGAAGTGTCTACTGACATGTCACTGCATAGTTCATGTGCTTTGCTGGCATATGTCTTCAATTGAAACAAATAGAGAAAACTTTAAAGTGTCCAGACAAAGCTGCCCTCTGTAACTACAGGAAACAGACAGGGTTATTAGTGATTTGAACTACATTTAAACTTTTGTATTAAAATGTCACTGTACATTGCAAATACATGTCCCCTTTTCTCCATGCTGACACTTTGAAACAGTTGCTGTTGCTTTTGCTTTTAGAGTGCAGAGCAATGTAAGGGAGAATTGGTCCTATTTCAAATCACTAATTATGTCGGGAATTGTTTTCTGGGTTCTCGTTGAAGAAAGTGTTATGGCATTGTGCTACCTAAAATGTAAGATAGTACTGAAAGGGAGATTTCAATAACAAAACAGAGTAATTTAAAAGTGTCCAGCCAATGATGCCCTCTACAACTATATGAGATGAAGGAGCTCTGCAGGAGAAGAGCTAGACTATTCAGTCTAACACTTGGCAGTAATTTACCACTGGAATGACACTACACCGTGCACATGTAGGTGAAGGGAAGGCGCGATCCAAACAGACAGAGGTTAAAGATTCCTTTTGTTTCTTTGTAATCTATTTACAGACTGTTCAGCACGAAACCAGAGTAATTCAAAGGTTGTCAGGCAATTATGTCGTCAATATATTAAAGGGAAGAAATGGCTCTCACTTGATTTAAAAGTTTTTTGTGCTATGAGGTAACAAGCACCAAGCGAGGACCAAGTTATCAGCGATACAGTTGTCTGATAGCGCTTGTTCAACCCAACAAAGGTTATTCAGTGTAAAACTTGGGCTCGTCCGGGATTTGAACCCGGGACCTCTCGCACCCAAAGCGAGAATCATACCCCTAGACCAACGAGCCGGATGACGGGCTTACGGTTCAGCTCAAAGGTCGGTATGCCAAGGTAACCTCAGAAAACTTCCACACAAGAGCAAGGTCTCTTCGGGAATTTGGTTGTTCCTGGACCACTAATGTAACAAGGAACCAAACGAGAACCAAGTAGTCACATTTCAAATTAATTCACCACTAGAGTGACACTATACCCTGCATATGCCATGGTGCTTCTTAAAAAGTAAGATAGTACTGAAATGGAGATTTTAATAACAAAAACAGGGTAACCTAAAGGTGTCTAGGCAACACTGCACTCTATGACTGTAAGCGACGAAGCAGCTCTGTTGGAGAAGAGCTAGACTATACAGTGTAACATTTGGCATTGATTTCCCACAGGAATGCCACTATACCCTGCACATGTAGGTGAAGGGAAGGCGAGATCCAAACAGCCAGAGGTCAAAGGTTCGTTTTGCTTCCTTTAAATTTATTTACAACCTGTTAAGCATAAAACCAAATTAGTAGATTTGGGAGAAGAAGCAACTTTTCCGGGATTTCAACGTCTTTGGTGCTGTGAGGGAACAAGCAGCGAGCGAGATCCATGTTATCGTTGATACAGTGTGCGGATAGCTCTTTTGTTTACTCTTACCAAGTTTATTCAGTGCAAAAAGCGGGCTCGTCCGGGATTTGAACCCGGGACCTCTCGCACCCTAAGCGAGAATCATACCCCTAGACCAACGAGCCAAGGCGAATCTGTGGAGCTCGATTTGCAACTGGAACGGCTCTGCACATGCCGTTGAAGGGAAGGTGAGAACCCAACAGCTGGAGGTGCATGGTTCATTTTGTTGCCTGTTAGGCACAGTAAAATCCTGGATCAAAAAACCTGAATCATACCCCTAGACCAAAAGGCCTCCTTGTGGAAGAAGTGTCTACTGACATGTCACTGCATAGTTCATGTGCTTTGCTGGCATATGTCTTCAATTGAAACAAATAGAGAAAACTTTAAAGTGTCCAGACAAAGCTGCCCTCTGTAACTACAGGAAACAGACAGGGTTATTAGTGATTTGAACTACATTTAAACTTTTGTATTAAAATGTCACTGTACATTGCAAATACATGTCTCCTTTTCTCCATGCTGACACTTTGAAACAGTTGCTGTTGCTTTTGCTTTTAGAGTGCAGAGCAATGTAAGGGAGAATTGGTCCTATTTCAAATCACTAATTATGTAGGGAATTGTTTTCTGGGTTCTCGTTGAAGAAAGTGTTATGGCATTGTGCTACCTAAAATGTAAGATAGTACTGAAAGGGAGATTTCAATAACAAAACAGAGTAATTTAAAAGTGTCCAGCCAATGATGCCCTCTACAACTATATGAGATGAAGGAGCTCTGCAGGAGAAGAGCTAGACTATTCAGTCTAACACTTGGCAGTAATTTACCACTGGAATGACACTACACCGTGCACATGTAGGTGAAGGGAAGGCGCGATCCAAACAGACAGAGGTTCAAGATTCCTTTTGTTTCTTTGTAATCTATTTACAGACTGTTCAGCACGAAACCAGAGTAATTCAAAGGTTGTCAGGCAATTATGTCGTCAATATATTAAAGGGAAGAAATGGCTCTCACTTGATTTAAAAGTTTTTTGTGCTATGAGGTAACAAGCACCAAGCGAGGACCAAGTTATCAGCGATACAGTTGTCTGATAGCGCTTGTTCAACCCAACAAAGGTTATTCAGTGTAAAACTTGGGCTCGTCCGGGATTTGAACCCGGGACCTCTCGCACCCAAAGCGAGAATCATACCCCTAGACCAACGAGCCGGATGACGGGCTTACGGTTCAGCTCAAAGGTCGGTATGCCAAGGTAACCTCAGAAAACTTCCACACAAGAGCAAGGTCTCTTCGGGAATTTGGTTGTTCCTGGACCACTAATGTAACAAGGAACCAAACGAGAACCAAGTAGTCACATTTCAAATTAATTCACCACTAGAGTGACACTATACCCTGCATATGCCATGGTGCTTCTTAAAAAGTAAGATAGTACTGAAATGGAGATTTTAATAACAAAAACAGGGTAACCTAAAGGTGTCTAGGCAACACTGCACTCTATGACTGTAAGCGACGAAGCAGCTCTGTTGGAGAAGAGCTAGACTATACAGTGTAACATTTGGCATTGATTTCCCACAGGAATGCCACTATACCCTGCACATGTAGGTGAAGGGAAGGCGAGATCCAAACAGCCAGAGGTCAAAGGTTCGTTTTGCTTCCTTTAAATTTATTTACAACCTGTTAAGCATAAAACCAAATTAGTAGATTTGGGAGAAGAAGCAACTTTTCCGGGATTTCAACGTCTTTGGTGCTGTGAGGGAACAAGCAGCGAGCGAGATCCATGTTATCGTTGATACAGTGTGCGGATAGCTCTTTTGTTTACTCTTACCAAGTTTATTCAGTGCAAAAAGCGGGCTCGTCCGGGATTTGAACCCGGGACCTCTCGCACCCTAAGCGAGAATCATACCCCTAGACCAACGAGCCAAGGCGAATCTGTGGAGCTCGATTTGCAACTGGAACGGCTCTGCACATGCCGTTGAAGGGAAGGTGAGAACCCAACAGCTGGAGGTGCATGGTTCATTTTGTTGCCTGTTAGGCACAGTAAAATCCTGGATCAAAAAACCTGAATCATACCCCTAGACCAAAAGGCCTCCTTGTGGAAGAAGTGTCTACTGACATGTCAATGCATAGTTCATGTGCTTTGCTGGCATATGTCTTCAATTGAAACAAATAGAGAAAACTTTAAAGTGTCCAGACAAAGCTGCCCTCTGTAACTACAGGAAACAGACAGGGTTATTAGTGATTTGAACTACATTTAAACTTTTGTATTAAAATGTCACTGTACATTGCAAATACATGTCCCCTTTTCTCCATGCTGACACTTTGAAACAGTTGCTGTTGCTTTTGCTTTTAGAGTGCAGAGCAATGTAAGGGAGAATTGGTCCTATTTCAAATCACTAATTATGTAGGGAATTGTTTTCTGGGTTCTCGTTGAAGAAAGTGTTATGGCATTGTGCTACCTAAAATGTAAGATAGTACTGAAAGGGAGATTTCAATAACAAAACAGAGTAATTTAAAAGTGTCCAGCCAATGATGCCCTCTACAACTATATGAGATGAAGGAGCTCTGCAGGAGAAGAGCTAGACTATTCAGTCTAACACTTGGCAGTAATTTACCACTGGAATGACACTACACCGTGCACATGTAGGTGAAGGGAAGGCGCGATCCAAACAGACAGAGGTTAAAGATTCCTTTTGTTTCTTTGTAATCTATTTACAGACTGTTCAGCACGAAACCAGAGTAATTCAAAGGTTGTCAGGCAATTATGTCGTCAATATATTAAAGGGAAGAAATGGCTCTCACTTGATTTAAAAGTTTTTTGTGCTATGAGGTAACAAGCACCAAGCGAGGACCAAGTTATCAGCGATACAGTTGTCTGATAGCGCTTGTTCAACCCAACAAAGGTTATTCAGTGTAAAACTTGGGCTCGTCCGGGATTTGAACCCGGGACCTCTCGCACCCAAAGCGAGAATCATACCCCTAGACCAACGAGCCGGATGACGGGCTTACGGTTCAGCTCAAAGGTCGGTATGCCAAGGTAACCTCAGAAAACTTCCACACAAGAGCAAGGTCTCTTCGGGAATTTGGTTGTTCCTGGACCACTAATGTAACAAGGAACCAAACGAGAACCAAGTAGTCACATTTCAAATTAATTCACCACTAGAGTGACACTATACCCTGCATATGCCATGGTGCTTCTTAAAAAGTAAGATAGTACTGAAATGGAGATTTTAATAACAAAAACAGGGTAACCTAAAGGTGTCTAGGCAACACTGCACTCTATGACTGTAAGCGACGAAGCAGCTCTGTTGGAGAAGAGCTAGACTATACAGTGTAACATTTGGCATTGATTTCCCACAGGAATGCCACTATACCCTGCACATGTAGGTGAAGGGAAGGCGAGATCCAAACAGCCAGAGGTCAAAGGTTCGTTTTGCTTCCTTTAAATTTATTTACAACCTGTTAAGCATAAAACCAAATTAGTAGATTTGGGAGAAGAAGCAACTTTTCCGGGATTTCAACGTCTTTGGTGCTGTGAGGGAACAAGCAGCGAGCGAGATCCATGTTATCGTTGATACAGTGTGCGGATAGCTCTTTTGTTTACTCTTACCAAGTTTATTCAGTGCAAAAAGCGGGCTCGTCCGGGATTTGAACCCGGGACCTCTCGCACCCTAAGCGAGAATCATACCCCTAGACCAACGAGCCAAGGCGAATCTGTGGAGCTCGATTTGCAACTGGAACGGCTCTGCACATGCCGTTGAAGGGAAGGTGAGAACCCAACAGCTGGAGGTGCATGGTTCATTTTGTTGCCTGTTAGGCACAGTAAAATCCTGGATCAAAAAACCTGAATCATACCCCTAGACCAAAAGGCCTCCTTGTGGAAGAAGTGTCTACTGACATGTCACTGCATAGTTCATGTGCTTTGCTGGCATATGTCTTCAATTGAAACAAATAGAGAAAACTTTAAAGTGTCCAGACAAAGCTGCCCTCTGTAACTACAGGAAACAGACAGGGTTATTAGTGATTTGAACTACATTTAAACTTTTGTATTAAAATGTCACTGTACATTGCAAATACATGTCCCCTTTTCTCCATGCTGACACTTTGAAACAGTTGCTGTTGCTTTTGCTTTTAGAGTGCAGAGCAATGTAAGGGAGAATTGGTCCTATTTCAAATCACTAATTATGTCGGGAATTGTTTTCTGGGTTCTCGTTGAAGAAAGTGTTATGGCATTGTGCTACCTAAAATGTAAGATAGTACTGAAAGGGAGATTTCAATAACAAAACAGAGTAATTTAAAAGTGTCCAGCCAATGATGCCCTCTACAACTATATGAGATGAAGGAGCTCTGCAGGAGAAGAGCTAGACTATTCAGTCTAACACTTGGCAGTAATTTACCACTGGAATGACACTACACCGTGCACATGTAGGTGAAGGGAAGGCGCGATCCAAACAGACAGAGGTTAAAGATTCCTTTTGTTTCTTTGTAATCTATTTACAGACTGTTCAGCACGAAACCAGAGTAATTCAAAGGTTGTCAGGCAATTATGTCGTCAATATATTAAAGGGAAGAAATGGCTCTCACTTGATTTAAAAGTTTTTTGTGCTATGAGGTAACAAGCACCAAGCGAGGACCAAGTTATCAGCGATACAGTTGTCTGATAGCGCTTGTTCAACCCAACAAAGGTTATTCAGTGTAAAACTTGGGCTCGTCCGGGATTTGAACCCGGGACCTCTCGCACCCAAAGCGAGAATCATACCCCTAGACCAACGAGCCGGATGACGGGCTTACGGTTCAGCTCAAAGGTCGGTATGCCAAGGTAACCTCAGAAAACTTCCACACAAGAGCAAGGTCTCTTCGGGAATTTGGTTGTTCCTGGACCACTAATGTAACAAGGAACCAAACGAGAACCAAGTAGTCACATTTCAAATTAATTCACCACTAGAGTGACACTATACCCTGCATATGCCATGGTGCTTCTTAAAAAGTAAGATAGTACTGAAATGGAGATTTTAATAACAAAAACAGGGTAACCTAAAGGTGTCTAGGCAACACTGCACTCTATGACTGTAAGCGACGAAGCAGCTCTGTTGGAGAAGAGCTAGACTATACAGTGTAACATTTGGCATTGATTTCCCACAGGAATGCCACTATACCCTGCACATGTAGGTGAAGGGAAGGCGAGATCCAAACAGCCAGAGGTCAAAGGTTCGTTTTGCTTCCTTTAAATTTATTTACAACCTGTTAAGCATAAAACCAAATTAGTAGATTTGGGAGAAGAAGCAACTTTTCCGGGATTTCAACGTCTTTGGTGCTGTGAGGGAACAAGCAGCGAGCGAGATCCATGTTATCGTTGATACAGTGTGCGGATAGCTCTTTTGTTTACTCTTACCAAGTTTATTCAGTGCAAAAAGCGGGCTCGTCCGGGATTTGAACCCGGGACCTCTCGCACCCTAAGCGAGAATCATACCCCTAGACCAACGAGCCAAGGCGAATCTGTGGAGCTCGATTTGCAACTGGAACGGCTCTGCACATGCCGTTGAAGGGAAGGTGAGAACCCAACAGCTGGAGGTGCATGGTTCATTTTGTTGCCTGTTAGGCACAGTAAAATCCTGGATCAAAAAACCTGAATCATACCCCTAGACCAAAAGGCCTCCTTGTGGAAGAAGTGTCTACTGACATGTCACTGCATAGTTCATGTGCTTTGCTGGCATATGTCTTCAATTGAAACAAATAGAGAAAACTTTAAAGTGTCCAGACAAAGCTGCCCTCTGTAACTACAGGAAACAGACAGGGTTATTAGTGATTTGAACTACATTTAAACTTTTGTATTAAAATGTCACTGTACATTGCAAATACATGTCCCCTTTTCTCCATGCTGACACTTTGAAACAGTTGCTGTTGCTTTTGCTTTTAGAGTGCAGAGCAATGTAAGGGAGAATTGGTCCTATTTCAAATCACTAATTATGTCGGGAATTGTTTTCTGGGTTCTCGTTGAAGAAAGTGTTATGGCATTGTGCTACCTAAAATGTAAGATAGTACTGAAAGGGAGATTTCAATAACAAAACAGAGTAATTTAAAAGTGTCCAGCCAATGATGCCCTCTACAACTATATGAGATGAAGGAGCTCTGCAGGAGAAGAGCTAGACTATTCAGTCTAACACTTGGCAGTAATTTACCACTGGAATGACACTACACCGTGCACATGTAGGTGAAGGGAAGGCGCGATCCAAACAGACAGAGGTTAAAGATTCCTTTTGTTTCTTTGTAATCTATTTACAGACTGTTCAGCACGAAACCAGAGTAATTCAAAGGTTGTCAGGCAATTATGTCGTCAATATATTAAAGGGAAGAAATGGCTCTCACTTGATTTAAAAGTTTTTTGTGCTATGAGGTAACAAGCACCAAGCGAGGACCAAGTTATCAGCGATACAGTTGTCTGATAGCGCTTGTTCAACCCAACAAAGGTTATTCAGTGTAAAACTTGGGCTCGTCCGGGATTTGAACCCGGGACCTCTCGCACCCAAAGCGAGAATCATACCCCTAGACCAACGAGCCGGATGACGGGCTTACGGTTCAGCTCAAAGGTCGGTATGCCAAGGTAACCTCAGAAAACTTCCACACAAGAGCAAGGTCTCTTCGGGAATTTGGTTGTTCCTGGACCACTAATGTAACAAGGAACCAAACGAGAACCAAGTAGTCACATTTCAAATTAATTCACCACTAGAGTGACACTATACCCTGCATATGCCATGGTGCTTCTTAAAAAGTAAGATAGTACTGAAATGGAGATTTTAATAACAAAAACAGGGTAACCTAAAGGTGTCTAGGCAACACTGCACTCTATGACTGTAAGCGACGAAGCAGCTCTGTTGGAGAAGAGCTAGACTATACAGTGTAACATTTGGCATTGATTTCCCACAGGAATGCCACTATACCCTGCACATGTAGGTGAAGGGAAGGCGAGATCCAAACAGCCAGAGGTCAAAGGTTCGTTTTGCTTCCTTTAAATTTATTTACAACCTGTTAAGCATAAAACCAAATTAGTAGATTTGGGAGAAGAAGCAACTTTTCCGGGATTTCAACGTCTTTGGTGCTGTGAGGGAACAAGCAGCGAGCGAGATCCATGTTATCGTTGATACAGTGTGCGGATAGCTCTTTTGTTTACTCTTACCAAGTTTATTCAGTGCAAAAAGCGGGCTCGTCCGGGATTTGAACCCGGGACCTCTCGCACCCTAAGCGAGAATCATACCCCTAGACCAACGAGCCAAGGCGAATCTGTGGAGCTCGATTTGCAACTGGAACGGCTCTGCACATGCCGTTGAAGGGAAGGTGAGAACCCAACAGCTGGAGGTGCATGGTTCATTTTGTTGCCTGTTAGGCACAGTAAAATCCTGGATCAAAAAACCTGAATCATACCCCTAGACCAAAAGGCCTCCTTGTGGAAGAAGTGTCTACTGACATGTCACTGCATAGTTCATGTGCTTTGCTGGCATATGTCTTCAATTGAAACAAATAGAGAAAACTTTAAAGTGTCCAGACAAAGCTGCCCTCTGTAACTACAGGAAACAGACAGGGTTATTAGTGATTTGAACTACATTTAAACTTTTGTATTAAAATGTCACTGTACATTGCAAATACATGTCTCCTTTTCTCCATGCTGACACTTTGAAACAGTTGCTGTTGCTTTTGCTTTTAGAGTGCAGAGCAATGTAAGGGAGAATTGGTCCTATTTCAAATCACTAATTATGTAGGGAATTGTTTTCTGGGTTCTCGTTGAAGAAAGTGTTATGGCATTGTGCTACCTAAAATGTAAGATAGTACTGAAAGGGAGATTTCAATAACAAAACAGAGTAATTTAAAAGTGTCCAGCCAATGATGCCCTCTACAACTATATGAGATGAAGGAGCTCTGCAGGAGAAGAGCTAGACTATTCAGTCTAACACTTGGCAGTAATTTACCACTGGAATGACACTACACCGTGCACATGTAGGTGAAGGGAAGGCGCGATCCAAACAGACAGAGGTTCAAGATTCCTTTTGTTTCTTTGTAATCTATTTACAGACTGTTCAGCACGAAACCAGAGTAATTCAAAGGTTGTCAGGCAATTATGTCGTCAATATATTAAAGGGAAGAAATGGCTCTCACTTGATTTAAAAGTTTTTTGTGCTATGAGGTAACAAGCACCAAGCGAGGACCAAGTTATCAGCGATACAGTTGTCTGATAGCGCTTGTTCAACCCAACAAAGGTTATTCAGTGTAAAACTTGGGCTCGTCCGGGATTTGAACCCGGGACCTCTCGCACCCAAAGCGAGAATCATACCCCTAGACCAACGAGCCGGATGACGGGCTTACGGTTCAGCTCAAAGGTCGGTATGCCAAGGTAACCTCAGAAAACTTCCACACAAGAGCAAGGTCTCTTCGGGAATTTGGTTGTTCCTGGACCACTAATGTAACAAGGAACCAAACGAGAACCAAGTAGTCACATTTCAAATTAATTCACCACTAGAGTGACACTATACCCTGCATATGCCATGGTGCTTCTTAAAAAGTAAGATAGTACTGAAATGGAGATTTTAATAACAAAAACAGGGTAACCTAAAGGTGTCTAGGCAACACTGCACTCTATGACTGTAAGCGACGAAGCAGCTCTGTTGGAGAAGAGCTAGACTATACAGTGTAACATTTGGCATTGATTTCCCACAGGAATGCCACTATACCCTGCACATGTAGGTGAAGGGAAGGCGAGATCCAAACAGCCAGAGGTCAAAGGTTCGTTTTGCTTCCTTTAAATTTATTTACAACCTGTTAAGCATAAAACCAAATTAGTAGATTTGGGAGAAGAAGCAACTTTTCCGGGATTTCAACGTCTTTGGTGCTGTGAGGGAACAAGCAGCGAGCGAGATCCATGTTATCGTTGATACAGTGTGCGGATAGCTCTTTTGTTTACTCTTACCAAGTTTATTCAGTGCAAAAAGCGGGCTCGTCCGGGATTTGAACCCGGGACCTCTCGCACCCTAAGCGAGAATCATACCCCTAGACCAACGAGCCAAGGCGAATCTGTGGAGCTCGATTTGCAACTGGAACGGCTCTGCACATGCCGTTGAAGGGAAGGTGAGAACCCAACAGCTGGAGGTGCATGGTTCATTTTGTTGCCTGTTAGGCACAGTAAAATCCTGGATCAAAAAACCTGAATCATACCCCTAGACCAAAAGGCCTCCTTGTGGAAGAAGTGTCTACCGACATGTCACTGCATAGTTCATGTGCTTTGCTGGCATATGTCTTCAATTGAAACAAATAGAGAAAACTTTAAAGTGTCCAGACAAAGCTGCCCTCTGTAACTACAGGAAACAGACAGGGTTATTAGTGATTTGAACTACATTTAAACTTTTGTATTAAAATGTCACTGTACATTGCAAATACATGTCTCCTTTTCTCCATGCTGACACTTTGAAACAGTTGCTGTTGCTTTTGCTTTTAGAGTGCAGAGCAATGTAAGGGAGAATTGGTCCTATTTCAAATCACTAATTATGTAGGGAATTGTTTTCTGGGTTCTCGTTGAAGAAAGTGTTATGGCATTGTGCTACCTAAAATGTAAGATAGTACTGAAAGGGAGATTTCAATAACAAAACAGAGTAATTTAAAAGTGTCCAGCCAATGATGCCCTCTACAACTATATGAGATGAAGGAGCTCTGCAGGAGAAGAGCTAGACTATTCAGTCTAACACTTGGCAGTAATTTACCACTGGAATGACACTACACCGTGCACATGTAGGTGAAGGGAAGGCGCGATCCAAACAGACAGAGGTTCAAGATTCCTTTTGTTTCTTTGTAATCTATTTACAGACTGTTCAGCACGAAACCAGAGTAATTCAAAGGTTGTCAGGCAATTATGTCGTCAATATATTAAAGGGAAGAAATGGCTCTCACTTGATTTAAAAGTTTTTTGTGCTATGAGGTAACAAGCACCAAGCGAGGACCAAGTTATCAGCGATACAGTTGTCTGATAGCGCTTGTTCAACCCAACAAAGGTTATTCAGTGTAAAACTTGGGCTCGTCCGGGATTTGAACCCGGGACCTCTCGCACCCAAAGCGAGAATCATACCCCTAGACCAACGAGCCGGATGACGGGCTTACGGTTCAGCTCAAAGGTCGGTATGCCAAGGTAACCTCAGAAAACTTCCACACAAGAGCAAGGTCTCTTCGGGAATTTGGTTGTTCCTGGACCACTAATGTAACAAGGAACCAAACGAGAACCAAGTAGTCACATTTCAAATTAATTCACCACTAGAGTGACACTATACCCTGCATATGCCATGGTGCTTCTTAAAAAGTAAGATAGTACTGAAATGGAGATTTTAATAACAAAAACAGGGTAACCTAAAGGTGTCTAGGCAACACTGCACTCTATGACTGTAAGCGACGAAGCAGCTCTGTTGGAGAAGAGCTAGACTATACAGTGTAACATTTGGCATTGATTTCCCACAGGAATGCCACTATACCCTGCACATGTAGGTGAAGGGAAGGCGAGATCCAAACAGCCAGAGGTCAAAGGTTCGTTTTGCTTCCTTTAAATTTATTTACAACCTGTTAAGCATAAAACCAAATTAGTAGATTTGGGAGAAGAAGCAACTTTTCCGGGATTTCAACGTCTTTGGTGCTGTGAGGGAACAAGCAGCGAGCGAGATCCATGTTATCGTTGATACAGTGTGCGGATAGCTCTTTTGTTTACTCTTACCAAGTTTATTCAGTGCAAAAAGCGGGCTCGTCCGGGATTTGAACCCGGGACCTCTCGCACCCTAAGCGAGAATCATACCCCTAGACCAACGAGCCAAGGCGAATCTGTGGAGCTCGATTTGCAACTGGAACGGCTCTGCACATGCCGTTGAAGGGAAGGTGAGAACCCAACAGCTGGAGGTGCATGGTTCATTTTGTTGCCTGTTAGGCACAGTAAAATCCTGGATCAAAAAACCTGAATCATACCCCTAGACCAAAAGGCCTCCTTGTGGAAGAAGTGTCTACTGACATGTCACTGCATAGTTCATGTGCTTTGCTGGCATATGTCTTCAATTGAAACAAATAGAGAAAACTTTAAAGTGTCCAGACAAAGCTGCCCTCTGTAACTACAGGAAACAGACAGGGTTATTAGTGATTTGAACTACATTTAAACTTTTGTATTAAAATGTCACTGTACATTGCAAATACATGTCTCCTTTTCTCCATGCTGACACTTTGAAACAGTTGCTGTTGCTTTTGCTTTTAGAGTGCAGAGCAATGTAAGGGAGAATTGGTCCTATTTCAAATCACTAATTATGTAGGGAATTGTTTTCTGGGTTCTCGTTGAAGAAAGTGTTATGGCATTGTGCTACCTAAAATGTAAGATAGTACTGAAAGGGAGATTTCAATAACAAAACAGAGTAATTTAAAAGTGTCCAGCCAATGATGCCCTCTACAACTATATGAGATGAAGGAGCTCTGCAGGAGAAGAGCTAGACTATTCAGACTAACACTTGGCAGTAATTTACCACTGGAATGACACTACACCGTGCACATGTAGGTGAAGGGAAGGCGCGATCCAAACAGACAGAGGTTAAAGATTCCTTTTGTTTCTTTGTAATCTATTTACAGACTGTTCAGCATGAAACCAGAGTAATTCAAAGGTTGTCAGGCAATTATGTCGTCAATATATTAAAGGGAAGAAATGGCTCTCACTTGATTTAAAAGTTTTTTGTGCTATGAGGTAACAAGCACCAAGCGAGGACCAAGTTATCAGCGATACAGTTGTCTGATAGCGCTTGTTCAACCCAACAAAGGTTATTCAGTGTAAAACTTGGGCTCGTCCGGGATTTGAACCCGGGACCTCTCGCACCCAAAGCGAGAATCATACCCCTAGACCAACGAGCCGGATGACGAGCCGGATGACGGGCTTACGGTTCAGCTCAAAGGTCGGTATGCCAAGGTAACCTCAGAAAACTTCCACACAAGAGCAAGGTCTCTTCGGGAATTTGGTTGTTCCTGGACCACTAATGTAACAAGGAACCAAACGAGAACCAAGTAGTCACATTTCAAATTAATTCACCACTAGAGTGACACTATACCCTGCATATGCCATGGTGCTTCTTAAAAAGTAAGATAGTACTGAAATGGAGATTTTAATAACAAAAACAGGGTAACCTAAAGGTGTCTAGGCAACACTGCACTCTATGACTGTAAGCGACGAAGCAGCTCTGTTGGAGAAGAGCTAGACTATACAGTGTAACATTTGGCATTGATTTCCCACAGGAATGCCACTATACCCTGCACATGTAGGTGAAGGGAAGGCGAGATCCAAACAGCCAGAGGTCAAAGGTTCGTTTTGCTTCCTTTAAATTTATTTACAACCTGTTAAGCATAAAACCAAATTAGTAGATTTGGGAGAAGAAGCAACTTTTCCGGGATTTCAACGTCTTTGGTGCTGTGAGGGAACAAGCAGCGAGCAAGATCCATGTTATCGTTGATACAGTGTGCGGATAGCTCTTTTGTTTACTCTTACCAAGTTTATTCAGTGCAAAAAGCGGGCTCGTCCGGGATTTGAACCCGGGACCTCTCGCACCCTAAGCGAGAATCATACCCCTAGACCAACGAGCCAAGGCGAATCTGTGGAGCTCGATTTGCAACTGGAACGGCTCTGCACATGCCGTTGAAGGGAAGGTGAGAACCCAACAGCTGGAGGTGCATGGTTCATTTTGTTGCCTGTTAGGCACAGTAAAATCCTGGATCAAAAAACCTGAATCATACCCCTAGACCAAAAGGCCTCCTTGTGGAAGAAGTGTCTACTGACATGTCACTGCATAGTTCATGTGCTTTGCTGGCATATGTCTTCAATTGAAACAAATAGAGAAAACTTTAAAGTGTCCAGACAAAGCTGCCCTCTGTAACTACAGGAAACAGACAGGGTTATTAGTGATTTGAACTACATTTAAACTTTTGTATTAAAATGTCACTGTACATTGCAAATACATGTCTCCTTTTCTCCATGCTGACACTTTGAAACAGTTGCTGTTGCTTTTGCTTTTAGAGTGCAGAGCAATGTAAGGGAGAATTGGTCCTATTTCAAATCACTAATTATGTAGGGAATTGTTTTCTGGGTTCTCGTTGAAGAAAGTGTTATGGCATTGTGCTACCTAAAATGTAAGATAGTACTGAAAGGGAGATTTCAATAACAAAACAGAGTAATTTAAAAGTGTCCAGCCAATGATGCCCTCTACAACTATATGAGATGAAGGAGCTCTGCAGGAGAAGAGCTAGACTATTCAGACTAACACTTGGCAGTAATTTACCACTGGAATGACACTACACCGTGCACATGTAGGTGAAGGGAAGGCGCGATCCAAACAGACAGAGGTTAAAGATTCCTTTTGTTTCTTTGTAATCTATTTACAGACTGTTCAGCATGAAACCAGAGTAATTCAAAGGTTGTCAGGCAATTATGTCGTCAATATATTAAAGGGAAGAAATGGCTCTCACTTGATTTAAAAGTTTTTTGTGCTATGAGGTAACAAGCACCAAGCGAGGACCAAGTTATCAGCGATACAGTTGTCTGATAGCGCTTGTTCAACCCAACAAAGGTTATTCAGTGTAAAACTTGGGCTCGTCCGGGATTTGAACCCGGGACCTCTCGCACCCAAAGCGAGAATCATACCCCTAGACCAACGAGCCGGATGACGGGCTTACGGTTCAGCTCAAAGGTCGGTATGCCAAGGTAACCTCAGAAAACTTCCACACAAGAGCAAGGTCTCTTCGGGAATTTGGTTGTTCCTGGACCACTAATGTAACAAGGAACCAAACGAGAACCAAGTAGTCACATTTCAAATTAATTCACCACTAGAGTGACACTATACCCTGCATATGCCATGGTGCTTCTTAAAAAGTAAGATAGTACTGAAATGGAGATTTTAATAACAAAAACAGGGTAACCTAAAGGTGTCTAGGCAACACTGCACTCTATGACTGTAAGCGACGAAGCAGCTCTGTTGGAGAAGAGCTAGACTATACAGTGTAACATTTGGCATTGATTTCCCACAGGAATGCCACTATACCCTGCACATGTAGGTGAAGGGAAGGCGAGATCCAAACAGCCAGAGGTCAAAGGTTCGTTTTGCTTCCTTTAAATTTATTTACAACCTGTTAAGCATAAAACCAAATTAGTAGATTTGGGAGAAGAAGCAACTTTTCCGGGATTTCAACGTCTTTGGTGCTGTGAGGGAACAAGCAGCGAGCGAGATCCATGTTATCGTTGATACAGTGTGCGGATAGCTCTTTTGTTTACTCTTACCAAGTTTATTCAGTGCAAAAAGCGGGCTCGTCCGGGATTTGAACCCGGGACCTCTCGCACCCTAAGCGAGAATCATACCCCTAGACCAACGAGCCAAGGCGAATCTGTGGAGCTCGATTTGCAACTGGAACGGCTCTGCACATGCCGTTGAAGGGAAGGTGAGAACCCAACAGCTGGAGGTGCATGGTTCATTTTGTTGCCTGTTAGGCACAGTAAAATCCTGGATCAAAAAACCTGAATCATACCCCTAGACCAAAAGGCCTCCTTGTGGAAGAAGTGTCTACTGACATGTCACTGCATAGTTCATGTGCTTTGCTGGCATATGTCTTCAATTGAAACAAATAGAGAAAACTTTAAAGTGTCCAGACAAAGCTGCCCTCTGTAACTACAGGAAACAGACAGGGTTATTAGTGATTTGAACTACATTTAAACTTTTGTATTAAAATGTCACTGTACATTGCAAATACATGTCTCCTTTTCTCCATGCTGACACTTTGAAACAGTTGCTGTTGCTTTTGCTTTTAGAGTGCAGAGCAATGTAAGGGAGAATTGGTCCTATTTCAAATCACTAATTATGTAGGGAATTGTTTTCTGGGTTCTCGTTGAAGAAAGTGTTATGGCATTGTGCTACCTAAAATGTAAGATAGTACTGAAAGGGAGATTTCAATAACAAAACAGAGTAATTTAAAAGTGTCCAGCCAATGATGCCCTCTACAACTATATGAGATGAAGGAGCTCTGCAGGAGAAGAGCTAGACTATTCAGTCTAACACTTGGCAGTAATTTACCACTGGAATGACACTACACCGTGCACATGTAGGTGAAGGGAAGGCGCGATCCAAACAGACAGAGGTTCAAGATTCCTTTTGTTTCTTTGTAATCTATTTACAGACTGTTCAGCACGAAACCAGAGTAATTCAAAGGTTGTCAGGCAATTATGTCGTCAATATATTAAAGGGAAGAAATGGCTCTCACTTGATTTAAAAGTTTTTTGTGCTATGAGGTAACAAGCACCAAGCGAGGACCAAGTTATCAGCGATACAGTTATCTGATAGCGCTTGTTCAACCCAACAAAGGTTATTCAGTGTAAAACTTGGGCTCGTCCGGGATTTGAACCCGGGACCTCTCGCACCCAAAGCGAGAATCATACCCCTAGACCAACGAGCCGGATGACGGGCTTACGGTTCAGCTCAAAGGTCGGTATGCCAAGGTAACCTCAGAAAACTTCCACACAAGAGCAAGGTCTCTTCGGGAATTTGGTTGTTCCTGGACCACTAATGTAACAAGGAACCAAACGAGAACCAAGTAGTCACATTTCAAATTAATTCACCACTAGAGTGACACTATACCCTGCATATGCCATGGTGCTTCTTAAAAAGTAAGATAGTACTGAAATGGAGATTTTAATAACAAAAACAGGGTAACCTAAAGGTGTCTAGGCAACACTGCACTCTATGACTGTAAGCGACGAAGCAGCTCTGTTGGAGAAGAGCTAGACTATACAGTGTAACATTTGGCATTGATTTCCCACAGGAATGCCACTATACCCTGCACATGTAGGTGAAGGGAAGGCGAGATCCAAACAGCCAGAGGTCAAAGGTTCGTTTTGCTTCCTTTAAATTTATTTACAACCTGTTAAGCATAAAACCAAATTAGTAGATTTGGGAGAAGAAGCAACTTTTCCGGGATTTCAACGTCTTTGGTGCTGTGAGGGAACAAGCAGCGAGCGAGATCCATGTTATCGTTGATACAGTGTGCGGATAGCTCTTTTGTTTACTCTTACCAAGTTTATTCAGTGCAAAAAGCGGGCTCGTCCGGGATTTGAACCCGGGACCTCTCGCACCCTAAGCGAGAATCATACCCCTAGACCAACGAGCCAAGGCGAAGCTGTGGAGCTCGATTTGCAACTGGAACGGCTCTGCACATGCCGTTGAAGGGAAGGTGAGAACCCAACAGCTGGAGGTGCATGGTTCATTTTGTTGCCTGTTAGGCACAGTAAAATCCTGGATCAAAAAACCTGAATCATACCCCTAGACCAAAAGGCCTCCTTGTGGAAGAAGTGTCTACTGACATGTCACTGCATAGTTCATGTGCTTTGCTGGCATATGTCTTCAATTGAAACAAATAGAGAAAACTTTAAAGTGTCCAGACAAAGCTGCCCTCTGTAACTACAGGAAACAGACAGGGTTATTAGTGATTTGAACTACATTTAAACTTTTGTATTAAAATGTCACTGTACATTGCAAATACATGTCTCCTTTTCTCCATGCTGACACTTTGAAACAGTTGCTGTTGCTTTTGCTTTTAGAGTGCAGAGCAATGTAAGGGAGAATTGGTCCTATTTCAAATCACTAATTATGTAGGGAATTGTTTTCTGGGTTCTCGTTAAAGAAAGTGTTATGGCATTTTGCTACCTAAAATGTAAGATAGTACTGAAAGGGAGATTTCAATAACAAAAACAGAGTAATTTAAAAGTGTCCAGCCAATGATGCCCTCTACAACTATATGAGATGAAGGAGCTCTGCAGGAGAAGAGCTAGACTATTCAGTCTAACACTTGGCAGTAATTTACCACTGGAATGACACTACACCGTGCACATGTAGGTGAAGGGAAGGCGCGATCCAAACAGACAGAGGTTCAAGATTCCTTTTGTTTCTTTGTAATCTATTTACAGACTGTTCAGCACGAAACCAGAGTAATTCAAAGGTTGTCAGGCAATTATGTCGTCAATATATTAAAGGGAAGAAATGGCTCTCACTTGATTTAAAAGTTTTTTGTGCTATGAGGTAACAAGCACCAAGCGAGGACCAAGTTATCAGCGATACAGTTGTCTGATAGCGCTTGTTCAACCCAACAAAGGTTATTCAGTGTAAAACTTGGGCTCGTCCGGGATTTGAACCCGGGACCTCTCGCACCCAAAGCGAGAATCATACCCCTAGACCAACGAGCCGGATGACGGGCTTACGGTTCAGCTCAAAGGTCGGTATGCCAAGGTAACCTCAGAAAACTTCCACACAAGAGCAAGGTCTCTTCGGGAATTTGGTTGTTCCTGGACCACTAATGTAACAAGGAACCAAACGAGAACCAAGTAGTCACATTTCAAATTAATTCACCACTAGAGTGACACTATACCCTGCATATGCCCTGGTGCTTCTTAAAAAGTAAGATAGTACTGAAATGGAGATTTTAATAACAAAAACAGGGTAACCTAAAGGTGTCTAGGCAACACTGCACTCTATGACTGTAAGCGACGAAGCAGCTCTGTTGGAGAAGAGCTAGACTATACAGTGTAACATTTGGCATTGATTTCCCACAGGAATGCCACTATACCCTGCACATGTAGGTGAAGGGAAGGCGAGATCCAAACAGCCAGAGGTCAAAGGTTCGTTTTGCTTCCTTTAAATTTATTTACAACCTGTTAAGCATAAAACCAAATTAGTAGATTTGGGAGAAGAAGCAACTTTTCCGGGATTCCAACGTCTTTGGTGCTGTGAGGGAACAAGCAGCGAGCGAGATCCATGTTATCGTTGATACAGTGTGCGGATAGCTCTTTTGTTTACTCTTACCAAGTTTATTCAGTGCAAAAAGCGGGCTCGTCCGGGATTTGAACCCGGGACCTCTCGCACCCTAAGCGAGAATCATACCCCTAGACCAACGAGCCAAGGCGAAGCTGTGGAGCTCGATTTGCAACTGGAACGGCTCTGCACATGCCGTTGAAGGGAAGGTGAGAACCCAACAGCTGGAGGTGCATGGTTCATTTTGTTGCCTGTTAGGCACAGTAAAATCCTGGATCAAAAAACCTGAATCATACCCCTAGACCAAAAGGCCTCCTTGTGGAAGAAGTGTCTACTGACATGTCACTGCATAGTTCATGTGCTTTGCTGGCATATGTCTTCAATTGAAACAAATAGAGAAAACTTTAAAGTGTCCAGACAAAGCTGCCCTCTGTAACTACAGGAAACAGACAGGGTTATTAGTGATTTGAACTACATTTAAACTTTTGTATTAAAATGTCACTGTACATTGCAAATACATGTCTCCTTTTCTCCATGCTGACACTTTGAAACAGTTGCTGTTGCTTTTGCTTTTAGAGTGCAGAGCAATGTAAGGGAGAATTGGTCCTATTTCAAATCACTAATTATGTAGGGAATTGTTTTCTGGGTTCTCGTTGAAGAAAGTGTTATGGCATTGTGCTACCTAAAATGTAAGATAGTACTGAAAGGGAGATTTCAATAACAAAACAGAGTAATTTAAAAGTGTCCAGCCAATGATGCCCTCTACAACTATATGAGATGAAGGAGCTCTGCAGGAGAAGAGCTAGACTATTCAGTCTAACACTTGGCAGTAATTTACCACTGGAATGACACTACACCGTGCACATGTAGGTGAAGGGAAGGCGCGATCCAAACAGACAGAGGTTCAAGATTCCTTTTGTTTCTTTGTAATCTATTTACAGACTGTTCAGCATGAAACCAGAGTAATTCAAAGGTTGTCAGGCAATTATGTCGTCAATATATTAAAGGGAAGAAATGGCTCTCACTTGATTTAAAAGTTTTTGTGCTATGAGGTAACAAGCACCAAGCGAGGACCAAGTTATCAGCGATACAGTTGTCTGATAGCGCTTGTTCAACCCAACAAAGGTTATTCAGTGTAAAACTTGGGCTCGTCCGGGATTTGAACCCGGGACCTCTCGCACCCAAAGCGAGAATCATACCCCTAGACCAACGAGCCGGATGACGGGCTTACGGTTCAGCTCAAAGGTCGGTATGCCAAGGTAACCTCAGAAAACTTCCACACAAGAGCAAGGTCTCTTCGGGAATTTGGTTGTTCCTGGACCACTAATGTAACAAGGAACCAAACGAGAACCAAGTAGTCACATTTCAAATTAATTCACCACTAGAGTGACACTATACCCTGCATATGCCATGGTGCTTCTTAAAAAGTAAGATAGTACTGAAATGGAGATTTTAATAACAAAAACAGGGTAACCTAAAGGTGTCTAGGCAACACTGCACTCTATGACTGTAAGCGACGAAGCAGCTCTGTTGGAGAAGAGCTAGACTATACAGTGTAACATTTGGCATTGATTTCCCACAGGAATGCCACTATACCCTGCACATGTAGGTGAAGGGAAGGCGAGATCCAAACAGCCAGAGGTCAAAGGTTCGTTTTGCTTCCTTTAAATTTATTTACAACCTGTTAAGCATAAAACCAAATTAGTAGATTTGGGAGAAGAAGCAACTTTTCCGGGATTTCAACGTCTTTGGTGCTGTGAGGGAACAAGCAGCGAGCGAGATCCATGTTATCGTTGATACAGTGTGCGGATAGCTCTTTTGTTTACTCTTACCAAGTTTATTCAGTGCAAAAAGCGGGCTCGTCCGGGATTTGAACCCGGGACCTCTCGCACCCTAAGCGAGAATCATACCCCTAGACCAACGAGCCAAGGCGAAGCTGTGGAGCTCGATTTGCAACTGGAACGGCTCTGCACATGCCGTTGAAGGGAAGGTGAGAACCCAACAGCTGGAGGTGCATGGTTCATTTTGTTGCCTGTTAGGCACAGTAAAATCCTGGATCAAAAAACCTGAATCATACCCCTAGACCAAAAGGCCTCCTTGTGGAAGAAGTGTCTACTGACATGTCACTGCATAGTTCATGTGCTTTGCTGGCATATGTCTTCAATTGAAACAAATAGAGAAAACTTTAAAGTGTCCAGACAAAGCTGCCCTCTGTAACTACAGGAAACAGACAGGGTTATTAGTGATTTGAACTACATTTAAACTTTTGTATTAAAATGTCACTGTACATTGCAAATACATGTCCCCTTTTCTCCATGCTGACACTTTGAAACAGTTGCTGTTGCTTTTGCTTTTAGAGTGCAGAGCAATGTAAGGGAGAATTGGTCCTATTTCAAATCACTAATTATGTAGGGAATTGTTTTCTGGGTTCTCGTTGAAGAAAGTGTTATGGCATTGTGCTACCTAAAATGTAAGATAGTACTGAAAGGGAGATTTCAATAACAAAACAGAGTAATTTAAAAGTGTCCAGCCAATGATGCCCTCTACAACTATATGAGATGAAGGAGCTCTGCAGGAGAAGAGCTAGACTATTCAGTCTAACACTTGGCAGTAATTTACCACTGGAATGACACTACACCGTGCACATGTAGGTGAAGGGAAGGCGCGATCCAAACAGACAGAGGTTCAAGATTCCTTTTTGTTTCTTTGTAATCTATTTACAGACTGTTCAGCATGAAACCAGAGTAATTCAAAGGTTGTCAGGCAATTATGTCGTCAATATATTAAAGGGAAGAAATGGCTCTCACTTGATTTAAAAGTTTTTTGTGCTATGAGGTAACAAGCACCAAGCGAGGACCAAGTTATCAGCGATACAGTTGTCTGATAGCGCTTGTTCAACCCAACAAAGGTTATTCAGTGTAAAACTTGGGCTCGTCCGGGATTTGAACCCGGGACCTCTCGCACCCAAAGCGAGAATCATACCCCTAGACCAACGAGCCGGGAGACGGGCTTACGGTTCAGCTCAAAGGTCGGTATGCCAAGGTAACCTCAGAAAACTTCCACACAAGAGCAAGGTCTCTTCGGGAATTTGGTTGTTCCTGGACCACTAATGTAACAAGGAACCAAACGAGAACCAAGTAGTCACATTTCAAATTAATTCACCACTAGAGTGACACTATACCCTGCATATGCCATGGTGCTTCTTAAAAAGTAAGATAGTACTGAAATGGAGATTTTAATAACAAAAACAGGGTAACCTAAAGGTGTCTAGGCAACACTGCACTCTATGACTGTAAGCGACGAAGCAGCTCTGTTGGAGAAGAGCTAGACTATACAGTGTAACATTTGGCATTGATTTCCCACAGGAATGCCACTATACCCTGCACATGTAGGTGAAGGGAAGGCGAGATCCAAACAGCCAGAGGTCAAAGGTTCGTTTTGCTTCCTTTAAATTTATTTACAACCTGTTAAGCATAAAACCAAATTAGTAGATTTGGGAGAAGAAGCAACTTTTCCGGGATTTCAACGTCCTTGGTGCTGTGAGGGAACAAGCAGCGAGCGAGATCCATGTTATCGTTGATACAGTGTGCGGATAGCTCTTTTGTTTACTCTTACCAAGTTTATTCAGTGCAAAAAGCGGGCTCGTCCGGGATTTGAACCCGGGACCTCTCGCACCCTAAGCGAGAATCATACCCCTAGACCAACGAGCCAAGGCGAATCTGTGGAGCTCGATTTGCAACTGGAACGGCTCTGCACATGCCGTTGAAGGGAAGGTGAGAACCCAACAGCTGGAGGTGCATGGTTCATTTTGTTGCCTGTTAGGCACAGTAAAATCCTGGATCAAAAAACCTGAATCATACCCCTAGACCAAAAGGCCTCCTTGTGGAAGAAGTGTCTACTGACATGTCACTGCATAGTTCATGTGCTTTGCTGGCATATGTCTTCAATTGAAACAAATAGAGAAAACTTTAAAGTGTCCAGACAAAGCTGCCCTCTGTAACTACAGGAAACAGACAGGGTTATTAGTGATTTGAACTACATTTAAACTTTTGTATTAAAATGTCACTGTACATTGCAAATACATGTCTCCTTTTCTCCATGCTGACACTTTGAAACAGTTGCTGTTGCTTTTGCTTTTAGAGTGCAGAGCAATGTAAGGGAGAATTGGTCCTATTTCAAATCACTAATTATGTAGGGAATTGTTTTCTGGGTTCTCGTTGAAGAAAGTGTTATGGCATTGTGCTACCTAAAATGTAAGATAGTACTGAAAGGGAGATTTCAATAACAAAACAGAGTAATTTAAAAGTGTCCAGCCAATGATGCCCTCTACAACTATATGAGATGAAGGAGCTCTGCAGGAGAAGAGCTAGACTATTCAGTCTAACACTTGGCAGTAATTTACCACTGGAATGACACTACACCGTGCACATGTAGGTGAAGGGAAGGCGCGATCCAAACAGACAGAGGTTCAAGATTCCTTTTGTTTCTTTGTAATCTATTTACAGACTGTTCAGCACGAAACCAGAGTAATTCAAAGGTTGTCAGGCAATTATGTCGTCAATATATTAAAGGGAAGAAATGGCTCTCACTTGATTTAAAAGTTTTTTGTGCTATGAGGTAACAAGCACCAAGCGAGGACCAAGTTATCAGCGATACAGTTGTCTGATAGCGCTTGTTCAACCCAACAAAGGTTATTCAGTGTAAAACTTGGGCTCGTCCGGGATTTGAACCCGGGACCTCTCGCACCCAAAGCGAGAATCATACCCCTAGACCAACGAGCCGGATGACGGGCTTACGGTTCAGCTCAAAGGTCGGTATGCCAAGGTAACCTCAGAAAACTTCCACACAAGAGCAAGGTCTCTTCGGGAATTTGGTTGTTCCTGGACCACTAATGTAACAAGGAACCAAACGAGAACCAAGTAGTCACATTTCAAATTAATTCACCACTAGAGTGACACTATACCCTGCATATGCCATGGTGCTTCTTAAAAAGTAAGATAGTACTGAAATGGAGATTTTAATAACAAAAACAGGGTAACCTAAAGGTGTCTAGGCAACACTGCACTCTATGACTGTAAGCGACGAAGCAGCTCTGTTGGAGAAGAGCTAGACTATACAGTGTAACATTTGGCATTGATTTCCCACAGGAATGCCACTATACCCTGCACATGTAGGTGAAGGGAAGGCGAGATCCAAACAGCCAGAGGTCAAAGGTTCGTTTTGCTTCCTTTAAATTTATTTACAACCTGTTAAGCATAAAACCAAATTAGTAGATTTGGGAGAAGAAGCAACTTTTCCGGGATTTCAACGTCTTTGGTGCTGTGAGGGAACAAGCAGCGAGCGAGATCCATGTTATCGTTGATACAGTGTGCGGATAGCTCTTTTGTTTACTCTTACCAAGTTTATTCAGTGCAAAAAGCGGGCTCGTCCGGGATTTGAACCCGGGACCTCTCGCACCCTAAGCGAGAATCATACCCCTAGACCAACGAGCCAAGGCGAATCTGTGGAGCTCGATTTGCAACTGGAACGGCTCTGCACATGCCGTTGAAGGGAAGGTGAGAACCCAACAGCTGGAGGTGCATGGTTCATTTTGTTGCCTGTTAGGCACAGTAAAATCCTGGATCAAAAAACCTGAATCATACCCCTAGACCAAAAGGCCTCCTTGTGGAAGAAGTGTCTACTGACATGTCACTGCATAGTTCATGTGCTTTGCTGGCATATGTCTTCAATTGAAACAAATAGAGAAAACTTTAAAGTGTCCAGACAAAGCTGCCCTCTGTAACTACAGGAAACAGACAGGGTTATTAGTGATTTGAACTACATTTAAACTTTTGTATTAAAATGTCACTGTACATTGCAAATACATGTCTCCTTTTCTCCATGCTGACACTTTGAAACAGTTGCTGTTGCTTTTGCTTTTAGAGTGCAGAGCAATGTAAGGGAGAATTGGTCCTATTTCAAATCACTAATTATGTAGGGAATTGTTTTCTGGGTTCTCGTTGAAGAAAGTGTTATGGCATTGTGCTACCTAAAATGTAAGATAGTACTGAAAGGGAGATTTCAATAACAAAACAGAGTAATTTAAAAGTGTCCAGCCAATGATGCCCTCTACAACTATATGAGATGAAGGAGCTCTGCAGGAGAAGAGCTAGACTATTCAGTCTAACACTTGGCAGTAATTTACCACTGGAATGACACTACACCGTGCACATGTAGGTGAAGGGAAGGCGCGATCCAAACAGACAGAGGTTCAAGATTCCTTTTGTTTCTTTGTAATCTATTTACAGACTGTTCAGCACGAAACCAGAGTAATTCAAAGGTTGTCAGGCAATTATGTCGTCAATATATTAAAGGGAAGAAATGGCTCTCACTTGATTTAAAAGTTTTTTGTGCTATGAGGTAACAAGCACCAAGCGAGGACCAAGTTATCAGCGATACAGTTGTCTGATAGCGCTTGTTCAACCCAACAAAGGTTATTCAGTGTAAAACTTGGGCTCGTCCGGGATTTGAACCCGGGACCTCTCGCACCCAAAGCGAGAATCATACCCCTAGACCAACGAGCCGGATGACGGGCTTACGGTTCAGCTCAAAGGTCGGTATGCCAAGGTAACCTCAGAAAACTTCCACACAAGAGCAAGGTCTCTTCGGGAATTTGGTTGTTCCTGGACCACTAATGTAACAAGGAACCAAACGAGAACCAAGTAGTCACATTTCAAATTAATTCACCACTAGAGTGACACTATACCCTGCATATGCCATGGTGCTTCTTAAAAAGTAAGATAGTACTGAAATGGAGATTTTAATAACAAAAACAGGGTAACCTAAAGGTGTCTAGGCAACACTGCACTCTATGACTGTAAGCGACGAAGCAGCTCTGTTGGAGAAGAGCTAGACTATACAGTTTAACATTTGGCATTGATTTCCCACAGGAATGCCACTATACCCTGCACATGTAGGTGAAGGGAAGGCGAGATCCAAACAGCCAGAGGTCAAAGGTTCGTTTTGCTTCCTTTAAATTTATTTACAACCTGTTAAGCATAAAACCAAATTAGTAGATTTGGGAGAAGAAGCAACTTTTCCGGGATTTCAACGTCTTTGGTGCTGTGAGGGAACAAGCAGCGAGCGAGATCCATGTTATCGTTGATACAGTGTGCGGATAGCTCTTTTGTTTACTCTTACCAAGTTTATTCAGTGCAAAAAGCGGGCTCGTCCGGGATTTGAACCCGGGACCTCTCGCACCCTAAGCGAGAATCATACCCCTAGACCAACGAGCCAAGGCGAATCTGTGGAGCTCGATTTGCAACTGGAACGGCTCTGCACATGCCGTTGAAGGGAAGGTGAGAACCCAACAGCTGGAGGTGCATGGTTCATTTTGTTGCCTGTTAGGCACAGTAAAATCCTGGATCAAAAAACCTGAATCATACCCCTAGACCAAAAGGCCTCCTTGTGGAAGAAGTGTCTACTGACATGTCACTGCATAGTTCATGTGCTTTGCTGGCATATGTCTTCAATTGAAACAAATAGAGAAAACTTTAAAGTGTCCAGACAAAGCTGCCCTCTGTAACTACAGGAAACAGACAGGGTTATTAGTGATTTGAACTACATTTAAACTTTTGTATTAAAATGTCACTGTACATTGCAAATACATGTCTCCTTTTCTCCATGCTGACACTTTGAAACAGTTGCTGTTGCTTTTGCTTTTAGAGTGCAGAGCAATGTAAGGGAGAATTGGTCCTATTTCAAATCACTAATTATGTAGGGAATTGTTTTCTGGGTTCTCGTTGAAGAAAGTGTTATGGCATTGTGCTACCTAAAATGTAAGATAGTACTGAAAGGGAGATTTCAATAACAAAACAGAGTAATTTAAAAGTGTCCAGCCAATGATGCCCTCTACAACTATATGAGATGAAGGAGCTCTGCAGGAGAAGAGCTAGACTATTCAGTCTAACACTTGGCAGTAATTTACCACTGGAATGACACTACACCGTGCACATGTAGGTGAAGGGAAGGCGCGATCCAAACAGACAGAGGTTCAAGATTCCTTTTGTTTCTTTGTAATCTATTTACAGACTGTTCAGCATGAAACCAGAGTAATTCAAAGGTTGTCAGGCAATTATGTCGTCAATATATTAAAGGGAAGAAATGGCTCTCACTTGATTTAAAAGTTTTTGTGCTATGAGGTAACAAGCACCAAGCGAGGACCAAGTTATCAGCGATACAGTTGTCTGATAGCGCTTGTTCAACCCAACAAAGGTTATTCAGTGTAAAACTTGGGCTCGTCCGGGATTTGAACTCGGGACCTCTCGCACCCAAAGCGAGAATCATACCCCTAGACCAACGAGCCGGATGACGGGCTTACGGTTCAGCTCAAAGGTCGGTATGCCAAGGTAACCTCAGAAAACTTCCACACAAGAGCAAGGTCTCTTCGGGAATTTGGTTGTTCCTGGACCACTAATGTAACAAGGAACCAAACGAGAACCAAGTAGTCACATTTCAAATTAATTCACCACTAGAGTGACACTATACCCTGCATATGCCATGGTGCTTCTTAAAAAGTAAGATAGTACTGAAATGGAGATTTTAATAGCAAAAACAGGGTAACCTAAAGGTGTCTAGGCAACACTGCACTCTATGACTGTAAGCGACGAAGCAGCTCTGTTGGAGAAGAGCTAGACTATACAGTGTAACATTTGGCATTGATTTCCCACAGGAATGCCACTATACCCTGCACATGTAGGTGAAGGGAAGGCGAGATCCAAACAGCCAGAGGTCAAAGGTTCGTTTTGCTTCCTTTAAATTTATTTACAACCTGTTAAGCATAAAACCAAATTAGTAGATTTGGGAGAAGAAGCAACTTTTCCGGGATTTCAACGTCTTTGGTGCTGTGAGGGAACAAGCAGCGAGCGAGATCCATGTTATCGTTGATACAGTGTGCGGATAGCTCTTTTGTTTACTCTTACCAAGTTTATTCAGTGCAAAAAGCGGGCTCGTCCGGGATTTGAACCCGGGACCTCTCGCACCCTAAGCGAGAATCATACCCCTAGACCAACGAGCCAAGGCGAAGCTGTGGAGCTCGATTTGCAACTGGAACGGCTCTGCACATGCCGTTGAAGGGAAGGTGAGAACCCAACAGCTGGAGGTGCATGGTTCATTTTGTTGCCTGTTAGGCACAGTAAAATCCTGGATCAAAAAACCTGAATCATACCCCTAGACCAAAAGGCCTCCTTGTGGAAGAAGTGTCTACTGACATGTCACTGCATAGTTCATGTGCTTTGCTGGCATATGTCTTCAATTGAAACAAATAGAGAAAACTTTAAAGTGTCCAGACAAAGCTGCCCTCTGTAACTACAGGAAACAGACAGGGTTATTAGTGATTTGAACTACATTTAAACTTTTGTATTAAAATGTCACTGTACATTGCAAATACATGTCCCCTTTTCTCCATGCTGACACTTTGAAACAGTTGCTGTTGCTTTTGCTTTTAGAGTGCAGAGCAATGTAAGGGAGAATTGGTCCTATTTCAAATCACTAATTATGTAGGGAATTGTTTTCTGGGTTCTCGTTGAAGAAAGTGTTATGGCATTGTGCTACCTAAAATGTAAGATAGTACTGAAAGGGAGATTTCAATAACAAAACAGAGTAATTTAAAAGTGTCCAGCCAATGATGCCCTCTACAACTATATGAGATGAAGGAGCTCTGCAGGAGAAGAGCTAGACTATTCAGTCTAACACTTGGCAGTAATTTACCACTGGAATGACACTACACCGTGCACATGTAGGTGAAGGGAAGGCGCGATCCAAACAGACAGAGGTTCAAGATTCCTTTTGTTTCTTTGTAATCTATTTACAGACTGTTCAGCATGAAACCAGAGTAATTCAAAGGTTGTCAGGCAATTATGTCGTCAATATATTAAAGGGAAGAAATGGCTCTCACTTGATTTAAAAGTTTTTGTGCTATGAGGTAACAAGCACCAAGCGAGGACCAAGTTATCAGCGATACAGTTGTCTGATAGCGCTTGTTCAACCCAACAAAGGTTATTCAGTGTAAAACTTGGGCTCGTCCGGGATTTGAACCCGGGACCTCTCGCACCCAAAGCGAGAATCATACCCCTAGACCAACGAGCCGGATGACGGGCTTACGGTTCAGCTCAAAGGTCGGTATGCCAAGGTAACCTCAGAAAACTTCCACACAAGAGCAAGGTCTCTTCGGGAATTTGGTTGTTCCTGGACCACTAATGTAACAAGGAACCAAACGAGAACCAAGTAGTCACATTTCAAATTAATTCACCACTAGAGTGACACTATACCCTGCATATGCCATGGTGCTTGTTAAAAAGTAAGATAGTACTGAAATGGAGATTTTAATAACAAAAACAGGGTAACCTAAAGGTGTCTAGGCAACACTGCACTCTATGACTGTAAGCGACGAAGCAGCTCTGTTGGAGAAGAGCTAGACTATACAGTGTAACATTTGGCATTGATTTCCCACAGGAATGCCACTATACCCTGCACATGTAGGTGAAGGGAAGGCGAGATCCAAACAGCCAGAGGTCAAAGGTTCGTTTTGCTTCCTTTAAATTTATTTACAACCTGTTAAGCATAAAACCAAATTAGTAGATTTGGGAGAAGAAGCAACTTTTCCGGGATTTCAACGTCTTTGGTGCTGTGAGGGAACAAGCAGCGAGCGAGATCCATGTTATCGTTGATACAGTGTGCGGATAGCTCTTTTGTTTACTCTTACCAAGTTTATTCAGTGCAAAAAGCGGGCTCGTCCGGGATTTGAACCCGGGACCTCTCGCACCCTAAGCGAGAATCATACCCCTAGACCAACGAGCCAAGGCGAATCTGTGGAGCTCGATTTGCAACTGGAACGGCTCTGCACATGCCGTTGAAGGGAAGGTGAGAACCCAACAGCTGGAGGTGCATGGTTCATTTTGTTGCCTGTTAGGCACAGTAAAATCCTGGATCAAAAAACCTGAATCATACCCCTAGACCAAAAGGCCTCCTTGTGGAAGAAGTGTCTACTGACATGTCACTGCATAGTTCATGTGCTTTGCTGGCATATGTCTTCAATTGAAACAAATAGAGAAAACTTTAAAGTGTCCAGACAAAGCTGCCCTCTGTAACTACAGGAAACAGACAGGGTTATTAGTGATTTGAACTACATTTAAACTTTTGTATTAAAATGTCACTGTACATTGCAAATACATGTCTCCTTTTCTCCATGCTGACACTTTGAAACAGTTGCTGTTGCTTTTGCTTTTAGAGTGCAGAGCAATGTAAGGGAGAATTGGTCCTATTTCAAATCACTAATTATGTAGGGAATTGTTTTCTGGGTTCTCGTTGAAGAAAGTGTTATGGCATTGTGCTACCTAAAATGTAAGATAGTACTGAAAGGGAGATTTCAATAACAAAACAGAGTAATTTAAAAGTGTCCAGCCAATGATGCCCTCTACAACTATATGAGATGAAGGAGCTCTGCAGGAGAAGAGCTAGACTATTCAGTCTAACACTTGGCAGTAATTTACCACTGGAATGACACTACACCGTGCACATGTAGGTGAAGGGAAGGCGCGATCCAAACAGACAGAGGTTCAAGATTCCTTTTGTTTCTTTGTAATCTATTTACAGACTGTTCAGCATGAAACCAGAGTAATTCAAAGGTTGTCAGGCAATTATGTCGTCAATATATTAAAGGGAAGAAATGGCTCTCACTTGATTTAAAAGTTTTTTGTGCTATGAGGTAACAAGCACCAAGCGAGGACCAAGTTATCAGCGATACAGTTGTCTGATAGCGCTTGTTCAACCCAACAAAGGTTATTCAGTGTAAAACTTGGGCTCGTCCGGGATTTGAACCCGGGACCTCTCGCACCCAAAGCGAGAATCATACCCCTAGACCAACGAGCCGGATGACGGGCTTACGGTTCAGCTCAAAGGTCGGTATGCCAAGGTAACCTCAGAAAACTTCCACACAAGAGCAAGGTCTCTTCGGGAATTTGGTTGTTCCTGGACCACTAATGTAACAAGGAACCAAACGAGAACCAAGTAGTCACATTTCAAATTAATTCACCACTAGAGTGACACTATACCCTGCATATGCCATGGTGCTTCTTAAAAAGTAAGATAGTACTGAAATGGAGATTTTAATAGCAAAAACAGGGTAACCTAAAGGTGTCTAGGCAACACTGCACTCTATGACTGTAAGCGACGAAGCAGCTCTGTTGGAGAAGAGCTAGACTATACAGTGTAACATTTGGCATTGATTTCCCACAGGAATGCCACTATACCCTGCACATGTAGGTGAAGGGAAGGCGAGATCCAAACAGCCAGAGGTCAAAGGTTCGTTTTGCTTCCTTTAAATTTATTTACAACCTGTTAAGCATAAAACCAAATTAGTAGATTTGGGAGAAGAAGCAACTTTTCCGGGATTTCAACGTCTTTGGTGCTGTGAGGGAACAAGCAGCGAGCGAGATCCATGTTATCGTTGATACAGTGTGCGGATAGCTCTTTTGTTTACTCTTACCAAGTTTATTCAGTGCAAAAAGCGGGCTCGTCCGGGATTTGAACCCGGGACCTCTCGCACCCTAAGCGAGAATCATACCCCTAGACCAACGAGCCAAGGCGAAGCTGTGGAGCTCGATTTGCAACTGGAACGGCTCTGCACATGCCGTTGAAGGGAAGGTGAGAACCCAACAGCTGGAGGTGCATGGTTCATTTTGTTGCCTGTTAGGCACAGTAAAATCCTGGATCAAAAAACCTGAATCATACCCCTAGACCAAAAGGCCTCCTTGTGGAAGAAGTGTCTACTGACATGTCACTGCATAGTTCATGTGCTTTGCTGGCATATGTCTTCAATTGAAACAAATAGAGAAAACTTTAAAGTGTCCAGACAAAGCTGCCCTCTGTAACTACAGGAAACAGACAGGGTTATTAGTGATTTGAACTACATTTAAACTTTTGTATTAAAATGTCACTGTACATTGCAAATACATGTCCCCTTTTCTCCATGCTGACACTTTGAAACAGTTGCTGTTGCTTTTGCTTTTAGAGTGCAGAGCAATGTAAGGGAGAATTGGTCCTATTTCAAATCACTAATTATGTAGGGAATTGTTTTCTGGGTTCTCGTTGAAGAAAGTGTTATGGCATTGTGCTACCTAAAATGTAAGATAGTACTGAAAGGGAGATTTCAATAACAAAACAGAGTAATTTAAAAGTGTCCAGCCAATGATGCCCTCTACAACTATATGAGATGAAGGAGCTCTGCAGGAGAAGAGCTAGACTATTCAGTCTAACACTTGGCAGTAATTTACCACTGGAATGACACTACACCGTGCACATGTAGGTGAAGGGAAGGCGCGATCCAAACAGACAGAGGTTCAAGATTCCTTTTGTTTCTTTGTAATCTATTTACAGACTGTTCAGCACGAAACCAGAGTAATTCAAAGGTTGTCAGGCAATTATGTCGTCAATATATTAAAGGGAAGAAATGGCTCTCACTTGATTTAAAAGTTTTTTGTGCTATGAGGTAACAAGCACCAAGCGAGGACCAAGTTATCAGCGATACAGTTATCTGATAGCGCTTGTTCAACCCAACAAAGGTTATTCAGTGTAAAACTTGGGCTCGTCCGGGATTTGAACCCGGGACCTCTCGCACCCAAAGCGAGAATCATACCCCTAGACCAACGAGCCGGATGACGGGCTTACGGTTCAGCTCAAAGGTCGGTATGCCAAGGTAACCTCAGAAAACTTCCACACAAGAGCAAGGTCTCTTCGGGAATTTGGTTGTTCCTGGACCACTAATGTAACAAGGAACCAAACGAGAACCAAGTAGTCACATTTCAAATTAATTCACCACTAGAGTGACACTATACCCTGCATATGCCATGGTGCTTCTTAAAAAGTAAGATAGTACTAAAATGGAGATTTTAATAACAAAAACAGGGTAACCTAAAGGTGTCTAGGCAACACTGCACTCTATGACTGTAAGCGACGAAGCAGCTCTGTTGGAGAAGAGCTAGACTATACAGTGTAACATTTGGCATTGATTTCCCACAGGAATGCCACTATACCCTGCACATGTAGGTGAAGGGAAGGCGAGATCCAAACAGCCAGAGGTCAAAGGTTCGTTTTGCTTCCTTTAAATTTATTTACAACCTGTTAAGCATAAAACCAAATTAGTAGATTTGGGAGAAGAAGCAACTTTTCCGGGATTTCAACGTCTTTGGTGCTGTGAGGGAACAAGCAGCGAGCGAGATCCATGTTATCGTTGATACAGTGTGCGGATAGCTCTTTTGTTTACTCTTACCAAGTTTATTCAGTGCAAAAAGCGGGCTCGTCCGGGATTTGAACCCGGGACCTCTCGCACCCTAAGCGAGAATCATACCCCTAGACCAACGAGCCAAGGCGAAGCTGTGGAGCTCGATTTGCAACTGGAACGGCTCTGCACATGCCGTTGAAGGGAAGGTGAGAACCCAACAGCTGGAGGTGCATGGTTCATTTTGTTGCCTGTTAGGCACAGTAAAATCCTGGATCAAAAAACCTGAATCATACCCCTAGACCAAAAGGCCTCCTTGTGGAAGAAGTGTCTACTGACATGTCACTGCATAGTTCATGTGCTTTGCTGGCATATGTCTTCAATTGAAACAAATAGAGAAAACTTTAAAGTGTCCAGACAAAGCTGCCCTCTGTAACTACAGGAAACAGACAGGGTTATTAGTGATTTGAACTACATTTAAACTTTTGTATTAAAATGTCACTGTACATTGCAAATACATGTCCCCTTTTCTCCATGCTGACACTTTGAAACAGTTGCTGTTGCTTTTGCTTTTAGAGTGCAGAGCAATGTAAGGGAGAATTGGTCCTATTTCAAATCACTAATTATGTAGGGAATTGTTTTCTGGGTTCTCGTTGAAGAAAGTGTTATGGCATTGTGCTACCTAAAATGTAAGATAGTACTGAAAGGGAGATTTCAATAACAAAACAGAGTAATTTAAAAGTGTCCAGCCAATGATGCCCTCTACAACTATATGAGATGAAGGAGCTCTGCAGGAGAAGAGCTAGACTATTCAGTCTAACACTTGGCAGTAATTTACCACTGGAATGACACTACACCGTGCACATGTAGGTGAAGGGAAGGCGCGATCCAAACAGACAGAGGTTCAAGATTCCTTTTGTTTCTTTGTAATCTATTTACAGACTGTTCAGCATGAAACCAGAGTAATTCAAAGGTTGTCAGGCAATTATGTCGTCAATATATTAAAGGGAAGAAATGGCTCTCACTTGATTTAAAAGTTTTTTGTGCTATGAGGTAACAAGCACCAAGCGAGGACCAAGTTATCAGCGATACAGTTGTCTGATAGCGCTTGTTCAACCCAACAAAGGTTATTCAGTGTAAAACTTGGGCTCGTCCGGGATTTGAACCCGGGACCTCTCGCACCCAAAGCGAGAATCATACCCCTAGACCAACGAGCCGGATGACGGGCTTACGGTTCAGCTCAAAGGTCGGTATGCCAAGGTAACCTCAGAAAACTTCCACACAAGAGCAAGGTCTCTTCGGGAATTTGGTTGTTCCTGGACCACTAATGTAACAAGGAACCAAACGAGAACCAAGTAGTCACATTTCAAATTAATTCACCACTAGAGTGACACTATACCCTGCATATGCCATGGTGCTTCTTAAAAAGTAAGATAGTACTGAAATGGAGATTTTAATAACAAAAACAGGGTAACCTAAAGGTGTCTAGGCAACACTGCACTCTATGACTGTAAGCGACGAAGCAGCTCTGTTGGAGAAGAGCTAGACTATACAGTGTAACATTTGGCATTGATTTCCCACAGGAATGCCACTATACCCTGCACATGTAGGTGAAGGGAAGGCGAGATCCAAACAGCCAGAGGTCAAAGGTTCGTTTTGCTTCCTTTAAATTTATTTACAACCTGTTAAGCATAAAACCAAATTAGTAGATTTGGGAGAAGAAGCAACTTTTCCGGGATTTCAACGTCTTTGGTGCTGTGAGGGAACAAGCAGCGAGCGAGATCCATGTTATCGTTGATACAGTGTGCGGATAGCTCTTTTGTTTACTCTTACCAAGTTTATTCAGTGCAAAAAGCGGGCTCGTCCGGGATTTGAACCCGGGACCTCTCGCACCCTAAGCGAGAACCATACCCCTAGACCAACGAGCCAAGGCGAATCTGTGGAGCTCGATTTGCAACTGGAACGGCTCTGCACATGCCGTTGAAGGGAAGGTGAGAACCCAACAGCTGGAGGTGCATGGTTCATTTTGTTGCCTGTTAGGCACAGTAAAATCCTGGATCAAAAAACCTGAATCATACCCCTAGACCAAAAGGCCTCCTTGTGGAAGAAGTGTCTACTGACATGTCACTGCATAGTTCATGTGCTTTGCTGGCATATGTCTTCAATTGAAACAAATAGAGAAAACTTTAAAGTGTCCAGACAAAGCTGCCCTCTGTAACTACAGGAAACAGACAGGGTTATTAGTGATTTGAACTACATTTAAACTTTTGTATTAAAATGTCACTGTACATTGCAAATACATGTCTCCTTTTCTCCATGCTGACACTTTGAAACAGTTGCTGTTGCTTTTGCTTTTAGAGTGCAGAGCAATGTAAGGGAGAATTGGTCCTATTTCAAATCACTAATTATGTAGGGAATTGTTTTCTGGGTTCTCGTTGAAGAAAGTGTTATGGCATTGTGCTACCTAAAATGTAAGATAGTACTGAAAGGGAGATTTCAATAACAAAACAGAGTAATTTAAAAGTGTCCAGCCAATGATGCCCTCTACAACTATATGAGATGAAGGAGCTCTGCAGGAGAAGAGCTAGACTATTCAGTCTAACACTTGGCAGTAATTTACCACTGGAATGACACTACACCGTGCACATGTAGGTGAAGGGAAGGCGCGATCCAAACAGACAGAGGTTCAAGATTCCTTTTGTTTCTTTGTAATCTATTTACAGACTGTTCAGCATGAAACCAGAGTAATTCAAAGGTT
This sequence comes from Silurus aristotelis, assembly GCF_946808225.1. Taxonomy (NCBI): domain Eukaryota; kingdom Metazoa; phylum Chordata; class Actinopteri; order Siluriformes; family Siluridae; genus Silurus; species Silurus aristotelis. The sequence goes on from NC_139585.1 coordinate 25,086,690, forward strand.
GTCAGGCAATTATGTCGTCAATATATTAAAGGGAAGAAATGGCTCTCACTTGATTTAAAAGTTTTTTGTGCTATGAGGTAACAAGCACCAAGCGAGGACCAAGTTATCAGCGATACAGTTGTCTGATAGCGCTTGTTCAACCCAACAAAGGTTATTCAGTGTAAAACTTGGGCTCGTCCGGGATTTGAACCCGGGACCTCTCGCACCCAAAGCGAGAATCATACCCCTAGACCAACGAGCCGGATGACGGGCTTACGGTTCAGCTCAAAGGTCGGTATGCCAAGGTAACCTCAGAAAACTTCCACACAAGAGCAAGGTCTCTTCGGGAATTTGGTTGTTCCTGGACCACTAATGTAACAAGGAACCAAACGAGAACCAAGTAGTCACATTTCAAATTAATTCACCACTAGAGTGACACTATACCCTGCATATGCCATGGTGCTTCTTAAAAAGTAAGATAGTACTGAAATGGAGATTTTAATAACAAAAACAGGGTAACCTAAAGGTGTCTAGGCAACACTGCACTCTATGACTGTAAGCGACGAAGCAGCTCTGTTGGAGAAGAGCTAGACTATACAGTGTAACATTTGGCATTGATTTCCCACAGGAATGCCACTATACCCTGCACATGTAGGTGAAGGGAAGGCGAGATCCAAACAGCCAGAGGTCAAAGGTTCGTTTTGCTTCCTTTAAATTTATTTACAACCTGTTAAGCATAAAACCAAATTAGTAGATTTGGGAGAAGAAGCAACTTTTCCGGGATTTCAACGTCCTTGGTGCTGTGAGGGAACAAGCAGCGAGCGAGATCCATGTTATCGTTGATACAGTGTGCGGATAGCTCTTTTGTTTACTCTTACCAAGTTTATTCAGTGCAAAAAGCGGGCTCGTCCGGGATTTGAACCCGGGACCTCTCGCACCCTAAGCGAGAATCATACCCCTAGACCAACGAGCCAAGGCGAATCTGTGGAGCTCGATTTGCAACTGGAACGGCTCTGCACATGCCGTTGAAGGGAAGGTGAGAACCCAACAGCTGGAGGTGCATGGTTCATTTTGTTGCCTGTTAGGCACAGTAAAATCCTGGATCAAAAAACCTGAATCATACCCCTAGACCAAAAGGCCTCCTTGTGGAAGAAGTGTCTACTGACATGTCACTGCATAGTTCATGTGCTTTGCTGGCATATGTCTTCAATTGAAACAAATAGAGAAAACTTTAAAGTGTCCAGACAAAGCTGCCCTCTGTAACTACAGGAAACAGACAGGGTTATTAGTGATTTGAACTACATTTAAACTTTTGTATTAAAATGTCACTGTACATTGCAAATACATGTCTCCTTTTCTCCATGCTGACACTTTGAAACAGTTGCTGTTGCTTTTGCTTTTAGAGTGCAGAGCAATGTAAGGGAGAATTGGTCCTATTTCAAATCACTAATTATGTAGGGAATTGTTTTCTGGGTTCTCGTTGAAGAAAGTGTTATGGCATTGTGCTACCTAAAATGTAAGATAGTACTGAAAGGGAGATTTCAATAACAAAACAGAGTAATTTAAAAGTGTCCAGCCAATGATGCCCTCTACAACTATATGAGATGAAGGAGCTCTGCAGGAGAAGAGCTAGACTATTCAGTCTAACACTTGGCAGTAATTTACCACTGGAATGACACTACACCGTGCACATGTAGGTGAAGGGAAGGCGCGATCCAAACAGACAGAGGTTCAAGATTCCTTTTGTTTCTTTGTAATCTATTTACAGACTGTTCAGCATGAAACCAGAGTAATTCAAAGGTTGTCAGGCAATTATGTCGTCAATATATTAAAGGGAAGAAATGGCTCTCACTTGATTTAAAAGTTTTTTGTGCTATGAGGTAACAAGCACCAAGCGAGGACCAAGTTATCAGCGATACAGTTGTCTGATAGCGCTTGTTCAACCCAACAAAGGTTATTCAGTGTAAAACTTGGGCTCGTCCGGGATTTGAACCCGGGACCTCTCGCACCCAAAGCGAGAATCATACCCCTAGACCAACGAGCCGGATGACGGGCTTACGGTTCAGCTCAAAGGTCGGTATGCCAAGGTAACCTCAGAAAACTTCCACACAAGAGCAAGGTCTCTTCGGGAATTTGGTTGTTCCTGGACCACTAATGTAACAAGGAACCAAACGAGAACCAAGTAGTCACATTTCAAATTAATTCACCACTAGAGTGACACTATACCCTGCATATGCCATGGTGCTTCTTAAAAAGTAAGATAGTACTGAAATGGAGATTTTAATAACAAAAACAGGGTAACCTAAAGGTGTCTAGGCAACACTGCACTCTATGACTGTAAGCGACGAAGCAGCTCTGTTGGAGAAGAGCTAGACTATACAGTGTAACATTTGGCATTGATTTCCCACAGGAATGCCACTATACCCTGCACATGTAGGTGAAGGGAAGGCGAGATCCAAACAGCCAGAGGTCAAAGGTTCGTTTTGCTTCCTTTAAATTTATTTACAACCTGTTAAGCATAAAACCAAATTAGTAGATTTGGGAGAAGAAGCAACTTTTCCGGGATTTCAACGTCTTTGGTGCTGTGAGGGAACAAGCAGCGAGCGAGATCCATGTTATCGTTGATACAGTGTGCGGATAGCTCTTTTGTTTACTCTTACCAAGTTTATTCAGTGCAAAAAGCGGGCTCGTCCGGGATTTGAACCCGGGACCTCTCGCACCCTAAGCGAGAATCATACCCCTAGACCAACGAGCCAAGGCGAATCTGTGGAGCTCGATTTGCAACTGGAACGGCTCTGCACATGCCGTTGAAGGGAAGGTGAGAACCCAACAGCTGGAGGTGCATGGTTCATTTTGTTGCCTGTTAGGCACAGTAAAATCCTGGATCAAAAAACCTGAATCATACCCCTAGACCAAAAGGCCTCCTTGTGGAAGAAGTGTCTACTGACATGTCACTGCATAGTTCATGTGCTTTGCTGGCATATGTCTTCAATTGAAACAAATAGAGAAAACTTTAAAGTGTCCAGACAAAGCTGCCCTCTGTAACTACAGGAAACAGACAGGGTTATTAGTGATTTGAACTACATTTAAACTTTTGTATTAAAATGTCACTGTACATTGCAAATACATGTCTCCTTTTCTCCATGCTGACACTTTGAAACAGTTGCTGTTGCTTTTGCTTTTAGAGTGCAGAGCAATGTAAGGGAGAATTGGTCCTATTTCAAATCACTAATTATGTAGGGAATTGTTTTCTGGGTTCTCGTTGAAGAAAGTGTTATGGCATTGTGCTACCTAAAATGTAAGATAGTACTGAAAGGGAGATTTCAATAACAAAACAGAGTAATTTAAAAGTGTCCAGCCAATGATGCCCTCTACAACTATATGAGATGAAGGAGCTCTGCAGGAGAAGAGCTAGACTATTCAGTCTAACACTTGGCAGTAATTTACCACTGGAATGACACTACACCGTGCACATGTAGGTGAAGGGAAGGCGCGATCCAAACAGACAGAGGTTCAAGATTCCTTTTGTTTCTTTGTAATCTATTTACAGACTGTTCAGCACGAAACCAGAGTAATTCAAAGGTTGTCAGGCAATTATGTCGTCAATATATTAAAGGGAAGAAATGGCTCTCACTTGATTTAAAAGTTTTTTGTGCTATGAGGTAACAAGCACCAAGCGAGGACCAAGTTATCAGCGATACAGTTGTCTGATAGCGCTTGTTCAACCCAACAAAGGTTATTCAGTGTAAAACTTGGGCTCGTCCGGGATTTGAACCCGGGACCTCTCGCACCCAAAGCGAGAATCATACCCCTAGACCAACGAGCCGGATGACGGGCTTACGGTTCAGCTCAAAGGTCGGTATGCCAAGGTAACCTCAGAAAACTTCCACACAAGAGCAAGGTCTCTTCGGGAATTTGGTTGTTCCTGGACCACTAATGTAACAAGGAACCAAACGAGAACCAAGTAGTCACATTTCAAATTAATTCACCACTAGAGTGACACTATACCCTGCATATGCCATGGTGCTTCTTAAAAAGTAAGATAGTACTGAAATGGAGATTTTAATAACAAAAACAGGGTAACCTAAAGGTGTCTAGGCAACACTGCACTCTATGACTGTAAGCGACGAAGCAGCTCTGTTGGAGAAGAGCTAGACTATACAGTGTAACATTTGGCATTGATTTCCCACAGGAATGCCACTATACCCTGCACATGTAGGTGAAGGGAAGGCGAGATCCAAACAGCCAGAGGTCAAAGGTTCGTTTTGCTTCCTTTAAATTTATTTACAACCTGTTAAGCATAAAACCAAATTAGTAGATTTGGGAGAAGAAGCAACTTTTCCGGGATTTCAACGTCTTTGGTGCTGTGAGGGAACAAGCAGCGAGCGAGATCCATGTTATCGTTGATACAGTGTGCGGATAGCTCTTTTGTTTACTCTTACCAAGTTTATTCAGTGCAAAAAGCGGGCTCGTCCGGGATTTGAACCCGGGACCTCTCGCACCCTAAGCGAGAATCATACCCCTAGACCAACGAGCCAAGGCGAATCTGTGGAGCTCGATTTGCAACTGGAACGGCTCTGCACATGCCGTTGAAGGGAAGGTGAGAACCCAACAGCTGGAGGTGCATGGTTCATTTTGTTGCCTGTTAGGCACAGTAAAATCCTGGATCAAAAAACCTGAATCATACCCCTAGACCAAAAGGCCTCCTTGTGGAAGAAGTGTCTACTGACATGTCACTGCATAGTTCATGTGCTTTGCTGGCATATGTCTTCAATTGAAACAAATAGAGAAAACTTTAAAGTGTCCAGACAAAGCTGCCCTCTGTAACTACAGGAAACAGACAGGGTTATTAGTGATTTGAACTACATTTAAACTTTTGTATTAAAATGTCACTGTACATTGCAAATACATGTCTCCTTTTCTCCATGCTGACACTTTGAAACAGTTGCTGTTGCTTTTGCTTTTAGAGTGCAGAGCAATGTAAGGGAGAATTGGTCCTATTTCAAATCACTAATTATGTAGGGAATTGTTTTCTGGGTTCTCGTTGAAGAAAGTGTTATGGCATTGTGCTACCTAAAATGTAAGATAGTACTGAAAGGGAGATTTCAATAACAAAACAGAGTAATTTAAAAGTGTCCAGCCAATGATGCCCTCTACAACTATATGAGATGAAGGAGCTCTGCAGGAGAAGAGCTAGACTATTCAGACTAACACTTGGCAGTAATTTACCACTGGAATGACACTACACCGTGCACATGTAGGTGAAGGGAAGGCGCGATCCAAACAGACAGAGGTTAAAGATTCCTTTTGTTTCTTTGTAATCTATTTACAGACTGTTCAGCATGAAACCAGAGTAATTCAAAGGTTGTCAGGCAATTATGTCGTCAATATATTAAAGGGAAGAAATGGCTCTCACTTGATTTAAAAGTTTTTTGTGCTATGAGGTAACAAGCACCAAGCGAGGACCAAGTTATCAGCGATACAGTTGTCTGATAGCGCTTGTTCAACCCAACAAAGGTTATTCAGTGTAAAACTTGGGCTCGTCCGGGATTTGAACCCGGGACCTCTCGCACCCAAAGCGAGAATCATACCCCTAGACCAACGAGCCGGATGACGGGCTTACGGTTCAGCTCAAAGGTCGGTATGCCAAGGTAACCTCAGAAAACTTCCACACAAGAGCAAGGTCTCTTCGGGAATTTGGTTGTTCCTGGACCACTAATGTAACAAGGAACCAAACGAGAACCAAGTAGTCACATTTCAAATTAATTCACCACTAGAGTGACACTATACCCTGCATATGCCATGGTGCTTCTTAAAAAGTAAGATAGTACTGAAATGGAGATTTTAATAACAAAAACAGGGTAACCTAAAGGTGTCTAGGCAACACTGCACTCTATGACTGTAAGCGACGAAGCAGCTCTGTTGGAGAAGAGCTAGACTATACAGTGTAACATTTGGCATTGATTTCCCACAGGAATGCCACTATACCCTGCACATGTAGGTGAAGGGAAGGCGAGATCCAAACAGCCAGAGGTCAAAGGTTCGTTTTGCTTCCTTTAAATTTATTTACAACCTGTTAAGCATAAAACCAAATTAGTAGATTTGGGAGAAGAAGCAACTTTTCCGGGATTTCAACGTCTTTGGTGCTGTGAGGGAACAAGCAGCGAGCGAGATCCATGTTATCGTTGATACAGTGTGCGGATAGCTCTTTTGTTTACTCTTACCAAGTTTATTCAGTGCAAAAAGCGGGCTCGTCCGGGATTTGAACCCGGGACCTCTCGCACCCTAAGCGAGAATCATACCCCTAGACCAACGAGCCAAGGCGAATCTGTGGAGCTCGATTTGCAACTGGAACGGCTCTGCACATGCCGTTGAAGGGAAGGTGAGAACCCAACAGCTGGAGGTGCATGGTTCATTTTGTTGCCTGTTAGGCACAGTAAAATCCTGGATCAAAAAACCTGAATCATACCCCTAGACCAAAAGGCCTCCTTGTGGAAGAAGTGTCTACTGACATGTCACTGCATAGTTCATGTGCTTTGCTGGCATATGTCTTCAATTGAAACAAATAGAGAAAACTTTAAAGTGTCCAGACAAAGCTGCCCTCTGTAACTACAGGAAACAGACAGGGTTATTAGTGATTTGAACTACATTTAAACTTTTGTATTAAAATGTCACTGTACATTGCAAATACATGTCTCCTTTTCTCCATGCTGACACTTTGAAACAGTTGCTGTTGCTTTTGCTTTTAGAGTGCAGAGCAATGTAAGGGAGAATTGGTCCTATTTCAAATCACTAATTATGTAGGGAATTGTTTTCTGGGTTCTCGTTGAAGAAAGTGTTATGGCATTGTGCTACCTAAAATGTAAGATAGTACTGAAAGGGAGATTTCAATAACAAAACAGAGTAATTTAAAAGTGTCCAGCCAATGATGCCCTCTACAACTATATGAGATGAAGGAGCTCTGCAGGAGAAGAGCTAGACTATTCAGTCTAACACTTGGCAGTAATTTACCACTGGAATGACACTACACCGTGCACATGTAGGTGAAGGGAAGGCGCGATCCAAACAGACAGAGGTTCAAGATTCCTTTTGTTTCTTTGTAATCTATTTACAGACTGTTCAGCATGAAACCAGAGTAATTCAAAGGTTGTCAGGCAATTATGTCGTCAATATATTAAAGGGAAGAAATGGCTCTCACTTGATTTAAAAGTTTTTTGTGCTATGAGGTAACAAGCACCAAGCGAGGACCAAGTTATCAGCGATACAGTTGTCTGATAGCGCTTGTTCAACCCAACAAAGGTTATTCAGTGTAAAACTTGGGCTCGTCCGGGATTTGAACCCGGGACCTCTCGCACCCAAAGCGAGAATCATACCCCTAGACCAACGAGCCGGATGACGGGCTTACGGTTCAGCTCAAAGGTCGGTATGCCAAGGTAACCTCAGAAAACTTCCACACAAGAGCAAGGTCTCTTCGGGAATTTGGTTGTTCCTGGACCACTAATGTAACAAGGAACCAAACGAGAACCAAGTAGTCACATTTCAAATTAATTCACCACTAGAGTGACACTATACCCTGCATATGCCATGGTGCTTCTTAAAAAGTAAGATAGTACTGAAATGGAGATTTTAATAACAAAAACAGGGTAACCTAAAGGTGTCTAGGCAACACTGCACTCTATGACTGTAAACGACGAAGCAGCTCTGTTGGAGAAGAGCTAGACTATACAGTGTAACATTTGGCATTGATTTCCCACAGGAATGCCACTATACCCTGCACATGTAGGTGAAGGGAAGGCGAGATCCAAACAGCCAGAGGTCAAAGGTTCGTTTTGCTTCCTTTAAATTTATTTACAACCTGTTAAGCATAAAACCAAATTAGTAGATTTGGGAGAAGAAGCAACTTTTCCGGGATTTCAACGTCTTTGGTGCTGTGAGGGAACAAGCAGCGAGCGAGATCCATGTTATCGTTGATACAGTGTGCGGATAGCTCTTTTGTTTACTCTTACCAAGTTTATTCAGTGCAAAAAGCGGGCTCGTCCGGGATTTGAACCCGGGACCTCTCGCACCCTAAGCGAGAATCATACCCCTAGACCAACGAGCCAAGGCGAATCTGTGGAGCTCGATTTGCAACTGGAACGGCTCTGCACATGCCGTTGAAGGGAAGGTGAGAACCCAACAGCTGGAGGTGCATGGTTCATTTTGTTGCCTGTTAGGCACAGTAAAATCCTGGATCAAAAAACCTGAATCATACCCCTAGACCAAAAGGCCTCCTTGTGGAAGAAGTGTCTACTGACATGTCACTGCATAGTTCATGTGCTTTGCTGGCATATGTCTTCAATTGAAACAAATAGAGAAAACTTTAAAGTGTCCAGACAAAGCTGCCCTCTGTAACTACAGGAAACAGACAGGGTTATTAGTGATTTGAACTACATTTAAACTTTTGTATTAAAATGTCACTGTACATTGCAAATACATGTCTCCTTTTCTCCATGCTGACACTTTGAAACAGTTGCTGTTGCTTTTGCTTTTAGAGTGCAGAGCAATGTAAGGGAGAATTGGTCCTATTTCAAATCACTAATTATGTAGGGAATTGTTTTCTGGGTTCTCGTTGAAGAAAGTGTTATGGCATTGTGCTACCTAAAATGTAAGATAGTACTGAAAGGGAGATTTCAATAACAAAACAGAGTAATTTAAAAGTGTCCAGCCAATGATGCCCTCTACAACTATATGAGATGAAGGAGCTCTGCAGGAGAAGAGCTAGACTATTCAGTCTAACACTTGGCAGTAATTTACCACTGGAATGACACTACACCGTGCACATGTAGGTGAAGGGAAGGCGCGATCCAAACAGACAGAGGTTCAAGATTCCTTTTGTTTCTTTGTAATCTATTTACAGACTGTTCAGCATGAAACCAGAGTAATTCAAAGGTTGTCAGGCAATTATGTCGTCAATATATTAAAGGGAAGAAATGGCTCTCACTTGATTTAAAAGTTTTTTGTGCTATGAGGTAACAAGCACCAAGCGAGGACCAAGTTATCAGCGATACAGTTGTCTGATAGCGCTTGTTCAACCCAACAAAGGTTATTCAGTGTAAAACTTGGGCTCGTCCGGGATTTGAACCCGGGACCTCTCGCACCCAAAGCGAGAATCATACCCCTAGACCAACGAGCCGGATGACGGGCTTACGGTTCAGCTCAAAGGTCGGTATGCCAAGGTAACCTCAGAAAACTTCCACACAAGAGCAAGGTCTCTTCGGGAATTTGGTTGTTCCTGGACCACTAATGTAACAAGGAACCAAACGAGAACCAAGTAGTCACATTTCAAATTAATTCACCACTAGAGTGACACTATACCCTGCATATGCCATGGTGCTTCTTAAAAAGTAAGATAGTACTGAAATGGAGATTTTAATAACAAAAACAGGGTAACCTAAAGGTGTCTAGGCAACACTGCACTCTATGACTGTAAGCGACGAAGCAGCTCTGTTGGAGAAGAGCTAGACTATACAGTGTAACATTTGGCATTGATTTCCCACAGGAATGCCACTATACCCTGCACATGTAGGTGAAGGGAAGGCGAGATCCAAACAGCCAGAGGTCAAAGGTTCGTTTTGCTTCCTTTAAATTTATTTACAACCTGTTAAGCATAAAACCAAATTAGTAGATTTGGGAGAAGAAGCAACTTTTCCGGGATTTCAACGTCTTTGGTGCTGTGAGGGAACAAGCAGCGAGCGAGATCCATGTTATCGTTGATACAGTGTGCGGATAGCTCTTTTGTTTACTCTTACCAAGTTTATTCAGTGCAAAAAGCGGGCTCGTCCGGGATTTGAACCCGGGACCTCTCGCACCCTAAGCGAGAATCATACCCCTAGACCAACGAGCCAAGGCGAATCTGTGGAGCTCGATTTGCAACTGGAACGGCTCTGCACATGCCGTTGAAGGGAAGGTGAGAACCCAACAGCTGGAGGTGCATGGTTCATTTTGTTGCCTGTTAGGCACAGTAAAATCCTGGATCAAAAAACCTGAATCATACCCCTAGACCAAAAGGCCTCCTTGTGGAAGAAGTGTCTACTGACATGTCACTGCATAGTTCATGTGCTTTGCTGGCATATGTCTTCAATTGAAACAAATAGAGAAAACTTTAAAGTGTCCAGACAAAGCTGCCCTCTGTAACTACAGGAAACAGACAGGGTTATTAGTGATTTGAACTACATTTAAACTTTTGTATTAAAATGTCACTGTACATTGCAAATACATGTCTCCTTTTCTCCATGCTGACACTTTGAAACAGTTGCTGTTGCTTTTGCTTTTAGAGTGCAGAGCAATGTAAGGGAGAATTGGTCCTATTTCAAATCACTAATTATGTAGGGAATTGTTTTCTGGGTTCTCGTTGAAGAAAGTGTTATGGCATTGTGCTACCTAAAATGTAAGATAGTACTGAAAGGGAGATTTCAATAACAAAACAGAGTAATTTAAAAGTGTCCAGCCAATGATGCCCTCTACAACTATATGAGATGAAGGAGCTCTGCAGGAGAAGAGCTAGACTATTCAGTCTAACACTTGGCAGTAATTTACCACTGGAATGACACTACACCGTGCACATGTAGGTGAAGGGAAGGCGCGATCCAAACAGACAGAGGTTCAAGATTCCTTTTGTTTCTTTGTAATCTATTTACAGACTGTTCAGCATGAAACCAGAGTAATTCAAAGGTTGTCAGGCAATTATGTCGTCAATATATTAAAGGGAAGAAATGGCTCTCACTTGATTTAAAAGTTTTTTGTGCTATGAGGTAACAAGCACCAAGCGAGGACCAAGTTATCAGCGATACAGTTGTCTGATAGCGCTTGTTCAACCCAACAAAGGTTATTCAGTGTAAAACTTGGGCTCGTCCGGGATTTGAACCCGGGACCTCTCGCACCCAAAGCGAGAATCATACCCCTAGACCAACGAGCCGGATGACGGGCTTACGGTTCAGCTCAAAGGTCGGTATGCCAAGGTAACCTCAGAAAACTTCCACACAAGAGCAAGGTCTCTTCGGGAATTTGGTTGTTCCTGGACCACTAATGTAACAAGGAACCAAACGAGAACCAAGTAGTCACATTTCAAATTAATTCACCACTAGAGTGACACTATACCCTGCATATGCCATGGTGCTTCTTAAAAAGTAAGATAGTACTGAAATGGAGATTTTAATAACAACAACAGGGTAACCTAAAGGTGTCTAGGCAACACTGCACTCTATGACTGTAAGCGACGAAGCAGCTCTGTTGGAGAAGAGCTAGACTATACAGTGTAACATTTGGCATTGATTTCCCACAGGAATGCCACTATACCCTGCACATGTAGGTGAAGGGAAGGCGAGATCCAAACAGCCAGAGGTCAAAGGTTCGTTTTGCTTCCTTTAAATTTATTTACAACCTGTTAAGCATAAAACCAAATTAGTAGATTTGGGAGAAGAAGCAACTTTTCCGGGATTTCAACGTCTTTGGTGCTGTGAGGGAACAAGCAGCGAGCGAGATCCATGTTATCGTTGATACAGTGTGCGGATAGCTCTTTTGTTTACTCTTACCAAGTTTATTCAGTGCAAAAAGCGGGCTCGTCCGGGATTTGAACCCGGGACCTCTCGCACCCTAAGCGAGAATCATACCCCTAGACCAACGAGCCAAGGCGAATCTGTGGAGCTCGATTTGCAACTGGAACGGCTCTGCACATGCCGTTGAAGGGAAGGTGAGAACCCAACAGCTGGAGGTGCATGGTTCATTTTGTTGCCTGTTAGGCACAGTAAAATCCTGGATCAAAAAACCTGAATCATACCCCTAGACCAAAAGGCCTCCTTGTGGAAGAAGTGTCTACTGACATGTCACTGCATAGTTCATGTGCTTTGCTGGCATATGTCTTCAATTGAAACAAATAGAGAAAACTTTAAAGTGTCCAGACAAAGCTGCCCTCTGTAACTACAGGAAACAGACAGGGTTATTAGTGATTTGAACTACATTTAAACTTTTGTATTAAAATGTCACTGTACATTGCAAATACATGTCTCCTTTTCTCCATGCTGACACTTTGAAACAGTTGCTGTTGCTTTTGCTTTTAGAGTGCAGAGCAATGTAAGGGAGAATTGGTCCTATTTCAAATCACTAATTATGTAGGGAATTGTTTTCTGGGTTCTCGTTGAAGAAAGTGTTATGGCATTGTGCTACCTAAAATGTAAGATAGTACTGAAAGGGAGATTTCAATAACAAAACAGAGTAATTTAAAAGTGTCCAGCCAATGATGCCCTCTACAACTATATGAGATGAAGGAGCTCTGCAGGAGAAGAGCTAGACTATTCAGTCTAACACTTGGCAGTAATTTACCACTGGAATGACACTACACCGTGCACATGTAGGTGAAGGGAAGGCGCGATCCAAACAGACAGAGGTTCAAGATTCCTTTTGTTTCTTTGTAATCTATTTACAGACTGTTCAGCACGAAACCAGAGTAATTCAAAGGTTGTCAGGCAATTATGTCGTCAATATATTAAAGGGAAGAAATGGCTCTCACTTGATTTAAAAGTTTTTTGTGCTATGAGGTAACAAGCACCAAGCGAGGACCAAGTTATCAGCGATACAGTTGTCTGATAGCGCTTGTTCAACCCAACAAAGGTTATTCAGTGTAAAACTTGGGCTCGTCCGGGATTTGAACCCGGGACCTCTCGCACCCAAAGCGAGAATCATACCCCTAGACCAACGAGCCGGATGACGGGCTTACGGTTCAGCTCAAAGGTCGGTATGCCAAGGTAACCTCAGAAAACTTCCACACAAGAGCAAGGTCTCTTCGGGAATTTGGTTGTTCCTGGACCACTAATGTAACAAGGAACCAAACGAGAACCAAGTAGTCACATTTCAAATTAATTCACCACTAGAGTGACACTATACCCTGCATATGCCATGGTGCTTCTTAAAAAGTAAGATAGTACTGAAATGGAGATTTTAATAACAAAAACAGGGTAACCTAAAGGTGTCTAGGCAACACTGCACTCTATGACTGTAAGCGACAAAGCAGCTCTGTTGGAGAAGAGCTAGACTATACAGTGTAACATTTGGCATTGATTTCCCACAGGAATGCCACTATACCCTGCACATGTAGGTGAAGGGAAGGCGAGATCCAAACAGCCAGAGGTCAAAGGTTCGTTTTGCTTCCTTTAAATTTATTTACAACCTGTTAAGCATAAAACCAAATTAGTAGATTTGGGAGAAGAAGCAACTTTTCCGGGATTTCAACGTCTTTGGTGCTGTGAGGGAACAAGCAGCGAGCGAGATCCATGTTATCGTTGATACAGTGTGCGGATAGCTCTTTTGTTTACTCTTACCAAGTTTATTCAGTGCAAAAAGCGGGCTCGTCCGGGATTTGAACCCGGGACCTCTCGCACCCTAAGCGAGAATCATACCCCTAGACCAACGAGCCAAGGCGAATCTGTGGAGCTCGATTTGCAACTGGAACGGCTCTGCACATGCCGTTGAAGGGAAGGTGAGAACCCAACAGCTGGAGGTGCATGGTTCATTTTGTTGCCTGTTAGGCACAGTAAAATCCTGGATCAAAAAACCTGAATCATACCCCTAGACCAAAAGGCCTCCTTGTGGAAGAAGTGTCTACTGACATGTCACTGCATAGTTCATGTGCTTTGCTGGCATATGTCTTCAATTGAAACAAATAGAGAAAACTTTAAAGTGTCCAGACAAAGCTGCCCTCTGTAACTACAGGAAACAGACAGGGTTATTAGTGATTTGAACTACATTTAAACTTTTGTATTAAAATGTCACTGTACATTGCAAATACATGTCTCCTTTTCTCCATGCTGACACTTTGAAACAGTTGCTGTTGCTTTTGCTTTTAGAGTGCAGAGCAATGTAAGGGAGAATTGGTCCTATTTCAAATCACTAATTATGTAGGGAATTGTTTTCTGGGTTCTCGTTGAAGAAAGTGTTATGGCATTGTGCTACCTAAAATGTAAGATAGTACTGAAAGGGAGATTTCAATAACAAAACAGAGTAATTTAAAAGTGTCCAGCCAATGATGCCCTCTACAACTATATGAGATGAAGGAGCTCTGCAGGAGAAGAGCTAGACTATTCAGTCTAACACTTGGCAGTAATTTACCACTGGAATGACACTACACCGTGCACATGTAGGTGAAGGGAAGGCGCGATCCAAACAGACAGAGGTTCAAGATTCCTTTTGTTTCTTTGTAATCTATTTACAGACTGTTCAGCACGAAACCAGAGTAATTCAAAGGTTGTCAGGCAATTATGTCGTCAATATATTAAAGGGAAGAAATGGCTCTCACTTGATTTAAAAGTTTTTTGTGCTATGAGGTAACAAGCACCAAGCGAGGACCAAGTTATCAGCGATACAGTTGTCTGATAGCGCTTGTTCAACCCAACAAAGGTTATTCAGTGTAAAACTTGGGCTCGTCCGGGATTTGAACCCGGGACCTCTCGCACCCAAAGCGAGAATCATACCCCTAGACCAACGAGCCGGATGACGGGCTTACGGTTCAGCTCAAAGGTCGGTATGCCAAGGTAACCTCAGAAAACTTCCACACAAGAGCAAGGTCTCTTCGGGAATTTGGTTGTTCCTGGACCACTAATGTAACAAGGAACCAAACGAGAACCAAGTAGTCACATTTCAAATTAATTCACCACTAGAGTGACACTATACCCTGCATATGCCATGGTGCTTCTTAAAAAGTAAGATAGTACTGAAATGGAGATTTTAATAACAAAAACAGGGTAACCTAAAGGTGTCTAGGCAACACTGCACTCTATGACTGTAAGCGACGAAGCAGCTCTGTTGGAGAAGAGCTAGACTATACAGTGTAACATTTGGCATTGATTTCCCACAGGAATGCCACTATACCCTGCACATGTAGGTGAAGGGAAGGCGAGATCCAAACAGCCAGAGGTCAAAGGTTCGTTTTGCTTCCTTTAAATTTATTTACAACCTGTTAAGCATAAAACCAAATTAGTAGATTTGGGAGAAGAAGCAACTTTTCCGGGATTTCAACGTCTTTGGTGCTGTGAGGGAACAAGCAGCGAGCGAGATCCATGTTATCGTTGATACAGTGTGCGGATAGCTCTTTTGTTTACTCTTACCAAGTTTATTCAGTGCAAAAAGCGGGCTCGTCCGGGATTTGAACCCGGGACCTCTCGCACCCTAAGCGAGAATCATACCCCTAGACCAACGAGCCAAGGCGAATCTGTGGAGCTCGATTTGCAACTGGAACGGCTCTGCACATGCCGTTGAAGGGAAGGTGAGAACCCAACAGCTGGAGGTGCATGGTTCATTTTGTTGCCTGTTAGGCACAGTAAAATCCTGGATCAAAAAACCTGAATCATACCCCTAGACCAAAAGGCCTCCTTGTGGAAGAAGTGTCTACTGACATGTCACTGCATAGTTCATGTGCTTTGCTGGCATATGTCTTCAATTGAAACAAATAGAGAAAACTTTAAAGTGTCCAGACAAAGCTGCCCTCTGTAACTACAGGAAACAGACAGGGTTATTAGTGATTTGAACTACATTTAAACTTTTGTATTAAAATGTCACTGTACATTGCAAATACATGTCTCCTTTTCTCCATGCTGACACTTTGAAACAGTTGCTGTTGCTTTTGCTTTTAGAGTGCAGAGCAATGTAAGGGAGAATTGGTCCTATTTCAAATCACTAATTATGTAGGGAATTGTTTTCTGGGTTCTCGTTGAAGAAAGTGTTATGGCATTGTGCTACCTAAAATGTAAGATAGTACTGAAAGGGAGATTTCAATAACAAAACAGAGTAATTTAAAAGTGTCCAGCCAATGATGCCCTCTACAACTATATGAGATGAAGGAGCTCTGCAGGAGAAGAGCTAGACTATTCAGACTAACACTTGGCAGTAATTTACCACTGGAATGACACTACACCGTGCACATGTAGGTGAAGGGAAGGCGCGATCCAAACAGACAGAGGTTAAAGATTCCTTTTGTTTCTTTGTAATCTATTTACAGACTGTTCAGCATGAAACCAGAGTAATTCAAAGGTTGTCAGGCAATTATGTCGTCAATATATTAAAGGGAAGAAATGGCTCTCACTTGATTTAAAAGTTTTTTGTGCTATGAGGTAACAAGCACCAAGCGAGGACCAAGTTATCAGCGATACAGTTGTCTGATAGCGCTTGTTCAACCCAACAAAGGTTATTCAGTGTAAAACTTGGGCTCGTCCGGGATTTGAACCCGGGACCTCTCGCACCCAAAGCGAGAATCATACCCCTAGACCAACGAGCCGGATGACGAGCCGGATGACGGGCTTACGGTTCAGCTCAAAGGTCGGTATGCCAAGGTAACCTCAGAAAACTTCCACACAAGAGCAAGGTCTCTTCGGGAATTTGGTTGTTCCTGGACCACTAATGTAACAAGGAACCAAACGAGAACCAAGTAGTCACATTTCAAATTAATTCACCACTAGAGTGACACTATACCCTGCATATGCCATGGTGCTTCTTAAAAAGTAAGATAGTACTGAAATGGAGATTTTAATAACAAAAACAGGGTAACCTAAAGGTGTCTAGGCAACACTGCACTCTATGACTGTAAGCGACGAAGCAGCTCTGTTGGAGAAGAGCTAGACTATACAGTGTAACATTTGGCATTGATTTCCCACAGGAATGCCACTATACCCTGCACATGTAGGTGAAGGGAAGGCGAGATCCAAACAGCCAGAGGTCAAAGGTTCGTTTTGCTTCCTTTAAATTTATTTACAACCTGTTAAGCATAAAACCAAATTAGTAGATTTGGGAGAAGAAGCAACTTTTCCGGGATTTCAACGTCTTTGGTGCTGTGAGGGAACAAGCAGCGAGCAAGATCCATGTTATCGTTGATACAGTGTGCGGATAGCTCTTTTGTTTACTCTTACCAAGTTTATTCAGTGCAAAAAGCGGGCTCGTCCGGGATTTGAACCCGGGACCTCTCGCACCCTAAGCGAGAATCATACCCCTAGACCAACGAGCCAAGGCGAATCTGTGGAGCTCGATTTGCAACTGGAACGGCTCTGCACATGCCGTTGAAGGGAAGGTGAGAACCCAACAGCTGGAGGTGCATGGTTCATTTTGTTGCCTGTTAGGCACAGTAAAATCCTGGATCAAAAAACCTGAATCATACCCCTAGACCAAAAGGCCTCCTTGTGGAAGAAGTGTCTACTGACATGTCACTGCATAGTTCATGTGCTTTGCTGGCATATGTCTTCAATTGAAACAAATAGAGAAAACTTTAAAGTGTCCAGACAAAGCTGCCCTCTGTAACTACAGGAAACAGACAGGGTTATTAGTGATTTGAACTACATTTAAACTTTTGTATTAAAATGTCACTGTACATTGCAAATACATGTCTCCTTTTCTCCATGCTGACACTTTGAAACAGTTGCTGTTGCTTTTGCTTTTAGAGTGCAGAGCAATGTAAGGGAGAATTGGTCCTATTTCAAATCACTAATTATGTAGGGAATTGTTTTCTGGGTTCTCGTTGAAGAAAGTGTTATGGCATTGTGCTACCTAAAATGTAAGATAGTACTGAAAGGGAGATTTCAATAACAAAACAGAGTAATTTAAAAGTGTCCAGCCAATGATGCCCTCTACAACTATATGAGATGAAGGAGCTCTGCAGGAGAAGAGCTAGACTATTCAGACTAACACTTGGCAGTAATTTACCACTGGAATGACACTACACCGTGCACATGTAGGTGAAGGGAAGGCGCGATCCAAACAGACAGAGGTTAAAGATTCCTTTTGTTTCTTTGTAATCTATTTACAGACTGTTCAGCATGAAACCAGAGTAATTCAAAGGTTGTCAGGCAATTATGTCGTCAATATATTAAAGGGAAGAAATGGCTCTCACTTGATTTAAAAGTTTTTTGTGCTATGAGGTAACAAGCACCAAGCGAGGACCAAGTTATCAGCGATACAGTTGTCTGATAGCGCTTGTTCAACCCAACAAAGGTTATTCAGTGTAAAACTTGGGCTCGTCCGGGATTTGAACCCGGGACCTCTCGCACCCAAAGCGAGAATCATACCCCTAGACCAACGAGCCGGATGACGGGCTTACGGTTCAGCTCAAAGGTCGGTATGCCAAGGTAACCTCAGAAAACTTCCACACAAGAGCAAGGTCTCTTCGGGAATTTGGTTGTTCCTGGACCACTAATGTAACAAGGAACCAAACGAGAACCAAGTAGTCACATTTCAAATTAATTCACCACTAGAGTGACACTATACCCTGCATATGCCATGGTGCTTCTTAAAAAGTAAGATAGTACTGAAATGGAGATTTTAATAACAAAAACAGGGTAACCTAAAGGTGTCTAGGCAACACTGCACTCTATGACTGTAAGCGACGAAGCAGCTCTGTTGGAGAAGAGCTAGACTATACAGTGTAACATTTGGCATTGATTTCCCACAGGAATGCCACTATACCCTGCACATGTAGGTGAAGGGAAGGCGAGATCCAAACAGCCAGAGGTCAAAGGTTCGTTTTGCTTCCTTTAAATTTATTTACAACCTGTTAAGCATAAAACCAAATTAGTAGATTTGGGAGAAGAAGCAACTTTTCCGGGATTTCAACGTCTTTGGTGCTGTGAGGGAACAAGCAGCGAGCGAGATCCATGTTATCGTTGATACAGTGTGCGGATAGCTCTTTTGTTTACTCTTACCAAGTTTATTCAGTGCAAAAAGCGGGCTCGTCCGGGATTTGAACCCGGGACCTCTCGCACCCTAAGCGAGAATCATACCCCTAGACCAACGAGCCAAGGCGAATCTGTGGAGCTCGATTTGCAACTGGAACGGCTCTGCACATGCCGTTGAAGGGAAGGTGAGAACCCAACAGCTGGAGGTGCATGGTTCATTTTGTTGCCTGTTAGGCACAGTAAAATCCTGGATCAAAAAACCTGAATCATACCCCTAGACCAAAAGGCCTCCTTGTGGAAGAAGTGTCTACTGACATGTCACTGCATAGTTCATGTGCTTTGCTGGCATATGTCTTCAATTGAAACAAATAGAGAAAACTTTAAAGTGTCCAGACAAAGCTGCCCTCTGTAACTACAGGAAACAGACAGGGTTATTAGTGATTTGAACTACATTTAAACTTTTGTATTAAAATGTCACTGTACATTGCAAATACATGTCTCCTTTTCTCCATGCTGACACTTTGAAACAGTTGCTGTTGCTTTTGCTTTTAGAGTGCAGAGCAATGTAAGGGAGAATTGGTCCTATTTCAAATCACTAATTATGTAGGGAATTGTTTTCTGGGTTCTCGTTGAAGAAAGTGTTATGGCATTGTGCTACCTAAAATGTAAGATAGTACTGAAAGGGAGATTTCAATAACAAAACAGAGTAATTTAAAAGTGTCCAGCCAATGATGCCCTCTACAACTATATGAGATGAAGGAGCTCTGCAGGAGAAGAGCTAGACTATTCAGTCTAACACTTGGCAGTAATTTACCACTGGAATGACACTACACCGTGCACATGTAGGTGAAGGGAAGGCGCGATCCAAACAGACAGAGGTTCAAGATTCCTTTTGTTTCTTTGTAATCTATTTACAGACTGTTCAGCATGAAACCAGAGTAATTCAAAGGTTGTCAGGCAATTATGTCGTCAATATATTAAAGGGAAGAAATGGCTCTCACTTGATTTAAAAGTTTTTTGTGCTATGAGGTAACAAGCACCAAGCGAGGACCAAGTTATCAGCGATACAGTTGTCTGATAGCGCTTGTTCAACCCAACAAAGGTTATTCAGTGTAAAACTTGGGCTCGTCCGGGATTTGAACCCGGGACCTCTCGCACCCAAAGCGAGAATCATACCCCTAGACCAACGAGCCGGATGACGGGCTTACGGTTCAGCTCAAAGGTCGGTATGCCAAGGTAACCTCAGAAAACTTCCACACAAGAGCAAGGTCTCTTCGGGAATTTGGTTGTTCCTGGACCACTAATGTAACAAGGAACCAAACGAGAACCAAGTAGTCACATTTCAAATTAATTCACCACTAGAGTGACACTATACCCTGCATATGCCATGGTGCTTCTTAAAAAGTAAGATAGTACTGAAATGGAGATTTTAATAACAAAAACAGGGTAACCTAAAGGTGTCTAGGCAACACTGCACTCTATGACTGTAAGCGACGAAGCAGCTCTGTTGGAGAAGAGCTAGACTATACAGTGTAACATTTGGCATTGATTTCCCACAGGAATGCCACTATACCCTGCACATGTAGGTGAAGGGAAGGCGAGATCCAAACAGCCAGAGGTCAAAGGTTCGTTTTGCTTCCTTTAAATTTATTTACAACCTGTTAAGCATAAAACCAAATTAGTAGATTTGGGAGAAGAAGCAACTTTTCCGGGATTTCAACGTCTTTGGTGCTGTGAGGGAACAAGCAGCGAGCGAGATCCATGTTATCGTTGATACAGTGTGCGGATAGCTCTTTTGTTTACTCTTACCAAGTTTATTCAGTGCAAAAAGCGGGCTCGTCCGGGATTTGAACCCGGGACCTCTCGCACCCTAAGCGAGAATCATACCCCTAGACCAACGAGCCAAGGCGAATCTGTGGAGCTCGATTTGCAACTGGAACGGCTCTGCACATGCCGTTGAAGGGAAGGTGAGAACCCAACAGCTGGAGGTGCATGGTTCATTTTGTTGCCTGTTAGGCACAGTAAAATCCTGGATCAAAAAACCTGAATCATACCCCTAGACCAAAAGGCCTCCTTGTGGAAGAAGTGTCTACTGACATGTCACTGCATAGTTCATGTGCTTTGCTGGCATATGTCTTCAATTGAAACAAATAGAGAAAACTTTAAAGTGTCCAGACAAAGCTGCCCTCTGTAACTACAGGAAACAGACAGGGTTATTAGTGATTTGAACTACATTTAAACTTTTGTATTAAAATGTCACTGTACATTGCAAATACATGTCTCCTTTTCTCCATGCTGACACTTTGAAACAGTTGCTGTTGCTTTTGCTTTTAGAGTGCAGAGCAAAGTAAGGGAGAATTGGTCCTATTTCAAATCACTAATTATGTAGGGAATTGTTTTCTGGGTTCTCGTTGAAGAAAGTGTTATGGCATTGTGCTACCTAAAATGTAAGATAGTACTGAAAGGGAGATTTCAATAACAAAACAGAGTAATTTAAAAGTGTCCAGCCAATGATGCCCTCTACAACTATATGAGATGAAGGAGCTCTGCAGGAGAAGAGCTAGACTATTCAGTCTAACACTTGGCAGTAATTTACCACTGGAATGACACTACACCGTGCACATGTAGGTGAAGGGAAGGCGCGATCCAAACAGACAGAGGTTCAAGATTCCTTTTGTTTCTTTGTAATCTATTTACAGACTGTTCAGCATGAAACCAGAGTAATTCAAAGGTTGTCAGGCAATTATGTCGTCAATATATTAAAGGGAAGAAATGGCTCTCACTTGATTTAAAAGTTTTTTGTGCTATGAGGTAACAAGCACCAAGCGAGGACCAAGTTATCAGCGATACAGTTGTCTGATAGCGCTTGTTCAACCCAACAAAGGTTATTCAGTGTAAAACTTGGGCTCGTCCGGGATTTGAACCCGGGACCTCTCGCACCCAAAGCGAGAATCATACCCCTAGACCAACGAGCCGGATGACGGGCTTACGGTTCAGCTCAAAGGTCGGTATGCCAAGGTAACCTCAGAAAACTTCCACACAAGAGCAAGGTCTCTTCGGGAATTTGGTTGTTCCTGGACCACTAATGTAACAAGGAACCAAACGAGAACCAAGTAGTCACATTTCAAATTAATTCACCACTAGAGTGACACTATACCCTGCATATGCCATGGTGCTTCTTAAAAAGTAAGATAGTACTGAAATGGAGATTTTAATAACAAAAACAGGGTAACCTAAAGGTGTCTAGGCAACACTGCACTCTATGACTGTAAGCGACGAAGCAGCTCTGTTGGAGAAGAGCTAGACTATACAGTGTAACATTTGGCATTGATTTCCCACAGGAATGCCACTATACCCTGCACATGTAGGTGAAGGGAAGGCGAGATCCAAACAGCCAGAGGTCAAAGGTTCGTTTTGCTTCCTTTAAATTTATTTACAACCTGTTAAGCATAAAACCAAATTAGTAGATTTGGGAGAAGAAGCAACTTTTCCGGGATTTCAACGTCTTTGGTGCTGTGAGGGAACAAGCAGCGAGCGAGATCCATGTTATCGTTGATACAGTGTGCGGATAGCTCTTTTGTTTACTCTTACCAAGTTTATTCAGTGCAAAAAGCGGGCTCGTCCGGGATTTGAACCCGGGACCTCTCGCACCCTAAGCGAGAATCATACCCCTAGACCAACGAGCCAAGGCGAATCTGTGGAGCTCGATTTGCAACTGGAACGGCTCTGCACATGCCGTTGAAGGGAAGGTGAGAACCCAACAGCTGGAGGTGCATGGTTCATTTTGTTGCCTGTTAGGCACAGTAAAATCCTGGATCAAAAAACCTGAATCATACCCCTAGACCAAAAGGCCTCCTTGTGGAAGAAGTGTCTACTGACATGTCACTGCATAGTTCATGTGCTTTGCTGGCATATGTCTTCAATTGAAACAAATAGAGAAAACTTTAAAGTGTCCAGACAAAGCTGCCCTCTGTAACTACAGGAAACAGACAGGGTTATTAGTGATTTGAACTACATTTAAACTTTTGTATTAAAATGTCACTGTACATTGCAAATACATGTCTCCTTTTCTCCATGCTGACACTTTGAAACAGTTGCTGTTGCTTTTGCTTTTAGAGTGCAGAGCAAAGTAAGGGAGAATTGGTCCTATTTCAAATCACTAATTATGTAGGGAATTGTTTTCTGGGTTCTCGTTGAAGAAAGTGTTATGGCATTGTGCTACCTAAAATGTAAGATAGTACTGAAAGGGAGATTTCAATAACAAAACAGAGTAATTTAAAAGTGTCCAGCCAATGATGCCCTCTACAACTATATGAGATGAAGGAGCTCTGCAGGAGAAGAGCTAGACTATTCAGTCTAACACTTGGCAGTAATTTACCACTGGAATGACACTACACCGTGCACATGTAGGTGAAGGGAAGGCGCGATCCAAACAGACAGAGGTTCAAGATTCCTTTTGTTTCTTTGTAATCTATTTACAGACTGTTCAGCATGAAACCAGAGTAATTCAAAGGTTGTCAGGCAATTATGTCGTCAATATATTAAAGGGAAGAAATGGCTCTCACTTGATTTAAAAGTTTTTTGTGCTATGAGGTAACAAGCACCAAGCGAGGACCAAGTTATCAGCGATACAGTTGTCTGATAGCGCTTGTTCAACCCAACAAAGGTTATTCAGTGTAAAACTTGGGCTCGTCCGGGATTTGAACCCGGGACCTCTCGCACCCAAAGCGAGAATCATACCCCTAGACCAACGAGCCGGATGACGGGCTTACGGTTCAGCTCAAAGGTCGCTATGCCAAGGTAACCTCAGAAAACTTCCACACAAGAGCAAGGTCTCTTCGGGAATTTGGTTGTTCCTGGACCACTAATGTAACAAGGAACCAAACGAGAACCAAGTAGTCACATTTCAAATTAATTCACCACTAGAGTGACACTATACCCTGCATATGCCATGGTGCTTCTTAAAAAGTAAGATAGTACTGAAATGGAGATTTTAATAACAAAAACAGGGTAACCTAAAGGTGTCTAGGCAACACTGCACTCTATGACTGTAAGCGACGAAGCAGCTCTGTTGGAGAAGAGCTAGACTATACAGTGTAACATTTGGCATTGATTTCCCACAGGAATGCCACTATACCCTGCACATGTAGGTGAAGGGAAGGCGAGATCCAAACAGCCAGAGGTCAAAGGTTCGTTTTGCTTCCTTTAAATTTATTTACAACCTGTTAAGCATAAAACCAAATTAGTAGATTTGGGAGAAGAAGCAACTTTTCCGGGATTTCAACGTCTTTGGTGCTGTGAGGGAACAAGCAGCGAGCGAGATCCATGTTATCGTTGATACAGTGTGCGGATAGCTCTTTTGTTTACTCTTACCAAGTTTATTCAGTGCAAAAAGCGGGCTCGTCCGGGATTTGAACCCGGGACCTCTCGCACCCTAAGCGAGAATCATACCCCTAGACCAACGAGCCAAGGCGAATCTGTGGAGCTCGATTTGCAACTGGAACGGCTCTGCACATGCCGTTGAAGGGAAGGTGAGAACCCAACAGCTGGAGGTGCATGGTTCATTTTGTTGCCTGTTAGGCACAGTAAAATCCTGGATCAAAAAACCTGAATCATACCCCTAGACCAAAAGGCCTCCTTGTGGAAGAAGTGTCTACTGACATGTCACTGCATAGTTCATGTGCTTTGCTGGCATATGTCTTCAATTGAAACAAATAGAGAAAACTTTAAAGTGTCCAGACAAAGCTGCCCTCTGTAACTACAGGAAACAGACAGGGTTATTAGTGATTTGAACTACATTTAAACTTTTGTATTAAAATGTCACTGTACATTGCAAATACATGTCTCCTTTTCTCCATGCTGACACTTTGAAACAGTTGCTGTTGCTTTTGCTTTTAGAGTGCAGAGCAATGTAAGGGAGAATTGGTCCTATTTCAAATCACTAATTATGTAGGGAATTGTTTTCTGGGTTCTCGTTGAAGAAAGTGTTATGGCATTGTGCTACCTAAAATGTAAGATAGTACTGAAAGGGAGATTTCAATAACAAAACAGAGTAATTTAAAAGTGTCCAGCCAATGATGCCCTCTACAACTATATGAGATGAAGGAGCTCTGCAGGAGAAGAGCTAGACTATTCAGTCTAACACTTGGCAGTAATTTACCACTGGAATGACACTACACCGTGCACATGTAGGTGAAGGGAAGGCGCGATCCAAACAGACAGAGGTTCAAGATTCCTTTTGTTTCTTTGTAATCTATTTACAGACTGTTCAGCATGAAACCAGAGTAATTCAAAGGTTGTCAGGCAATTATGTCGTCAATATATTAAAGGGAAGAAATGGCTCTCACTTGATTTAAAAGTTTTTTGTGCTATGAGGTAACAAGCACCAAGCGAGGACCAAGTTATCAGCGATACAGTTGTCTGATAGCGCTTGTTCAACCCAACAAAGGTTATTCAGTGTAAAACTTGGGCTCGTCCGGGATTTGAACCCGGGACCTCTCGCACCCAAAGCGAGAATCATACCCCTAGACCAACGAGCCGGATGACGGGCTTACGGTTCAGCTCAAAGGTCGCTATGCCAAGGTAACCTCAGAAAACTTCCACACAAGAGCAAGGTCTCTTCGGGAATTTGGTTGTTCCTGGACCACTAATGTAACAAGGAACCAAACGAGAACCAAGTAGTCACATTTCAAATTAATTCACCACTAGAGTGACACTATACCCTGCATATGCCATGGTGCTTCTTAAAAAGTAAGATAGTACTGAAATGGAGATTTTAATAACAAAAACAGGGTAACCTAAAGGTGTCTAGGCAACACTGCACTCTATGACTGTAAGCGACGAAGCAGCTCTGTTGGAGAAGAGCTAGACTATACAGTGTAACATTTGGCATTGATTTCCCACAGGAATGCCACTATACCCTGCACATGTAGGTGAAGGGAAGGCGAGATCCAAACAGCCAGAGGTCAAAGGTTCGTTTTGCTTCCTTTAAATTTATTTACAACCTGTTAAGCATAAAACCAAATTAGTAGATTTGGGAGAAGAAGCAACTTTTCCGGGATTTCAACGTCTTTGGTGCTGTGAGGGAACAAGCAGCGAGCGAGATCCATGTTATCGTTGATACAGTGTGCGGATAGCTCTTTTGTTTACTCTTACCAAGTTTATTCAGTGCAAAAAGTGGGCTCGTCCGGGATTTGAACCCGGGACCTCTCGCACCCTAAGCGAGAATCATACCCCTAGACCAACGAGCCAAGGCGAATCTGTGGAGCTCGATTTGCAACTGGAACGGCTCTGCACATGCCGTTGAAGGGAAGGTGAGAACCCAACAGCTGGAGGTGCATGGTTCATTTTGTTGCCTGTTAGGCACAGTAAAATCCTGGATCAAAAAACCTGAATCATACCCCTAGACCAAAAGGCCTCCTTGTGGAAGAAGTGTCTACTGACATGTCACTGCATAGTTCATGTGCTTTGCTGGCATATGTCTTCAATTGAAACAAATAGAGAAAACTTTAAAGTGTCCAGACAAAGCTGCCCTCTGTAACTACAGGAAACAGACAGGGTTATTAGTGATTTGAACTACATTTAAACTTTTGTATTAAAATGTCACTGTACATTGCAAATACATGTCTCCTTTTCTCCATGCTGACACTTTGAAACAGTTGCTGTTGCTTTTGCTTTTAGAGTGCAGAGCAATGTAAGGGAGAATTGGTCCTATTTCAAATCACTAATTATGTAGGGAATTGTTTTCTGGGTTCTCGTTGAAGAAAGTGTTATGGCATTGTGCTACCTAAAATGTAAGATAGTACTGAAAGGGAGATTTCAATAACAAAACAGAGTAATTTAAAAGTGTCCAGCCAATGATGCCCTCTACAACTATATGAGATGAAGGAGCTCTGCAGGAGAAGAGCTAGACTATTCAGTCTAACACTTGGCAGTAATTTACCACTGGAATGACACTACACCGTGCACATGTAGGTGAAGGGAAGGCGCGATCCAAACAGACAGAGGTTAAAGATTCCTTTTGTTTCTTTGTAATCTATTTACAGACTGTTCAGCATGAAACCAGAGTAATTCAAAGGTTGTCAGGCAATTATGTCGTCAATATATTAAAGGGAAGAAATGGCTCTCACTTGATTTAAAAGTTTTTTGTGCTATGAGGTAACAAGCACCAAGCGAGGACCAAGTTATCAGCGATACAGTTGTCTGATAGCGCTTGTTCAACCCAACAAAGGTTATTCAGTGTAAAACTTGGGCTCGTCCGGGATTTGAACCCGGGACCTCTCGCACCCAAAGCGAGAATCATACCCCTAGACCAACGAGCCGGATGACGGGCTTACGGTTCAGCTCAAAGGTCGCTATGCCAAGGTAACCTCAGAAAACTTCCACACAAGAGCAAGGTCTCTTCGGGAATTTGGTTGTTCCTGGACCACTAATGTAACAAGGAACCAAACGAGAACCAAGTAGTCACATTTCAAATTAATTCACCACTAGAGTGACACTATACCCTGCATATGCCATGGTGCTTCTTAAAAAGTAAGATAGTACTGAAATGGAGATTTTAATAACAAAAACAGGGTAACCTAAAGGTGTCTAGGCAACACTGCACTCTATGACTGTAAACGACGAAGCAGCTCTGTTGGAGAAGAGCTAGACTATACAGTGTAACATTTGGCATTGATTTCCCACAGGAATGCCACTATACCCTGCACATGTAGGTGAAGGGAAGGCGAGATCCAAACAGCCAGAGGTCAAAGGTTCGTTTTGCTTCCTTTAAATTTATTTACAACCTGTTAAGCATAAAACCAAATTAGTAGATTTGGGAGAAGAAGCAACTTTTCCGGGATTTCAACGTCTTTGGTGCTGTGAGGGAACAAGCAGCGAGCGAGATCCATGTTATCGTTGATACAGTGTGCGGATAGCTCTTTTGTTTACTCTTACCAAGTTTATTCAGTGCAAAAAGCGGGCTCGTCCGGGATTTGAACCCGGGACCTCTCGCACCCTAAGCGAGAATCATACCCCTAGACCAACGAGCCAAGGCGAATCTGTGGAGCTCGATTTGCAACTGGAACGGCTCTGCACATGCCGTTGAAGGGAAGGTGAGAACCCAACAGCTGGAGGTGCATGGTTCATTTTGTTGCCTGTTAGGCACAGTAAAATCCTGGATCAAAAAACCTGAATCATATCCCTAGACCAAAAGGCCTCCTTGTGGAAGAAGTGTCTACTGACATGTCACTGCATAGTTCATGTGCTTTGCTGGCATATGTCTTCAATTGAAACAAATAGAGAAAACTTTAAAGTGTCCAGACAAAGCTGCCCTCTGTAACTACAGGAAACAGACAGGGTTATTAGTGATTTGAACTACATTTAAACTTTTGTATTAAAATGTCACTGTACATTGCAAATACATGTCTCCTTTTCTCCATGCTGACACTTTGAAACAGTTGCTGTTGCTTTTGCTTTTAGAGTGCAGAGCAATGTAAGGGAGAATTGGTCCTATTTCAAATCACTAATTATGTAGGGAATTGTTTTCTGGGTTCTCGTTGAAGAAAGTGTTATGGCATTGTGCTACCTAAAATGTAAGATAGTACTGAAAGGGAGATTTCAATAACAAAACAGAGTAATTTAAAAGTGTCCAGCCAATGATGCCCTCTACAACTATATGAGATGAAGGAGCTCTGCAGGAGAAGAGCTAGACTATTCAGTCTAACACTTGGCAGTAATTTACCACTGGAATGACACTACACCGTGCACATGTAGGTGAAGGGAAGGCGCGATCCAAACAGACAGAGGTTAAAGATTCCTTTTGTTTCTTTGTAATCTATTTACAGACTGTTCAGCATGAAACCAGAGTAATTCAAAGGTTGTCAGGCAATTATGTCGTCAATATATTAAAGGGAAGAAATGGCTCTCACTTGATTTAAAAGTTTTTTGTGCTATGAGGTAACAAGCACCAAGCGAGGACCAAGTTATCAGCGATACAGTTGTCTGATAGCGCTTGTTCAACCCAACAAAGGTTATTCAGTGTAAAACTTGGGCTCGTCCGGGATTTGAACCCGGGACCTCTCGCACCCAAAGCGAGAATCATACCCCTAGACCAACGAGCCGGATGACGGGCTTACGGTTCAGCTCAAAGGTCGCTATGCCAAGGTAACCTCAGAAAACTTCCACACAAGAGCAAGGTCTCTTCGGGAATTTGGTTGTTCCTGGACCACTAATGTAACAAGGAACCAAACGAGAACCAAGTAGTCACATTTCAAATTAATTCACCACTAGAGTGACACTATACCCTGCATATGCCATGGTGCTTCTTAAAAAGTAAGATAGTACTGAAATGGAGATTTTAATAACAAAAACAGGGTAACCTAAAGGTGTCTAGGCAACACTGCACTCTATGACTGTAAACGACGAAGCAGCTCTGTTGGAGAAGAGCTAGACTATACAGTGTAACATTTGGCATTGATTTCCCACAGGAATGCCACTATACCCTGCACATGTAGGTGAAGGGAAGGCGAGATCCAAACAGCCAGAGGTCAAAGGTTCGTTTTGCTTCCTTTAAATTTATTTACAACCTGTTAAGCATAAAACCAAATTAGTAGATTTGGGAGAAGAAGCAACTTTTCCGGGATTTCAACGTCTTTGGTGCTGTGAGGGAACAAGCAGCGAGCGAGATCCATGTTATCGTTGATACAGTGTGCGGATAGCTCTTTTGTTTACTCTTACCAAGTTTATTCAGTGCAAAAAGCGGGCTCGTCCGGGATTTGAACCCGGGACCTCTCGCACCCTAAGCGAGAATCATACCCCTAGACCAACGAGCCAAGGCGAATCTGTGGAGCTCGATTTGCAACTGGAACGGCTCTGCACATGCCGTTGAAGGGAAGGTGAGAACCCAACAGCTGGAGGTGCATGGTTCATTTTGTTGCCTGTTAGGCACAGTAAAATCCTGGATCAAAAAACCTGAATCATACCCCTAGACCAAAAGGCCTCCTTGTGGAAGAAGTGTCTACTGACATGTCACTGCATAGTTCATGTGCTTTGCTGGCATATGTCTTCAATTGAAACAAATAGAGAAAACTTTAAAGTGTCCAGACAAAGCTGCCCTCTGTAACTACAGGAAACAGACAGGGTTATTAGTGATTTGAACTACATTTAAACTTTTGTATTAAAATGTCACTGTACATTGCAAATACATGTCTCCTTTTCTCCATGCTGACACTTTGAAACAGTTGCTGTTGCTTTTGCTTTTAGAGTGCAGAGCAATGTAAGGGAGAATTGGTCCTATTTCAAATCACTAATTATGTAGGGAATTGTTTTCTGGGTTCTCGTTGAAGAAAGTGTTATGGCATTGTGCTACCTAAAATGTAAGATAGTACTGAAAGGGAGATTTCAATAACAAAACAGAGTAATTTAAAAGTGTCCAGCCAATGATGCCCTCTACAACTATATGAGATGAAGGAGCTCTGCAGGAGAAGAGCTAGACTATTCAGTCTAACACTTGGCAGTAATTTACCACTGGAATGACACTACACCGTGCACATGTAGGTGAAGGGAAGGCGCGATCCAAACAGACAGAGGTTAAAGATTCCTTTTGTTTCTTTGTAATCTATTTACAGACTGTTCAGCATGAAACCAGAGTAATTCAAAGGTTGTCAGGCAATTATGTCGTCAATATATTAAAGGGAAGAAATGGCTCTCACTTGATTTAAAAGTTTTTTGTGCTATGAGGTAACAAGCACCAAGCGAGGACCAAGTTATCAGCGATACAGTTGTCTGATAGCGCTTGTTCAACCCAACAAAGGTTATTCAGTGTAAAACTTGGGCTCGTCCGGGATTTGAACCCGGGACCTCTCGCACCCAAAGCGAGAATCATACCCCTAGACCAACGAGCCGGATGACGGGCTTACGGTTCAGCTCAAAGGTCGCTATGCCAAGGTAACCTCAGAAAACTTCCACACAAGAGCAAGGTCTCTTCGGGAATTTGGTTGTTCCTGGACCACTAATGTAACAAGGAACCAAACGAG
This sequence comes from Silurus aristotelis, assembly GCF_946808225.1. Lineage (NCBI taxonomy): Eukaryota > Metazoa > Chordata > Actinopteri > Siluriformes > Siluridae > Silurus > Silurus aristotelis. Next base: position 25,117,369 of record NC_139585.1, read on the forward strand.
AACCAAGTAGTCACATTTCAAATTAATTCACCACTAGAGTGACACTATACCCTGCATATGCCATGGTGCTTCTTAAAAAGTAAGATAGTACTGAAATGGAGATTTTAATAACAAAAACAGGGTAACCTAAAGGTGTCTAGGCAACACTGCACTCTATGACTGTAAACGACGAAGCAGCTCTGTTGGAGAAGAGCTAGACTATACAGTGTAACATTTGGCATTGATTTCCCACAGGAATGCCACTATACCCTGCACATGTAGGTGAAGGGAAGGCGAGATCCAAACAGCCAGAGGTCAAAGGTTCGTTTTGCTTCCTTTAAATTTATTTACAACCTGTTAAGCATAAAACCAAATTAGTAGATTTGGGAGAAGAAGCAACTTTTCCGGGATTTCAACGTCTTTGGTGCTGTGAGGGAACAAGCAGCGAGCGAGATCCATGTTATCGTTGATACAGTGTGCGGATAGCTCTTTTGTTTACTCTTACCAAGTTTATTCAGTGCAAAAAGCGGGCTCGTCCGGGATTTGAACCCGGGACCTCTCGCACCCTAAGCGAGAATCATACCCCTAGACCAACGAGCCAAGGCGAATCTGTGGAGCTCGATTTGCAACTGGAACGGCTCTGCACATGCCGTTGAAGGGAAGGTGAGAACCCAACAGCTGGAGGTGCATGGTTCATTTTGTTGCCTGTTAGGCACAGTAAAATCCTGGATCAAAAAACCTGAATCATATCCCTAGACCAAAAGGCCTCCTTGTGGAAGAAGTGTCTACTGACATGTCACTGCATAGTTCATGTGCTTTGCTGGCATATGTCTTCAATTGAAACAAATAGAGAAAACTTTAAAGTGTCCAGACAAAGCTGCCCTCTGTAACTACAGGAAACAGACAGGGTTATTAGTGATTTGAACTACATTTAAACTTTTGTATTAAAATGTCACTGTACATTGCAAATACATGTCTCCTTTTCTCCATGCTGACACTTTGAAACAGTTGCTGTTGCTTTTGCTTTTAGAGTGCAGAGCAATGTAAGGGAGAATTGGTCCTATTTCAAATCACTAATTATGTAGGGAATTGTTTTCTGGGTTCTCGTTGAAGAAAGTGTTATGGCATTGTGCTACCTAAAATGTAAGATAGTACTGAAAGGGAGATTTCAATAACAAAACAGAGTAATTTAAAAGTGTCCAGCCAATGATGCCCTCTACAACTATATGAGATGAAGGAGCTCTGCAGGAGAAGAGCTAGACTATTCAGTCTAACACTTGGCAGTAATTTACCACTGGAATGACACTACACCGTGCACATGTAGGTGAAGGGAAGGCGCGATCCAAACAGACAGAGGTTAAAGATTCCTTTTGTTTCTTTGTAATCTATTTACAGACTGTTCAGCATGAAACCAGAGTAATTCAAAGGTTGTCAGGCAATTATGTCGTCAATATATTAAAGGGAAGAAATGGCTCTCACTTGATTTAAAAGTTTTTTGTGCTATGAGGTAACAAGCACCAAGCGAGGACCAAGTTATCAGCGATACAGTTGTCTGATAGCGCTTGTTCAACCCAACAAAGGTTATTCAGTGTAAAACTTGGGCTCGTCCGGGATTTGAACCCGGGACCTCTCGCACCCAAAGCGAGAATCATACCCCTAGACCAACGAGCCGGATGACGGGCTTACGGTTCAGCTCAAAGGTCGCTATGCCAAGGTAACCTCAGAAAACTTCCACACAAGAGCAAGGTCTCTTCGGGAATTTGGTTGTTCCTGGACCACTAATGTAACAAGGAACCAAACGAGAACCAAGTAGTCACATTTCAAATTAATTCACCACTAGAGTGACACTATACCCTGCATATGCCATGGTGCTTCTTAAAAAGTAAGATAGTACTGAAATGGAGATTTTAATAACAAAAACAGGGTAACCTAAAGGTGTCTAGGCAACACTGCACTCTATGACTGTAAACGACGAAGCAGCTCTGTTGGAGAAGAGCTAGACTATACAGTGTAACATTTGGCATTGATTTCCCACAGGAATGCCACTATACCCTGCACATGTAGGTGAAGGGAAGGCGAGATCCAAACAGCCAGAGGTCAAAGGTTCGTTTTGCTTCCTTTAAATTTATTTACAACCTGTTAAGCATAAAACCAAATTAGTAGATTTGGGAGAAGAAGCAACTTTTCCGGGATTTCAACGTCTTTGGTGCTGTGAGGGAACAAGCAGCGAGCGAGATCCATGTTATCGTTGATACAGTGTGCGGATAGCTCTTTTGTTTACTCTTACCAAGTTTATTCAGTGCAAAAAGCGGGCTCGTCCGGGATTTGAACCCGGGACCTCTCGCACCCTAAGCGAGAATCATACCCCTAGACCAACGAGCCAAGGCGAATCTGTGGAGCTCGATTTGCAACTGGAACGGCTCTGCACATGCCGTTGAAGGGAAGGTGAGAACCCAACAGCTGGAGGTGCATGGTTCATTTTGTTGCCTGTTAGGCACAGTAAAATCCTGGATCAAAAAACCTGAATCATACCCCTAGACCAAAAGGCCTCCTTGTGGAAGAAGTGTCTACTGACATGTCACTGCATAGTTCATGTGCTTTGCTGGCATATGTCTTCAATTGAAACAAATAGAGAAAACTTTAAAGTGTCCAGACAAAGCTGCCCTCTGTAACTACAGGAAACAGACAGGGTTATTAGTGATTTGAACTACATTTAAACTTTTGTATTAAAATGTCACTGTACATTGCAAATACATGTCTCCTTTTCTCCATGCTGACACTTTGAAACAGTTGCTGTTGCTTTTGCTTTTAGAGTGCAGAGCAATGTAAGGGAGAATTGGTCCTATTTCAAATCACTAATTATGTAGGGAATTGTTTTCTGGGTTCTCGTTGAAGAAAGTGTTATGGCATTGTGCTACCTAAAATGTAAGATAGTACTGAAAGGGAGATTTCAATAACAAAACAGAGTAATTTAAAAGTGTCCAGCCAATGATGCCCTCTACAACTATATGAGATGAAGGAGCTCTGCAGGAGAAGAGCTAGACTATTCAGTCTAACACTTGGCAGTAATTTACCACTGGAATGACACTACACCGTGCACATGTAGGTGAAGGGAAGGCGCGATCCAAACAGACAGAGGTTCAAGATTCCTTTTGTTTCTTTGTAATCTATTTACAGACTGTTCAGCATGAAACCAGAGTAATTCAAAGGTTGTCAGGCAATTATGTCGTCAATATATTAAAGGGAAGAAATGGCTCTCACTTGATTTAAAAGTTTTTTGTGCTATGAGGTAACAAGCACCAAGCGAGGACCAAGTTATCAGCGATACAGTTGTCTGATAGCGCTTGTTCAACCCAACAAAGGTTATTCAGTGTAAAACTTGGGCTCGTCCGGGATTTGAACCCGGGACCTCTCGCACCCAAAGCGAGAATCATACCCCTAGACCAACGAGCCGGATGACGGGCTTACGGTTCAGCTCAAAGGTCGGTATGCCAAGGTAACCTCAGAAAACTTCCACACAAGAGCAAGGTCTCTTCGGGAATTTGGTTGTTCCTGGACCACTAATGTAACAAGGAACCAAACGAGAACCAAATAGTCACATTTCAAATTAATTCACCACTAGAGTGACACTATACCCTGCATATGCCATGGTGCTTCTTAAAAAGTAAGATAGTACTGAAATGGAGATTTTAATAACAAAAACAGGGTAACCTAAAGGTGTCTAGGCAACACTGCACTCTATGACTGTAAGCGACGAAGCAGCTCTGTTGGAGAAGAGCTAGACTATACAGTGTAACATTTGGCATTGATTTCCCACAGGAATGCCACTATACCCTGCACATGTAGGTGAAGGGAAGGCGAGATCCAAACAGCCAGAGGTCAAAGGTTCGTTTTGCTTCCTTTAAATTTATTTACAACCTGTTAAGCATAAAACCAAATTAGTAGATTTGGGAGAAGAAGCAACTTTTCCGGGATTTCAACGTCTTTGGTGCTGTGAGGGAACAAGCAGCGAGCGAGATCCATGTTATCGTTGATACAGTGTGCGGATAGCTCTTTTGTTTACTCTTACCAAGTTTATTCAGTGCAAAAAGCGGGCTCGTCCGGGATTTGAACCCGGGACCTCTCGCACCCTAAGCGAGAATCATACCCCTAGACCAACGAGCCAAGGCGAATCTGTGGAGCTCGATTTGCAACTGGAACGGCTCTGCACATGCCGTTGAAGGGAAGGTGAGAACCCAACAGCTGGAGGTGCATGGTTCATTTTGTTGCCTGTTAGGCACAGTAAAATCCTGGATCAAAAAACCTGAATCATACCCCTAGACCAAAAGGCCTCCTTGTGGAAGAAGTGTCTACTGACATGTCACTGCATAGTTCATGTGCTTTGCTGGCATATGTCTTCAATTGAAACAAATAGAGAAAACTTTAAAGTGTCCAGACAAAGCTGCCCTCTGTAACTACAGGAAACAGACAGGGTTATTAGTGATTTGAACTACATTTAAACTTTTGTATTAAAATGTCACTGTACATTGCAAATACATGTCTCCTTTTCTCCATGCTGACACTTTGAAACAGTTGCTGTTGCTTTTGCTTTTAGAGTGCAGAGCAATGTAAGGGAGAATTGGTCCTATTTCAAATCACTAATTATGTAGGGAATTGTTTTCTGGGTTCTCGTTGAAGAAAGTGTTATGGCATTGTGCTACCTAAAATGTAAGATAGTACTGAAAGGGAGATTTCAATAACAAAACAGAGTAATTTAAAAGTGTCCAGCCAATGATGCCCTCTACAACTATATGAGATGAAGGAGCTCTGCAGGAGAAGAGCTAGACTATTCAGTCTAACACTTGGCAGTAATTTACCACTGGAATGACACTACACCGTGCACATGTAGGTGAAGGGAAGGCGCGATCCAAACAGACAGAGGTTCAAGATTCCTTTTGTTTCTTTGTAATCTATTTACAGACTGTTCAGCACGAAACCAGAGTAATTCAAAGGTTGTCAGGCAATTATGTCGTCAATATATTAAAGGGAAGAAATGGCTCTCACTTGATTTAAAAGTTTTTGTGCTATGAGGTAACAAGCACCAAGCGAGGACCAAGTTATCAGCGATACAGTTGTCTGATAGCGCTTGTTCAACCCAACAAAGGTTATTCAGTGTAAAACTTGGGCTCGTCCGGGATTTGAACCCGGGACCTCTCGCACCCAAAGCGAGAATCATACCCCTAGACCAACGAGCCGGATGACGGGCTTACGGTTCAGCTCAAAGGTCGCTATGCCAAGGTAACCTCAGAAAACTTCCACACAAGAGCAAGGTCTCTTCGAGAATTTGGTTGTTCCTGGACCACTAATGTAACAAGGAACCAAACGAGAACCAAGTAGTCACATTTCAAATTAATTCACCACTAGAGTGACACTATACCCTGCATATGCCATGGTGCTTCTTAAAAAGTAAGATAGTACTGAAATGGAAATTTTAATAACAAAAACAGGGTAACCTAAAGGTGTCTAGGCAACACTGCACTCTATGACTGTAAGCGACGAAGCAGCTCTGTTGGAGAAGAGCTAGACTATACAGTGTAACATTTGGCATTGATTTCCCACAGGAATGCCACTATACCCTGCACATGTAGGTGAAGGGAAGGCGAGATCCAAACAGCCAGAGGTCAAACGTTCGTTTTGCTTCCTTTAAATTTATTTACAACCTGTTAAGCATAAAACCAAATTAGTAGATTTGGGAGAAGAAGCAACTTTTCCGGGATTTCAACGTCTTTGGTGCTGTGAGGGAACAAGCAGCGAGCGAGATCCATGTTATCGTTGATACAGTGTGCGGATAGCTCTTTTGTTTACTCTTACCAAGTTTATTTAGTGCAAAAAGCGGGCTCGTCCGGGATTTGAACCCGGGACCTCTCGCACCCTAAGCGAGAATCATACCCCTAGACCAACGAGCCAAGGCGAATCTGTGGAGCTCGATTTGCAACTGGAACGGCTCTGCACATGCCGTTGAAGGGAAGGTGAGAACCCAACAGCTGGAGGTGCATGGTTCATTTTGTTGCCTGTTAGGCACAGTAAAATCCTGGATCAAAAAACCTGAATCATACCCCTAGACCAAAAGGCCTCCTTGTGGAAGAAGTGTCTACTGACATGTCACTGCATAGTTCATGTGCTTTGCTGGCATATGTCTTCAATTGAAACAAATAGAGAAAACTTTAAAGTGTCCAGACAAAGCTGCCCTCTGTAACTACAGGAAACAGACAGGGTTATTAGTGATTTGAACTACATTTAAACTTTTGTATTAAAATGTCACTGTACATTGCAAATACATGTCCCCTTTTCTCCATGCTGACACTTTGAAACAGTTGCTGTTGCTTTTGCTTTTAGAGTGCAGAGCAATGTAAGGGAGAATTGGTCCTATTTCAAATCACTAATTATGTAGGGAATTGTTTTCTGGGTTCTCGTTGAAGAAAGTGTTATGGCATTGTGCTACCTAAAATGTAAGATAGTACTGAAAGGGAGATTTCAATAACAAAACAGAGTAATTTAAAAGTGTCCAGCCAATGATGCCCTCTACAACTATATGAGATGAAGGAGCTCTGCAGGAGAAGAGCTAGACTATTCAGTCTAACACTTGGCAGTAATTTACCACTGGAATGACACTACACCGTGCACATGTAGGTGAAGGGAAGGCGCGATCCAAACAGACAGAGGTTCAAGATTCCTTTTGTTTCTTTGTAATCTATTTACAGACTGTTCAGCACGAAACCAGAGTAATTCAAAGGTTGTCAGGCAATTATGTCGTCAATATATTAAAGGGAAGAAATGGCTCTCACTTGATTTAAAAGTTTTTGTGCTATGAGGTAACAAGCACCAAGCGAGGACCAAGTTAGCAGCGATACAGTTGTCTGATAGCGCTTGTTCAACCCAACAAAGGTTATTCAGTGTAAAACTTGGGCTCGTCCGGGATTTGAACCCGGGACCTCTCGCACCCAAAGCGAGAATCATACCCCTAGACCAACGAGCCGGATGACGGGCTTACGGTTCAGCTCAAAGGTCGCTATGCCAAGGTAACCTCAGAAAACTTCCACACAAGAGCAAGGTCTCTTCGAGAATTTGGTTGTTCCTGGACCACTAATGTAACAAGGAACCAAACGAGAACCAAGTAGTCACATTTCAAATTAATTCACCACTAGAGTGACACTATACCCTGCATATGCCATGGTGCTTCTTAAAAAGTAAGATAGTACTGAAATGGAAATTTTAATAACAAAAACAGGGTAACCTAAAGGTGTCTAGGCAACACTGCACTCTATGACTGTAAGCGACGAAGCAGCTCTGTTGGAGAAGAGCTAGACTATACAGTGTAACATTTGGCATTGATTTCCCACAGGAATGCCACTATACCCTGCACATGTAGGTGAAGGGAAGGCGAGATCCAAACAGCCAGAGGTCAAAGGTTCGTTTTGCTTCCTTTAAATTTATTTACAACCTGTTAAGCATAAAACCAAATTAGTAGATTTGGGAGAAGAAGCAACTTTTCCGGGATTTCAACGTCTTTGGTGCTGTGAGGGAACAAGCAGCGAGCGAGATCCATGTTATCGTTGATACAGTGTGCGGATAGCTCTTTTGTTTACTCTTACCAAGTTTATTCAGTGCAAAAAGCGGGCTCGTCCGGGATTTGAACCCGGGACCTCTCGCACCCTAAGCGAGAATCATACCCCTAGACCAACGAGCCAAGTCGAATCTGTGGAGCTCGATTTGCAACTGGAACGGCTCTGCACATGCCGTTGAAGGGAAGGTGAGAACCCAACAGCTGGAGGTGCATGGTTCATTTTGTTGCCTGTTAGGCACAGTAAAATCCTGGATCAAAAAACCTGAATCATACCCCTAGACCAAAAGGCCTCCTTGTGGAAGAAGTGTCTACTGACATGTCACTGCATAGTTCATGTGCTTTGCTGGCATATGTCTTCAATTGAAACAAATAGAGAAAACTTTAAAGTGTCCAGACAAAGCTGCCCTCTGTAACTACAGGAAACAGACAGGGTTATTAGTGATTTGAACTACATTTAAACTTTTGTATTAAAATGTCACTGTACATTGCAAATACATGTCTCCTTTTCTCCATGCTGACACTTTGAAACAGTTGCTGTTGCTTTTGCTTTTAGAGTGCAGAGCAATGTAAGGGAGAATTGGTCCTATTTCAAATCACTAATTATGTAGGGAATTGTTTTCTGGGTTCTCGTTGAAGAAAGTGTTATGGCATTGTGCTACCTAAAATGTAAGATAGTACTGAAAGGGAGATTTCAATAACAAAACAGAGTAATTTAAAAGTGTCCAGCCAATGATGCCCTCTACAACTATATGAGATGAAGGAGCTCTGCAGGAGAAGAGCTAGACTATTCAGTCTAACACTTGGCAGTAATTTACCACTGGAATGACACTACACCGTGCACATGTAGGTGAAGGGAAGGCGCGATCCAAACAGACAGAGGTTAAAGATTCCTTTTGTTTCTTTGTAATCTATTTACAGACTGTTCAGCATGAAACCAGAGTAATTCAAAGGTTGTCAGGCAATTATGTCGTCAATATATTAAAGGGAAGAAATGGCTCTCACTTGATTTAAAAGTTTTTTGTGCTATGAGGTAACAAGCACCAAGCGAGGACCAAGTTATCAGCGATACAGTTGTCTGATAGCGCTTGTTCAACCCAACAAAGGTTATTCAGTGTAAAACTTGGGCTCGTCCGGGATTTGAACCCGGGACCTCTCGCACCCAAAGCGAGAATCATACCACTAGACCAACGAGCCGGATGACGGGCTTACGGTTCAGCTCAAAGGTCGCTATGCCAAGGTAACCTCAGAAAACTTCCACACAAGAGCAAGGTCTCTTCGGGAATTTGGTTGTTCCTGGACCACTAATGTAACAAGGAACCAAACGAGAACCAAGTAGTCACATTTCAAATTAATTCACCACTAGAGTGACACTATACCCTGCATATGCCATGGTGCTTCTTAAAAAGTAAGATAGTACTGAAATGGAGATTTTAATAACAAAAACAGGGTAACCTAAAGGTGTCTAGGCAACACTGCACTCTATGACTGTAAACGACGAAGCAGCTCTGTTGGAGAAGAGCTAGACTATACAGTGTAACATTTGGCATTGATTTCCCACAGGAATGCCACTATACCCTGCACATGTAGGTGAAGGGAAGGCGAGATCCAAACAGCCAGAGGTCAAAGGTTCGTTTTGCTTCCTTTAAATTTATTTACAACCTGTTAAGCATAAAACCAAATTAGTAGATTTGGGAGAAGAAGCAACTTTTCCGGGATTTCAACGTCTTTGGTGCTGTGAGGGAACAAGCAGCGAGCGAGATCCATGTTATCGTTGATACAGTGTGCGGATAGCTCTTTTGTTTACTCTTACCAAGTTTATTCAGTGCAAAAAGCGGGCTCGTCCGGGATTTGAACCCGGGACCTCTCGCACCCTAAGCGAGAATCATACCCCTAGACCAACGAGCCAAGGCGAATCTGTGGAGCTCGATTTGCAACTGGAACGGCTCTGCACATGCCGTTGAAGGGAAGGTGAGAACCCAACAGCTGGAGGTGCATGGTTCATTTTGTTGCCTGTTAGGCACAGTAAAATCCTGGATCAAAAAACCTGAATCATACCCCTAGACCAAAAGGCCTCCTTGTGGAAGAAGTGTCTACTGACATGTCACTGCATAGTTCATGTGCTTTGCTGGCATATGTCTTCAATTGAAACAAATAGAGAAAACTTTAAAGTGTCCAGACAAAGCTGCCCTCTGTAACTACAGGAAACAGACAGGGTTATTAGTGATTTGAACTACATTTAAACTTTTGTATTAAAATGTCACTGTACATTGCAAATACATGTCTCCTTTTCTCCATGCTGACACTTTGAAACAGTTGCTGTTGCTTTTGCTTTTAGAGTGCAGAGCAATGTAAGGGAGAATTGGTCCTATTTCAAATCACTAATTATGTAGGGAATTGTTTTCTGGGTTCTCGTTGAAGAAAGTGTTATGGCATTGTGCTACCTAAAATGTAAGATAGTACTGAAAGGGAGATTTCAATAACAAAACAGAGTAATTTAAAAGTGTCCAGCCAATGATGCCCTCTACAACTATATGAGATGAAGGAGCTCTGCAGGAGAAGAGCTAGACTATTCAGTCTAACACTTGGCAGTAATTTACCACTGGAATGACACTACACCGTGCACATGTAGGTGAAGGGAAGGCGCGATCCAAACAGACAGAGGTTCAAGATTCCTTTTGTTTCTTTGTAATCTATTTACAGACTGTTCAGCATGAAACCAGAGTAATTCAAAGGTTGTCAGGCAATTATGTCGTCAATATATTAAAGGGAAGAAATGGCTCTCACTTGATTTAAAAGTTTTTTGTGCTATGAGGTAACAAGCACCAAGCGAGGACCAAGTTATCAGCGATACAGTTGTCTGATAGCGCTTGTTCAACCCAACAAAGGTTATTCAGTGTAAAACTTGGGCTCGTCCGGGATTTGAACCCGGGACCTCTCGCACCCAAAGCGAGAATCATACCCCTAGACCAACGAGCCGGATGACGGGCTTACGGTTCAGCTCAAAGGTCGCTATGCCAAGGTAACCTCAGAAAACTTCCACACAAGAGCAAGGTCTCTTCGAGAATTTGGTTGTTCCTGGACCACTAATGTAACAAGGAACCAAACGAGAACCAAGTAGTCACATTTCAAATTAATTCACCACTAGAGTGACACTATACCCTGCATATGCCATGGTGCTTCTTAAAAAGTAAGATAGTACTGAAATGGAGATTTTAATAACAAAAACAGGGTAACCTAAAGGTGTCTAGGCAACACTGCACTCTATGACTGTAAGCGACGAAGCAGCTCTGTTGGAGAAGAGCTAGACTATACAGTGTAACATTTGGCATTGATTTCCCACAGGAATGCCACTATACCCTGCACATGTAGGTGAAGGGAAGGCGAGATCCAAACAGCCAGAGGTCAAACGTTCGTTTTGCTTCCTTTAAATTTATTTACAACCTGTTAAGCATAAAACCAAATTAGTAGATTTGGGAGAAGAAGCAACTTTTCCGGGATTTCAACGTCTTTGGTGCTGTGAGGGAACAAGCAGCGAGCGAGATCCATGTTATCGTTGATACAGTGTGCGGATAGCTCTTTTGTTTACTCTTACCAAGTTTATTCAGTGCAAAAAGCGGGCTCGTCCGGGATTTGAACCCGGGACCTCTCGCACCCTAAGCGAGAATCATACCCCTAGACCAACGAGCCAAGGCGAATCTGTGGAGCTCGATTTGCAACTGGAACGGCTCTGCACATGCCGTTGAAGGGAAGGTGAGAACCCAACAGCTGGAGGTGCATGGTTCATTTTGTTGCCTGTTAGGCACAGTAAAATCCTGGATCAAAAAACCTGAATCATACCCCTAGACCAAAAGGCCTCCTTGTGGAAGAAGTGTCTACTGACATGTCACTGCATAGTTCATGTGCTTTGCTGGCATATGTCTTCAATTGAAACAAATAGAGAAAACTTTAAAGTGTCCAGACAAAGCTGCCCTCTGTAACTACAGGAAACAGACAGGGTTATTAGTGATTTGAACTACATTTAAACTTTTGTATTAAAATGTCACTGTACATTGCAAATACATGTCCCCTTTTCTCCATGCTGACACTTTGAAACAGTTGCTGTTGCTTTTGCTTTTAGAGTGCAGAGCAATGTAAGGGAGAATTGGTCCTATTTCAAATCACTAATTATGTAGGGAATTGTTTTCTGGGTTCTCGTTGAAGAAAGTGTTATGGCATTGTGCTACCTAAAATGTAAGATAGTACTGAAAGGGAGATTTCAATAACAAAACAGAGTAATTTAAAAGTGTCCAGCCAATGATGCCCTCTACAACTATATGAGATGAAGGAGCTCTGCAGGAGAAAAGCTAGACTATTCAGTCTAACACTTGGCAGTAATTTACCACTGGAATGACACTACACCGTGCACATGTAGGTGAAGGGAAGGCGCGATCCAAACAGACAGAGGTTCAAGATTCCTTTTGTTTCTTTGTAATCTATTTACAGACTGTTCAGCACGAAACCAGAGTAATTCAAAGGTTGTCAGGCAATTATGTCGTCAATATATTAAAGGGAAGAAATGGCTCTCATTTGATTTAAAAGTTTTTGTGCTATGAGGTAACAAGCACCAAGCGAGGACCAAGTTATCAGCGATACAGTTGTCTGATAGCGCTTGTTCAACCCAACAAAGGTTATTCAGTGTAAAACTTGGGCTCGTCCGGGATTTGAACCCGGGACCTCTCGCACCCAAAGCGAGAATCATACCCCTAGACCAACGAGCCGGATGACGGGCTTACGGTTCAGCTCAAAGGTCGCTATGCCAAGGTAACCTCAGAAAACTTCCACACAAGAGCAAGGTCTCTTCGAGAATTTGGTTGTTCCTGGACCACTAATGTAACAAGGAACCAAACGAGAACCAAGTAGTCACATTTCAAATTAATTCACCACTAGAGTGACACTATACCCTGCATATGCCATGGTGCTTCTTAAAAAGTAAGATAGTACTGAAATGGAGATTTTAATAACAAAAACAGGGTAACCTAAAGGTGTCTAGGCAACACTGCACTCTATGACTGTAAGCGACGAAGCAGCTCTGTTGGAGAAGAGCTAGACTATACAGTGTAACATTTGGCATTGATTTCCCACAGGAATGCCACTATACCCTGCACATGTAGGTGAAGGGAAGGCGAGATCCAAACAGCCAGAGGTCAAAGGTTCGTTTTGCTTCCTTTAAATTTATTTACAACCTGTTAAGCATAAAACCAAATTAGTAGATTTGGGAGAAGAAGCAACTTTTCCGGGATTTCAACGTCTTTGGTGCTGTGAGGGAACAAGCAGCGAGCGAGATCCATGTTATCGTTGATACAGTGTGCGGATAGCTCTTTTGTTTACTCTTACCAAGTTTATTCAGTGCAAAAAGCGGGCTCGTCCGGGATTTGAACCCGGGACCTCTCGCACCCTAAGCGAGAATCATACCCCTAGACCAACGAGCCAAGGCGAATCTGTGGAGCTCGATTTGCAACTGGAACGGCTCTGCACATGCCGTTGAAGGGAAGGTGAGAACCCAACAGCTGGAGGTGCATGGTTCATTTTGTTGCCTGTTAGGCACAGTAAAATCCTGGATCAAAAAACCTGAATCATACCCCTAGACCAAAAGGCCTCCTTGTGGAAGAAGTGTCTACTGACATGTCACTGCATAGTTCATGTGCTTTGCTGGCATATGTCTTCAATTGAAACAAATAGAGAAAACTTTAAAGTGTCCAGACAAAGCTGCCCTCTGTAACTACAGGAAACAGACAGGGTTATTAGTGATTTGAACTACATTTAAACTTTTGTATTAAAATGTCACTGTACATTGCAAATACATGTCTCCTTTTCTCCATGCTGACACTTTGAAACAGTTGCTGTTGCTTTTGCTTTTAGAGTGCAGAGCAATGTAAGGGAGAATTGGTCCTATTTCAAATCACTAATTATGTAGGGAATTGTTTTCTGGGTTCTCGTTGAAGAAAGTGTTATGGCATTGTGCTACCTAAAATGTAAGATAGTACTGAAAGGGAGATTTCAATAACAAAACAGAGTAATTTAAAAGTGTCCAGCCAATGATGCCCTCTACAACTATATGAGATGAAGGAGCTCTGCAGGAGAAGAGCTAGACTATTCAGTCTAACACTTGGCAGTAATTTACCACTGGAATGACACTACACCGTGCACATGTAGGTGAAGGGAAGGCGCGATCCAAACAGACAGAGGTTAAAGATTCCTTTTGTTTCTTTGTAATCTATTTACAGACTGTTCAGCATGAAACCAGAGTAATTCAAAGGTTGTCAGGCAATTATGTCGTCAATATATTAAAGGGAAGAAATGGCTCTCACTTGATTTAAAAGTTTTTTGTGCTATGAGGTAACAAGCACCAAGCGAGGACCAAGTTATCAGCGATACAGTTGTCTGATAGCGCTTGTTCAACCCAACAAAGGTTATTCAGTGTAAAACTTGGGCTCGTCCGGGATTTGAACCCGGGACCTCTCGCACCCAAAGCGAGAATCATACCCCTAGACCAACGAGCCGGATGACGGGCTTACGGTTCAGCTCAAAGGTCGCTATGCCAAGGTAACCTCAGAAAACTTCCACACAAGAGCAAGGTCTCTTCGAGAATTTGGTTGTTCCTGGACCACTAATGTAACAAGGAACCAAACGAGAACCAAGTAGTCACATTTCAAATTAATTCACCACTAGAGTGACACTATACCCTGCATATGCCATGGTGCTTCTTAAAAAGTAAGATAGTACTGAAATGGAAATTTTAATAACAAAAACAGGGTAACCTAAAGGTGTCTAGGCAACACTGCACTCTATGACTGTAAGCGACGAAGCAGCTCTGTTGGAGAAGAGCTAGACTATACAGTGTAACATTTGGCATTGATTTCCCACAGGAATGCCACTATACCCTGCACATGTAGGTGAAGGGAAGGCGAGATCCAAACAGCCAGAGGTCAAACGTTCGTTTTGCTTCCTTTAAATTTATTTACAACCTGTTAAGCATAAAACCAAATTAGTAGATTTGGGAGAAGAAGCAACTTTTCCGGGATTTCAACGTCTTTGGTGCTGTGAGGGAACAAGCAGCGAGCGAGATCCATGTTATCGTTGATACAGTGTGCGGATAGCTCTTTTGTTTACTCTTACCAAGTTTATTCAGTGCAAAAAGCGGGCTCGTCCGGGATTTGAACCCGGGACCTCTCGCACCCTAAGCGAGAATCATACCCCTAGACCAACGAGCCAAGGCGAATCTGTGGAGCTCGATTTGCAACTGGAACGGCTCTGCACATGCCGTTGAAGGGAAGGTGAGAACCCAACAGCTGGAGGTGCATGGTTCATTTTGTTGCCTGTTAGGCACAGTAAAATCCTGGATCAAAAAACCTGAATCATACCCCTAGACCAAAAGGCCTCCTTGTGGAAGAAGTGTCTACTGACATGTCACTGCATAGTTCATGTGCTTTGCTGGCATATGTCTTCAATTGAAACAAATAGAGAAAACTTTAAAGTGTCCAGACAAAGCTGCCCTCTGTAACTACAGGAAACAGACAGGGTTATTAGTGATTTGAACTACATTTAAACTTTTGTATTAAAATGTCACTGTACATTGCAAATACATGTCCCCTTTTCTCCATGCTGACACTTTGAAACAGTTGCTGTTGCTTTTGCTTTTAGAGTGCAGAGCAATGTAAGGGAGAATTGGTCCTATTTCAAATCACTAATTATGTAGGGAATTGTTTTCTGGGTTCTCGTTGAAGAAAGTGTTATGGCATTGTGCTACCTAAAATGTAAGATAGTACTGAAAGGGAGATTTCAATAACAAAACAGAGTAATTTAAAAGTGTCCAGCCAATGATGCCCTCTACAACTATATGAGATGAAGGAGCTCTGCAGGAGAAGAGCTAGACTATTCAGTCTAACACTTGGCAGTAATTTACCACTGGAATGACACTACACCGTGCACATGTAGGTGAAGGGAAGGCGCGATCCAAACAGACAGAGGTTCAAGATTCCTTTTGTTTCTTTGTAATCTATTTACAGACTGTTCAGCACGAAACCAGAGTAATTCAAAGGTTGTCAGGCAATTATGTCGTCAATATATTAAAGGGAAGAAATGGCTCTCACTTGATTTAAAAGTTTTTGTGCTATGAGGTAACAAGCACCAAGCGAGGACCAAGTTATCAGCGATACAGTTGTCTGATAGCGCTTGTTCAACCCAACAAAGGTTATTCAGTGTAAAACTTGGGCTCGTCCGGGATTTGAACCCGGGACCTCTCGCACCCAAAGCGAGAATCATACCCCTAGACCAACGAGCCGGATGACGGGCTTACGGTTCAGCTCAAAGGTCGCTATGCCAAGGTAACCTCAGAAAACTTCCACACAAGAGCAAGGTCTCTTCGAGAATTTGGTTGTTCCTGGACCACTAATGTAACAAGGAACCAAACGAGAACCAAGTAGTCACATTTCAAATTAATTCACCACTAGAGTGACACTATACCCTGCATATGCCATGGTGCTTCTTAAAAAGTAAGATAGTACTGAAATGGAAATTTTAATAACAAAAACAGGGTAACCTAAAGGTGTCTAGGCAACACTGCACTCTATGACTGTAAGCGACGAAGCAGCTCTGTTGGAGAAGAGCTAGACTATACAGTGTAACATTTGGCATTGATTTCCCACAGGAATGCCACTATACCCTGCACATGTAGGTGAAGGGAAGGCGAGATCCAAACAGCCAGAGGTCAAACGTTCGTTTTGCTTCCTTTAAATTTATTTACAACCTGTTAAGCATAAAACCAAATTAGTAGATTTGGGAGAAGAAGCAACTTTTCCGGGATTTCAACGTCTTTGGTGCTGTGAGGGAACAAGCAGCGAGCGAGATCCATGTTATCGTTGATACAGTGTGCGGATAGCTCTTTTGTTTACTCTTACCAAGTTTATTCAGTGCAAAAAGCGGGCTCGTCCGGGATTTGAACCCGGGACCTCTCGCACCCTAAGCGAGAATCATACCCCTAGACCAACGAGCCAAGGCGAATCTGTGGAGCTCGATTTGCAACTGGAACGGCTCTGCACATGCCGTTGAAGGGAAGGTGAGAACCCAACAGCTGGAGGTGCATGGTTCATTTTGTTGCCTGTTAGGCACAGTAAAATCCTGGATCAAAAAACCTGAATCATACCCCTAGACCAAAAGGCCTCCTTGTGGAAGAAGTGTCTACTGACATGTCACTGCATAGTTCATGTGCTTTGCTGGCATATGTCTTCAATTGAAACAAATAGAGAAAACTTTAAAGTGTCCAGACAAAGCTGCCCTCTGTAACTACAGGAAACAGACAGGGTTATTAGTGATTTGAACTACATTTAAACTTTTGTATTAAAATGTCACTGTACATTGCAAATACATGTCTCCTTTTCTCCATGCTGACACTTTGAAACAGTTGCTGTTGCTTTTGCTTTTAGAGTGCAGAGCAATGTAAGGGAGAATTGGTCCTATTTCAAATCACTAATTATGTAGGGAATTGTTTTCTGGGTTCTCGTTGAAGAAAGTGTTATGGCATTGTGCTACCTAAAATGTAAGATAGTACTGAAAGGGAGATTTCAATAACAAAACAGAGTAATTTAAAAGTGTCCAGCCAATGATGCCCTCTACAACTATATGAGATGAAGGAGCTCTGCAGGAGAAGAGCTAGACTATTCAGTCTAACACTTGGCAGTAATTTACCACTGGAATGACACTACACCGTGCACATGTAGGTGAAGGGAAGGCGCGATCCAAACAGACAGAGGTTCAAGATTCCTTTTGTTTCTTTGTAATCTATTTACAGACTGTTCAGCACGAAACCAGAGTAATTCAAAGGTTGTCAGGCAATTATGTCGTCAATATATTAAAGGGAAGAAATGGCTCTCACTTGATTTAAAAGTTTTTGTGCTATGAGGTAACAAGCACCAAGCGAGGACCAAGTTATCAGCGATACAGTTGTCTGATAGCGCTTGTTCAACCCAACAAAGGTTATTCAGTGTAAAACTTGGGCTCGTCCGGGATTTGAACCCGGGACCTCTCGCACCCAAAGCGAGAATCATACCACTAGACCAACGAGCCGGATGACGGGCTTACGGTTCAGCTCAAAGGTCGCTATGCCAAGGTAACCTCAGAAAACTTCCACACAAGAGCAAGGTCTCTTCGAGAATTTGGTTGTTCCTGGACCACTAATGTAACAAGGAACCAAACGAGAACCAAGTAGTCACATTTCAAATTAATTCACCACTAGAGTGACACTATACCCTGCATATGCCATGGTGCTTCTTAAAAAGTAAGATAGTACTGAAATGGAAATTTTAATAACAAAAACAGGGTAACCTAAAGGTGTCTAGGCAACACTGCACTCTATGACTGTAAGCGACGAAGCAGCTCTGTTGGAGAAGAGCTAGACTATACAGTGTAACATTTGGCATTGATTTCCCACAGGAATGCCACTATACCCTGCACATGTAGGTGAAGGGAAGGCGAGATCCAAACAGCCAGAGGTCAAACGTTCGTTTTGCTTCCTTTAAATTTATTTACAACCTGTTAAGCATAAAACCAAATTAGTAGATTTGGGAGAAGAAGCAACTTTTCCGGGATTTCAACGTCTTTGGTGCTGTGAGGGAACAAGCAGCGAGCGAGATCCATGTTATCGTTGATACAGTGTGCGGATAGCTCTTTTGTTTACTCTTACCAAGTTTATTTAGTGCAAAAAGCGGGCTCGTCCGGGATTTGAACCCGGGACCTCTCGCACCCTAAGCGAGAATCATACCCCTAGACCAACGAGCCAAGGCGAATCTGTGGAGCTCGATTTGCAACTGGAACGGCTCTGCACATGCCGTTGAAGGGAAGGTGAGAACCCAACAGCTGGAGGTGCATGGTTCATTTTGTTGCCTGTTAGGCACAGTAAAATCCTGGATCAAAAAACCTGAATCATACCCCTAGACCAAAAGGCCTCCTTGTGGAAGAAGTGTCTACTGACATGTCACTGCATAGTTCATGTGCTTTGCTGGCATATGTCTTCAATTGAAACAAATAGAGAAAACTTTAAAGTGTCCAGACAAAGCTGCCCTCTGTAACTACAGGAAACAGACAGGGTTATTAGTGATTTGAACTACATTTAAACTTTTGTATTAAAATGTCACTGTACATTGCAAATACATGTCCCCTTTTCTCCATGCTGACACTTTGAAACAGTTGCTGTTGCTTTTGCTTTTAGAGTGCAGAGCAATGTAAGGGAGAATTGGTCCTATTTCAAATCACTAATTATGTAGGGAATTGTTTTCTGGGTTCTCGTTGAAGAAAGTGTTATGGCATTGTGCTACCTAAAATGTAAGATAGTACTGAAAGGGAGATTTCAATAACAAAACAGAGTAATTTAAAAGTGTCCAGCCAATGATGCCCTCTACAACTATATGAGATGAAGGAGCTCTGCAGGAGAAGAGCTAGACTATTCAGTCTAACACTTGGCAGTAATTTACCACTGGAATGACACTACACCGTGCACATGTAGGTGAAGGGAAGGCGCGATCCAAACAGACAGAGGTTCAAGATTCCTTTTGTTTCTTTGTAATCTATTTACAGACTGTTCAGCACGAAACCAGAGTAATTCAAAGGTTGTCAGGCAATTATGTCGTCAATATATTAAAGGGAAGAAATGGCTCTCACTTGATTTAAAAGTTTTTGTGCTATGAGGTAACAAGCACCAAGCGAGGACCAAGTTATCAGCGATACAGTTGTCTGATAGCGCTTGTTCAACCCAACAAAGGTTATTCAGTGTAAAACTTGGGCTCGTCCGGGATTTGAACCCGGGACCTCTCGCACCCAAAGCGAGAATCATACCCCTAGACCAACGAGCCGGATGACGGGCTTACGGTTCAGCTCAAAGGTCGCTATGCCAAGGTAACCTCAGAAAACTTCCACACAAGAGCAAGGTCTCTTCGAGAATTTGGTTGTTCCTGGACCACTAATGTAACAAGGAACCAAACGAGAACCAAGTAGTCACATTTCAAATTAATTCACCACTAGAGTGACACTATACCCTGCATATGCCATGGTGCTTCTTAAAAAGTAAGATAGTACTGAAATGGAAATTTTAATAACAAAAACAGGGTAACCTAAAGGTGTCTAGGCAACACTGCACTCTAT
Organism: Silurus aristotelis; assembly: GCF_946808225.1. Classification (NCBI taxonomy): domain Eukaryota; kingdom Metazoa; phylum Chordata; class Actinopteri; order Siluriformes; family Siluridae; genus Silurus; species Silurus aristotelis. The sequence continues at coordinate 25,137,122 of NC_139585.1, forward strand.
GACTGTAAGCGACGAAGCAGCTCTGTTGGAGAAGAGCTAGACTATACAGTGTAACATTTGGCATTGATTTCCCACAGGAATGCCACTATACCCTGCACATGTAGGTGAAGGGAAGGCGAGATCCAAACAGCCAGAGGTCAAACGTTCGTTTTGCTTCCTTTAAATTTATTTACAACCTGTTAAGCATAAAACCAAATTAGTAGATTTGGGAGAAGAAGCAACTTTTCCGGGATTTCAACGTCTTTGGTGCTGTGAGGGAACAAGCAGCGAGCGAGATCCATGTTATCGTTGATACAGTGTGCGGATAGCTCTTTTGTTTACTCTTACCAAGTTTATTCAGTGCAAAAAGCGGGCTCGTCCGGGATTTGAACCCGGGACCTCTCGCACCCTAAGCGAGAATCATACCCCTAGACCAACGAGCCAAGGCGAATCTGTGGAGCTCGATTTGCAACTGGAACGGCTCTGCACATGCCGTTGAAGGGAAGGTGAGAACCCAACAGCTGGAGGTGCATGGTTCATTTTGTTGCCTGTTAGGCACAGTAAAATCCTGGATCAAAAAACCTGAATCATACCCCTAGACCAAAAGGCCTCCTTGTGGAAGAAGTGTCTACTGACATGTCACTGCATAGTTCATGTGCTTTGCTGGCATATGTCTTCAATTGAAACAAATAGAGAAAACTTTAAAGTGTCCAGACAAAGCTGCCCTCTGTAACTACAGGAAACAGACAGGGTTATTAGTGATTTGAACTACATTTAAACTTTTGTATTAAAATGTCACTGTACATTGCAAATACATGTCTCCTTTTCTCCATGCTGACACTTTGAAACAGTTGCTGTTGCTTTTGCTTTTAGAGTGCAGAGCAATGTAAGGGAGAATTGGTCCTATTTCAAATCACTAATTATGTAGGGAATTGTTTTCTGGGTTCTCGTTGAAGAAAGTGTTATGGCATTGTGCTACCTAAAATGTAAGATAGTACTGAAAGGGAGATTTCAATAACAAAACAGAGTAATTTAAAAGTGTCCAGCCAATGATGCCCTCTACAACTATATGAGATGAAGGAGCTCTGCAGGAGAAGAGCTAGACTATTCAGTCTAACACTTGGCAGTAATTTACCACTGGAATGACACTACACCGTGCACATGTAGGTGAAGGGAAGGCGCGATCCAAACAGACAGAGGTTAAAGATTCCTTTTGTTTCTTTGTAATCTATTTACAGACTGTTCAGCATGAAACCAGAGTAATTCAAAGGTTGTCAGGCAATTATGTCGTCAATATATTAAAGGGAAGAAATGGCTCTCACTTGATTTAAAAGTTTTTTGTGCTATGAGGTAACAAGCACCAAGCGAGGACCAAGTTATCAGCGATACAGTTGTCTGATAGCGCTTGTTCAACCCAACAAAGGTTATTCAGTGTAAAACTTGGGCTCGTCCGGGATTTGAACCCGGGACCTCTCGCACCCAAAGCGAGAATCATACCCCTAGACCAACGAGCCGGATGACGGGCTTACGGTTCAGCTCAAAGGTCGCTATGCCAAGGTAACCTCAGAAAACTTCCACACAAGAGCAAGGTCTCTTCGGGAATTTGGTTGTTCCTGGACCACTAATGTAACAAGGAACCAAACGAGAACCAAGTAGTCACATTTCAAATTAATTCACCACTAGAGTGACACTATACCCTGCATATGCCATGGTGCTTCTTAAAAAGTAAGATAGTACTGAAATGGAGATTTTAATAACAAAAACAGGGTAACCTAAAGGTGTCTAGGCAACACTGCACTCTATGACTGTAAACGACGAAGCAGCTCTGTTGGAGAAGAGCTAGACTATACAGTGTAACATTTGGCATTGATTTCCCACAGGAATGCCACTATACCCTGCACATGTAGGTGAAGGGAAGGCGAGATCCAAACAGCCAGAGGTCAAAGGTTCGTTTTGCTTCCTTTAAATTTATTTACAACCTGTTAAGCATAAAACCAAATTAGTAGATTTGGGAGAAGAAGCAACTTTTCCGGGATTTCAACGTCTTTGGTGCTGTGAGGGAACAAGCAGCGAGCGAGATCCATGTTATCGTTGATACAGTGTGCGGATAGCTCTTTTGTTTACTCTTACCAAGTTTATTCAGTGCAAAAAGCGGGCTCGTCCGGGATTTGAACCCGGGACCTCTCGCACCCTAAGCGAGAATCATACCCCTAGACCAACGAGCCAAGGCGAATCTGTGGAGCTCGATTTGCAACTGGAACGGCTCTGCACATGCCGTTGAAGGGAAGGTGAGAACCCAACAGCTGGAGGTGCATGGTTCATTTTGTTGCCTGTTAGGCACAGTAAAATCCTGGATCAAAAAACCTGAATCATACCCCTAGACCAAAAGGCCTCCTTGTGGAAGAAGTGTCTACTGACATGTCACTGCATAGTTCATGTGCTTTGCTGGCATATGTCTTCAATTGAAACAAATAGAGAAAACTTTAAAGTGTCCAGACAAAGCTGCCCTCTGTAACTACAGGAAACAGACAGGGTTATTAGTGATTTGAACTACATTTAAACTTTTGTATTAAAATGTCACTGTACATTGCAAATACATGTCTCCTTTTCTCCATGCTGACACTTTGAAACAGTTGCTGTTGCTTTTGCTTTTAGAGTGCAGAGCAATGTAAGGGAGAATTGGTCCTATTTCAAATCACTAATTATGTAGGGAATTGTTTTCTGGGTTCTCGTTGAAGAAAGTGTTATGGCATTGTGCTACCTAAAATGTAAGATAGTACTGAAAGGGAGATTTCAATAACAAAACAGAGTAATTTAAAAGTGTCCAGCCAATGATGCCCTCTACAACTATATGAGATGAAGGAGCTCTGCAGGAGAAGAGCTAGACTATTCAGTCTAACACTTGGCAGTAATTTACCACTGGAATGACACTACACCGTGCACATGTAGGTGAAGGGAAGGCGCGATCCAAACAGACAGAGGTTCAAGATTCCTTTTGTTTCTTTGTAATCTATTTACAGACTGTTCAGCACGAAACCAGAGTAATTCAAAGGTTGTCAGGCAATTATGTCGTCAATATATTAAAGGGAAGAAATGGCTCTCACTTGATTTAAAAGTTTTTGTGCTATGAGGTAACAAGCACCAAGCGAGGACCAAGTTATCAGCGATACAGTTGTCTGATAGCGCTTGTTCAACCCAACAAAGGTTATTCAGTGTAAAACTTGGGCTCGTCCGGGATTTGAACCCGGGACCTCTCGCACCCAAAGCGAGAATCATACCCCTAGACCAACGAGCCGGATGACGGGCTTACGGTTCAGCTCAAAGGTCGCTATGCCAAGGTAACCTCAGAAAACTTCCACACAAGAGCAAGGTCTCTTCGAGAATTTGGTTGTTCCTGGACCACTAATGTAACAAGGAACCAAACGAGAACCAAGTAGTCACATTTCAAATTAATTCACCACTAGAGTGACACTATACCCTGCATATGCCATGGTGCTTCTTAAAAAGTAAGATAGTACTGAAATGGAAATTTTAATAACAAAAACAGGGTAACCTAAAGGTGTCTAGGCAACACTGCACTCTATGACTGTAAGCGACGAAGCAGCTCTGTTGGAGAAGAGCTAGACTATACAGTGTAACATTTGGCATTGATTTCCCACAGGAATGCCACTATACCCTGCACATGTAGGTGAAGGGAAGGCGAGATCCAAACAGCCAGAGGTCAAAGGTTCGTTTTGCTTCCTTTAAATTTATTTACAACCTGTTAAGCATAAAACCAAATTAGTAGATTTGGGAGAAGAAGCAACTTTTCCGGGATTTCAACGTCTTTGGTGCTGTGAGGGAACAAGCAGCGAGCGAGATCCATGTTATCGTTGATACAGTGTGCGGATAGCTCTTTTGTTTACTCTTACCAAGTTTATTCAGTGCAAAAAGCGGGCTCGTCCGGGATTTGAACCCGGGACCTCTCGCACCCTAAGCGAGAATCATACCCCTAGACCAACGAGCCAAGGCGAATCTGTGGAGCTCGATTTGCAACTGGAACGGCTCTGCACATGCCGTTGAAGGGAAGGTGAGAACCCAACAGCTGGAGGTGCATGGTTCATTTTGTTGCCTGTTAGGCACAGTAAAATCCTGGATCAAAAAACCTGAATCATACCCCTAGACCAAAAGGCCTCCTTGTGGAAGAAGTGTCTACTGACATGTCACTGCATAGTTCATGTGCTTTGCTGGCATATGTCTTCAATTGAAACAAATAGAGAAAACTTTAAAGTGTCCAGACAAAGCTGCCCTCTGTAACTACAGGAAACAGACAGGGTTATTAGTGATTTGAACTACATTTAAACTTTTGTATTAAAATGTCACTGTACATTGCAAATACATGTCTCCTTTTCTCCATGCTGACACTTTGAAACAGTTGCTGTTGCTTTTGCTTTTAGAGTGCAGAGCAATGTAAGGGAGAATTGGTCCTATTTCAAATCACTAATTATGTAGGGAATTGTTTTCTGGGTTCTCGTTGAAGAAAGTGTTATGGCATTGTGCTACCTAAAATGTAAGATAGTACTGAAAGGGAGATTTCAATAACAAAACAGAGTAATTTAAAAGTGTCCAGCCAATGATGCCCTCTACAACTATATGAGATGAAGGAGCTCTGCAGGAGAAGAGCTAGACTATTCAGTCTAACACTTGGCAGTAATTTACCACTGGAATGACACTACACCGTGCACATGTAGGTGAAGGGAAGGCGCGATCCAAACAGACAGAGGTTCAAGATTCCTTTTGTTTCTTTGTAATCTATTTACAGACTGTTCAGCACGAAACCAGAGTAATTCAAAGGTTGTCAGGCAATTATGTCGTCAATATATTAAAGGGAAGAAATGGCTCTCACTTGATTTAAAAGTTTTTGTGCTATGAGGTAACAAGCACCAAGCGAGGACCAAGTTATCAGCGATACAGTTGTCTGATAGCGCTTGTTCAACCCAACAAAGGTTATTCAGTGTAAAACTTGGGCTCGTCCGGGATTTGAACCCGGGACCTCTCGCACCCAAAGCGAGAATCATACCCCTAGACCAACGAGCCGGATGACAGGCTTACGGTTCAGCTCAAAGGTCGGTATGCCAAGGTAACCTCAGAAAACTTCCACACAAGAGCAAGGTCTCTTCGGGAATTTGGTTGTTCCTGGACCACTAATGTAACAAGGAACCAAACGAGAACCAAGTAGTCACATTTCAAATTAATTCACCACTAGAGTGACACTATACCCTGCATATGCCATGGTGCTTCTTAAAAAGTAAGATAGTACTGAAATGGAGATTTTAATAACAAAAACAGGGTAACCTAAAGGTGTCTAGGCAACACTGCACTCTATGACTGTAAGCGACGAAGCAGCTCTGTTGGAGAAGAGCTAGACTATTCAGTGTAACATTTGGCATTGATTTCCCACAGGAATGCCACTATACCCTGCACATGTAGGTGAAGGGAAGGGGAGATCCAAACAGCCAGAGGTCAAAGGTTCGTTTTGCTTCCTTTAAATTTATTTACAACCTGTTAAGCATAAAACCAAAATAGTAGATTTGGGAGAAGAAGCAACTTTTCCGGGATTTCAACGTCTTTGGTGCTGTGAGGGAACAAGCAGCGAGCGAGATCCATGTTATCGTTGATACAGTGTGCGGATAGCTCTTTTGTTTACTCTTACCAAGTTTATTCAGTGCAAAAAGCGGGCTCGTCCGGGATTTGAACCCGGGACCTCTCGCACCCTAAGCGAGAATCATACCCCTAGACCAACGAGCCAAGGCGAAGCTGTGTAGCTCGATTTGCAACTGGAACGGCTCTGCACATGCCGTTGAAGGGAAGGTGAGAACCCAACAGCTGGAGGTGCATGGTTCATTTTGTTGCCTGTTAGGCACAGTAAAATCCTGGATCAAAAAACCTGAATCATACCCCTAGACCAAAAGGCCTCCTTGTGGAAGAAGTGTCTACTGACATGTCACTGCATAGTTCATGTGCTTTGCTGGCATATGTCTTCAATTGAAACAAATAGAGAAAACTTTAAAGTGTCCAGACAAAGCTGCCCTCTGTAACTACAGGAAACAGACAGGGTTATTAGTGATTTGAACTACATTTAAACTTTTGTATTAAAATGTCACTGTACATTGCAAATACATGTCCCCTTTTCTCCATGCTGACACTTTGAAACAGTTGCTGTTGCTTTTGCTTTTAGAGTGCAGAGCAATGTAAGGGAGAATTGGTCCTATTTCAAATCACTAATTATGTAGGGAATTGTTTTCTGGGTTCTCGTTGAAGAAAGTGTTATGGCATTGTGCTACCTAAAATGTAAGATAGTACTGAAAGGGAGATTTCAATAACAAAACAGAGTAATTTAAAAGTGTCCAGCCAATGATGCCCTCTACAACTATATGAGATGAAGGAGCTCTGCAGGAGAAGAGCTAGACTATTCAGTCTAACACTTGGCAGTAATTTACCACTGGAATGACACTACACCGTGCACATGTAGGTGAAGGGAAGGCGCGATCCAAACAGACAGAGGTTCAAGATTCCTTTTGTTTCTTTGTAATCTATTTACAGACTGTTCAGCACGAAACCAGAGTAATTCAAAGGTTGTCAGGCAATTATGTCGTCAATATATTAAAGGGAAGAAATGGCTCTCACTTGATTTAAAAGTTTTTGTGCTATGAGGTAACAAGCACCAAGCGAGGACCAAGTTATCAGCGATACAGTTGTCTGATAGCGCTTGTTCAACCCAACAAAGGTTATTCAGTGTAAAACTTGGGCTCGTCCGGGATTTGAACCCGGGACCTCTCGCACCCAAAGCGAGAATCATACCCCTAGACCAACGAGCCGGATGACGGGCTTACGGTTCAGCTCAAAGGTCGCTATGCCAAGGTAACCTCAGAAAACTTCCACACAAGAGCAAGGTCTCTTCGAGAATTTGGTTGTTCCTGGACCACTAATGTAACAAGGAACCAAACGAGAACCAAGTAGTCACATTTCAAATTAATTCACCACTAGAGTGACACTATACCCTGCATATGCCATGGTGCTTCTTAAAAAGTAAGATAGTACTGAAATGGAAATTTTAATAACAAAAACAGGGTAACCTAAAGGTGTCTAGGCAACACTGCACTCTATGACTGTAAGCGACGAAGCAGCTCTGTTGGAGAAGAGCTAGACTATACAGTGTAACATTTGGCATTGATTTCCCACAGGAATGCCACTATACCCTGCACATGTAGGTGAAGGGAAGGCGAGATCCAAACAGCCAGAGGTCAAAGGTTCGTTTTGCTTCCTTTAAATTTATTTACAACCTGTTAAGCATAAAACCAAATTAGTAGATTTGGGAGAAGAAGCAACTTTTCCGGGATTTCAACGTCTTTGGTGCTGTGAGGGAACAAGCAGCGAGCGAGATCCATGTTATCGTTGATACAGTGTGCGGATAGCTCTTTTGTTTACTCTTACCAAGTTTATTCAGTGCAAAAAGCGGGCTCGTCCGGGATTTGAACCCGGGACCTCTCGCACCCTAAGCGAGAATCATACCCCTAGACCAACGAGCCAAGGCGAATCTGTGGAGCTCGATTTGCAACTGGAACGGCTCTGCACATGCCGTTGAAGGGAAGGTGAGAACCCAACAGCTGGAGGTGCATGGTTCATTTTGTTGCCTGTTAGGCACAGTAAAATCCTGGATCAAAAAACCTGAATCATACCCCTAGACCAAAAGGCCTCCTTGTGGAAGAAGTGTCTACTGACATGTCACTGCATAGTTCATGTGCTTTGCTGGCATATGTCTTCAATTGAAACAAATAGAGAAAACTTTAAAGTGTCCAGACAAAGCTGCCCTCTGTAACTACAGGAAACAGACAGGGTTATTAGTGATTTGAACTACATTTAAACTTTTGTATTAAAATGTCACTGTACATTGCAAATACATGTCTCCTTTTCTCCATGCTGACACTTTGAAACAGTTGCTGTTGCTTTTGCTTTTAGAGTGCAGAGCAATGTAAGGGAGAATTGGTCCTATTTCAAATCACTAATTATGTAGGGAATTGTTTTCTGGGTTCTCGTTGAAGAAAGTGTTATGGCATTGTGCTACCTAAAATGTAAGATAGTACTGAAAGGGAGATTTCAATAACAAAACAGAGTAATTTAAAAGTGTCCAGCCAATGATGCCCTCTACAACTATATGAGATGAAGGAGCTCTGCAGGAGAAGAGCTAGACTATTCAGTCTAACACTTGGCAGTAATTTACCACTGGAATGACACTACACCGTGCACATGTAGGTGAAGGGAAGGCGCGATCCAAACAGACAGAGGTTCAAGATTCCTTTTGTTTCTTTGTAATCTATTTACAGACTGTTCAGCACGAAACCAGAGTAATTCAAAGGTTGTCAGGCAATTATGTCGTCAATATATTAAAGGGAAGAAATGGCTCTCACTTGATTTAAAAGTTTTTGTGCTATGAGGTAACAAGCACCAAGCGAGGACCAAGTTATCAGCGATACAGTTGTCTGATAGCGCTTGTTCAACCCAACAAAGGTTATTCAGTGTAAAACTTGGGCTCGTCCGGGATTTGAACCCGGGACCTCTCGCACCCAAAGCGAGAATCATACCCCTAGACCAACGAGCCGGATGACGGGCTTACGGTTCAGCTCAAAGGTCGCTATGCCAAGGTAACCTCAGAAAACTTCCACACAAGAGCAAGGTCTCTTCGAGAATTTGGTTGTTCCTGGACCACTAATGTAACAAGGAACCAAACGAGAACCAAGTAGTCACATTTCAAATTAATTCACCACTAGAGTGACACTATACCCTGCATATGCCATGGTGCTTCTTAAAAAGTAAGATAGTACTGAAATGGAAATTTTAATAACAAAAACAGGGTAACCTAAAGGTGTCTAGGCAACACTGCACTCTATGACTGTAAGCGACGAAGCAGCTCTGTTGGAGAAGAGCTAGACTATACAGTGTAACATTTGGCATTGATTTCCCACAGGAATGCCACTATACCCTGCACATGTAGGTGAAGGGAAGGCGAGATCCAAACAGCCAGAGGTCAAAGGTTCGTTTTGCTTCCTTTAAATTTATTTACAACCTGTTAAGCATAAAACCAAATTAGTAGATTTGGGAGAAGAAGCAACTTTTCCGGGATTTCAACGTCTTTGGTGCTGTGAGGGAACAAGCAGCGAGCGAGATCCATGTTATCGTTGATACAGTGTGCGGATAGCTCTTTTGTTTACTCTTACCAAGTTTATTCAGTGCAAAAAGCGGGCTCGTCCGGGATTTGAACCCGGGACCTCTCGCACCCTAAGCGAGAATCATACCCCTAGACCAACGAGCCAAGGCGAATCTGTGGAGCTCGATTTGCAACTGGAACGGCTCTGCACATGCCGTTGAAGGGAAGGTGAGAACCCAACAGCTGGAGGTGCATGGTTCATTTTGTTGCCTGTTAGGCACAGTAAAATCCTGGATCAAAAAACCTGAATCATACCCCTAGACCAAAAGGCCTCCTTGTGGAAGAAGTGTCTACTGACATGTCACTGCATAGTTCATGTGCTTTGCTGGCATATGTCTTCAATTGAAACAAATAGAGAAAACTTTAAAGTGTCCAGACAAAGCTGCCCTCTGTAACTACAGGAAACAGACAGGGTTATTAGTGATTTGAACTACATTTAAACTTTTGTATTAAAATGTCACTGTACATTGCAAATACATGTCTCCTTTTCTCCATGCTGACACTTTGAAACAGTTGCTGTTGCTTTTGCTTTTAGAGTGCAGAGCAATGTAAGGGAGAATTGGTCCTATTTCAAATCACTAATTATGTAGGGAATTGTTTTCTGGGTTCTCGTTGAAGAAAGTGTTATGGCATTGTGCTACCTAAAATGTAAGATAGTACTGAAAGGGAGATTTCAATAACAAAACAGAGTAATTTAAAAGTGTCCAGCCAATGATGCCCTCTACAACTATATGAGATGAAGGAGCTCTGCAGGAGAAGAGCTAGACTATTCAGTCTAACACTTGGCAGTAATTTACCACTGGAATGACACTACACCGTGCACATGTAGGTGAAGGGAAGGCGCGATCCAAACAGACAGAGGTTCAAGATTCCTTTTGTTTCTTTGTAATCTATTTACAGACTGTTCAGCACGAAACCAGAGTAATTCAAAGGTTGTCAGGCAATTATGTCGTCAATATATTAAAGGGAAGAAATGGCTCTCACTTGATTTAAAAGTTTTTGTGCTATGAGGTAACAAGCACCAAGCGAGGACCAAGTTATCAGCGATACAGTTGTCTGATAGCGCTTGTTCAACCCAACAAAGGTTATTCAGTGTAAAACTTGGGCTCGTCCGGGATTTGAACCCGGGACCTCTCGCACCCAAAGCGAGAATCATACCCCTAGACCAACGAGCCGGATGACGGGCTTACGGTTCAGCTCAAAGGTCGCTATGCCAAGGTAACCTCAGAAAACTTCCACACAAGAGCAAGGTCTCTTCGAGAATTTGGTTGTTCCTGGACCACTAATGTAACAAGGAACCAAACGAGAACCAAGTAGTCACATTTCAAATTAATTCACCACTAGAGTGACACTATACCCTGCATATGCCATGGTGCTTCTTAAAAAGTAAGATAGTACTGAAATGGAGATTTTAATAACAAAAACAGGGTAACCTAAAGGTGTCTAGGCAACACTGCACTCTATGACTGTAAGCGACGAAGCAGCTCTGTTGGAGAAGAGCTAGACTATACAGTGTAACATTTGGCATTGATTTCCCACAGGAATGCCACTATACCCTGCACATGTAGGTGAAGGGAAGGCGAGATCCAAACAGCCAGAGGTCAAAGGTTCGTTTTGCTTCCTTTAAATTTATTTACAACCTGTTAAGCATAAAACCAAATTAGTAGATTTGGGAGAAGAAGCAACTTTTCCGGGATTTCAACGTCTTTGGTGCTGTGAGGGAACAAGCAGCGAGCGAGATCCATGTTATCGTTGATACAGTGTGCGGATAGCTCTTTTGTTTACTCTTACCAAGTTTATTCAGTGCAAAAAGCGGGCTCGTCCGGGATTTGAACCCGGGACCTCTCGCACCCTAAGCGAGAATCATACCCCTAGACCAACGAGCCAAGGCGAATCTGTGGAGCTCGATTTGCAACTGGAACGGCTCTGCACATGCCGTTGAAGGGAAGGTGAGAACCCAACAGCAGGAGGTGCATGGTTCATTTTGTTGCCTGTTAGGCACAGTAAAATCCTGGATCAAAAAACCTGAATCATACCCCTAGACCAAAAGGCCTCCTTGTGGAAGAAGTGTCTACTGACATGTCACTGCATAGTTCATGTGCTTTGCTGGCATATGTCTTCAATTGAAACAAATAGAGAAAACTTTAAAGTGTCCAGACAAAGCTGCCCTCTGTAACTACAGGAAACAGACAGGGTTATTAGTGATTTGAACTACATTTAAACTTTTGTATTAAAATGTCACTGTACATTGCAAATACATGTCTCCTTTTCTCCATGCTGACACTTTGAAACAGTTGCTGTTGCTTTTGCTTTTAGAGTGCAGAGCAATGTAAGGGAGAATTGGTCCTATTTCAAATCACTAATTATGTAGGGAATTGTTTTCTGGGTTCTCGTTGAAGAAAGTGTTATGGCATTGTGCTACCTAAAATGTAAGATAGTACTGAAAGGGAGATTTCAATAACAAAACAGAGTAATTTAAAAGTGTCCAGCCAATGATGCCCTCTACAACTATATGAGATGAAGGAGCTCTGCAGGAGAAGAGCTAGACTATTCAGTCTAACACTTGGCAGTAATTTACCACTGGAATGACACTACACCGTGCACATGTAGGTGAAGGGAAGGCGCGATCCAAACAGACAGAGGTTCAAGATTCCTTTTGTTTCTTTGTAATCTATTTACAGACTGTTCAGCACGAAACCAGAGTAATTCAAAGGTTGTCAGGCAATTATGTCGTCAATATATTAAAGGGAAGAAATGGCTCTCACTTGATTTAAAAGTTTTTGTGCTATGAGGTAACAAGCACCAAGCGAGGACCAAGTTATCAGCGATACAGTTGTCTGATAGCGCTTGTTCAACCCAACAAAGGTTATTCAGTGTAAAACTTGGGCTCGTCCGGGATTTGAACCCGGGACCTCTCGCACCCAAAGCGAGAATCATACCCCTAGACCAACGAGCCGGATGACGGGCTTACGGTTCAGCTCAAAGGTCGCTATGCCAAGGTAACCTCAGAAAACTTCCACACAAGAGCAAGGTCTCTTCGAGAATTTGGTTGTTCCTGGACCACTAATGTAACAAGGAACCAAACGAGAACCAAGTAGTCACATTTCAAATTAATTCACCACTAGAGTGACACTATACCCTGCATATGCCATGGTGCTTCTTAAAAAGTAAGATAGTACTGAAATGGAAATTTTAATAACAAAAACAGGGTAACCTAAAGGTGTCTAGGCAACACTGCACTCTATGACTGTAAGCGACGAAGCAGCTCTGTTGGAGAAGAGCTAGACTATACAGTGTAACATTTGGCATTGATTTCCCACAGGAATGCCACTATACCCTGCACATGTAGGTGAAGGGAAGGCGAGATCCAAACAGCCAGAGGTCAAAGGTTCGTTTTGCTTCCTTTAAATTTATTTACAACCTGTTAAGCATAAAACCAAATTAGTAGATTTGGGAGAAGAAGCAACTTTTCCGGGATTTCAACGTCTTTGGTGCTGTGAGGGAACAAGCAGCGAGCGAGATCCATGTTATCGTTGATACAGTGTGCGGATAGCTCTTTTGTTTACTCTTACCAAGTTTATTCAGTGCAAAAAGCGGGCTCGTCCGGGATTTGAACCCGGGACCTCTCGCACCCTAAGCGAGAATCATACCCCTAGACCAACGAGCCAAGGCGAATCTGTGGAGCTCGATTTGCAACTGGAACGGCTCTGCACATGCCGTTGAAGGGAAGGTGAGAACCCAACAGCTGGAGGTGCATGGTTCATTTTGTTGCCTGTTAGGCACAGTAAAATCCTGGATCAAAAAACCTGAATCATACCCCTAGACCAAAAGGCCTCCTTGTGGAAGAAGTGTCTACTGACATGTCACTGCATAGTTCATGTGCTTTGCTGGCATATGTCTTCAATTGAAACAAATAGAGAAAACTTTAAAGTGTCCAGACAAAGCTGCCCTCTGTAACTACAGGAAACAGACAGGGTTATTAGTGATTTGAACTACATTTAAACTTTTGTATTAAAATGTCACTGTACATTGCAAATACATGTCTCCTTTTCTCCATGCTGACACTTTGAAACAGTTGCTGTTGCTTTTGCTTTTAGAGTGCAGAGCAATGTAAGGGAGAATTGGTCCTATTTCAAATCACTAATTATGTAGGGAATTGTTTTCTGGGTTCTCGTTGAAGAAAGTGTTATGGCATTGTGCTACCTAAAATGTAAGATAGTACTGAAAGGGAGATTTCAATAACAAAACAGAGTAATTTAAAAGTGTCCAGCCAATGATGCCCTCTACAACTATATGAGATGAAGGAGCTCTGCAGGAGAAGAGCTAGACTATTCAGTCTAACACTTGGCAGTAATTTACCACTGGAATGACACTACACCGTGCACATGTAGGTGAAGGGAAGGCGCGATCCAAACAGACAGAGGTTCAAGATTCCTTTTGTTTCTTTGTAATCTATTTACAGACTGTTCAGCACGAAACCAGAGTAATTCAAAGGTTGTCAGGCAATTATGTCGTCAATATATTAAAGGGAAGAAATGGCTCTCACTTGATTTAAAAGTTTTTGTGCTATGAGGTAACAAGCACCAAGCGAGGACCAAGTTATCAGCGATACAGTTGTCTGATAGCGCTTGTTCAACCCAACAAAGGTTATTCAGTGTAAAACTTGGGCTCGTCCGGGATTTGAACCCGGGACCTCTCGCACCCAAAGCGAGAATCATACCCCTAGACCAACGAGCCGGATGACGGGCTTACGGTTCAGCTCAAAGGTCGCTATGCCAAGGTAACCTCAGAAAACTTCCACACAAGAGCAAGGTCTCTTCGAGAATTTGGTTGTTCCTGGACCACTAATGTAACAAGGAACCAAACGAGAACCAAGTAGTCACATTTCAAATTAATTCACCACTAGAGTGACACTATACCCTGCATATGCCATGGTGCTTCTTAAAAAGTAAGATAGTACTGAAATGGAGATTTTAATAACAAAAACAGGGTAACCTAAAGGTGTCTAGGCAACACTGCACTCTATGACTGTAAGCGACGAAGCAGCTCTGTTGGAGAAGAGCTAGACTATACAGTGTAACATTTGGCATTGATTTCCCACAGGAATGCCACTATACCCTGCACATGTAGGTGAAGGGAAGGCGAGATCCAAACAGCCAGAGGTCAAAGGTTCGTTTTGCTTCCTTTAAATTTATTTACAACCTGTTAAGCATAAAACCAAATTAGTAGATTTGGGAGAAGAAGCAACTTTTCCGGGATTTCAACGTCTTTGGTGCTGTGAGGGAACAAGCAGCGAGCGAGATCCATGTTATCGTTGATACAGTGTGCGGATAGCTCTTTTGTTTACTCTTACCAAGTTTATTCAGTGCAAAAAGCGGGCTCGTCCGGGATTTGAACCCGGGACCTCTCGCACCCTAAGCGAGAATCATACCCCTAGACCAACGAGCCAAGGCGAATCTGTGGAGCTCGATTTGCAACTGGAACGGCTCTGCACATGCCGTTGAAGGGAAGGTGAGAACCCAACAGCTGGAGGTGCATGGTTCATTTTGTTGCCTGTTAGGCACAGTAAAATCCTGGATCAAAAAACCTGAATCATACCCCTAGACCAAAAGGCCTCCTTGTGGAAGAAGTGTCTACTGACATGTCACTGCATAGTTCATGTGCTTTGCTGGCATATGTCTTCAATTGAAACAAATAGAGAAAACTTTAAAGTGTCCAGACAAAGCTGCCCTCTGTAACTACAGGAAACAGACAGGGTTATTAGTGATTTGAACTACATTTAAACTTTTGTATTAAAATGTCACTGTACATTGCAAATACATGTCTCCTTTTCTTCATGCTGACACTTTGAAACAGTTGCTGTTGCTTTTGCTTTTAGAGTGCAGAGCAATGTAAGGGAGAATTGGTCCTATTTCAAATCACTAATTATGTAGGGAATTGTTTTCTGGGTTCTCGTTGAAGAAAGTGTTATGGCATTGTGCTACCTAAAATGTAAGATAGTACTGAAAGGGAGATTTCAATAACAAAACAGAGTAATTTAAAAGTGTCCAGCCAATGATGCCCTCTACAACTATATGAGATGAAGGAGCTCTGCAGGAGAAGAGCTAGACTATTCAGTCTAACACTTGGCAGTAATTTACCACTGGAATGACACTACACCGTGCACATGTAGGTGAAGGGAAGGCGCGATCCAAACAGACAGAGGTTCAAGATTCCTTTTGTTTCTTTGTAATCTATTTACAGACTGTTCAGCACGAAACCAGAGTAATTCAAAGGTTGTCAGGCAATTATGTCGTCAATATATTAAAGGGAAGAAATGGCTCTCACTTGATTTAAAAGTTTTTGTGCTATGAGGTAACAAGCACCAAGCGAGGACCAAGTTATCAGCGATACAGTTGTCTGATAGCGCTTGTTCAACCCAACAAAGGTTATTCAGTGTAAAACTTGGGCTCGTCCGGGATTTGAACCCGGGACCTCTCGCACCCAAAGCGAGAATCATACCCCTAGACCAACGAGCCGGATGACGGGCTTACGGTTCAGCTCAAAGGTCGCTATGCCAAGGTAACCTCAGAAAACTTCCACACAAGAGCAAGGTCTCTTCGAGAATTTGGTTGTTCCTGGACCACTAATGTAACAAGGAACCAAACGAGAACCAAGTAGTCACATTTCAAATTAATTCACCACTAGAGTGACACTATACCCTGCATATGCCATGGTGCTTCTTAAAAAGTAAGATAGTACTGAAATGGAAATTTTAATAACAAAAACAGGGTAACCTAAAGGTGTCTAGGCAACACTGCACTCTATGACTGTAAGCGACGAAGCAGCTCTGTTGGAGAAGAGCTAGACTATACAGTGTAACATTTGGCATTGATTTCCCACAGGAATGCCACTATACCCTGCACATGTAGGTGAAGGGAAGGCGAGATCCAAACAGCCAGAGGTCAAAGGTTCGTTTTGCTTCCTTTAAATTTATTTACAACCTGTTAAGCATAAAACCAAATTAGTAGATTTGGGAGAAGAAGCAACTTTTCCGGGATTTCAACGTCTTTGGTGCTGTGAGGGAACAAGCAGCGAGCGAGATCCATGTTATCGTTGATACAGTGTGCGGATAGCTCTTTTGTTTACTCTTACCAAGTTTATTCAGTGCAAAAAGCGGGCTCGTCCGGGATTTGAACCCGGGACCTCTCGCACCCTAAGCGAGAATCATACCCCTAGACCAACGAGCCAAGGCGAATCTGTGGAGCTCGATTTGCAACTGGAACGGCTCTGCACATGCCGTTGAAGGGAAGGTGAGAACCCAACAGCTGGAGGTGCATGGTTCATTTTGTTGCCTGTTAGGCACAGTAAAATCCTGGATCAAAAAACCTGAATCATACCCCTAGACCAAAAGGCCTCCTTGTGGAAGAAGTGTCTACTGACATGTCACTGCATAGTTCATGTGCTTTGCTGGCATATGTCTTCAATTGAAACAAATAGAGAAAACTTTAAAGTGTCCAGACAAAGCTGCCCTCTGTAACTACAGGAAACAGACAGGGTTATTAGTGATTTGAACTACATTTAAACTTTTGTATTAAAATGTCACTGTACATTGCAAATACATGTCTCCTTTTCTCCATGCTGACACTTTGAAACAGTTGCTGTTGCTTTTGCTTTTAGAGTGCAGAGCAATGTAAGGGAGAATTGGTCCTATTTCAAATCACTAATTATGTAGGGAATTGTTTTCTGGGTTCTCGTTGAAGAAAGTGTTATGGCATTGTGCTACCTAAAATGTAAGATAGTACTGAAAGGGAGATTTCAATAACAAAACAGAGTAATTTAAAAGTGTCCAGCCAATGATGCCCTCTACAACTATATGAGATGAAGGAGCTCTGCAGGAGAAGAGCTAGACTATTCAGTCTAACACTTGGCAGTAATTTACCACTGGAATGACACTACACCGTGCACATGTAGGTGAAGGGAAGGCGCGATCCAAACAGACAGAGGTTCAAGATTCCTTTTGTTTCTTTGTAATCTATTTACAGACTGTTCAGCACGAAACCAGAGTAATTCAAAGGTTGTCAGGCAATTATGTCGTCAATATATTAAAGGGAAGAAATGGCTCTCACTTGATTTAAAAGTTTTTGTGCTATGAGGTAACAAGCACCAAGCGAGGACCAAGTTATCAGCGATACAGTTGTCTGATAGCGCTTGTTCAACCCAACAAAGGTTATTCAGTGTAAAACTTGGGCTCGTCCGGGATTTGAACCCGGGACCTCTCGCACCCAAAGCGAGAATCATACCCCTAGACCAACGAGCCGGATGACGGGCTTACGGTTCAGCTCAAAGGTCGCTATGCCAAGGTAACCTCAGAAAACTTCCACACAAGAGCAAGGTCTCTTCGAGAATTTGGTTGTTCCTGGACCACTAATGTAACAAGGAACCAAACGAGAACCAAGTAGTCACATTTCAAATTAATTCACCACTAGAGTGACACTATACCCTGCATATGCCATGGTGCTTCTTAAAAAGTAAGATAGTACTGAAATGGAGATTTTAATAACAAAAACAGGGTAACCTAAAGGTGTCTAGGCAACACTGCACTCTATGACTGTAAGCGACGAAGCAGCTCTGTTGGAGAAGAGCTAGACTATACAGTGTAACATTTGGCATTGATTTCCCACAGGAATGCCACTATACCCTGCACATGTAGGTGAAGGGAAGGCGAGATCCAAACAGCCAGAGGTCAAAGGTTCGTTTTGCTTCCTTTAAATTTATTTACAACCTGTTAAGCATAAAACCAAATTAGTAGATTTGGGAGAAGAAGCAACTTTTCCGGGATTTCAACGTCTTTGGTGCTGTGAGGGAACAAGCAGCGAGCGAGATCCATGTTATCGTTGATACAGTGTGCGGATAGCTCTTTTGTTTACTCTTACCAAGTTTATTCAGTGCAAAAAGCGGGCTCGTCCGGGATTTGAACCCGGGACCTCTCGCACCCTAAGCGAGAATCATACCCCTAGACCAACGAGCCAAGGCGAAGCTGTGTAGCTCGATTTGCAACTGGAACGGCTCTGCACATGCCGTTGAAGGGAAGGTGAGAACCCAACAGCTGGAGGTGCATGGTTCATTTTGTTGCCTGTTAGGCACAGTAAAATCCTGGATCAAAAAACCTGAATCATACCCCTAGACCAAAAGGCCTCCTTGTGGAAGAAGTGTCTACTGACATGTCACTGCATAGTTCATGTGCTTTGCTGGCATATGTCTTCAATTGAAACAAATAGAGAAAACTTTAAAGTGTCCAGACAAAGCTGCCCTCTGTAACTACAGGAAACAGACAGGGTTATTAGTGATTTGAACTACATTTAAACTTTTGTATTAAAATGTCACTGTACATTGCAAATACATGTCCCCTTTTCTCCATGCTGACACTTTGAAACAGTTGCTGTTGCTTTTGCTTTTAGAGTGCAGAGCAATGTAAGGGAGAATTGGTCCTATTTCAAATCACTAATTATGTAGGGAATTGTTTTCTGGGTTCTCGTTGAAGAAAGTGTTATGGCATTGTGCTACCTAAAATGTAAGATAGTACTGAAAGGGAGATTTCAATAACAAAACAGAGTAATTTAAAAGTGTCCAGCCAATGATGCCCTCTACAACTATATGAGATGAAGGAGCTCTGCAGGAGAAGAGCTAGACTATTCAGTCTAACACTTGGCAGTAATTTACCACTGGAATGACACTACACCGTGCACATGTAGGTGAAGGGAAGGCGCGATCCAAACAGACAGAGGTTCAAGATTCCTTTTGTTTCTTTGTAATCTATTTACAGACTGTTCAGCATGAAACCAGAGTAATTCAAAGGTTGTCAGGCAATTATGTCGTCAATATATTAAAGGGAAGAAATGGCTCTCACTTGATTTAAAAGTTTTTTGTGCTATGAGGTAACAAGCACCAAGCGAGGACCAAGTTATCAGCGATACAGTTGTCTGATAGCGCTTGTTCAACCCAACAAAGGTTATTCAGTGTAAAACTTGGGCTCGTCCGGGATTTGAACCCGGGACCTCTCGCACCCAAAGCGAGAATCATACCCCTAGACCAACGAGCCGGATGACAGGCTTACGGTTCAGCTCAAAGGTCGGTATGCCAAGGTAACCTCAGAAAACTTCCACACAAGAGCAAGGTCTCTTCGGGAATTTGGTTGTTCCTGGACCACTAATGTAACAAGGAACCAAACGAGAACCAAGTAGTCACATTTCAAATTAATTCACCACTAGAGTGACACTATACCCTGCATATGCCATGGTGCTTCTTAAAAAGTAAGATAGTACTGAAATGGAGATTTTAATAACAAAAACAGGGTAACCTAAAGGTGTCTAGGCAACACTGCACTCTATGACTGTAAGCGACGAAGCAGCTCTGTTGGAGAAGAGCTAGACTATTCAGTGTAACATTTGGCATTGATTTCCCACAGGAATGCCACTATACCCTGCACATGTAGGTGAAGGGAAGGGGAGATCCAAACAGCCAGAGGTCAAAGGTTCGTTTTGCTTCCTTTAAATTTATTTACAACCTGTTAAGCATAAAACCAAAATAGTAGATTTGGGAGAAGAAGCAACTTTTCCGGGATTTCAACGTCTTTGGTGCTGTGAGGGAACAAGCAGCGAGCGAGATCCATGTTATCGTTGATACAGTGTGCGGATAGCTCTTTTGTTTACTCTTACCAAGTTTATTCAGTGCAAAAAGCGGGCTCGTCCGGGATTTGAACCCGGGACCTCTCGCACCCTAAGCGAGAATCATACCCCTAGACCAACGAGCCAAGGCGAAGCTGTGTAGCTCGATTTGCAACTGGAACGGCTCTGCACATGCCGTTGAAGGGAAGGTGAGAACCCAACAGCTGGAGGTGCATGGTTCATTTTGTTGCCTGTTAGGCACAGTAAAATCCTGGATCAAAAAACCTGAATCATACCCCTAGACCAAAAGGCCTCCTTGTGGAAGAAGTGTATACTGACATGTCACTGCATAGTTCATGTGCTTTGCTGGCATATGTCTTCAATTGAAACAAATAGAGAAAACTTTAAAGTGTCCAGACAAAGCTGCCCTCTGTAACTACAGGAAACAGACAGGGTTATTAGTGATTTGAACTACATTTAAACTTTTGTATTAAAATGTCACTGTACATTGCAAATACATGTCCCCTTTTCTCCATGCTGACACTTTGAAACAGTTGCTGTTGCTTTTGCTTTTAGAGTGCAGAGCAATGTAAGGGAGAATTGGTCCTATTTCAAATCACTAATTATGTAGGGAATTGTTTTCTGGGTTCTCGTTGAAGAAAGTGTTATGGCATTGTGCTACCTAAAATGTAAGATAGTACTGAAAGGGAGATTTCAATAACAAAACAGAGTAATTTAAAAGTGTCCAGCCAATGATGCCCTCTACAACTATATGAGATGAAGGAGCTCTGCAGGAGAAGAGCTAGACTATTCAGTCTAACACTTGGCAGTAATTTACCACTGGAATGACACTACACCGTGCACATGTAGGTGAAGGGAAGGCGCGATCCAAACAGACAGAGGTTAAAGATTCCTTTTGTTTCTTTGTAATCTATTTACAGACTGTTCAGCATGAAACCAGAGTAATTCAAAGGTTGTCAGGCAATTATGTCGTCAATATATTAAAGGGAAGAAATGGCTCTCACTTGATTTAAAAGGTTTTTGTGCTATGAGGTAACAAGCACCAAGCGAGGACCAAGTTATCAGCGATACAGTTGTCTGATAGCGCTTGTTCAACCCAACAAAGGTTATTCAGTGTAAAACTTGGGCTCGTCCGGGATTTGAACCCGGGACCTCTCGCACCCAAAGCGAGAATCATACCCCTAGACCAACGAGCTCGATGACGGGCTTATGGTTCAGCTCAAAGGTCGCTATGCCAAGGTAACCTCAGAAAACTTCCACACAAGAGCAAGGTCTCTTCGAGAATTTGGTTGTTCCTGGACCACTAATGTAACAAGGAACCAAACGAGAACCAAGTAGTCACATTTCAAATTAATTCACCACTAGAGTGACACTATACCCTGCATATGCCATGGTGCTTCTTAAAAAGTAAGATAGTACTGAAATGGAGATTTTAATAACAAAAACAGGGTAACCTAAAGGTGTCTAGGCAACACTGCACTCTATGACTGTAAGCGACGAAGCAGCTCTGTTGGAGAAGAGCTAGACTATACAGTGTAACATTTGGCATTGATTTCCCACAGGAATGCCACTATACCCTGCACATGTAGGTGAAGGGAAGGCGAGATCCAAACAGCCAGAGGTCAAAGGTTCGTTTTGCTTCCTTTAAATTTATTTACAACCTGTTAAGCATAAAACCAAATTAGTAGATTTGGGAGAAGAAGCAACTTTTCCGGGATTTCAACGTCTTTGGTGCTGTGAGGGAACAAGCAGCGAGCGAGATCCATGTTATCGTTGATACAGTGTGCGGATAGCTCTTTTGTTTACTCTTACCAAGTTTATTCAGTGCAAAAAGCGGCTCGTCCGGGATTTGAACCCGGGACCTCTCGCACCCTAAGCGAGAATCATACCCTAGACCAACGAGCCAAGGCGAATCTGTGGAGCTCGATTTGCAACTGGAACGGCTCTGCACATGCCGTTGAAGGGAAGGTGAGAACCCAACAGCTGGAGGTGCATGGTTCATTTTGTTGCCTGTTAGGCACAGTAAAATCCTGGATCAAAAAACCTGAATCATACCCCTAGACCAAAAGGCCTCCTTGTGGAAGAAGTGTCTACTGACATGTCACTGCATAGTTCATGTGCTTTGCTGGCATATGTCTTCAATTGAAACAAATAGAGAAAACTTTAAAGTGTCCAGACAAAGCTGCCCTCTGTAACTACAGGAAACAGACAGGGTTATTAGTGATTTGAACTACATTTAAACTTTTGTATTAAAATGTCACTGTACATTGCAAATACATGTCCCCTTTTCTCCATGCTGACACACTGAAACAGTTGCTGTTGCTTTTGCTTTTAGAGTGCAGAGCAATGTAAGGGAGAATTGGTCCTATTTCAAATCACTAATTATGTAGGGAATTGTTTTCTGGGTTCTCGTTGAAGAAAGTGTTATGGCATTGTGCTACCTAAAATGTAAGATAGTACTGAAAGGGAGATTTCAATAACAAAACAGAGTAATTTAAAAGTGTCCAGCCAATGATGCCCTCTACAACTATATGAGATGAAGGAGCTCTGCAGGAGAAGAGCTAGACTATTCAGTCTAACACTTGGCAGTAATTTACCACTGGAATGACACTACACCGTGCACATGTAGGTGAAGGGAAGGCGCGATCCAAACAGACAGAGGTTCAAGATTCCTTTTGTTTCTTTGTAATCTATTTACAGACTGTTCAGCATGAAACCAGAGTAATTCAAAGGTTGTCAGGCAATTATGTCGTCAATATATTAAAGGGAAGAAATGGCTCTCACTTGATTTAAAAGTTTTTTGTGCTATGAGGTAACAAGCACCAAGCGAGGACCAAGTTATCAGCGATACAGTTGTCTGATAGCGCTTGTTCAACCCAACAAAGGTTATTCAGTGTAAAACTTGGACTCGTCCAGGATTTGAACCCGGGACCTCTCGCACCCAAAGCGAGATTCATACCCCTAGACCAACGAGCCGGATGACGGGCTTACGGTTCAGCTCAAAGGTCGGTATGCCAAGGTAACATCAGAAAACTTCCACACAAGAGCAAGGTCTCTTCGAGAATTTGGTTGTTCCTGGACCACTAATGTAACAAGGAACCAAACGAGAACCAAGTAGTCACATTTCAAATTAATTCACCACTAGAGTGACACTATACCCTGCATATGCCATGGTGCTTCTTAAAAAGTAAGATAGTACTGAAAAGGAGATTTTAATAACAAAAACAGGGTAACCTCTAGGTGTCTAGGCAACACTGCACTCTATGACTGTGAGCGACGAAGCAGCTCTGTTGGAGAAGAGCTAGACTATTCAGTGTAACATTTGGCATTGATTTCCCACAGGAATGCCACTATACCCTGCACATGTAGGTGAAGGGAAGGCGAGATGCAAACAGCCAGAGGTCAAAGGTTCGTTTTGCTTCCTTTAAATTTATTTACAACCTGTTAAGCATAAAACCAAATTAGTAGATTTGGGAGAAGAAGCAACTTTTCCGGGATTTCAACGTCTTTGGTGCTGTGAGGGAACAAGCAGCGAGCGAGATCCATGTTATCGTTGATACAGTGTGCGGATAGCTCTTTTGTTTACTCTTACCAAGTTTATTCAGTGCAAAAAGCGGGCTCGTCCGGGATTTGAACCCGGGACCTCTCGCACCCTAAGCGAGAATCATACCCCTAGACCAACGAGCCAAGGCGAAGCTGTGGAGCTCGATTTGCAACTGGAACGGCTCTGCACATGCCGTTGAAGGGAAGGTGAGAACCCAACAGCTGGAGGTGCATGGTTCATTTTGTTGCCTGTTAGGCACAGTAAAATCCTGGATCAAAAAACCTGAATCATACCCCTAGACCAAAAGGCCTCCTTGTGGAAGAAGTGTATACTGACATGTCACTGCATAGTTCATGTGCTTTGCTGGCATATGTCTTCAATTGAAACAAATAGAGAAAACTTTAAAGTGTCCAGACAAAGCTGCCCTCTGTAACTACAGGAAACAGACAGGGTTATTAGTGATTTGAACTACATTTAAACTTTTGTATTAAAATGTCACTGTACATTGCAAATACATGTCCCCTTTTCTCCATGCTGACACTTTGAAACAGTTGCTGTTGCTTTTGCTTTTAGAGTGCAGAGCAATGTAAGGGAGAATTGGTCCTATTTCAAATCACTAATTATGTAGGGAATTGTTTTCTGGGTTCTCGTTGAAGAAAGTGTTATGGCATTGTGCTACCTAAAATGTAAGATAGTACTGAAAGGGAGATTTCAATAACAAAACAGAGTAATTTAAAAGTGTCCAGCCAATGATGCCCTCTACAACTATATGAGATGAAGGAGCTCTGCAGGAGAAGAGCTAGACTATTCAGTCTAACACTTGGCAGTAATTTACCACTGGAATGACACTACACCGTGCACATGTAGGTGAAGGGAAGGCGCGATCCAAACAGACAGAGGTTCAAGATTCCTTTTGTTTCTTTGTAATCTATTTACAGACTGTTCAGCATGAAACCAGAGTAATTCAAAGGTTGTCAGGCAATTATGTCGTCAATATATTAAAGGGAAGAAATGGCTCTCACTTGATTTAAAAGTTTTTTGTGCTATGAGGTAACAAGCACCAAGCGAGGACCAAGTTATCAGCGATACAGTTGTCTTATAGCGCTTGTTCAACCCAACAAAGGTTATTCAGTGTAAAACTTGGGCTCGTCCGGGATTTGAACCCGGGACCTCTCGCACCCAAAGCGAGAATCATACCCCTAGACCAACGAGCTCGATGACGGGCTTATGGTTCAGCTCAAAGGTCGGTATGCCAAGGTAACCTCAGAAAACTTCCACACAAGAGCAAGGTCTCTACGAGAATTTGGTTGTTCCTGGACCACTAATGTAACAAGGAACCAAACGAGAACCAAGTAGTCACATTTCAAATTAATTCACCACTAGAGTGACACTATACCCTGCATATGCCATGGTGCTTCTTAAAAAGTAAGATAGTACTGAAATGGAGATTTTAATAACAAAAACAGGGTAACCTAAAGGTGTCTAGGCAACACTGCACTCTATGACTGTAAGCGACGAAGCAGCTCTGTTGGAGAAGAGCTAGACTATACAGTGTAACATTTGGCATTGATTTCCCACAGGAATGCCACTATACCCTGCACATGTAGGTGAAGGGAAGGCAAGATCCAAACAGCCAGAGGTCAAAGGTTCGTTTTGCTTCCTTTAAATTTATTTACAACCTGTTAAGCATAAAACCAAATTAGTAGATTTGGGAGAAGAAGCAACTTTTCCGGGATTTCAACGTCTTTGGTGCTGTGAGGGAACAAGCAGCGAGCGAGATCCATGTTATCGTTGATACAGTGTGCGGATAGCTCTTTTGTTTACTCTTACCAAGTTTATTCAGTGCAAAAAGCGGGCTCGTCCGGGATTTGAACCCGGGACCTCTCGCACCCTAAGCGAGAATCATACCCCTAGACCAACGAGCCAAGGCGAAGCTGTGGAGCTCGATTTGCAACTGGAACGGCTCTGCACATGCCGTTGAAGGGAAGGTGAGAACCCAACAGCTGGAGGTGCATGGTTCATTTTGTTGCCTGTTAGGCACAGTAAAATCCTGGATCAAAAAACCTGAATCATACCCCTAGACCAAAAGGCCTCCTTGTGGAAGAAGTGTCTACTGACATGTCACTGCATAGTTCATGTGCTTTGCTGGCATATGTCTTCAATTGAAACAAATAGAGAAAACTTTAAAGTGTCCAGACAAAGCTGCCCTCTGTAACTACAGGAAACAGACAGGGTTATTAGTGATTTGAACTACATTTAAACTTTTGTATTAAAATGTCACTGTACATTGCAAATACATGTCCCCTTTTCTCCATGCTGACACACTGAAACAGTTGCTGTTGCTTTTGCTTTTAGAGTGCAGAGCAATGTAAGGGAGAATTGGTCCTATTTCA
Organism: Silurus aristotelis; assembly: GCF_946808225.1. Lineage (NCBI taxonomy): Eukaryota > Metazoa > Chordata > Actinopteri > Siluriformes > Siluridae > Silurus > Silurus aristotelis. The sequence continues at coordinate 25,162,949 of NC_139585.1, forward strand.
AATCACTAATTATGTAGGGAATTGTTTTCTGGGTTCTCGTTGAAGAAAGTGTTATGGCATTGTGCTACCTAAAATGTAAGATAGTACTGAAAGGGAGATTTCAATAACAAAACAGAGTAATTTAAAAGTGTCCAGCCAATGATGCCCTCTACAACTATATGAGATGAAGGAGCTCTGCAGGAGAAGAGCTAGACTATTCAGTCTAACACTTGGCAGTAATTTACCACTGGAATGACACTACACCGTGCACATGTAGGTGAAGGGAAGGCGCGATCCAAACAGACAGAGGTTCAAGATTCCTTTTGTTTCTTTGTAATCTATTTACAGACTGTTCAGCATGAAACCAGAGTAATTCAAAGGTTGTCAGGCAATTATGTCGTCAATATATTAAAGGGAAGAAATGGCTCTCACTTGATTTAAAAGTTTTTTGTGCTATGAGGTAACAAGCACCAAGCGAGGACCAAGTTATCAGCGATACAGTTGTCTGATAGCGCTTGTTCAACCCAACAAAGGTTATTCAGTGTAAAACTTGGACTCGTCCAGGATTTGAACCCGGGACCTCTCGCACCCAAAGCGAGATTCATACCCCTAGACCAACGAGCCGGATGACGGGCTTACGGTTCAGCTCAAAGGTCGGTATGCCAAGGTAACATCAGAAAACTTCCACACAAGAGCAAGGTCTCTTCGAGAATTTGGTTGTTCCTGGACCACTAATGTAACAAGGAACCAAACGAGAACCAAGTAGTCACATTTCAAATTAATTCACCACTAGAGTGACACTATACCCTGCATATGCCATGGTGCTTCTTAAAAAGTAAGATAGTACTGAAAAGGAGATTTTAATAACAAAAACAGGGTAACCTCTAGGTGTCTAGGCAACACTGCACTCTATGACTGTGAGCGACGAAGCAGCTCTGTTGGAGAAGAGCTAGACTATTCAGTGTAACATTTGGCATTGATTTCCCACAGGAATGCCACTATACCCTGCACATGTAGGTGAAGGGAAGGCGAGATGCAAACAGCCAGAGGTCAAAGGTTCGTTTTGCTTCCTTTAAATTTATTTACAACCTGTTAAGCATAAAACCAAATTAGTAGATTTGGGAGAAGAAGCAACTTTTCCGGGATTTCAACGTCTTTGGTGCTGTGAGGGAACAAGCAGCGAGCGAGATCCATGTTATCGTTGATACAGTGTGCGGATAGCTCTTTTGTTTACTCTTACCAAGTTTATTCAGTGCAAAAAGCGGGCTCGTCCGGGATTTGAACCCGGGACCTCTCGCACCCTAAGCGAGAATCATACCCCTAGACCAACGAGCCAAGGCGAAGCTGTGGAGCTCGATTTGCAACTGGAACGGCTCTGCACATGCCGTTGAAGGGAAGGTGAGAACCCAACAGCTGGAGGTGCATGGTTCATTTTGTTGCCTGTTAGGCACAGTAAAATCCTGGATCAAAAAACCTGAATCATACCCCTAGACCAAAAGGCCTCCTTGTGGAAGAAGTGTATACTGACATGTCACTGCATAGTTCATGTGCTTTGCTGGCATATGTCTTCAATTGAAACAAATAGAGAAAACTTTAAAGTGTCCAGACAAAGCTGCCCTCTGTAACTACAGGAAACAGACAGGGTTATTAGTGATTTGAACTACATTTAAACTTTTGTATTAAAATGTCACTGTACATTGCAAATACATGTCCCCTTTTCTCCATGCTGACACTTTGAAACAGTTGCTGTTGCTTTTGCTTTTAGAGTGCAGAGCAATGTAAGGGAGAATTGGTCCTATTTCAAATCACTAATTATGTAGGGAATTGTTTTCTGGGTTCTCGTTGAAGAAAGTGTTATGGCATTGTGCTACCTAAAATGTAAGATAGTACTGAAAGGGAGATTTCAATAACAAAACAGAGTAATTTAAAAGTGTCCAGCCAATGATGCCCTCTACAACTATATGAGATGAAGGAGCTCTGCAGGAGAAGAGCTAGACTATTCAGTCTAACACTTGGCAGTAATTTACCACTGGAATGACACTACACCGTGCACATGTAGGTGAAGGGAAGGCGCGATCCAAACAGACAGAGGTTCAAGATTCCTTTTGTTTCTTTGTAATCTATTTACAGACTGTTCAGCATGAAACCAGAGTAATTCAAAGGTTGTCAGGCAATTATGTCGTCAATATATTAAAGGGAAGAAATGGCTCTCACTTGATTTAAAAGTTTTTTGTGCTATGAGGTAACAAGCACCAAGCGAGGACCAAGTTATCAGCGATACAGTTGTCTTATAGCGCTTGTTCAACCCAACAAAGGTTATTCAGTGTAAAACTTGGGCTCGTCCGGGATTTGAACCCGGGACCTCTCGCACCCAAAGCGAGAATCATACCCCTAGACCAACGAGCTCGATGACGGGCTTATGGTTCAGCTCAAAGGTCGGTATGCCAAGGTAACCTCAGAAAACTTCCACACAAGAGCAAGGTCTCTACGAGAATTTGGTTGTTCCTGGACCACTAATGTAACAAGGAACCAAACGAGAACCAAGTAGTCACATTTCAAATTAATTCACCACTAGAGTGACACTATACCCTGCATATGCCATGGTGCTTCTTAAAAAGTAAGATAGTACTGAAATGGAGATTTTAATAACAAAAACAGGGTAACCTAAAGGTGTCTAGGCAACACTGCACTCTATGACTGTAAGCGACGAAGCAGCTCTGTTGGAGAAGAGCTAGACTATACAGTGTAACATTTGGCATTGATTTCCCACAGGAATGCCACTATACCCTGCACATGTAGGTGAAGGGAAGGCAAGATCCAAACAGCCAGAGGTCAAAGGTTCGTTTTGCTTCCTTTAAATTTATTTACAACCTGTTAAGCATAAAACCAAATTAGTAGATTTGGGAGAAGAAGCAACTTTTCCGGGATTTCAACGTCTTTGGTGCTGTGAGGGAACAAGCAGCGAGCGAGATCCATGTTATCGTTGATACAGTGTGCGGATAGCTCTTTTGTTTACTCTTACCAAGTTTATTCAGTGCAAAAAGCGGGCTTGTCCGGGATTTGAACCCGGGACCTCTCGCACCCTAAGCGAGAATCATACCCCTAGACCAACGAGCCAAGGCGAATCTGTGGAGCTCGATTTGCAACTGGAACGGCTCTGCACATGCCGTTGAAGGGAAGGTGAGAACCCAACAGCTGGAGGTGCATGGTTCATTTTGTTGCCTGTTAGGCACAGTAAAATCCTGGATCAAAAAACCTGAATCATACCCCTAGACCAAAAGGCCTCCTTGTGGAAGAAGTGTCTACTGACATGTCACTGCATAGTTCATGTGCTTTGCTGGCATATGTCTTCAATTGAAACAAATAGAGAAAACTTTAAAGTGTCCAGACAAAGCTGCCCTCTGTAACTACAGGAAACAGACAGGGTTATTAGTGATTTGAACTACATTTAAACTTTTGTATTAAAATGTCACTGTACATTGCAAATACATGTCCCCTTTTCTCCATGCTGACACTTTGAAACAGTTGCTGTTGCTTTTGCTTTTAGAGTGCAGAGCAATGTAAGGGAGAATTGGTCCTATTTCAAATCACTAATTATGTAGGGAATTGTTTTCTGGGTTCTCGTTGAAGAAAGTGTTATGGCATTGTGCTACCTAAAATGTAAGATAGTACTGAAAGGGAGATTTCAATAACAAAAACAGAGTAATTTAAAAGTGTCCAGCCAATGATGCCCTCTACAACTATATGAGATGAAGGAGCTCTGCAGGAGAAGAGCTAGACTATTCAGTCTAACACTTGGCAGTAATTTACCACTGGAATGACACTACACCGTGCACATGTAGGTGAAGGGAAGGCGCGATCCAAACAGACAGAGGTTAAAGATTCCTTTTGTTTCTTTGTAATCTATTTACAGACTGTTCAGCATGAAACCAGAGTAATTCAAAGGTTGTCAGGCAATTATGTCGTCAATATATTAAAGGGAAGAAATGGCTCTCACTTGATTTAAAAGTTTTTTGTGCTATGAGGTAACAAGCACCAAGCGAGGACCAAGTTATCAGCGATACAGTTGTCTGATAGCGCTTGTTCAACCCAACAAAGGTTATTCAGTGTAAAACTTGGACTCGTCCCGGATTTGAACCCGGGACCTCTCGCACCCAAAGCGAGAATCATACCCCTAGACCAACGAGCCGGATGACGGGCTTACGGTTCAGCTCAAAGGTCGGTATGCCAAGGTAACATCAGAAAACTTCCACACAAGAGCAAGGTCTCTTCGAGAATTTGGTTGTTCCTGGACCACTAATGTAACAAGGAACCAAACGAGAACCAAGTAGTCACATTTCAAATTAATTCACCACTAGAGTGACACTATACCCTGCATATGCCATGGTGCTTCTTAAAAAGTAAGATAGTACTGAAAAGGAGATTTTAATAACAAAAACAGGGTAACCTCTAGGTGTCTAGGCAACACTGCACTCTATGACTGTGAGCGACGAAGCAGCTCTGTTGGAGAAGAGCTAGACTATTCAGTGTAACATTTGGCATTGATTTCCCACAGGAATGCCACTATACCCTGCACATGTAGGTGAAGGGAAGGCGAGATGCAAACAGCCAGAGGTCAAAGGTTCGTTTTGCTTCCTTTAAATTTATTTACAACCTGTTAAGCATAAAACCAAATTAGTAGATTTGGGAGAAGAAGCAACTTTTCCGGGATTTCAACGTCTTTGGTGCTGTGAGGGAACAAGCAGCGAGCGAGATCCATGTTATCGTTGATACAGTGTGCGGATAGCTCTTTTGTTTACTCTTACCAAGTTTATTCAGTGCAAAAAGCGGGCTCGTCCGGGATTTGAACCCGGGACCTCTCGCACCCTAAGCGAGAATCATACCCCTAGACCAACGAGCCAAGGCGAAGCTGTGGAGCTCGATTTGCAACTGGAACGGCTCTGCACATGCCATTGAAGGGAAGGTGAGAACCCAACAGCTGGAGGTGCATGGTTCATTTTGTTGCCTGTTAGGCACAGTAAAATCCTGGATCAAAAAACCTGAATCATACCCCTAGACCAAAAGGCCTCCTTGTGGAAGAAGTGTCTACTGACATGTCACTGCATAGTTCATGTGCTTTGCTGGCATATGTCTTCAATTGAAACAAATAGAGAAAACTTTAAAGTGTCCAGACAAAGCTGCCCTCTGTATCTACAGGAAACAGACAGGGTTATTAGTGATTTGAACTACATTTAAACTTTTGTATTAAAATGTCACTGTACATTGCAAATACATGTCCCCTTTTCTCCATGCTGACACTTTGAAACAGTTGCTGTTGCTTTTGCTTTTAGAGTGCAGAGCAATGTAAGGGAGAATTGGTCCTTTTTTAAATCACTAATTATGTAGGGAATTGTTTTCTGGGTTCTCGTTGAAGAAAGTGTTATGGCATTGTGCTACCTAAAATGTAAGATAGTACTGAAAGGGAGATTTCAATAACAAAACAGAGTAATTTAAAAGTGTCCAGCCAATGATGCCCTCTACAACTATATGAGATGAAGGAGCTCTGCAGGAGAAGAGCTAGACTATTCAGTCTAACACTTGGCAGTAATTTACCACTGGAATGACACTACACCGTGCACATGTAGGTGAAGGGAAGGCGCGATCCAAACAGACAGAGGTTAAAGATTCCTTTTGTTTCTTTGTAATCTATTTACAGACTGTTCAGCATGAAACCAGAGTAATTCAAAGGTTGTCAGGCAATTATGTCGTCAATATATTAAAGGGAAGAAATGGCTCTCACTTGATTTAAAAGTTTTTTGTGCTATGAGGTAACAAGCACCAAGCGAGGACCAAGTTATCAGCGATACAGTTGTCTGATAGCGCTTGTTCAACCCAACAAAGGTTATTCAGTGTAAAACTTGGACTCGTCCCGGATTTGAACCCGGGACCTCTCGCACCCAAAGCGAGAATCATACCCCTAGACCAACGAGCCGGATGACGGGCTTACGGTTCAGCTCAAAGGTCGGTATGCCAAGGTAACATCAGAAAACTTCCACACAAGAGCAAGGTCTCTTCGAGAATTTGGTTGTTCCTGGACCACTAATGTAACAAGGAACCAAACGAGAACCAAGTAGTCACATTTCAAATTAATTCACCACTAGAGTGACACTATACCCTGCATATGCCATGGTGCTTCTTAAAAAGTAAGATAGTACTGAAAAGGAGATTTTAATAACAAAAACAGGGTAACCTCTAGGTGTCTAGGCAACACTGCACTCTATGACTGTGAGCGACGAAGCAGCTCTGTTGGAGAAGAGCTAGACTATTCAGTGTAACATTTGGCATTGATTTCCCACAGGAATGCCACTATACCCTGCACATGTAGGTGAAGGGAAGGCGAGATGCAAACAGCCAGAGGTCAAAGGTTCGTTTTGCTTCCTTTAAATTTATTTACAACCTGTTAAGCATAAAACCAAATTAGTAGATTTGGGAGAAGAAGCAACTTTTCCGGGATTTCAACGTCTTTGGTGCTGTGAGGGAACAAGCAGCGAGCGAGATCCATGTTATCGTTGATACAGTGTGCGGATAGCTCTTTTGTTTACTCTTACCAAGTTTATTCAGTGCAAAAAGCGGGCTCGTCCGGGATTTGAACCCGGGACCTCTCGCACCCTAAGCGAGAATCATACCCCTAGACCAACGAGCCAAGGCGAAGCTGTGGAGCTCGATTTGCAACTGGAACGGCTCTGCACATGCCGTTGAAGGGAAGGTGAGAACCCAACAGCTGGAGGTGCATGGTTCATTTTGTTGCCTGTTAGGCACAGTAAAATCCTGGATCAAAAAACCTGAATCATACCCCTAGACCAAAAGGCCTCCTTGTGGAAGAAGTGTCTACTGACATGTCACTGCATAGTTCATGTGCTTTGCTGGCATATGTCTTCAATTGAAACAAATAGAGAAAACTTTAAAGTGTCCAGACAAAGCTGCCCTCTGTATCTACAGGAAACAGACAGGGTTATTAGTGATTTGAACTACATTTAAACTTTTGTATTAAAATGTCACTGTACATTGCAAATACATGTCCCCTTTTCTCCATGCTGACACTTTGAAACAGTTGCTGTTGCTTTTGCTTTTAGAGTGCAGAGCAATGTAAGGGAGAATTGGTCCTTTTTTAAATCACTAATTATGTAGGGAATTGTTTTCTGGGTTCTCGTTGAAGAAAGTGTTATGGCATTGTGCTACCTAAAATGTAAGATAGTACTGAAAGGGAGATTTCAATAACAAAACAGAGTAATTTAAAAGTGTCCAGCCAATGATGCCCTCTACAACTATATGAGATGAAGGAGCTCTGCAGGAGAAGAGCTAGACTATTCAGTCTAACACTTGGCAGTAATTTACCACTGGAATGACACTACACCGTGCACATGTAGGTGAAGGGAAGGCGCGATCCAAACAGACAGAGGTTCAAGATTCCTTTTGTTTCTTTGTAATCTATTTACAGACTGTTCAGCATGAAACCAGAGTAATTCAAAGGTTGTCAGGCAATTATGTCGTCAATATATTAAAGGGAAGAAATGGCTCTCACTTGATTTAAAAGTTTTTTGTGCTATGAGGTAACAAGCACCAAGCGAGGACCAAGTTATCAGCGATACAGTTGTCTGATAGCGCTTGTTCAACCCAACAAAGGTTATTCAGTGTAAAACTTGGGCTCGTCCAGGATTTGAACCCGGGACCTCTCGCACCCAAAGCGAGAATCATACCCCTAGACCAACGAGCCGGATGACGGGCTTACGGTTCAGCTCAAAGGTCGGTATGCCAAGGTAACATCAGAAAACTTCCACACAAGAGCAAGGTCTCTTCGAGAATTTGGTTGTTTCTGGACCACTTATGTAACAAGGAACCAAACGAGAACCAAGTAGTCACATTTCAAATTAATTCACCACTAGAGTGACACTATACCCTGCATATGCCATGGTGCTTCTTAAAAAGTAAGATAGTACTGAAATGGAGATTTTAATAACAAAAACAGGGTAACCTAAAGGTGTCTAGGCAACACTGCACTCTATGACTGTAAGCGACGAAGCAGCTCTGTTGGAGAAGAGCTAGACTATTCAGTGTAACATTTGGCATTGATTTCCCACAGGAATGCCACTATACCCTGCACATGTAGGTGAAGGGAAGGCGAGATCCAAACAGCCAGAGGTCAAAGGTTCGTTTTGCTTCCTTTAAATTTATTTACAACCTGTTAAGCATAAAACCAAATTAGTAGATTTGGGAGAAGAAGCAACTTTTCCGGGATTTCAACTTCTTTGGTGCTGTGAGGGAACAAGCAGCGAGCGAGATCCATGTTATCGTCGATACAGTGTGCGGATAGCTCTTTTGTTTACTCTTACCAAGTTTATTCAGTGCAAGAAGCGGGCTCGTCCGGGATTTGAACCCGGGACCTCTCGCACCCTAAGCGAGAATCATACCCCTAGACCAACGAGCCAAGGCGAAGCTGTGGAGCTCGATTTGCAACTGGAACGGCTCTGCACATGCCGTTGAAGGAAAGGTGAGAACCCAACAGCTGGAGGTGCATGGTTCATTTTGTTGCCTGTTAGGCACAGTAAAATCCTGGATCAAAAAACCTGAATCATACCCCTAGACCAAAAGGTCTCCTTGTGGAAGAAGTGTCTACTGACATGTCACTGCATAGTTCATGTGCTTTGCTGGCATATGTCTTCAATTGAAACAAATAGAGAAAACTTTAAAGTGTCCAGACAAAGCTGCCCTCTGTAACTACAGGAAACAGACAGGGTTGTTAGTGATTTGAACTTCATTTAAACTTTTGTATTAAAATGTCACTGTACATTGCAAATACATGTCTCCTTTTCTCCATGCTGACACTTTGAAACAGTTGCTGTTGCTTTTGCTTTTAGAGTGCAGAGCAATGTAAGGGAGAATTGGTCCTATTTCAAATCACTAATTATGTAGGGAATTGTTTTCTGGGTTCTCGTTGAAGAAAGTGTTATGGCATTGTGCTACCTAAAATGTAAGATAGTACTGAAAGGGAGATTTCAATAACAAAAACAGAGTAATTTAAAAGTGTCCAGCCAATGATGCCCTCTACAACTATATAAGATGAAGGAGCTCTGCAGGAGAAGAGCTAGACTATTCAGTCTAACACTTGGCAGTAATTTACCACTGGAATGACACTACACCGTGCACATGTAGGTGAAGGGAAGGCGCGATCCAAACAGACAGAGGTTCAAGATTCCTTTTGTTTCTTTGTAATCTATTTACAGACTGTTCAGCATGAAACCAGAGTAATTCAAAGGTTGTCAGGCAATTATGTCGTCAATATATTAAAGGGAAGAAATGGCTCTCACTTGATTTAAAAGTTTTTTGTGCTATGAGGTAACAAGCACCAAGCGAGGACCAAGTTATCAGCGATACAGTTGTCTGATAGCGCTTGTTCAACCCAACAAAGGTTATTCAGTGTAAAACTTGGGCTCGTCCAGGATTTGAACCCGGGACCTCTCGCACCCAAAGCGAGAATCATACCCCTAGACCAACGAGCCGGATGACGGGCTTACGGTTCAGCTCAAAGGTCGGTATGCCAAGGTAACATCAGAAAACTTCCACACAAGAGCAAGGTCTCTTCGAGAATTTGGTTGTTTCTGGACCACTTATGTAACAAGGAACCAAACGAGAACCAAGTAGTCACATTTCAAATTAATTCACCACTAGAGTGACACTATACCCTGCATATGCCATGGTGCTTCTTAAAAAGTAAGATAGTACTGAAATGGAGATTTTAATAACAAAAACAGGGTAACCTAAAGGTGTCTAGGCAACACTGCACTCTATGACTGTAAGCGACGAAGCAGCTCTGTTGGAGAAGAGCTAGACTATTCAGTGTAACATTTGGCATTGATTTCCCACAGGAATGCCACTATACCCTGCACATGTAGGTGAAGGGAAGGCGAGATCCAAACAGCCAGAGGTCCAAGGTTCGTTTTGCTTCCTTTAAATTTATTTACAACCTGTTAAGCATAAAACCAAATTAGTAGATTTGGGAGAAGAAGCAACTTTTCCGGGATTTCAACGTCTTTGGTGCTGTGAGGGAACAAGCAGCGAGCGAGATCCATGTTATCGTCGATACAGTGTGCGGATAGCTCTTTTGTTTACTCTTACCAAGTTTATTCAGTGCAAAAAGCGGGCTCGTCCGGGATTTGAACCCGGGACCTCTCGCACCCTACGCGAGAATCATACCCCTAGACCAACGAGCCAAGGCGAAGCTGTGGAGCTCGATTTGCAACTGGAACGGCTCTGCACATGCCGTTGAAGGAAAGGTGAGAACCCAACAGCTGGAGGTGCATGGTTCATTTTGTTGCCTGTTAGGCACAGTAAAATCCTGGATCAAAAAACCTGAATCATACCCCTAGACCAAAAGGTCTCCTTGTGGAAGAAGTGTCTACTGACATGTCACTGCATAGTTCATGTGCTTTGCTGGCATATGTCTTCAATTGAAACAAATAGAGAAAACTTTAAAGTGTCCAGACAAAGCTGCCCTCTGTAACTACAGGAAACAGACAGGGTTGTTAGTGATTTGAACTTCATTTAAACTTTTGTATTAAAATGTCACTGTACATTGCAAATACATGTCTCCTTTTCTCCATGCTGACACTTTGAAACAGTTGCTGTTGCTTTTGCTTTTAGAGTGCAGAGCAATGTAAGGGAGAATTGGTCCTATTTCAAATCACTAATTATGTAGGGAATTGTTTTCTGGGTTCTCGTTGAAGAAAGTGTTATGGCATTGTGCTACCTAAAATGTAAGATAGTACTGAAAGGGAGATTTCAATAACAAAAACAGAGTAATTTAAAAGTGTCCAGCCAATGATGCCCTCTACAACTATATAAGATGAAGGAGCTCTGCAGGAGAAGAGCTAGACTATTCAGTCTAACACTTGGCAGTAATTTACCACTGGAATGACACTACACCGTGCACATGTAGGTGAAGGGAAGGCGCGATCCAAACAGACAGAGGTTCAAGATTCCTTTTGTTTCTTTGTAATCTATTTACAGACTGTTCAGCATGAAACCAGAGTAATTCAAAGGTTGTCAGGCAATTATGTCGTCAATATATTAAAGGGAAGAAATGGCTCTCACTTGATTTAAAAGTTTTTTGTGCTATGAGGTAACAAGCACCAAGCGAGGACCAAGTTATCAGCGATACAGTTGTCTGATAGCGCTTGTTCAACCCAACAAAGGTTATTCAGTGTAAAACTTGGGCTCGTCCAGGATTTGAACCCGGGACCTCTCGCACCCAAAGCGAGAATCATACCCCTAGACTAACGAGCCGGATGACGGGCTTACGGTTCAGCTCAAAGGTCGGTATGCCAAGGTAACATCAGAAAACTTACACACAAGAGCAAGGTCTCTTCGAGAATTTGGTTGTTTCTGGACCACTTATGTAACAAGGAACCAAACGAGAACCAAGTAGTCACATTTCAAATTAATTCACCACTAGAGTGACACTATACCCTGCATATGCCATGGTGCTTCTTAAAAAGTAAGATAGTACTGAAATGGAGATTTTAATAACAAAAACAGGGTAACCTAAAGGTGTCTAGGCAACACTGCACTCTATGACTGTAAGCGACGAAGCAGCTCTGTTGGAGAAGAGCTAGACTATTCAGTGTAACATTTGGCATTGATTTCCCACAGGAATGCCACTATACCCTGCACATGTAGGTGAAGGGAAGGCGAGATCCAAACAGCCAGAGGTCAAAGGTTCGTTTTGCTTCCTTTAAATTTATTTACAACCTGTTAAGCATAAAACCAAATTAGTAGATTTGGGAGAAGAAGCAACTTTTCCGGGATTTCAACGTCTTTGGTGCTGTGAGGGAACAAGCAGCGAGCGAGATCCATGTTATCGTCGATACAGTGTGCGGATAGCTCTTTTGTTTACTCTTACCAAGTTTATTCAGTGCAAAAAGCGGGCTCGTCCGGGATTTGAACCCGGGACCTCTCGCACCCTACGCGAGAATCATACCCCTAGACCAACGAGCCAAGGCGAAGCTGTGGAGCTCGATTTGCAACTGGAACGGCTCTGCACATGCCGTTGAAGGAAAGGTGAGAACCCAACAGCTGGAGGTGCATGGTTCATTTTGTTGCCTGTTAGGCACAGTAAAATCCTGGATCAAAAAACCTGAATCATACCCCTAGACCAAAAGGTCTCCTTGTGGAAGAAGTGTCTACTGACATGTCACTGCATAGTTCATGTGCTTTGCTGGCATATGTCTTCAATTGAAACAAATAGAGAAAACTTTAAAGTGTCCAGACAAAGCTGCCCTCTGTAACTACAGGAAACAGACAGGGTTATTAGTGATTTGAACTACATTTAAACTTTTGTATTAAAATGTCACTGTACATTGCAAATACATGTCCCCTTTTCTCCATGCTGACACTTTGAAACAGTTGCTGTTGCTTTTGCTTTTAGAGTGCAGAGCAATGTAAGGGAGAATTGGTCCTATTTCAAATCACTAATTATGTAGGGAATTGTTTTCTGGGTTCTCGTTGAAGAAAGTGTTATGGCATTGTGCTACCTAAAATGTAAGATAGTACTGAAAGGGAGATTTCAATAACAAAAACAGAGTAATTTAAAAGTGTCCAGCCAATGATGCCCTCTACAACTATATAAGATGAAGGAGCTCTGCAGGAGAAGAGCTAGACTATTCAGTCTAACACTTGGCAGTAATTTACCACTGGAATGACACTACACCGTGCACATGTAGGTGAAGGGAAGGCGCGATCCAAACAGACAGAGGTTCAAGATTCCTTTTGTTTCTTTGTAATCTATTTACAGACTGTTCAGCATGAAACCAGAGTAATTCAAAGGTTGTCAGGCAATTATGTCGTCAATATATTAAAGGGAAGAAATGGCTCTCACTTGATTTAAAAGTTTTTTGTGCTATGAGGTAACAAGCACCAAACGAGGACCAAGTTATCAGCGATACAGTTGTCTGATAGCGCTTGTTCAACCCAACAAAGGTTATTCAGTGTAAAACTTGGGCTCGTCCAGGATTTGAACCCGGGACCTCTCGCACCCAAAGCGAGAATCATACCCCTAGACCAACGAGCCGGATGACGGGCTTACGGTTCAGCTCAAAGGTCGGTATGCCAAGGTAACATCAGAAAACTTCCACACAAGAGCAAGGTCTCTTCGAGAATTTGGTTGTTTCTGGACCACTTATGTAACAAGGAACCAAACGAGAACCAAGTAGTCACATTTCAAATTAATTCACCACTAGAGTGACACTATACCCTGCATATGCCATGGTGCTTCTTAAAAAGTAAGATAGTACTGAAATGGAGATTTTAATAACAAAAACAGGGTAACCTAAAGGTGTCTAGGCAACACTGCACTCTATGACTGTAAGCGACGAAGCAGCTCTGTTGGAGAAGAGCTAGACTATTCAGTGTAACATTTGGCATTGATTTCCCACAGGAATGCCACTATACCCTGCACATGTAGGTGAAGGGAAGGCGAGATCCAAACAGCCAGAGGTCAAAGGTTCGTTTTGCTTCCTTTAAATTTATTTACAACCTGTTAAGCATAAAACCAAATTAGTAGATTTGGGAGAAGAAGCAACTTTTCCGGGATTTCAACGTCTTTGGTGCTGTGAGGGAACAAGCAGCGAGCGAGATCCATGTTATCGTCGATACAGTGTGCGGATAGCTCTTTTGTTTACTCTTACCAAGTTTATTCAGTGCAAAAAGCGGGCTCGTCCGGGATTTGAACCCGGGACCTCTCGCACCCTACGCGAGAATCATACCCCTAGACCAACGAGCCAAGGCGAAGCTGTGGAGCTCGATTTGCAACTGGAACGGCTCTGCACATGCCGTTGAAGGAAAGGTGAGAACCCAACAGCTGGAGGTGCATGGTTCATTTTGTTGCCTGTTAGGCACAGTAAAATCCTGGATCAAAAAACCTGAATCATACCCCTAGACCAAAAGGTCTCCTTGTGGAAGAAGTGTCTACTGACATGTTACTGCATAGTTCATGTGCTTTGCTGGCATATGTCTTCAATTGAAACAAATAGAGAAAACTTTAAAGTGTCCAGACAAAGCTGCCCTCTGTAACTACAGGAAACAGACAGGGTTGTTAGTGATTTGAACTTCATTTAAACTTTTGTATTAAAATGTCACTGTACATTGCAAATACATGTCTCCTTTTCTCCATGCTGACACTTTGAAACAGTTGCTGTTGCTTTTGCTTTTAGAGTGCAGAGCAATGTAAGGGAGAATTGGTCCTATTTCAAATCACTAATTATGTAGGGAATTGTTTTCTGGGTTCTCGTTGAAGAAAGTGTTATGGCATTGTGCTACCTAAAATGTAAGATAGTATTGAAAGGGAGATTTCAATAACAAAAACAGAGTAATTTAAAAGTGTCCAGCCAATGATGCCCTCTACAACTAAATGAGATGAAGTAGCTCTGCAGGAGAAGAGCTAGACTATTCAGTCTAACACTTGGCAGTAATTTACCACTGGAATGACACTACACCGTGCACATGTAGGTGAAGGGAAGGCGCGATCCAAACAGACAGAGGTTCAAGATTCCTTTTGTTTCTTTGTAATCTATTTACAGACTGTTCAGCATGAAACCAGAGTAATTCAAAGGTTGTCAGGCAATTATGTCGTCAATATATTAAAGGGAAGAAATGGCTCTCACTTGATTTAAAAGTTTTTTGTGCTATGAGGTAACAAGCACCAAGCGAGGACCAAGTTATCAGCGATACAGTTGTCTGATAGCGCTTGTTCAACCCAACAAAGGTTATTCAGTGTAAAACTTGGGCTCGTCCAGGATTTGAACCCGGGACCTCTCGCACCCAAAGCGAGAATCATACCCCTAGACTAACGAGCCGGATGACGGGCTTACGGTTCAGCTCAAAGGTCGGTATGCCAAGGTAACATCAGAAAACTTCCACACAAGAGCAAGGTCTCTTCGAGAATTTGGTTGTTTCTGGACCACTTATGTAACAAGGAACCAAACGAGAACCAAGTAGTCACATTTCAAATTAATTCACCACTAGAGTGACACTATACCCTGCATATGCCATGGTGCTTCTTAAAAAGTAAGATAGTACTGAAATGGAGATTTTAATAACAAAAACAGGGTAACCTAAAGGTGTCTAGGCAACACTGCACTCTATGACTGTAAGCGACGAAGCAGCTCTGTTGGAGAAGAGCTAGACTATTCAGTGTAACATTTGGCATTGATTTCCCACAGGAATGCCACTATACCCTGCACATGTAGGTGAAGGGAAGGCGAGATCCAAACAGCCAGAGGTCAAAGGTTCGTTTTGCTTCCTTTAAATTTATTTACAACCTGTTAAGCATAAAACCAAATTAGTAGATTTGGGAGAAGAAGCAACTTTTCCGGGATTTCAACGTCTTTGGTGCTGTGAGGGAACAAGCAGCGAGCGAGATCCATGTTATCGTCGATACAGTGTGCGGATAGCTCTTTTGTTTACTCTTACCAAGTTTATTCAGTGCAAAAAGCGGGCTCGTCCGGGATTTGAACCCGGGACCTCTCGCACCCTACGCGAGAATCATACCCCTAGACCAACGAGCCAAGGCGAAGCTGTGGAGCTCGATTTGCAACTGGAACGGCTCTGCACATGCCGTTGAAGGAAAGGTGAGAACCCAACAGCTGGAGGTGCATGGTTCATTTTGTTGCCTGTTAGGCACAGTAAAATCCTGGATCAAAAAACCTGAATCATACCCCTAGACCAAAAGGTCTCCTTGTGGAAGAAGTGTCTACTGACATGTCACTGCATAGTTCATGTGCTTTGCTGGCATATGTCTTCAATTGAAACAAATAGAGAAAACTTTAAAGTGTCCAGACAAAGCTGCCCTCTGTAACTACAGGAAACAGACAGGGTTATTAGTGATTTGAACTACATTTAAACTTTTGTATTAAAATGTCACTGTACATTGCAAATACATGTCCCCTTTTCTCCATGCTGACACTTTGAAACAGTTGCTGTTGCTTTTGCTTTTAGAGTGCAGAGCAATGTAAGGGAGAATTGGTCCTATTTCAAATCACTAATTATGTAGGGAATTGTTTTCTGGGTTCTCGTTGAAGAAAGTGTTATGGCATTGTGCTACCTAAAATGTAAGATAGTACTGAAAGGGAGATTTCAATAACAAAAACAGAGTAATTTAAAAGTGTCCAGCCAATGATGCCCTCTACAACTATATAAGATGAAGGAGCTCTGCAGGAGAAGAGCTAGACTATTCAGTCTAACACTTGGCAGTAATTTACCACTGGAATGACACTACACCGTGCACATGTAGGTGAAGGGAAGGCGCGATCCAAACAGACAGAGGTTCAAGATTCCTTTTGTTTCTTTGTAATCTATTTACAGACTGTTCAGCATGAAACCAGAGTAATTCAAAGGTTGTCAGGCAATTATGTCGTCAATATATTAAAGGGAAGAAATGGCTCTCACTTGATTTAAAAGTTTTTTGTGCTATGAGGTAACAAGCACCAAACGAGGACCAAGTTATCAGCGATACAGTTGTCTGATAGCGCTTGTTCAACCCAACAAAGGTTATTCAGTGTAAAACTTGGGCTCGTCCAGGATTTGAACCCGGGACCTCTCGCACCCAAAGCGAGAATCATACCCCTAGACCAACGAGCCGGATGACGGGCTTACGGTTCAGCTCAAAGGTCGGTATGCCAAGGTAACATCAGAAAACTTCCACACAAGAGCAAGGTCTCTTCGAGAATTTGGTTGTTTCTGGACCACTTATGTAACAAGGAACCAAACGAGAACCAAGTAGTCACATTTCAAATTAATTCACCACTAGAGTGACACTATACCCTGCATATGCCATGGTGCTTCTTAAAAAGTAAGATAGTACTGAAATGGAGATTTTAATAACAAAAACAGGGTAACCTAAAGGTGTCTAGGCAACACTGCACTCTATGACTGTAAGCGACGAAGCAGCTCTGTTGGAGAAGAGCTAGACTATTCAGTGTAACATTTGGCATTGATTTCCCACAGGAATGCCACTATACCCTGCACATGTAGGTGAAGGGAAGGCGAGATCCAAACAGCCAGAGGTCAAAGGTTCGTTTTGCTTCCTTTAAATTTATTTACAACCTGTTAAGCATAAAACCAAATTAGTAGATTTGGGAGAAGAAGCAACTTTTCCGGGATTTCAACGTCTTTGGTGCTGTGAGGGAACAAGCAGCGAGCGAGATCCATGTTATCGTTGATACAGTGTGCGGATAGCTCTTTTGTTTACTCTTACCAAGTTTATTCAGTGCAAAAAGCGGGCTCGTCCGGGATTTGAACCCGGGACCTCTCGCACCCTAAGCGAGAATCATACCCCTAGACCAACGAGCCAAGGCGAAGCTGTGGAGCTCGATTTGGAACTGGAACGGCTCTGCACATGCCGTTGAAGGGAAGGTGAGAACCCAACAGCTGGAGGTGCATGGTTCATTTTGTTGCCTGTTAGGCACAGTAAAATCCTGGATCAAAAAACCTGAATCATACCCCTAGACCAAAAGGCTTCCTTGTGGAAGAAGTGTCTACTGACATGTCACTGCATAGTTCATGTGCTTTGCTGGCATATGTCTTCAATTGAAACAAATAGAGAAAACTTTAAAGTGTCCAGACAAAGCTGCCCTCTGTAACTACAGGAAACAGACAGGGTTATTAGTGATTTGTACTACATTTAAACTTTTGTATTAAAATGTCACTGTACATTGCAAATACATGTCCCCTTTTCTCCATGCTGACACTTTGAAACAGTTGCTGTTGCTTTTGCTTTTAGAGTGCAGAGCAATGTAAGGGAGAATTGGTCCTATTTCAAATCACTAATTATGTAGGGAATTGTTTTCTGGGTTCTCGTTGAAGAAAGTGTTATGGCATTGTGCTACCTAAAATGTAAGATAGTATTGAAAGGGAGATTTCAATAACAAAAACAGAGTAATTTAAAAGTGTCCAGCCAATGATGCCCTCTACAACTAAATGAGATGAAGTAGCTCTGCAGGAGAAGAGCTAGACTATTCAGTCTAACACTTGGCAGTAATTTACCACTGGAATGACACTACACCGTGCACATGTAGGTGAAGGGAAGGCGCGATCCAAACAGACAGAGGTTCAAGATTCCTTTTGTTTCTTTGTAATCTATTTACAGACTGTTCAGCATGAAACCAGAGTAATTCAAAGGTTGTCAGGCAATTATGTCGTCAATATATTAAAGGGAAGAAATGGCTCTCACTTGATTTAAAAGTTTTTTGTGCTATGAGGTAACAAGCACCAAGCGAGGACCAAGTTATCAGCGATACAGTTGTCTGATAGCGCTTGTTCAACCCAACAAAGGTTATTCAGTGTAAAACTTGGGCTCGTCCAGGATTTGAACCCGGGACCTCTCGCACCCAAAGCGAGAATCATACCCCTAGACTAACGAGCCGGATGACGGGCTTACGGTTCAGCTCAAAGGTCGGTATGCCAAGGTAACATCAGAAAACTTACACACAAGAGCAAGGTCTCTTCGAGAATTTGGTTGTTTCTGGACCACTTATGTAACAAGGAACCAAACGAGAACCAAGTAGTCACATTTCAAATTAATTCACCACTAGAGTGACACTATACCCTGCATATGCCATGGTGCTTCTTAAAAAGTAAGATAGTACTGAAATGGAGATTTTAATAACAAAAACAGGGTAACCTAAAGGTGTCTAGGCAACACTGCACTCTATGACTGTAAGCGACGAAGCAGCTCTGTTGGAGAAGAGCTAGACTATTCAGTGTAACATTTGGCATTGATTTCCCACAGGAATGCCACTATACCCTGCACATGTAGGTGAAGGGAAGGCGAGATCCAAACAGCCAGAGGTCAAAGGTTCGTTTTGCTTCCTTTAAATTTATTTACAACCTGTTAAGCATAAAACCAAATTAGTAGATTTGGGAGAAGAAGCAACTTTTCCGGGATTTCAACGTCTTTGGTGCTGTGAGGGAACAAGCAGCGAGCGAGATCCATGTTATCGTCGATACAGTGTGCGGATAGCTCTTTTGTTTACTCTTACCAAGTTTATTCAGTGCAAAAAGCGGGCTCGTCCGGGATTTGAACCCGGGACCTCTCGCACCCTACGCGAGAATCATACCCCTAGACCAACGAGCCAAGGCGAAGCTGTGGAGCTCGATTTGCAACTGGAACGGCTCTGCACATGCCGTTGAAGGAAAGGTGAGAACCCAACAGCTGGAGGTGCATGGTTCATTTTGTTGCCTGTTAGGCACAGTAAAATCCTGGATCAAAAAACCTGAATCATACCCCTAGACCAAAAGGTCTCCTTGTGGAAGAAGTGTCTACTGACATGTCACTGCATAGTTCATGTGCTTTGCTGGCATATGTCTTCAATTGAAACAAATAGAGAAAACTTTAAAGTGTCCAGACAAAGCTGCCCTCTGTAACTACAGGAAACAGACAGGGTTATTAGTGATTTGAACTACATTTAAACTTTTGTATTAAAATGTCACTGTACATTGCAAATACATGTCCCCTTTTCTCCATGCTGACACTTTGAAACAGTTGCTGTTGCTTTTGCTTTTAGAGTGCAGAGCAATGTAAGGGAGAATTGGTCCTATTTCAAATCACTAATTATGTAGGGAATTGTTTTCTGGGTTCTCGTTGAAGAAAGTGTTATGGCATTGTGCTACCTAAAATGTAAGATAGTACTGAAAGGGAGATTTCAATAACAAAAACAGAGTAATTTAAAAGTGTCCAGCCAATGATGCCCTCTACAACTATATAAGATGAAGGAGCTCTGCAGGAGAAGAGCTAGACTATTCAGTCTAACACTTGGCAGTAATTTACCACTGGAATGACACTACACCGTGCACATGTAGGTGAAGGGAAGGCGCGATCCAAACAGACAGAGGTTCAAGATTCCTTTTGTTTCTTTGTAATCTATTTACAGACTGTTCAGCATGAAACCAGAGTAATTCAAAGGTTGTCAGGCAATTATGTCGTCAATATATTAAAGGGAAGAAATGGCTCTCACTTGATTTAAAAGTTTTTTGTGCTATGAGGTAACAAGCACCAAGCGAGGACCAAGTTATCAGCGATACAGTTGTCTTATAGCGCTTGTTCAACCCAACAAAGGTTATTCAGTGTAAAACTTGGGCTCGTCCGGGATTTGAACCCGGGACCTCTCGCACCCAAAGCGAGAATCATACCCCTAGACCAACGAGCTCGATGACGGGCTTATGGTTCAGCTCAAAGGTCGGTATGCCAAGGTAACCTCAGAAAACTTCCACACAAGAGCAAGGTCTCTACGAGAATTTGGTTGTTCCTGGACCACTAATGTAACAAGGAACCAAACGAGAACCAAGTAGTCACATTTCAAATTAATTCACCACTAGAGTGACACTATACCCTGCATATGCCATGGTGCTTCTTAAAAAGTAAGATAGTACTGAAATGGAGATTTTAATAACAAAAACAGGGTAACCTAAAGGTGTCTAGGCAACACTGCACTCTATGACTGTAAGCGACGAAGCAGCTCTGTTGGAGAAGAGCTAGACTTTACAGTGTAACATTTGGCATTGATTTCCCACAGGAATGCCACTATACCCTGCACATGTAGGTGAAGGGAAGGCAAGATCCAAACAGCCAGAGGTCAAAGGTTCGTTTTGCTTCCTTTAAATTTATTTACAACCTGTTAAGCATAAAACCAAATTAGTAGATTTGGGAGAAGAAGCAACTTTTCCGGGATTTCAACGTCTTTGGTGCTGTGAGGGAACAAGCAGCGAGCGAGATCCATGTTATCGTTGATACAGTGTGCGGATAGCTCTTTTGTTTACTCTTACCAAGTTTATTCAGTGCAAAAAGCGGGCTCGTCCGGGATTTGAACCCGGGACCTCTCGCACCCTAAGCGAGAATCATACCCCTAGACCAACGAGCCAAGGCGAATCTGTGGAGCTCGATTTGCAACTGGAACGGCTCTGCACATGCCGTTGAAGGGAAGGTGAGAACCCAACAGCTGGAGGTGCATGGTTCATTTTGTTGCCTGTTAGGCACAGTAAAATCCTGGATCAAAAAACCTGAATCATACCCCTAGACCAAAAGGCCTCCTTGTGGAAGAAGTGTCTACTGACATGTCACTGCATAGTTCATGTGCTTTGCTGGCATATGTCTTCAATTGAAACAAATAGAGAAAACTTTAAAGTGTCCAGACAAAGCTGCCCTCTGTAACTACAGGAAACAGACAGGGTTATTAGTGATTTGAACTACATTTAAACTTTTGTATTAAAATGTCACTGTACATTGCAAATACATGTCCCCTTTTCTCCATGCTGACACACTGAAACAGTTGCTGTTGCTTTTGCTTTTAGAGTGCAGAGCAATGTAAGGGAGAATTGGTCCTATTTCAAATCACTAATTATGTAGGGAATTGTTTTCTGGGTTCTCGTTGAAGAAAGTGTTATGGCATTGTGCTACCTAAAATGTAAGATAGTACTGAAAGGGAGATTTCAATAACAAAACAGAGTAATTTAAAAGTGTCCAGCCAATGATGCCCTCTACAACTATATGAGATGAAGGAGCTCTGCAGGAGAAGAGCTAGACTATTCAGTCTAACACTTGGCAGTAATTTACCACTGGAATGACACTACACCGTGCACATGTAGGTGAAGGGAAGGCGCGATCCAAACAGACAGAGGTTCAAGATTCCTTTTGTTTCTTTGTAATCTATTTACAGACTGTTCAGCATGAAACCAGAGTAATTCAAAGGTTGTCAGGCAATTATGTCGTCAATATATTAAAGGGAAGAAATGGCTCTCACTTGATTTAAAAGTTTTTTGTGCTATGAGGTAACAAGCACCAAGCGAGGACCAAGTTATCAGCGATACAGTTGTCTGATAGCGCTTGTTCAACCCAACAAAGGTTATTCAGTGTAAAACTTGGACTCGTCCAGGATTTGAACCCGGGACCTCTCGCACCCAAAGCGAGATTCATACCCCTAGACCAACGAGCCGGATGACGGGCTTACGGTTCAGCTCAAAGGTCGGTATGCCAAGGTAACATCAGAAAACTTCCACACAAGAGCAAGGTCTCTTCGAGAATTTGGTTGTTCCTGGACCACTAATGTAACAAGGAACCAAACGAGAACCAAGTAGTCACATTTCAAATTAATTCACCACTAGAGTGACACTATACCCTGCATATGCCATGGTGCTTCTTAAAAAGTAAGATAGTACTGAAAAGGAGATTTTAATAACAAAAACAGGGTAACCTCTAGGTGTCTAGGCAACACTGCACTCTATGACTGTGAGCGACGAAGCAGCTCTGTTGGAGAAGAGCTAGACTATTCAGTGTAACATTTGGCATTGATTTCCCACAGGAATGCCACTATACCCTGCACATGTAGGTGAAGGGAAGGCGAGATGCAAACAGCCAGAGGTCAAAGGTTCGTTTTGCTTCCTTTAAATTTATTTACAACCTGTTAAGCATAAAACCAAATTAGTAGATTTGGGAGAAGAAGCAACTTTTCCGGGATTTCAACGTCTTTGGTGCTGTGAGGGAACAAGCAGCGAGCGAGATCCATGTTATCGTTGATACAGTGTGCGGATAGCTCTTTTGTTTACTCTTACCAAGTTTATTCAGTGCAAAAAGCGGGCTCGTCCGGGATTTGAACCCGGGACCTCTCGCACCCTAAGCGAGAATCATACCCCTAGACCAACGAGCCAAGGCGAAGCTGTGGAGCTCGATTTGCAACTGGAACGGCTCTGCACATGCCGTTGAAGGGAAGGTGAGAACCCAACAGCTGGAGGTGCATGGTTCATTTTGTTGCCTGTTAGGCACAGTAAAATCCTGGATCAAAAAACCTGAATCATACCCCTAGACCAAAAGGCCTCCTTGTGGAAGAAGTGTATACTGACATGTCACTGCATAGTTCATGTGCTTTGCTGGCATATGTCTTCAATTGAAACAAATAGAGAAAACTTTAAAGTGTCCAGACAAAGCTGCCCTCTGTAACTACAGGAAACAGACAGGGTTATTAGTGATTTGAACTACATTTAAACTTTTGTATTAAAATGTCACTGTACATTGCAAATACATGTCCCCTTTTCTCCATGCTGACACTTTGAAACAGTTGCTGTTGCTTTTGCTTTTAGAGTGCAGAGCAATGTAAGGGAGAATTGGTCCTATTTCAAATCACTAATTATGTAGGGAATTGTTTTCTGGGTTCTCGTTGAAGAAAGTGTTATGGCATTGTGCTACCTAAAATGTAAGATAGTACTGAAAGGGAGATTTCAATAACAAAACAGAGTAATTTAAAAGTGTCCAGCCAATGATGCCCTCTACAACTATATGAGATGAAGGAGCTCTGCAGGAGAAGAGCTAGACTATTCAGTCTAACACTTGGCAGTAATTTACCACTGGAATGACACTACACCGTGCACATGTAGGTGAAGGGAAGGCGCGATCCAAACAGACAGAGGTTCAAGATTCCTTTTGTTTCTTTGTAATCTATTTACAGACTGTTCAGCATGAAACCAGAGTAATTCAAAGGTTGTCAGGCAATTATGTCGTCAATATATTAAAGGGAAGAAATGGCTCTCACTTGATTTAAAAGTTTTTTGTGCTATGAGGTAACAAGCACCAAGCGAGGACCAAGTTATCAGCGATACAGTTGTCTTATAGCGCTTGTTCAACCCAACAAAGGTTATTCAGTGTAAAACTTGGACTCGTCCGGGATTTGAACCCGGGACCTCTCGCACCCAAAGCGAGAATCATACCCCTAGACCAACGAGCTCGATGACGGGCTTATGGTTCAGCTCAAAGGTCGGTATGCCAAGGTAACCTCAGAAAACTTCCACACAAGAGCAAGGTCTCTACGAGAATTTGGTTGTTCCTGGACCACTAATGTAACAAGGAACCAAACGAGAACCAAGTAGTCACATTTCAAATTAATTCACCACTAGAGTGACACTATACCCTGCATATGCCATGGTGCTTCTTAAAAAGTAAGATAGTACTGAAATGGAGATTTTAATAACAAAAACAGGGTAACCTAAAGGTGTCTAGGCAACACTGCACTCTATGACTGTAAGCGACGAAGCAGCTCTGTTGGAGAAGAGCTAGACTATACAGTGTAACATTTGGCATTGATTTCCCACAGGAATGCCACTATACCCTGCACATGTAGGTGAAGGGAAGGCAAGATCCAAACAGCCAGAGGTCAAAGGTTCGTTTTGCTTCCTTTAAATTTATTTACAACCTGTTAAGCATAAAACCAAATTAGTAGATTTGGGAGAAGAAGCAACTTTTCCGGGATTTCAACGTCTTTGGTGCTGTGAGGGAACAAGCAGCGAGCGAGATCCATGTTATCGTCGATACAGTGTGCGGATAGCTCTTTTGTTTACTCTTACCAAGTTTATTCAGTGCAAAAAGCGGGCTCGTCCGGGATTTGAACCCGGGACCTCTCGCACCCTAAGCGAGAATCATACCCCTAGACCAACGAGCCAAGGCGAATCTGTGGAGCTCGATTTGCAACTGGAACGGCTCTGCACATGCCGTTGAAGGGAAGGTGAGAACCCAACAGCTGGAGGTGCATGGTTCATTTTGTTGCCTGTTAGGCACAGTAAAATCCTGGATCAAAAAACCTGAATCATACCCCTAGACCAAAAGGCCTCCTTGTGGAAGAAGTGTCTACTGACATGTCACTGCATAGTTCATGTGCTTTGCTGGCATATGTCTTCAATTGAAACAAATAGAGAAAACTTTAAAGTGTCCAGACAAAGCTGCCCTCTGTAACTACAGGAAACAGACAGGGTTATTAGTGATTTGAACTACATTTAAACTTTTGTATTAAAATGTCACTGTACATTGCAAATACATGTCCCCTTTTCTCCATGCTGACACTTTGAAACAGTTGCTGTTGCTTTTGCTTTTAGAGTGCAGAGCAATGTAAGGGAGAATTGGTCCTATTTCAAATCACTAATTATGTAGGGAATTGTTTTCTGGGTTCTCGTTGAAGAAAGTGTTATGGCATTGTGCTACCTAAAATGTAAGATAGTACTGAAAGGGAGATTTCAATAACAAAAACAGAGTAATTTAAAAGTGTCCAGCCAATGATGCCCTCTACAACTATATGAGATGAAGGAGCTCTGCAGGAGAAGAGCTAGACTATTCAGTCTAACACTTGGCAGTAATTTACCACTGGAATGACACTACACCGTGCACATGTAGGTGAAGGGAAGGCGCGATCCAAACAGACAGAGGTTAAAGATTCCTTTTGTTTCTTTGTAATCTATTTACAGACTGTTCAGCATGAAACCAGAGTAATTCAAAGGTTGTCAGGCAATTATGTCGTCAATATATTAAAGGGAAGAAATGGCTCTCACTTGATTTAAAAGTTTTTTGTGCTATGAGGTAACAAGCACCAAGCGAGGACCAAGTTATCAGCGATACAGTTGTCTGATAGCGCTTGTTCAACCCAACAAAGGTTATTCAGTGTAAAACTTGGACTCGTCCCGGATTTGAACCCGGGACCTCTCGCACCCAAAGCGAGAATCATACCCCTAGACCAACGAGCCGGATGACGGGTTTACGGTTCAGCTCAAAGGTCGGTATGCCAAGGTAACATCAGAAAACTTCCACACAAGAGCAAGGTCTCTTCGAGAATTTGGTTGTTCCTGGACCACTAATGTAACAAGGAACCAAACGAGAACCAAGTAGTCACATTTCAAATTAATTCACCACTAGAGTGACACTATACCCTGCATATGCCATGGTGCTTCTTAAAAAGTAAGATAGTACTGAAAAGGAGATTTTAATAACAAAAACAGGGTAACCTCTAGGTGTCTAGGCAACACTGCACTCTATGACTGTGAGCGACGAAGCAGCTCTGTTGGAGAAGAGCTAGACTATTCAGTGTAACATTTGGCATTGATTTCCCACAGGAATGCCACTATACCCTGAACATGTAGGTGAAGGGAAGGCGAGATGCAAACAGCCAGAGGTCAAAGGTTCGTTTTGCTTCCTTTAAATTTATTTACAACCTGTTAAGCATAAAACCAAATTAGTAGATTTGGGAGAAGAAGCAACTTTTCCGGGATTTCAACGTCTTTGGTGCTGTGAGGGAACAAGCAGCGAGCGAGATCCATGTTATCGTTGATACAGTGTGCGGATAGCTCTTTTGTTTACTCTTACCAAGTTTATTCAGTGCAAAAAGCGGGCTCGTCCGGGATTTGAACCCGGGACCTCTCGCACCCTAAGCGAGAATCATACCCCTAGACCAACGAGCCAAGGCGAAGCTGTGGAGCTCGATTTGCAACTGGAACGGCTCTGCACATGCCGTTGAAGGGAAGGTGAGAACCCAACAGCTGGAGGTGCATGGTTCATTTTGTTGCCTGTTAGGCACAGTAAAATCCTGGATCAAAAAACCTGAATCATACCCCTAGACCAAAAGGCCTCCTTGTGGAAGAAGTGTCTACTGACATGTCACTCCATAGTTCATGTGCTTTGCTGGCATATGTCTTCAATTGAAACAAATAGAGAAAACTTTAAAGTGTCCAGACAAAGCTGCCCTCTGTATCTACAGGAAACAGACAGGGTTATTAGTGATTTGAACTACATTTAAACTTTTGTATTAAAATGTCACTGTACATTGCAAATACATGTCCCCTTTTCTCCATGCTGACACTTTGAAACAGTTGCTGTTGCTTTTGCTTTTAGAGTGCAGAGCAATGTAAGGGAGAATTGGTCCTTTTTTAAATCACTAATTATGTAGGAAATTGTTTTCTGGGTTCTCGTTGAAGAAAGTGTTATGGCATTGTGCTACCTAAAATGTAAGATAGTACTGAAAGGGAGATTTCAATAACAAAACAGAGTAATTTAAAAGTGTCCAGCCAATGATGCCCTCTACAACTATATGAGATGAAGGAGCTCTGCAGGAGAAGAGCTAGACTATTCAGTCTAACACTTGGCAGTAATTTACCACTGGAATGACACTACACCGTGCACATGTAGGTGAAGGGAAGGCGCGATCCAAACAGACAGAGGTTAAAGATTCCTTTTGTTTCTTTGTAATCTATTTACAGACTGTTCAGCATGAAACCAGAGTAATTCAAAGGTTGTCAGGCAATTATGTCGTCAATATATTAAAGGGAAGAAATGGCTCTCACTTGATTTAAAAGTTTTTTGTGCTATGAGGTAACAAGCACCAAGCGAGGACCAAGTTATCAGCGATACAGTTGTCTGATAGCGCTTGTTCAACCCAACAAAGGTTATTCAGTGTAAAACTTGGACTCGTCCCGGATTTGAACCCGGGACCTCTCGCACCCAAAGCGAGAATCATACCCCTAGACCAACGAGCCGGATGACGGGCTTACGGTTCAGCTCAAAGGTCGGTATGCCAAGGTAACATCAGAAAACTTCCACACAAGAGCAAGGTCTCTTCGAGAATTTGGTTGTTCCTGGACCACTAATGTAACAAGGAACCAAACGAGAACCAAGTAGTCACATTTCAAATTAATTCACCACTAGAGTGACACTATACCCTGCATATGCCATGGTGCTTCTTAAAAAGTAAGATAGTACTGAAAAGGAGATTTTAATAACAAATACAGGGTAACCTCTAGGTGTCTAGGCAACACTGCACTCTATGACTGTAAGCGACGAAGCAGCTCTGTTGGAGAAGAGCTAGACTATACAGTGTAACATTTGGCATTGATTTCCCACAGGAATGCCACTATACCCTGCACATGTAGGTGAAGGGAAGGCAAGATCCAAACAGCCAGAGGTCAAAGGTTCGTTTTGCTTCCTTTAAATTTATTTACAACCTGTTAAGCATAAAACCAAATTAGTAGATTTGGGAGAAGAAGCAACTTTTCCGGGATTTCAACGTCTTTGGTGCTGTGAGGGAACAAGCAGCGAGCGAGATCCATGTTATCGTTGATACAGTGTGCGGATAGCTCTTTTGTTTACTCTTACCAAGTTTATTCAGTGCAAAAAGCGGGCTCGTCCGGGATTTGAACCCGGGACCTCTCGCACCCTAAGCAAGAATCATACCCCTAGACCAACGAGCCAAGGCGAATCTGTGGAGCTCGATTTGCAACTGGAACGGCTCTGCACATGCCGTTGAAGGGAAGGTGAGAACCCAACAGCTGGAGGTGCATGGTTCATTTTGTTGCCTGTTAGGCACAGTAAAATCCTGGATCAAAAAACCTGAATCATACCCCTAGACCAAAAGGCCTCCTTGTGGAAGAAGTGTCTACTGACATGTCACTGCATAGTTCATGTGCTTTGCTGGCATATGTCTTCAATTGAAACAAATAGAGAAAACTTTAAAGTGTCCAGACAAAGCTGCCCTCTGTAACTACAGGAAACAGACAGGGTTATTAGTGATTTGAACTACATTTAAACTTTTGTATTAAAATGTCACTGTACATTGCAAATACATGTCCCCTTTTCTCCATGCTGACACTTTGAAACAGTTGCTGTTGCTTTTGCTTTTAGAGTGCAGAGCAATGTAAGGGAGAATTGGTCCTATTTCAAATCACTAATTATGTAGGGAATTGTTTTCTGGGTTCTCGTTGAAGAAAGTGTTATGGCATTGTGCTACCTAAAATGTAAGATAGTACTGAAAGGGAGATTTCAATAACAAAAACAGAGTAATTTAAAAGTGTCCAGCCAATGATGCCCTCTACAACTATATGAGATGAAGGAGCTCTGCAGGAGAAGAGCTAGACTATTCAGTCTAACACTTGGCAGTAATTTACCACTGGAATGACACTACACCGTGCACATGTAGGTGAAGGGAAGGCGCGATCCAAACAGACAGAGGTTAAAGATTCCTTTTGTTTCTTTGTAATCTATTTACAGACTGTTCAGCATGAAACCAGAGTAATTCAAAGGTTGTCAGGCAATTATGTCGTCAATATATTAAAGGGAAGAAATGGCTCTCACTTGATTTAAAAGTTTTTTGTGCTATGAGGTAACAAGCACCAAGCGAGGACCAAGTTATCAGCGATACAGTTGTCTGATAGCGCTTGTTCAACCCAACAAAGGTTATTCAGTGTAAAACTTGGACTCGTCCCGGATTTGAACCCGGGACCTCTCGCACCCAAAGCGAGAATCATACCCCTAGACCAACGAGCCGGATGACGGGCTTACGGTTCAGCTCAAAGGTCGGTATGCCAAGGTAACATCAGAAAACTTCCACACAAGAGCAAGGTCTCTTCGAGAATTTGGTTGTTCCTGGACCACTAATGTAACAAGGAACCAAACGAGAACCAAGTAGTCACATTTCAAATTAATTCACCACTAGAGTGACACTATACCCTGCATATGCCATGGTGCTTCTTAAAAAGTAAGATAGTACTGAAAAGGAGATTTTAATAACAAAAACAGGGTAACCTCTAGGTGTCTAGGCAACACTGCACTCTATGACTGTGAGCGACGAAGCAGCTCTGTTGGAGAAGAGCTAGACTATTCAGTGTAACATTTGGCATTGATTTCCCACAGGAATGCCACTATACCCTGCACATGTAGGTGAAGGGAAGGCGAGATGCAAACAGCCAGAGGTCAAAGGTTCGTTTTGCTTCCTTTAAATTTATTTACAACCTGTTAAGCATAAAACCAAATTAGTAGATTTGGGAGAAGAAGCAACTTTTCCGGGATTTCAACGTCTTTGGTGCTGTGAGGGAACAAGCAGCGAGCGAGATCCATGTTATCGTTGATACAGTGTGCGGATAGCTCTTTTGTTTACTCTTACCAAGTTTATTCAGTGCAAAAAGCGGGCTCGTCCGGGATTTGAACCCGGGACCTCTCGCACCCTAAGCGAGAATC
Source organism: Silurus aristotelis (assembly GCF_946808225.1). Classification (NCBI taxonomy): domain Eukaryota; kingdom Metazoa; phylum Chordata; class Actinopteri; order Siluriformes; family Siluridae; genus Silurus; species Silurus aristotelis. Next base: position 25,192,764 of record NC_139585.1, read on the forward strand.
ATACCCCTAGACCAACGAGCCAAGGCGAAGCTGTGGAGCTCGATTTGCAACTGGAACGGCTCTGCACATGCCATTGAAGGGAAGGTGAGAACCCAACAGCTGGAGGTGCATGGTTCATTTTGTTGCCTGTTAGGCACAGTAAAATCCTGGATCAAAAAACCTGAATCATACCCCTAGACCAAAAGGCCTCCTTGTGGAAGAAGTGTCTACTGACATGTCACTGCATAGTTCATGTGCTTTGCTGGCATATGTCTTCAATTGAAACAAATAGAGAAAACTTTAAAGTGTCCAGACAAAGCTGCCCTCTGTATCTACAGGAAACAGACAGGGTTATTAGTGATTTGAACTACATTTAAACTTTTGTATTAAAATGTCACTGTACATTGCAAATACATGTCCCCTTTTCTCCATGCTGACACTTTGAAACAGTTGCTGTTGCTTTTGCTTTTAGAGTGCAGAGCAATGTAAGGGAGAATTGGTCCTTTTTTAAATCACTAATTATGTAGGGAATTGTTTTCTGGGTTCTCGTTGAAGAAAGTGTTATGGCATTGTGCTACCTAAAATGTAAGATAGTACTGAAAGGGAGATTTCAATAACAAAACAGAGTAATTTAAAAGTGTCCAGCCAATGATGCCCTCTACAACTATATGAGATGAAGGAGCTCTGCAGGAGAAGAGCTAGACTATTCAGTCTAACACTTGGCAGTAATTTACCACTGGAATGACACTACACCGTGCACATGTAGGTGAAGGGAAGGCGCGATCCAAACAGACAGAGGTTAAAGATTCCTTTTGTTTCTTTGTAATCTATTTACAGACTGTTCAGCATGAAACCAGAGTAATTCAAAGGTTGTCAGGCAATTATGTCGTCAATATATTAAAGGGAAGAAATGGCTCTCACTTGATTTAAAAGTTTTTTGTGCTATGAGGTAACAAGCACCAAGCGAGGACCAAGTTATCAGCGATACAGTTGTCTGATAGCGCTTGTTCAACCCAACAAAGGTTATTCAGTGTAAAACTTGGACTCGTCCCGGATTTGAACCCGGGACCTCTCGCACCCAAAGCGAGAATCATACCCCTAGACCAACGAGCCGGATGACGGGCTTACGGTTCAGCTCAAAGGTCGGTATGCCAAGGTAACATCAGAAAACTTCCACACAAGAGCAAGGTCTCTTCGAGAATTTGGTTGTTCCTGGACCACTAATGTAACAAGGAACCAAACGAGAACCAAGTAGTCACATTTCAAATTAATTCACCACTAGAGTGACACTATACCCTGCATATGCCATGGTGCTTCTTAAAAAGTAAGATAGTACTGAAAAGGAGATTTTAATAACAAAAACAGGGTAACCTCTAGGTGTCTAGGCAACACTGCACTCTATGACTGTGAGCGACGAAGCAGCTCTGTTGGAGAAGAGCTAGACTATTCAGTGTAACATTTGGCATTGATTTCCCACAGGAATGCCACTATACCCTGCACATGTAGGTGAAGGGAAGGCGAGATGCAAACAGCCAGAGGTCAAAGGTTCGTTTTGCTTCCTTTAAATTTATTTACAACCTGTTAAGCATAAAACCAAATTAGTAGATTTGGGAGAAGAAGCAACTTTTCCGGGATTTCAACGTCTTTGGTGCTGTGAGGGAACAAGCAGCGAGCGAGATCCATGTTATCGTTGATACAGTGTGCGGATAGCTCTTTTGTTTACTCTTACCAAGTTTATTCAGTGCAAAAAGCGGGCTCGTCCAGGATTTGAACCCGGGACCTCTCGCACCCTAAGCGAGAATCATACCCCTAGACCAACGAGCCAAGGCGAAGCTGTGGAGCTCGATTTGCAACTGGAACGGCTCTGCACATGCCGTTGAAGGGAAGGTGAGAACCCAACAGCTGGAGGTGCATGGTTCATTTTGTTGCCTGTTAGGCACAGTAAAATCCTGGATCAAAAAACCTGAATCATACCCCTAGACCAAAAGGCCTCCTTGTGGAAGAAGTGTCTACTGACATGTCACTGCATAGTTCATGTGCTTTGCTGGCATATGTCTTCAATTGAAACAAATAGAGAAAACTTTAAAGTGTCCAGACAAAGCTGCCCTCTGTATCTACAGGAAACAGACAGGGTTATTAGTGATTTGAACTACATTTAAACTTTTGTATTAAAATGTCACTGTACATTGCAAATACATGTCCCCTTTTCTCCATGCTGACACTTTGAAACAGTTGCTGTTGCTTTTGCTTTTAGAGTGCAGAGCAATGTAAGGGAGAATTGGTCCTTTTTTAAATCACTAATTATGTAGGGAATTGTTTTCTGGGTTCTCGTTGAAGAAAGTGTTATGGCATTGTGCTACCTAAAATGTAAGATAGTACTGAAAGGGAGATTTCAATAACAAAACAGAGTAATTTAAAAGTGTCCAGCCAATGATGCCCTCTACAACTATATGAGATGAAGGAGCTCTGCAGGAGAAGAGCTAGACTATTCAGTCTAACACTTGGCAGTAATTTACCACTGGAATGACACTACACCGTGCACATGTAGGTGAAGGGAAGGCGCGATCCAAACAGACAGAGGTTCAAGATTCCTTTTGTTTCTTTGTAATCTATTTACAGACTGTTCAGCATGAAACCAGAGTAATTCAAAGGTTGTCAGGCAATTATGTCGTCAATATATTAAAGGGAAGAAATGGCTCTCACTTGATTTAAAAGTTTTTTGTGCTATGAGGTAACAAGCACCAAGCGAGGACCAAGTTATCAGCGATACAGTTGTCTGATAGCGCTTGTTCAACCCAACAAAGGTTATTCAGTGTAAAACTTGGGCTCGTCCAGGATTTGAACCCGGGACCTCTCGCACCCAAAGCGAGAATCATACCCCTAGACCAACGAGCCGGATGACGGGCTTACGGTTCAGCTCAAAGGTCGGTATGCCAAGGTAACATCAGAAAACTTACACACAAGAGCAAGGTCTCTTCGAGAATTTGGTTGTTTCTGGACCACTTATGTAACAAGGAACCAAACGAGAACCAAGTAGTCACATTTCAAATTAATTCACCACTAGAGTGACACTATACCCTGCATATGCCATGGTGCTTCTTAAAAAGTAAGATAGTACTGAAATGGAGATTTTAATAACAAAAACAGGGTAACCTAAAGGTGTCTAGGCAACACTGCACTCTATGACTGTAAGCGACGAAGCAGCTCTGTTGGAGAAGAGCTAGACTATTCAGTGTAACATTTGGCATTGATTTCCCACAGGAATGCCACTATACCCTGCACATGTAGGTGAAGGGAAGGCGAGATCCAAACAGCCAGAGGTCAAAGGTTCGTTTTGCTTCCTTTAAATTTATTTACAACCTGTTAAGCATAAAACCAAATTAGTAGATTTGGGAGAAGAAGCAACTTTTCCGGGATTTCAACGTCTTTGGTGCTGTGAGGGAACAAGCAGCGAGCGAGATCCATGTTATCGTCGATACAGTGTGCGGATAGCTCTTTTGTTTACTCTTACCAAGTTTATTCAGTGCAAAAAGCGGGCTCGTCCGGGATTTGAACCCGGGACCTCTCGCACCCTACGCGAGAATCATACCCCTAGACCAACGAGCCAAGGCGAAGCTGTGGAGCTCGATTTGCAACTGGAACGGCTCTGCACATGCCGTTGAAGGAAAGGTGAGAACCCAACAGCTGGAGGTGCATGGTTCATTTTGTTGCCTGTTAGGCACAGTAAAATCCTGGATCAAAAAACCTGAATCATACCCCTAGACCAAAAGGTCTCCTTGTGGAAGAAGTGTCTACTGACATGTCACTGCATAGTTCATGTGCTTTGCTGGCATATGTCTTCAATTGAAACAAATAGAGAAAACTTTAAAGTGTCCAGACAAAGCTGCCCTCTGTAACTACAGGAAACAGACAGGGTTGTTAGTGATTTGAACTTCATTTAAACTTTTGTATTAAAATGTCACTGTACATTGCAAATACATGTCTCCTTTTCTCCATGCTGACACTTTGAAACAGTTGCTGTTGCTTTTGCTTTTAGAGTGCAGAGCAATGTAAGGGAGAATTGGTCCTATTTCAAATCACTAATTATGTAGGGAATTGTTTTCTGGGTTCTCGTTGAAGAAAGTGTTATGGCATTGTGCTACCTAAAATGTAAGATAGTACTGAAAGGGAGATTTCAATAACAAAAACAGAGTAATTTAAAAGTGTCCAGCCAATGATGCCCTCTACAACTATATAAGATGAAGGAGCTCTGCAGGAGAAGAGCTAGACTATTCAGTCTAACACTTGGCAGTAATTTACCACTGGAATGACACTACACCGTGCACATGTAGGTGAAGGGAAGGCGCGATCCAAACAGACAGAGGTTCAAGATTCCTTTTGTTTCTTTGTAATCTATTTACAGACTGTTCAGCATGAAACCAGAGTAATTCAAAGGTTGTCAGGCAATTATGTCGTCAATATATTAAAGGGAAGAAATGGCTCTCACTTGATTTAAAAGTTTTTTGTGCTATGAGGTAACAAGCACCAAGCGAGGACCAAGTTATCAGCGATACAGTTGTCTGATAGCGCTTGTTCAACCCAACAAAGGTTATTCAGTGTAAAACTTGGGCTCGTCCGGGATTTGAACCCGGGACCTCTCGCACCCAAAGCGAGAATCATACCCCTAGACCAACGAGCCGGATGACGGGCTTACGGTTCAGCTCAAAGGTCGGTATGCCAAGGTAACATCAGAAAACTTCCACACAAGAGCAAGGTCTCTTCGAGAATTTGGTTGTTTCTGGACCACTTATGTAACAAGGAACCAAACGAGAACCAAGTAGTCACATTTCAAATTAATTCACCACTAGAGTGACACTATACCCTGCATATGCCATGGTGCTTCTTAAAAAGTAAGATAGTACTGAAATGGAGATTTTAATAACAAAAACAGGGTAACCTAAAGGTGTCTAGGCAACACTGCACTCTATGACTGTAAGCGACGAAGCAGCTCTGTTGGAGAAGAGCTAGACTATTCAGTGTAACATTTGGCATTGATTTCCCACAGGAATGCCACTATACCCTGCACATGTAGGTGAAGGGAAGGCGAGATCCAAACAGCCAGAGGTCCAAGGTTCGTTTTGCTTCCTTTAAATTTATTTACAACCTGTTAAGCATAAAACCAAATTAGTAGATTTGGGAGAAGAAGCAACTTTTCCGGGATTTCAACGTCTTTGGTGCTGTGAGGGAACAAGCAGCGAGCGAGATCCATGTTATCGTCGATACAGTGTGCGGATAGCTCTTTTGTTTACTCTTACCAAGTTTATTCAGTGCAAAAAGCGGGCTCGTCCGGGATTTGAACCCGGGACCTCTCGCACCCTACGCGAGAATCATACCCCTAGACCAACGAGCCAAGGCGAAGCTGTGGAGCTCGATTTGCAACTGGAACGGCTCTGCACATGCCGTTGAAGGAAAGGTGAGAACCCAACAGCTGGAGGTGCATGGTTCATTTTGTTGCCTGTTAGGCACAGTAAAATCCTGGATCAAAAAACCTGAATCATACCCCTAGACCAAAAGGTCTCCTTGTGGAAGAAGTGTCTACTGACATGTCACTGCATAGTTCATGTGCTTTGCTGGCATATGTCTTCAATTGAAACAAATAGAGAAAACTTTAAAGTGTCCAGACAAAGCTGCCCTCTGTAACTACAGGAAACAGACAGGGTTGTTAGTGATTTGAACTTCATTTAAACTTTTGTATTAAAATGTCACTGTACATTGCAAATACATGTCTCCTTTTCTCCATGCTGACACTTTGAAACAGTTGCTGTTGCTTTTGCTTTTAGAGTGCAGAGCAATGTAAGGGAGAATTGGTCCTATTTCAAATCACTAATTATGTAGGGAATTGTTTTCTGGGTTCTCGTTGAAGAAAGTGTTATGGCATTGTGCTACCTAAAATGTAAGATAGTATTGAAAGGGAGATTTCAATAACAAAAACAGAGTAATTTAAAAGTGTCCAGCCAATGATGCCCTCTACAACTATATAAGATGAAGGAGCTCTGCAGGAGAAGAGCTAGACTATTCAGTCTAACACTTGGCAGTAATTTACCACTGGAATGACACTACACCGTGCACATGTAGGTGAAGGGAAGGCGCGATCCAAACAGACAGAGGTTCAAGATTCCTTTTGTTTCTTTGTAATCTATTTACAGACTGTTCAGCATGAAACCAGAGTAATTCAAAGGTTGTCAGGCAATTATGTCGTCAATATATTAAAGGGAAGAAATGGCTCTCACTTGATTTAAAAGTTTTTTGTGCTATGAGGTAACAAGCACCAAGCGAGGACCAAGTTATCAGCGATACAGTTGTCTGATAGCGCTTGTTCAACCCAACAAAGGTTATTCAGTGTAAAACTTGGGCTCGTCCAGGATTTGAACCCGGGACCTCTCGCACCCAAAGCGAGAATCATACCCCTAGACCAACGAGCCGGATGACGGGCTTACGGTTCAGCTCAAAGGTCGGTATGCCAAGGTAACATCAGAAAACTTACACACAAGAGCAAGGTCTCTTCGAGAATTTGGTTGTTTCTGGACCACTTATGTAACAAGGAACCAAACGAGAACCAAGTAGTCACATTTCAAATTAATTCACCACTAGAGTGACACTATACCCTGCATATGCCATGGTGCTTCTTAAAAAGTAAGATAGTACTGAAATGGAGATTTTAATAACAAAAACAGGGTAACCTAAAGGTGTCTAGGCAACACTGCACTCTATGACTGTAAGCGACGAAGCAGCTCTGTTGGAGAAGAGCTAGACTATTCAGTGTAACATTTGGCATTGATTTCCCACAGGAATGCCACTATACCCTGCACATGTAGGTGAAGGGAAGGCGAGATCCAAACAGCCAGAGGTCAAAGGTTCGTTTTGCTTCCTTTAAATTTATTTACAACCTGTTAAGCATAAAACCAAATTAGTAGATTTGGGAGAAGAAGCAACTTTTCCGGGATTTCAACGTCTTTGGTGCTGTGAGGGAACAAGCAGCGAGCGAGATCCATGTTATCGTCGATACAGTGTGCGGATAGCTCTTTTGTTTACTCTTACCAAGTTTATTCAGTGCAAAAAGCGGGCTCGTCCGGGATTTGAACCCGGGACCTCTCGCACCCTACGCGAGAATCATACCCCTAGACCAACGAGCCAAGGCGAAGCTGTGGAGCTCGATTTGCAACTGGAACGGCTCTGCACATGCCGTTGAAGGAAAGGTGAGAACCCAACAGCTGGAGGTGCATGGTTCATTTTGTTGCCTGTTAGGCACAGTAAAATCCTGGATCAAAAAACCTGAATCATACCCCTAGACCAAAAGGTCTCCTTGTGGAAGAAGTGTCTACTGACATGTCACTGCATAGTTCATGTGCTTTGCTGGCATATGTCTTCAATTGAAACAAATAGAGAAAACTTTAAAGTGTCCAGACAAAGCTGCCCTCTGTAACTACAGGAAACAGACAGGGTTGTTAGTGATTTGAACTTCATTTAAACTTTTGTATTAAAATGTCACTGTACATTGCAAATACATGTCTCCTTTTCTCCATGCTGACACTTTGAAACAGTTGCTGTTGCTTTTGCTTTTAGAGTGCAGAGCAATGTAAGGGAGAATTGGTCCTATTTCAAATCACTAATTATGTAGGGAATTGTTTTCTGGGTTCTCGTTGAAGAAAGTGTTATGGCATTGTGCTACCTAAAATGTAAGATAGTACTGAAAGGGAGATTTCAATAACAAAAACAGAGTAATTTAAAAGTGTCCAGCCAATGATGCCCTCTACAACTATATAAGATGAAGGAGCTCTGCAGGAGAAGAGCTAGACTATTCAGTCTAACACTTGGCAGTAATTTACCACTGGAATGACACTACACCGTGCACATGTAGGTGAAGGGAAGGCGCGATCCAAACAGACAGAGGTTCAAGATTCCTTTTGTTTCTTTGTAATCTATTTACAGACTGTTCAGCATGAAACCAGAGTAATTCAAAGGTTGTCAGGCAATTATGTCGTCAATATATTAAAGGGAAGAAATGGCTCTCACTTGATTTAAAAGTTTTTTGTGCTATGAGGTAACAAGCACCAAGCGAGGACCAAGTTATCAGCGATACAGTTGTCTGATAGCGCTTGTTCAACCCAACAAAGGTTATTCAGTGTAAAACTTGGGCTCGTCCAGGATTTGAACCCGGGACCTCTCGCACCCAAAGCGAGAATCATACCCCTAGACCAACGAGCCGGATGACGGGCTTACGGTTCAGCTCAAAGGTCGGTATGCCAAGGTAACATCAGAAAACTTCCACACAAGAGCAAGGTCTCTTCGAGAATTTGGTTGTTTCTGGACCACTTATGTAACAAGGAACCAAACGAGAACCAAGTAGTCACATTTCAAATTAATTCACCACTAGAGTGACACTATACCCTGCATATGCCATGGTGCTTCTTAAAAAGTAAGATAGTACTGAAATGGAGATTTTAATAACAAAAACAGGGTAACCTAAAGGTGTCTAGGCAACACTGCACTCTATGACTGTAAGCGACGAAGCAGCTCTGTTGGAGAAGAGCTAGACTATTCAGTGTAACATTTGGCATTGATTTCCCACAGGAATGCCACTATACCCTGCACATGTAGGTGAAGGGAAGGCGAGATCCAAACAGCCAGAGGTCAAAGGTTCGTTTTGCTTCCTTTAAATTTATTTACAACCTGTTAAGCATAAAACCAAATTAGTAGATTTGGGAGAAGAAGCAACTTTTCCGGGATTTCAACGTCTTTGGTGCTGTGAGGGAACAAGCAGCGAGCGAGATCCATGTTATCGTCGATACAGTGTGCGGATAGCTCTTTTGTTTACTCTTACCAAGTTTATTCAGTGCAAAAAGCGGGCTCGTCCGGGATTTGAACCCGGGACCTCTCGCACCCTACGCGAGAATCATACCCCTAGACCAACGAGCCAAGGCGAAGCTGTGGAGCTCGATTTGCAACTGGAACGGCTCTGCACATGCCGTTGAAGGAAAGGTGAGAACCCAACAGCTGGAGGTGCATGGTTCATTTTGTTGCCTGTTAGGCACAGTAAAATCCTGGATCAAAAAACCTGAATCATACCCCTAGACCAAAAGGTCTCCTTGTGGAAGAAGTGTCTACTGACATGTCACTGCATAGTTCATGTGCTTTGCTGGCATATGTCTTCAATTGAAACAAATAGAGAAAACTTTAAAGTGTCCAGACAAAGCTGCCCTCTGTAACTACAGGAAACAGACAGGGTTATTAGTGATTTGAACTACATTTAAACTTTTGTATTAAAATGTCACTGTACATTGCAAATACATGTCCCCTTTTCTCCATGCTGACACTTTGAAACAGTTGCTGTTGCTTTTGCTTTTAGAGTGCAGAGCAATGTAAGGGAGAATTGGTCCTATTTCAAATCACTAATTATGTAGGGAATTGTTTTCTGGGTTCTCGTTGAAGAAAGTGTTATGGCATTGTGCTACCTAAAATGTAAGATAGTACTGAAAGGGAGATTTCAATAACAAAAACAGAGTAATTTAAAAGTGTCCAGCCAATGATGCCCTCTACAACTATATAAGATGAAGGAGCTCTGCAGGAGAAGAGCTAGACTATTCAGTCTAACACTTGGCAGTAATTTACCACTGGAATGACACTACACCGTGCACATGTAGGTGAAGGGAAGGCGCGATCCAAACAGACAGAGGTTCAAGATTCCTTTTGTTTCTTTGTAATCTATTTACAGACTGTTCAGCATGAAACCAGAGTAATTCAAAGGTTGTCAGGCAATTATGTCGTCAATATATTAAAGGGAAGAAATGGCTCTCACTTGATTTAAAAGTTTTTTGTGCTATGAGGTAACAAGCACCAAACGAGGACCAAGTTATCAGCGATACAGTTGTCTGATAGCGCTTGTTCAACCCAACAAAGGTTATTCAGTGTAAAACTTGGGCTCGTCCAGGATTTGAACCCGGGACCTCTCGCACCCAAAGCGAGAATCATACCCCTAGACCAACGAGCCGGATGACGGGCTTACGGTTCAGCTCAAAGGTCGGTATGCCAAGGTAACATCAGAAAACTTCCACACAAGAGCAAGGTCTCTTCGAGAATTTGGTTGTTTCTGGACCACTTATGTAACAAGGAACCAAACGAGAACCAAGTAGTCACATTTCAAATTAATTCACCACTAGAGTGACACTATACCCTGCATATGCCATGGTGCTTCTTAAAAAGTAAGATAGTACTGAAATGGAGATTTTAATAACAAAAACAGGGTAACCTAAAGGTGTCTAGGCAACACTGCACTCTATGACTGTAAGCGACGAAGCAGCTCTGTTGGAGAAGAGCTAGACTATTCAGTGTAACATTTGGCATTGATTTCCCACAGGAATGCCACTATACCCTGCACATGTAGGTGAAGGGAAGGCGAGATGCAAACAGCCAGAGGTCAAAGGTTCGTTTTGCTTCCTTTAAATTTATTTACAACCTGTTAAGCATAAAACCAAATTAGTAGATTTGGGAGAAGAAGCAACTTTTCCGGGATTTCAACGTCTTTGGTGCTGTGAGGGAACAAGCAGCGAGCGAGATCCATGTTATCGTTGATACAGTGTGCGGATAGCTCTTTTGTTTACTCTTACCAAGTTTATTCAGTGCAAAAAGCGGGCTCGTCCAGGATTTGAACCCGGGACCTCTCGCACCCTAAGCGAGAATCATACCCCTAGACCAACGAGCCAAGGCGAAGCTGTGGAGCTCGATTTGCAACTGGAACGGCTCTGCACATGCCGTTGAAGGGAAGGTGAGAACCCAACAGCTGGAGGTGCATGGTTCATTTTGTTGCCTGTTAGGCACAGTAAAATCCTGGATCAAAAAACCTGAATCATACCCCTAGACCAAAAGGCCTCCTTGTGGAAGAAGTGTCTACTGACATGTCACTGCATAGTTCATGTGCTTTGCTGGCATATGTCTTCAATTGAAACAAATAGAGAAAACTTTAAAGTGTCCAGACAAAGCTGCCCTCTGTATCTACAGGAAACAGACAGGGTTATTAGTGATTTGAACTACATTTAAACTTTTGTATTAAAATGTCACTGTACATTGCAAATACATGTCCCCTTTTCTCCATGCTGACACTTTGAAACAGTTGCTGTTGCTTTTGCTTTTAGAGTGCAGAGCAATGTAAGGGAGAATTGGTCCTTTTTTAAATCACTAATTATGTAGGGAATTGTTTTCTGGGTTCTCGTTGAAGAAAGTGTTATGGCATTGTGCTACCTAAAATGTAAGATAGTACTGAAAGGGAGATTTCAATAACAAAACAGAGTAATTTAAAAGTGTCCAGCCAATGATGCCCTCTACAACTATATGAGATGAAGGAGCTCTGCAGGAGAAGAGCTAGACTATTCAGTCTAACACTTGGCAGTAATTTACCACTGGAATGACACTACACCGTGCACATGTAGGTGAAGGGAAGGCGCGATCCAAACAGACAGAGGTTCAAGATTCCTTTTGTTTCTTTGTAATCTATTTACAGACTGTTCAGCATGAAACCAGAGTAATTCAAAGGTTGTCAGGCAATTATGTCGTCAATATATTAAAGGGAAGAAATGGCTCTCACTTGATTTAAAAGTTTTTTGTGCTATGAGGTAACAAGCACCAAGCGAGGACCAAGTTATCAGCGATACAGTTGTCTGATAGCGCTTGTTCAACCCAACAAAGGTTATTCAGTGTAAAACTTGGGCTCGTCCAGGATTTGAACCCGGGACCTCTCGCACCCAAAGCGAGAATCATACCCCTAGACCAACGAGCCGGATGACGGGCTTACGGTTCAGCTCAAAGGTCGGTATGCCAAGGTAACATCAGAAAACTTACACACAAGAGCAAGGTCTCTTCGAGAATTTGGTTGTTTCTGGACCACTTATGTAACAAGGAACCAAACGAGAACCAAGTAGTCACATTTCAAATTAATTCACCACTAGAGTGACACTATACCCTGCATATGCCATGGTGCTTCTTAAAAAGTAAGATAGTACTGAAATGGAGATTTTAATAACAAAAACAGGGTAACCTAAAGGTGTCTAGGCAACACTGCACTCTATGACTGTAAGCGACGAAGCAGCTCTGTTGGAGAAGAGCTAGACTATTCAGTGTAACATTTGGCATTGATTTCCCACAGGAATGCCACTATACCCTGCACATGTAGGTGAAGGGAAGGCGAGATCCAAACAGCCAGAGGTCAAAGGTTCGTTTTGCTTCCTTTAAATTTATTTACAACCTGTTAAGCATAAAACCAAATTAGTAGATTTGGGAGAAGAAGCAACTTTTCCGGGATTTCAACGTCTTTGGTGCTGTGAGGGAACAAGCAGCGAGCGAGATCCATGTTATCGTCGATACAGTGTGCGGATAGCTCTTTTGTTTACTCTTACCAAGTTTATTCAGTGCAAAAAGCGGGCTCGTCCGGGATTTGAACCCGGGACCTCTCGCACCCTACGCGAGAATCATACCCCTAGACCAACGAGCCAAGGCGAAGCTGTGGAGCTCAATTTGCAACTGGAACGGCTCTGCACATGCCGTTGAAGGAAAGGTGAGAACCCAACAGCTGGAGGTGCATGGTTCATTTTGTTGCCTGTTAGGCACAGTAAAATCCTGGATCAAAAAACCTGAATCATACCCCTAGACCAAAAGGTCTCCTTGTGGAAGAAGTGTCTACTGACATGTCACTGCATAGTTCATGTGCTTTGCTGGCATATGTCTTCAATTGAAACAAATAGAGAAAACTTTAAAGTGTCCAGACAAAGCTGCCCTCTGTAACTACAGGAAACAGACAGGGTTGTTAGTGATTTGAACTTCATTTAAACTTTTGTATTAAAATGTCACTGTACATTGCAAATACATGTCTCCTTTTCTCCATGCTGACACTTTGAAACAGTTGCTGTTGCTTTTGCTTTTAGAGTGCAGAGCAATGTAAGGGAGAATTGGTCCTATTTCAAATCACTAATTATGTAGGGAATTGTTTTCTGGGTTCTCGTTGAAGAAAGTGTTATGGCATTGTGCTACCTAAAATGTAAGATAGTACTGAAAGGGAGATTTCAATAACAAAAACAGAGTAATTTAAAAGTGTCCAGCCAATGATGCCCTCTACAACTATATAAGATGAAGGAGCTCTGCAGGAGAAGAGCTAGACTATTCAGTCTAACACTTGGCAGTAATTTACCACTGGAATGACACTACACCGTGCACATGTAGGTGAAGGGAAGGCGCGATCCAAACAGACAGAGGTTCAAGATTCCTTTTGTTTCTTTGTAATCTATTTACAGACTGTTCAGCATGAAACCAGAGTAATTCAAAGGTTGTCAGGCAATTATGTCGTCAATATATTAAAGGGAAGAAATGGCTCTCACTTGATTTAAAAGTTTTTTGTGCTATGAGGTAACAAGCACCAAGCGAGGACCAAGTTATCAGCGATACAGTTGTCTGATAGCGCTTGTTCAACCCAACAAAGGTTATTCAGTGTAAAACTTGGGCTCGTCCAGGATTTGAACCCGGGACCTCTCGCACCCAAAGCGAGAATCATACCCCTAGACCAACGAGCCGGATGACGGGCTTACGGTTCAGCTCAAAGGTCGGTATGCCAAGGTAACATCAGAAAACTTCCACACAAGAGCAAGGTCTCTTCGAGAATTTGGTTGTTTCTGGACCACTTATGTAACAAGGAACCAAACGAGAACCAAGTAGTCACATTTCAAATTAATTCACCACTAGAGTGACACTATACCCTGCATATGCCATGGTGCTTCTTAAAAAGTAAGATAGTACTGAAATGGAGATTTTAATAACAAAAACAGGGTAACCTAAAGGTGTCTAGGCAACACTGCACTCTATGACTGTAAGCGACGAAGCAGCTCTGTTGGAGAAGAGCTAGACTATTCAGTGTAACATTTGGCATTGATTTCCCACAGGAATGCCACTATACCCTGCACATGTAGGTGAAGGGAAGGCGAGATCCAAACAGCCAGAGGTCCAAGGTTCGTTTTGCTTCCTTTAAATTTATTTACAACCTGTTAAGCATAAAACCAAATTAGTAGATTTGGGAGAAGAAGCAACTTTTCCGGGATTTCAACGTCTTTGGTGCTGTGAGGGAACAAGCAGCGAGCGAGATCCATGTTATCGTCGATACAGTGTGCGGATAGCTCTTTTGTTTACTCTTACCAAGTTTATTCAGTGCAAAAAGCGGGCTCGTCCGGGATTTGAACCCGGGACCTCTCGCACCCTACGCGAGAATCATACCCCTAGACCAACGAGCCAAGGCGAAGCTGTGGAGCTCGATTTGCAACTGGAACGGCTCTGCACATGCCGTTGAAGGAAAGGTGAGAACCCAACAGCTGGAGGTGCATGGTTCATTTTGTTGCCTGTTAGGCACAGTAAAATCCTGGATCAAAAAACCTGAATCATACCCCTAGACCAAAAGGTCTCCTTGTGGAAGAAGTGTCTACTGACATGTCACTGCATAGTTCATGTGCTTTGCTGGCATATGTCTTCAATTGAAACAAATAGAGAAAACTTTAAAGTGTCCAGACAAAGCTGCCCTCTGTAACTACAGGAAACAGACAGGGTTGTTAGTGATTTGAACTTCATTTAAACTTTTGTATTAAAATGTCACTGTACATTGCAAATACATGTCTCCTTTTCTCCATGCTGACACTTTGAAACAGTTGCTGTTGCTTTTGCTTTTAGAGTGCAGAGCAATGTAAGGGAGAATTGGTCCTATTTCAAATCACTAATTATGTAGGGAATTGTTTTCTGGGTTCTCGTTGAAGAAAGTGTTATGGCATTGTGCTACCTAAAATGTAAGATAGTATTGAAAGGGAGATTTCAATAACAAAAACAGAGTAATTTAAAAGTGTCCAGCCAATGATGCCCTCTACAACTATATAAGATGAAGGAGCTCTGCAGGAGAAGAGCTAGACTATTCAGTCTAACACTTGGCAGTAATTTACCACTGGAATGACACTACACCGTGCACATGTAGGTGAAGGGAAGGCGCGATCCAAACAGACAGAGGTTCAAGATTCCTTTTGTTTCTTTGTAATCTATTTACAGACTGTTCAGCATGAAACCAGAGTAATTCAAAGGTTGTCAGGCAATTATGTCGTCAATATATTAAAGGGAAGAAATGGCTCTCACTTGATTTAAAAGTTTTTTGTGCTATGAGGTAACAAGCACCAAGCGAGGACCAAGTTATCAGCGATACAGTTGTCTGATAGCGCTTGTTCAACCCAACAAAGGTTATTCAGTGTAAAACTTGGGCTCGTCCAGGATTTGAACCCGGGACCTCTCGCACCCAAAGCGAGAATCATACCCCTAGACCAACGAGCCGGATGACGGGCTTACGGTTCAGCTCAAAGGTCGGTATGCCAAGGTAACATCAGAAAACTTCCACACAAGAGCAAGGTCTCTTCGAGAATTTGGTTGTTTCTGGACCACTTATGTAACAAGGAACCAAACGAGAACCAAGTAGTCACATTTCAAATTAATTCACCACTAGAGTGACACTATACCCTGCATATGCCATGGTGCTTCTTAAAAAGTAAGATAGTACTGAAATGGAGATTTTAATAACAAAAACAGGGTAACCTAAAGGTGTCTAGGCAACACTGCACTCTATGACTGTAAGCGACGAAGCAGCTCTGTTGGAGAAGAGCTAGACTATTCAGTGTAACATTTGGCATTGATTTCCCACAGGAATGCCACTATACCCTGCACATGTAGGTGAAGGGAAGGCGAGATCCAAACAGCCAGAGGTCAAAGGTTCGTTTTGCTTCCTTTAAATTTATTTACAACCTGTTAAGCATAAAACCAAATTAGTAGATTTGGGAGAAGAAGCAACTTTTCCGGGATTTCAACGTCTTTGGTGCTGTGAGGGAACAAGCAGCGAGCGAGATCCATGTTATCGTCGATACAGTGTGCGGATAGCTCTTTTGTTTACTCTTACCAAGTTTATTCAGTGCAAAAAGCGGGCTCGTCCGGGATTTGAACCCGGGACCTCTCGCACCCTACGCGAGAATCATACCCCTAGACCAACGAGCCAAGGCGAAGCTGTGGAGCTCGATTTGCAACTGGAACGGCTCTGCACATGCCGTTGAAGGAAAGGTGAGAACCCAACAGCTGGAGGTGCATGGTTCATTTTGTTGCCTGTTAGGCACAGTAAAATCCTGGATCAAAAAACCTGAATCATACCCCTAGACCAAAAGGTCTCCTTGTGGAAGAAGTGTCTACTGACATGTCACTGCATAGTTCATGTGCTTTGCTGGCATATGTCTTCAATTGAAACAAATAGAGAAAACTTTAAAGTGTCCAGACAAAGCTGCCCTCTGTAACTACAGGAAACAGACAGGGTTGTTAGTGATTTGAACTTCATTTAAACTTTTGTATTAAAATGTCACTGTACATTGCAAATACATGTCTCCTTTTCTCCATGCTGACACTTTGAAACAGTTGCTGTTGCTTTTGCTTTTAGAGTGCAGAGCAATGTAAGGGAGAATTGGTCCTATTTCAAATCACTAATTATGTAGGGAATTGTTTTCTGGGTTCTCGTTGAAGAAAGTGTTATGGCATTGTGCTACCTAAAATGTAAGATAGTACTGAAAGGGAGATTTCAATAACAAAAACAGAGTAATTTAAAAGTGTCCAGCCAATGATGCCCTCTACAACTATATAAGATGAAGGAGCTCTGCAGGAGAAGAGCTAGACTATTCAGTCTAACACTTGGCAGTAATTTACCACTGGAATGACACTACACCGTGCACATGTAGGTGAAGGGAAGGCGCGATCCAAACAGACAGAGGTTCAAGATTCCTTTTGTTTCTTTGTAATCTATTTACAGACTGTTCAGCATGAAACCAGAGTAATTCAAAGGTTGTCAGGCAATTATGTCGTCAATATATTAAAGGGAAGAAATGGCTCTCACTTGATTTAAAAGTTTTTTGTGCTATGAGGTAACAAGCACCAAGCGAGGACCAAGTTATCAGCGATACAGTTGTCTGATAGCGCTTGTTCAACCCAACAAAGGTTATTCAGTGTAAAACTTGGGCTCGTCCAGGATTTGAACCCGGGACCTCTCGCACCCAAAGCGAGAATCATACCCCTAGACTAACGAGCCGGATGACGGGCTTACGGTTCAGCTCAAAGGTCGGTATGCCAAGGTAACATCAGAAAACTTACACACAAGAGCAAGGTCTCTTCGAGAATTTGGTTGTTTCTGGACCACTTATGTAACAAGGAACCAAACGAGAACCAAGTAGTCACATTTCAAATTAATTCACCACTAGAGTGACACTATACCCTGCATATGCCATGGTGCTTCTTAAAAAGTAAGATAGTACTGAAATGGAGATTTTAATAACAAAAACAGGGTAACCTAAAGGTGTCTAGGCAACACTGCACTCTATGACTGTAAGCGACGAAGCAGCTCTGTTGGAGAAGAGCTAGACTATTCAGTGTAACATTTGGCATTGATTTCCCACAGGAATGCCACTATACCCTGCACATGTAGGTGAAGGGAAGGCGAGATCCAAACAGCCAGAGGTCAAAGGTTCGTTTTGCTTCCTTTAAATTTATTTACAACCTGTTAAGCATAAAACCAAATTAGTAGATTTGGGAGAAGAAGCAACTTTTCCGGGATTTCAACGTCTTTGGTGCTGTGAGGGAACAAGCAGCGAGCGAGATCCATGTTATCGTCGATACAGTGTGCGGATAGCTCTTTTGTTTACTCTTACCAAGTTTATTCAGTGCAAAAAGCGGGCTCGTCCGGGATTTGAACCCGGGACCTCTCGCACCCTACGCGAGAATCATACCCCTAGACCAACGAGCCAAGGCGAAGCTGTGGAGCTCGATTTGCAACTGGAACGGCTCTGCACATGCCGTTGAAGGAAAGGTGAGAACCCAACAGCTGGAGGTGCATGGTTCATTTTGTTGCCTGTTAGGCACAGTAAAATCCTGGATCAAAAAACCTGAATCATACCCCTAGACCAAAAGGTCTCCTTGTG
Source organism: Silurus aristotelis (assembly GCF_946808225.1). NCBI lineage: Eukaryota > Metazoa > Chordata > Actinopteri > Siluriformes > Siluridae > Silurus > Silurus aristotelis. Next base: position 25,210,787 of record NC_139585.1, read on the forward strand.
GAAGAAGTGTCTACTGACATGTCACTGCATAGTTCATGTGCTTTGCTGGCATATGTCTTCAATTGAAACAAATAGAGAAAACTTTAAAGTGTCCAGACAAAGCTGCCCTCTGTAACTACAGGAAACAGACAGGGTTGTTAGTGATTTGAACTTCATTTAAACTTTTGTATTAAAATGTCACTGTACATTGCAAATACATGTCTCCTTTTCTCCATGCTGACACTTTGAAACAGTTGCTGTTGCTTTTGCTTTTAGAGTGCAGAGCAATGTAAGGGAGAATTGGTCCTATTTCAAATCACTAATTATGTAGGGAATTGTTTTCTGGGTTCTCGTTGAAGAAAGTGTTATGGCATTGTGCTACCTAAAATGTAAGATAGTACTGAAAGGGAGATTTCAATAACAAAAACAGAGTAATTTAAAAGTGTCCAGCCAATGATGCCCTCTACAACTATATAAGATGAAGGAGCTCTGCAGGAGAAGAGCTAGACTATTCAGTCTAACACTTGGCAGTAATTTACCACTGGAATGACACTACACCGTGCACATGTAGGTGAAGGGAAGGCGCGATCCAAACAGACAGAGGTTCAAGATTCCTTTTGTTTCTTTGTAATCTATTTACAGACTGTTCAGCATGAAACCAGAGTAATTCAAAGGTTGTCAGGCAATTATGTCGTCAATATATTAAAGGGAAGAAATGGCTCTCACTTGATTTAAAAGTTTTTTGTGCTATGAGGTAACAAGCACCAAACGAGGACCAAGTTATCAGCGATACAGTTGTCTGATAGCGCTTGTTCAACCCAACAAAGGTTATTCAGTGTAAAACTTGGGCTCGTCCAGGATTTGAACCCGGGACCTCTCGCACCCAAAGCGAGAATCATACCCCTAGACCAACGAGCCGGATGACGGGCTTACGGTTCAGCTCAAAGGTCGGTATGCCAAGGTAACATCAGAAAACTTCCACACAAGAGCAAGGTCTCTTCGAGAATTTGGTTGTTTCTGGACCACTTATGTAACAAGGAACCAAACGAGAACCAAGTAGTCACATTTCAAATTAATTCACCACTAGAGTGACACTATACCCTGCATATGCCATGGTGCTTCTTAAAAAGTAAGATAGTACTGAAATGGAGATTTTAATAACAAAAACAGGGTAACCTAAAGGTGTCTAGGCAACACTGCACTCTATGACTGTAAGCGACGAAGCAGCTCTGTTGGAGAAGAGCTAGACTATTCAGTGTAACATTTGGCATTGATTTCCCACAGGAATGCCACTATACCCTGCACATGTAGGTGAAGGGAAGGCGAGATCCAAACAGCCAGAGGTCAAAGGTTCGTTTTGCTTCCTTTAAATTTATTTACAACCTGTTAAGCATAAAACCAAATTAGTAGATTTGGGAGAAGAAGCAACTTTTCCGGGATTTCAACGTCTTTGGTGCTGTGAGGGAACAAGCAGCGAGCGAGATCCATGTTATCGTCGATACAGTGTGCGGATAGCTCTTTTGTTTACTCTTACCAAGTTTATTCAGTGCAAAAAGCGGGCTCGTCCGGGATTTGAACCCGGGACCTCTCGCACCCTACGCGAGAATCATACCCCTAGACCAACGAGCCAAGGCGAAGCTGTGGAGCTCGATTTGCAACTGGAACGGCTCTGCACATGCCGTTGAAGGAAAGGTGAGAACCCAACAGCTGGAGGTGCATGGTTCATTTTGTTGCCTGTTAGGCACAGTAAAATCCTGGATCAAAAAACCTGAATCATACCCCTAGACCAAAAGGTCTCCTTGTGGAAGAAGTGTCTACTGACATGTTACTGCATAGTTCATGTGCTTTGCTGGCATATGTCTTCAATTGAAACAAATAGAGAAAACTTTAAAGTGTCCAGACAAAGCTGCCCTCTGTAACTACAGGAAACAGACAGGGTTGTTAGTGATTTGAACTTCATTTAAACTTTTGTATTAAAATGTCACTGTACATTGCAAATACATGTCTCCTTTTCTCCATGCTGACACTTTGAAACAGTTGCTGTTGCTTTTGCTTTTAGAGTGCAGAGCAATGTAAGGGAGAATTGGTCCTATTTCAAATCACTAATTATGTAGGGAATTGTTTTCTGGGTTCTCGTTGAAGAAAGTGTTATGGCATTGTGCTACCTAAAATGTAAGATAGTATTGAAAGGGAGATTTCAATAACAAAAACAGAGTAATTTAAAAGTGTCCAGCCAATGATGCCCTCTACAACTAAATGAGATGAAGTAGCTCTGCAGGAGAAGAGCTAGACTATTCAGTCTAACACTTGGCAGTAATTTACCACTGGAATGACACTACACCGTGCACATGTAGGTGAAGGGAAGGCGCGATCCAAACAGACAGAGGTTCAAGATTCCTTTTGTTTCTTTGTAATCTATTTACAGACTGTTCAGCATGAAACCAGAGTAATTCAAAGGTTGTCAGGCAATTATGTCGTCAATATATTAAAGGGAAGAAATGGCTCTCACTTGATTTAAAAGTTTTTTGTGCTATGAGGTAACAAGCACCAAGCGAGGACCAAGTTATCAGCGATACAGTTGTCTGATAGCGCTTGTTCAACCCAACAAAGGTTATTCAGTGTAAAACTTGGGCTCGTCCAGGATTTGAACCCGGGACCTCTCGCACCCAAAGCGAGAATCATACCCCTAGACCAACGAGCCGGATGACGGGCTTACGGTTCAGCTCAAAGGTCGGTATGCCAAGGTAACATCAGAAAACTTACACACAAGAGCAAGGTCTCTTCGAGAATTTGGTTGTTTCTGGACCACTTATGTAACAAGGAACCAAACGAGAACCAAGTAGTCACATTTCAAATTAATTCACCACTAGAGTGACACTATACCCTGCATATGCCATGGTGCTTCTTAAAAAGTAAGATAGTACTGAAATGGAGATTTTAATAACAAAAACAGGGTAACCTAAAGGTGTCTAGGCAACACTGCACTCTATGACTGTAAGCGACGAAGCAGCTCTGTTGGAGAAGAGCTAGACTATTCAGTGTAACATTTGGCATTGATTTCCCACAGGAATGCCACTATACCCTGCACATGTAGGTGAAGGGAAGGCGAGATCCAAACAGCCAGAGGTCAAAGGTTCGTTTTGCTTCCTTTAAATTTATTTACAACCTGTTAAGCATAAAACCAAATTAGTAGATTTGGGAGAAGAAGCAACTTTTCCGGGATTTCAACGTCTTTGGTGCTGTGAGGGAACAAGCAGCGAGCGAGATCCATGTTATCGTCGATACAGTGTGCGGATAGCTCTTTTGTTTACTCTTACCAAGTTTATTCAGTGCAAAAAGCGGGCTCGTCCGGGATTTGAACCCGGGACCTCTCGCACCCTACGCGAGAATCATACCCCTAGACCAACGAGCCAAGGCGAAGCTGTGGAGCTCGATTTGCAACTGGAACGGCTCTGCACATGCCGTTGAAGGAAAGGTGAGAACCCAACAGCTGGAGGTGCATGGTTCATTTTGTTGCCTGTTAGGCACAGTAAAATCCTGGATCAAAAAACCTGAATCATACCCCTAGACCAAAAGGTCTCCTTGTGGAAGAAGTGTCTACTGACATGTCACTGCATAGTTCATGTGCTTTGCTGGCATATGTCTTCAATTGAAACAAATAGAGAAAACTTTAAAGTGTCCAGACAAAGCTGCCCTCTGTAACTACAGGAAACAGACAGGGTTATTAGTGATTTGAACTACATTTAAACTTTTGTATTAAAATGTCACTGTACATTGCAAATACATGTCCCCTTTTCTCCATGCTGACACTTTGAAACAGTTGCTGTTGCTTTTGCTTTTAGAGTGCAGAGCAATGTAAGGGAGAATTGGTCCTATTTCAAATCACTAATTATGTAGGGAATTGTTTTCTGGGTTCTCGTTGAAGAAAGTGTTATGGCATTGTGCTACCTAAAATGTAAGATAGTACTGAAAGGGAGATTTCAATAACAAAAACAGAGTAATTTAAAAGTGTCCAGCCAATGATGCCCTCTACAACTATATAAGATGAAGGAGCTCTGCAGGAGAAGAGCTAGACTATTCAGTCTAACACTTGGCAGTAATTTACCACTGGAATGACACTACACCGTGCACATGTAGGTGAAGGGAAGGCGCGATCCAAACAGACAGAGGTTCAAGATTCCTTTTGTTTCTTTGTAATCTATTTACAGACTGTTCAGCATGAAACCAGAGTAATTCAAAGGTTGTCAGGCAATTATGTCGTCAATATATTAAAGGGAAGAAATGGCTCTCACTTGATTTAAAAGTTTTTTGTGCTATGAGGTAACAAGCACCAAACGAGGACCAAGTTATCAGCGATACAGTTGTCTGATAGCGCTTGTTCAACCCAACAAAGGTTATTCAGTGTAAAACTTGGGCTCGTCCAGGATTTGAACCCGGGACCTCTCGCACCCAAAGCGAGAATCATACCCCTAGACCAACGAGCCGGATGACGGGCTTACGGTTCAGCTCAAAGGTCGGTATGCCAAGGTAACATCAGAAAACTTCCACACAAGAGCAAGGTCTCTTCGAGAATTTGGTTGTTTCTGGACCACTTATGTAACAAGGAACCAAACGAGAACCAAGTAGTCACATTTCAAATTAATTCACCACTAGAGTGACACTATACCCTGCATATGCCATGGTGCTTCTTAAAAAGTAAGATAGTACTGAAATGGAGATTTTAATAACAAAAACAGGGTAACCTAAAGGTGTCTAGGCAACACTGCACTCTATGACTGTAAGCGACGAAGCAGCTCTGTTGGAGAAGAGCTAGACTATTCAGTGTAACATTTGGCATTGATTTCCCACAGGAATGCCACTATACCCTGCACATGTAGGTGAAGGGAAGGCGAGATCCAAACAGCCAGAGGTCAAAGGTTCGTTTTGCTTCCTTTAAATTTATTTACAACCTGTTAAGCATAAAACCAAATTAGTAGATTTGGGAGAAGAAGCAACTTTTCCGGGATTTCAACGTCTTTGGTGCTGTGAGGGAACAAGCAGCGAGCGAGATCCATGTTATCGTCGATACAGTGTGCGGATAGCTCTTTTGTTTACTCTTACCAAGTTTATTCAGTGCAAAAAGCGGGCTCGTCCGGGATTTGAACCCGGGACCTCTCGCACCCTACGCGAGAATCATACCCCTAGACCAACGAGCCAAGGCGAAGCTGTGGAGCTCGATTTGCAACTGGAACGGCTCTGCACATGCCGTTGAAGGAAAGGTGAGAACCCAACAGCTGGAGGTGCATGGTTCATTTTGTTGCCTGTTAGGCACAGTAAAATCCTGGATCAAAAAACCTGAATCATACCCCTAGACCAAAAGGTCTCCTTGTGGAAGAAGTGTCTACTGACATGTTACTGCATAGTTCATGTGCTTTGCTGGCATATGTCTTCAATTGAAACAAATAGAGAAAACTTTAAAGTGTCCAGACAAAGCTGCCCTCTGTAACTACAGGAAACAGACAGGGTTGTTAGTGATTTGAACTTCATTTAAACTTTTGTATTAAAATGTCACTGTACATTGCAAATACATGTCTCCTTTTCTCCATGCTGACACTTTGAAACAGTTGCTGTTGCTTTTGCTTTTAGAGTGCAGAGCAATGTAAGGGAGAATTGGTCCTATTTCAAATCACTAATTATGTAGGGAATTGTTTTCTGGGTTCTCGTTGAAGAAAGTGTTATGGCATTGTGCTACCTAAAATGTAAGATAGTATTGAAAGGGAGATTTCAATAACAAAAACAGAGTAATTTAAAAGTGTCCAGCCAATGATGCCCTCTACAACTAAATGAGATGAAGTAGCTCTGCAGGAGAAGAGCTAGACTATTCAGTCTAACACTTGGCAGTAATTTACCACTGGAATGACACTACACCGTGCACATGTAGGTGAAGGGAAGGCGCGATCCAAACAGACAGAGGTTCAAGATTCCTTTTGTTTCTTTGTAATCTATTTACAGACTGTTCAGCATGAAACCAGAGTAATTCAAAGGTTGTCAGGCAATTATGTCGTCAATATATTAAAGGGAAGAAATGGCTCTCACTTGATTTAAAAGTTTTTTGTGCTATGAGGTAACAAGCACCAAGCGAGGACCAAGTTATCAGCGATACAGTTGTCTGATAGCGCTTGTTCAACCCAACAAAGGTTATTCAGTGTAAAACTTGGGCTCGTCCAGGATTTGAACCCGGGACCTCTCGCACCCAAAGCGAGAATCATACCCCTAGACTAACGAGCCGGATGACGGGCTTACGGTTCAGCTCAAAGGTCGGTATGCCAAGGTAACATCAGAAAACTTCCACACAAGAGCAAGGTCTCTTCGAGAATTTGGTTGTTTCTGGACCACTTATGTAACAAGGAACCAAACGAGAACCAAGTAGTCACATTTCAAATTAATTCACCACTAGAGTGACACTATACCCTGCATATGCCATGGTGCTTCTTAAAAAGTAAGATAGTACTGAAATGGAGATTTTAATAACAAAAACAGGGTAACCTAAAGGTGTCTAGGCAACACTGCACTCTATGACTGTAAGCGACGAAGCAGCTCTGTTGGAGAAGAGCTAGACTATTCAGTGTAACATTTGGCATTGATTTCCCACAGGAATGCCACTATACCCTGCACATGTAGGTGAAGGGAAGGCGAGATCCAAACAGCCAGAGGTCAAAGGTTCGTTTTGCTTCCTTTAAATTTATTTACAACCTGTTAAGCATAAAACCAAATTAGTAGATTTGGGAGAAGAAGCAACTTTTCCGGGATTTCAACGTCTTTGGTGCTGTGAGGGAACAAGCAGCGAGCGAGATCCATGTTATCGTCGATACAGTGTGCGGATAGCTCTTTTGTTTACTCTTACCAAGTTTATTCAGTGCAAAAAGCGGGCTCGTCCGGGATTTGAACCCGGGACCTCTCGCACCCTACGCGAGAATCATACCCCTAGACCAACGAGCCAAGGCGAAGCTGTGGAGCTCGATTTGCAACTGGAACGGCTCTGCACATGCCGTTGAAGGAAAGGTGAGAACCCAACAGCTGGAGGTGCATGGTTCATTTTGTTGCCTGTTAGGCACAGTAAAATCCTGGATCAAAAAACCTGAATCATACCCCTAGACCAAAAGGTCTCCTTGTGGAAGAAGTGTCTACTGACATGTCACTGCATAGTTCATGTGCTTTGCTGGCATATGTCTTCAATTGAAACAAATAGAGAAAACTTTAAAGTGTCCAGACAAAGCTGCCCTCTGTAACTACAGGAAACAGACAGGGTTATTAGTGATTTGAACTACATTTAAACTTTTGTATTAAAATGTCACTGTACATTGCAAATACATGTCCCCTTTTCTCCATGCTGACACTTTGAAACAGTTGCTGTTGCTTTTGCTTTTAGAGTGCAGAGCAATGTAAGGGAGAATTGGTCCTATTTCAAATCACTAATTATGTAGGGAATTGTTTTCTGGGTTCTCGTTGAAGAAAGTGTTATGGCATTGTGCTACCTAAAATGTAAGATAGTACTGAAAGGGAGATTTCAATAACAAAAACAGAGTAATTTAAAAGTGTCCAGCCAATGATGCCCTCTACAACTATATAAGATGAAGGAGCTCTGCAGGAGAAGAGCTAGACTATTCAGTCTAACACTTGGCAGTAATTTACCACTGGAATGACACTACACCGTGCACATGTAGGTGAAGGGAAGGCGCGATCCAAACAGACAGAGGTTCAAGATTCCTTTTGTTTCTTTGTAATCTATTTACAGACTGTTCAGCATGAAACCAGAGTAATTCAAAGGTTGTCAGGCAATTATGTCGTCAATATATTAAAGGGAAGAAATGGCTCTCACTTGATTTAAAAGTTTTTTGTGCTATGAGGTAACAAGCACCAAACGAGGACCAAGTTATCAGCGATACAGTTGTCTGATAGCGCTTGTTCAACCCAACAAAGGTTATTCAGTGTAAAACTTGGGCTCGTCCAGGATTTGAACCCGGGACCTCTCGCACCCAAAGCGAGAATCATACCCCTAGACCAACGAGCCGGATGACGGGCTTACGGTTCAGCTCAAAGGTCGGTATGCCAAGGTAACATCAGAAAACTTCCACACAAGAGCAAGGTCTCTTCGAGAATTTGGTTGTTTCTGGACCACTTATGTAACAAGGAACCAAACGAGAACCAAGTAGTCACATTTCAAATTAATTCACCACTAGAGTGACACTATACCCTGCATATGCCATGGTGCTTCTTAAAAAGTAAGATAGTACTGAAATGGAGATTTTAATAACAAAAACAGGGTAGCCTAAAGGTGTCTAGGCAACACTGCACTCTATGACTGTAAGCGACGAAGCAGCTCTGTTGGAGAAGAGCTAGACTATTCAGTGTAACATTTGGCATTGATTTCCCACAGGAATGCCACTATACCCTGCACATGTAGGTGAAGGGAAGGCGAGATCCAAACAGCCAGAGGTCAAAGGTTCGTTTTGCTTCCTTTAAATTTATTTACAACCTGTTAAGCATAAAACCAAATTAGTAGATTTGGGAGAAGAAGCAACTTTTCCGGGATTTCAACGTCTTTGGTGCTGTGAGGGAACAAGCAGCGAGCGAGATCCATGTTATCGTTGATACAGTGTGCGGATAGCTCTTTTGTTTACTCTTACCAAGTTTATTCAGTGCAAAAAGCGGGCTCGTCCGGGATTTGAACCCGGGACCTCTCGCACCCTAAGCGAGAATCATACCCCTAGACCAACGAGCCAAGGCGAAGCTGTGGAGCTCGATTTGGAACTGGAATGGCTCTGCACATGCCGTTGAAGGGAAGGTGAGAACCCAACAGCTGGAGGTGCATGGTTCATTTTGTTGCCTGTTAGGCACAGTAAAATCCTGGATCAAAAAACCTGAATCATACCCCTAGACCAAAAGGCTTCCTTGTGGAAGAAGTGTCTACTGACATGTCACTGCATAGTTCATGTGCTTTGCTGGCATATGTCTTCAATTGAAACAAATAGAGAAAACTTTAAAGTGTCCAGACAAAGCTGCCCTCTGTAACTACAGGAAACAGACAGGGTTATTAGTGATTTGTACTACATTTAAACTTTTGTATTAAAATGTCACTGTACATTGCAAATACATGTCCCCTTTTCTCCATGCTGACACTTTGAAACAGTTGCTGTTGCTTTTGCTTTTAGAGTGCAGAGCAATGTAAGGGAGAATTGGTCCTATTTCAAATCACTAATTATGTAGGGAATTGTTTTCTGGGTTCTCGTTGAAGAAAGTGTTATGGCATTGTGCTACCTAAAATGTAAGATAGTATTGAAAGGGAGATTTCAATAACAAAAACAGAGTAATTTAAAAGTGTCCAGCCAATGATGCCCTCTACAACTAAATGAGATGAAGTAGCTCTGCAGGAGAAGAGCTAGACTATTCAGTCTAACACTTGGCAGTAATTTACCACTGGAATGACACTACACCGTGCACATGTAGGTGAAGGGAAGGCGCGATCCAAACAGACAGAGGTTCAAGATTCCTTTTGTTTCTTTGTAATCTATTTACAGACTGTTCAGCATGAAACCAGAGTAATTCAAAGGTTGTCAGGCAATTATGTCGTCAATATATTAAAGGGAAGAAATGGCTCTCACTTGATTTAAAAGTTTTTTGTGCTATGAGGTAACAAGCACCAAGCGAGGACCAAGTTATCAGCGATACAGTTGTCTGATAGCGCTTGTTCAACCCAACAAAGGTTATTCAGTGTAAAACTTGGGCTCGTCCAGGATTTGAACCCGGGACCTCTCGCACCCAAAGCGAGAATCATACCCCTAGACTAACGAGCCGGATGACGGGCTTACGGTTCAGCTCAAAGGTCGGTATGCCAAGGTAACATCAGAAAACTTACACACAAGAGCAAGGTCTCTTCGAGAATTTGGTTGTTTCTGGACCACTTATGTAACAAGGAACCAAACGAGAACCAAGTAGTCACATTTCAAATTAATTCACCACTAGAGTGACACTATACCCTGCATATGCCATGGTGCTTCTTAAAAAGTAAGATAGTACTGAAATGGAGATTTTAATAACAAAAACAGGGTAACCTAAAGGTGTCTAGGCAACACTGCACTCTATGACTGTAAGCGACGAAGCAGCTCTGTTGGAGAAGAGCTAGACTATTCAGTGTAACATTTGGCATTGATTTCCCACAGGAATGCCACTATACCCTGCACATGTAGGTGAAGGGAAGGCGAGATCCAAACAGCCAGAGGTCAAAGGTTCGTTTTGCTTCCTTTAAATTTATTTACAACCTGTTAAGCATAAAACCAAATTAGTAGATTTGGGAGAAGAAGCAACTTTTCCGGGATTTCAACGTCTTTGGTGCTGTGAGGGAACAAGCAGCGAGCGAGATCCATGTTATCGTCGATACAGTGTGCGGATAGCTCTTTTGTTTACTCTTACCAAGTTTATTCAGTGCAAAAAGCGGGCTCGTCCGGGATTTGAACCCGGGACCTCTCGCACCCTACGCGAGAATCATACCCCTAGACCAACGAGCCAAGGCGAAGCTGTGGAGCTCGATTTGCAACTGGAACGGCTCTGCACATGCCGTTGAAGGAAAGGTGAGAACCCAACAGCTGGAGGTGCATGGTTCATTTTGTTGCCTGTTAGGCACAGTAAAATCCTGGATCAAAAAACCTGAATCATACCCCTAGACCAAAAGGTCTCCTTGTGGAAGAAGTGTCTACTGACATGTCACTGCATAGTTCATGTGCTTTGCTGGCATATGTCTTCAATTGAAACAAATAGAGAAAACTTTAAAGTGTCCAGACAAAGCTGCCCTCTGTAACTACAGGAAACAGACAGGGTTATTAGTGATTTGAACTACATTTAAACTTTTGTATTAAAATGTCACTGTACATTGCAAATACATGTCCCCTTTTCTCCATGCTGACACTTTGAAACAGTTGCTGTTGCTTTTGCTTTTAGAGTGCAGAGCAATGTAAGGGAGAATTGGTCCTATTTCAAATCACTAATTATGTAGGGAATTGTTTTCTGGGTTCTCGTTGAAGAAAGTGTTATGGCATTGTGCTACCTAAAATGTAAGATAGTACTGAAAGGGAGATTTCAATAACAAAAACAGAGTAATTTAAAAGTGTCCAGCCAATGATGCCCTCTACAACTATATAAGATGAAGGAGCTCTGCAGGAGAAGAGCTAGACTATTCAGTCTAACACTTGGCAGTAATTTACCACTGGAATGACACTACACCGTGCACATGTAGGTGAAGGGAAGGCGCGATCCAAACAGACAGAGGTTCAAGATTCCTTTTGTTTCTTTGTAATCTATTTACAGACTGTTCAGCATGAAACCAGAGTAATTCAAAGGTTGTCAGGCAATTATGTCGTCAATATATTAAAGGGAAGAAATGGCTCTCACTTGATTTAAAAGTTTTTTGTGCTATGAGGTAACAAGCACCAAACGAGGACCAAGTTATCAGCGATACAGTTGTCTGATAGCGCTTGTTCAACCCAACAAAGGTTATTCAGTGTAAAACTTGGGCTCGTCCAGGATTTGAACCCGGGACCTCTCGCACCCAAAGCGAGAATCATACCCCTAGACCAACGAGCCGGATGACGGGCTTACGGTTCAGCTCAAAGGTCGGTATGCCAAGGTAACATCAGAAAACTTCCACACAAGAGCAAGGTCTCTTCGAGAATTTGGTTGTTTCTGGACCACTTATGTAACAAGGAACCAAACGAGAACCAAGTAGTCACATTTCAAATTAATTCACCACTAGAGTGACACTATACCCTGCATATGCCATGGTGCTTCTTAAAAAGTAAGATAGTACTGAAATGGAGATTTTAATAACAAAAACAGGGTAACCTAAAGGTGTCTAGGCAACACTGCACTCTATGACTGTAAGCGACGAAGCAGCTCTGTTGGAGAAGAGCTAGACTATTCAGTGTAACATTTGGCATTGATTTCCCACAGGAATGCCACTATACCCTGCACATGTAGGTGAAGGGAAGGCGAGATCCAAACAGCCAGAGGTCAAAGGTTCGTTTTGCTTCCTTTAAATTTATTTACAACCTGTTAAGCATAAAACCAAATTAGTAGATTTGGGAGAAGAAGCAACTTTTCCGGGATTTCAACGTCTTTGGTGCTGTGAGGGAACAAGCAGCGAGCGAGATCCATGTTATCGTCGATACAGTGTGCGGATAGCTCTTTTGTTTACTCTTACCAAGTTTATTCAGTGCAAAAAGCGGGCTCGTCCGGGATTTGAACCCGGGACCTCTCGCACCCTACGCGAGAATCATACCCCTAGACCAACGAGCCAAGGCGAAGCTGTGGAGCTCGATTTGCAACTGGAACGGCTCTGCACATGCCGTTGAAGGAAAGGTGAGAACCCAACAGCTGGAGGTGCATGGTTCATTTTGTTGCCTGTTAGGCACAGTAAAATCCTGGATCAAAAAACCTGAATCATACCCCTAGACCAAAAGGTCTCCTTGTGGAAGAAGTGTCTACTGACATGTCACTGCATAGTTCATGTGCTTTGCTGGCATATGTCTTCAATTGAAACAAATAGAGAAAACTTTAAAGTGTCCAGACAAAGCTGCCCTCTGTAACTACAGGAAACAGACAGGGTTGTTAGTGATTTGAACTTCATTTAAACTTTTGTATTAAAATGTCACTGTACATTGCAAATACATGTCTCCTTTTCTCCATGCTGACACTTTGAAACAGTTGCTGTTGCTTTTGCTTTTAGAGTGCAGAGCAATGTAAGGGAGAATTGGTCCTATTTCAAATCACTAATTATGTAGGGAATTGTTTTCTGGGTTCTCGTTGAAGAAAGTGTTATGGCATTGTGCTACCTAAAATGTAAGATAGTATTGAAAGGGAGATTTCAATAACAAAAACAGAGTAATTTAAAAGTGTCCAGCCAATGATGCCCTCTACAACTAAATGAGATGAAGTAGCTCTGCAGGAGAAGAGCTAGACTATTCAGTCTAACACTTGGCAGTAATTTACCACTGGAATGACACTACACCGTGCACATGTAGGTGAAGGGAAGGCGCGATCCAAACAGACAGAGGTTCAAGATTCCTTTTGTTTCTTTGTAATCTATTTACAGACTGTTCAGCATGAAACCAGAGTAATTCAAAGGTTGTCAGGCAATTATGTCGTCAATATATTAAAGGGAAGAAATGGCTCTCACTTGATTTAAAAGTTTTTTGTGCTATGAGGTAACAAGCACCAAACGAGGACCAAGTTATCAGCGATACAGTTGTCTGATAGCGCTTGTTCAACCCAACAAAGGTTATTCAGTGTAAAACTTGGGCTCGTCCGGGATTTGAACACGGGACCTCTCGCACCCAAAGCGAGAATCATACCCCTAGAGCAACGAGCCGGATGACGGACTTACGGTTCAGCTCAAGGGTCGGTATGCCAAGGTAACATCAGAAAACTTCCACACAAGAGCAAGGTCTCTTCGAGAATTTGGTTGTTTCTGGACCACTTATGTAACAAGGAACCAAACGAGAACCAAGTAGTCACATTTCAAATTAATTCACCACTAGAGTGACACTATACCCTGCATATGCCATGGTGCTTCCTAAAAAGTAAGATAGTACTGAAATGGAGATTTTAATAACAAAAACAGGGTAACCTAAAGGTGTCTAGGCAACACTGCACTCTATGACTGTAAGCGACGAAGCAGCTCTGTTGGAGAAGAGCTAGACTATTCAGTGTAACATTTGGCATTGATTTCCCACAGGAATGCCACTATACCCTGCACATGTAGGTGAAGGGAAGGCGAGATCCAAACAGCCAGAGGTCAAAGGTTCGTTTTGCTTCCTTTAAATTTATTTACAACCTGTTAAGCATAAAACCAAATTAGTAGATTTGGGAGAAGAAGCAACTTTTCCGGGATTTCAACGTCTTTGGTGCTGTGAGGGAACAAGCAGCGAGCGAGATCCATGTTATCGTTGATACAGTGTGCGGATAGCTCTTTTGTTTACTCTTACCAAGTTTATTCAGTGCAAAAAGCGGGCTCGTCCGGGATTTGAACCCGGGACCTCTCGCACCCTAAGCGAGAATCATACCCCTAGACCAACGAGCCAAGGCGAAGCTGTGGAGCTCGATTTGGAACTGGAACGGCTCTGCACATGCCGTTGAAGGGAAGGTGAGAACCCAACAGCTGGAGGTGCATGGTTCATTTTGTTGCCTGTTAGGCACAGTAAAATCCTGGATCAAAAACCCTGAATCATACCCCTAGACCAAAAGGCTTCCTTGTGGAAGAAGTGTCTACTGACATGTCACTGCATAGTTCATGTGCTTTGCTGGCATATGTCTTCAATTGAAACAAATAGAGAAAACTTTAAAGTGTCCAGACAAAGCTGCCCTCTGTAACTACAGGAAACAGACAGGGTTATTAGTGATTTGTACTACATTTAAACTTTTGTATTAAAATGTCACTGTACATTGCAAATACATGTCCCCTTTTCTCCATGCTGACACTTTGAAACAGTTGCTGTTGCTTTTGCTTTTAGAGTGCAGAGCAATGTAAGGGAGAATTGGTCCTATTTCAAATCACTAATTATGTAGGGAATTGTTTTCTGGGTTCTCGTTGAAGAAAGTGTTATGGCATTGTGCTACCTAAAATGTAAGATAGTACTGAAAGGGAGATTTCAATAACAAAAACAGAGTAATTTAAAAGTGTCCAGCCAATGATGCCCTCTACAACTATATAAGATGAAGGAGCTCTGCAGGAGAAGAGCTAGACTATTCAGTCTAACACTTGGCAGTAATTTACCACTGGAATGACACTACACCGTGCACATGTAGGTGAAGGGAAGGCGCGATCCAAACAGACAGAGGTTCAAGATTCCTTTTGTTTCTTTGTAATCTATTTACAGACTGTTCAGCATGAAACCAGAGTAATTCAAAGGTTGTCAGGCAATTATGTCGTCAATATATTAAAGGGAAGAAATGGCTCTCACTTGATTTAAAAGTTTTTTGTGCTATGAGGTAACAAGCACCAAACGAGGACCAAGTTATCAGCGATACAGTTGTCTGATAGCGCTTGTTCAACCCAACAAAGGTTATTCAGTGTAAAACTTGGGTTCGTCCGGGATTTGAACCCGGGACCTCTCGCACCCAAAGCGAGAATCATACCCCTAGACAAACGAGCCGGATGACGGACTTACGGTTCAGCTCAAGGGTCGGTATGCCAAGGTAACATCAGAAAACTTCCACACAAGAGCAAGGTCTCTTCGAGAATTTGGTTGTTTCTGGACCACTTATGTAACAAGGAACCAAACGAGAACCAAGTAGTCACATTTCAAATTAATTCACCACTAGAGTGACACTATACCCTGCATATGCCATGGTGCTTCTTAAAAAGTAAGATAGTACTGAAATGGAGATTTTAATAACAAAAACAGGGTAACCTAAAGGTGTCTAGGCAACACTGCACTCTATGACTGTAAGCGACGAAGCAGCTCTGTTGGAGAAGAGCTAGACTATTCAGTGTAACATTTGGCATTGATTTCCCACAGGAATGCCACTATACCCTGCACATGTAGGTGAAGGGAAGGCGAGATCCAAACAGCCAGAGGTCAAAGGTTCGTTTTGCTTCCTTTAAATTTATTTACAACCTGTTAAGCATAAAACCAAATTAGTAGATTTGGGAGAAGAAGCAACTTTTCCGGGATTTCAACGTCTTTGGTGCTGTGAGGGAACAAGCAGCGAGCGAGATCCATGTTATCGTCGATACAGTGTGCGGATAGCTCTTTTGTTTACTCTTACCAAGTTTATTCAGTGCAAAAAGCGGGCTCGTCCGGGATTTGAACCCGGGACCTCTCGCACCCTACGCGAGAATCATACCCCTAGACCAACGAGCCAAGGCGAAGCTGTGGAGCTCGATTTGCAACTGGAACGGCTCTGCACATGCCGTTGAAGGAAAGGTGAGAACCCAACAGCTGGAGGTGCATGGTTCATTTTGTTGCCTGTTAGGCACAGTAAAATCCTGGATCAAAAAACCTGAATCATACCCCTAGACCAAAAGGTCTCCTTGTGGAAGAAGTGTCTACTGACATGTCACTGCATAGTTCATGTGCTTTGCTGGCATATGTCTTCAATTGAAACAAATAGAGAAAACTTTAAAGTGTCCAGACAAAGCTGCCCTCTGTAACTACAGGAAACAGACAGGGTTATTAGTGATTTGAACTACATTTAAACTTTTGTATTAAAATGTCACTGTACATTGCAAATACATGTCCCCTTTTCTCCATGCTGACACTTTGAAACAGTTGCTGTTGCTTTTGCTTTTAGAGTGCAGAGCAATGTAAGGGAGAATTGGTCCTATTTCAAATCACTAATTATGTAGGGAATTGTTTTCTGGGTTCTCGTTGAAGAAAGTGTTATGGCATTGTGCTACCTAAAATGTAAGATAGTACTGAAAGGGAGATTTCAATAACAAAAACAGAGTAATTTAAAAGTGTCCAGCCAATGATGCCCTCTACAACTATATAAGATGAAGGAGCTCTGCAGGAGAAGAGCTAGACTATTCAGTCTAACACTTGGCAGTAATTTACCACTGGAATGACACTACACCGTGCACATGTAGGTGAAGGGAAGGCGCGATCCAAACAGACAGAGGTTCAAGATTCCTTTTGTTTCTTTGTAATCTATTTACAGACTGTTCAGCATGAAACCAGAGTAATTCAAAGGTTGTCAGGCAATTATGTCGTCAATATATTAAAGGGAAGAAATGGCTCTCACTTGATTTAAAAGTTTTTTGTGCTATGAGGTAACAAGCACCAAACGAGGACCAAGTTATCAGCGATACAGTTGTCTGATAGCGCTTGTTCAACCCAACAAAGGTTATTCAGTGTAAAACTTGGGCTCGTCCAGGATTTGAACCCGGGACCTCTCGCACCCAAAGCGAGAATCATACCCCTAGACCAACGAGCCGGATGACGGGCTTACGGTTCAGCTCAAAGGTCGGTATGCCAAGGTAACATCAGAAAACTTCCACACAAGAGCAAGGTCTCTTCGAGAATTTGGTTGTTTCTGGACCACTTATGTAACAAGGAACCAAACGAGAACCAAGTAGTCACATTTCAAATTAATTCACCACTAGAGTGACACTATACCCTGCATATGCCATGGTGCTTCTTAAAAAGTAAGATAGTACTGAAATGGAGATTTTAATAACAAAAACAGGGTAACCTAAAGGTGTCTAGGCAACACTGCACTCTATGACTGTAAGCGACGAAGCAGCTCTGTTGGAGAAGAGCTAGACTATTCAGTGTAACATTTGGCATTGATTTCCCACAGGAATGCCACTATACCCTGCACATGTAGGTGAAGGGAAGGCGAGATCCAAACAGCCAGAGGTCAAAGGTTCGTTTTGCTTCCTTTAAATTTATTTACAACCTGTTAAGCATAAAACCAAATTAGTAGATTTGGGAGAAGAAGCAACTTTTCCGGGATTTCAACGTCTTTGGTGCTGTGAGGGAACAAGCAGCGAGCGAGATCCATGTTATCGTCGATACAGTGTGCGGATAGCTCTTTTGTTTACTCTTACCAAGTTTATTCAGTGCAAAAAGCGGGCTCGTCCGGGATTTGAACCCGGGACCTCTCGCACCCTACGCGAGAATCATACCCCTAGACCAACGAGCCAAGGCGAAGCTGTGGAGCTCGATTTGCAACTGGAACGGCTCTGCACATGCCGTTGAAGGAAAGGTGAGAACCCAACAGCTGGAGGTGCATGGTTCATTTTGTTGCCTGTTAGGCACAGTAAAATCCTGGATCAAAAAACCTGAATCATACCCCTAGACCAAAAGGTCTCCTTGTGGAAGAAGTGTCTACTGACATGTCACTGCATAGTTCATGTGCTTTGCTGGCATATGTCTTCAATTGAAACAAATAGAGAAAACTTTAAAGTGTCCAGACAAAGCTGCCCTCTGTAACTACAGGAAACAGACAGGGTTGTTAGTGATTTGAACTTCATTTAAACTTTTGTATTAAAATGTCACTGTACATTGCAAATACATGTCTCCTTTTCTCCATGCTGACACTTTGAAACAGTTGCTGTTGCTTTTGCTTTTAGAGTGCAGAGCAATGTAAGGGAGAATTGGTCCTATTTCAAATCACTAATTATGTAGGGAATTGTTTTCTGGGTTCTCGTTGAAGAAAGTGTTATGGCATTGTGCTACCTAAAATGTAAGATAGTATTGAAAGGGAGATTTCAATAACAAAAACAGAGTAATTTAAAAGTGTCCAGCCAATGATGCCCTCTACAACTAAATGAGATGAAGTAGCTCTGCAGGAGAAGAGCTAGACTATTCAGTCTAACACTTGGCAGTAATTTACCACTGGAATGACACTACACCGTGCACATGTAGGTGAAGGGAAGGCGCGATCCAAACAGACAGAGGTTCAAGATTCCTTTTGTTTCTTTGTAATCTATTTACAGACTGTTCAGCATGAAACCAGAGTAATTCAAAGGTTGTCAGGCAATTATGTCGTCAATATATTAAAGGGAAGAAATGGCTCTCACTTGATTTAAAAGTTTTTTGTGCTATGAGGTAACAAGCACCAAACGAGGACCAAGTTATCAGCGATACAGTTGTCTGATAGCGCTTGTTCAACCCAACAAAGGTTATTCAGTGTAAAACTTGGGCTCGTCCGGGATTTGAACACGGGACCTCTCGCACCCAAAGCGAGAATCATACCCCTAGAGCAACGAGCCGGATGACGGACTTACGGTTCAGCTCAAGGGTCGGTATGCCAAGGTAACATCAGAAAACTTCCACACAAGAGCAAGGTCTCTTCGAGAATTTGGTTGTTTCTGGACCACTTATGTAACAAGGAACCAAACGAGAACCAAGTAGTCACATTTCAAATTAATTCACCACTAGAGTGACACTATACCCTGCATATGCCATGGTGCTTCCTAAAAAGTAAGATAGTACTGAAATGGAGATTTTAATAACAAAAACAGGGTAACCTAAAGGTGTCTAGGCAACACTGCACTCTATGACTGTAAGCGACGAAGCAGCTCTGTTGGAGAAGAGCTAGACTATTCAGTGTAACATTTGGCATTGATTTCCCACAGGAATGCCACTATACCCTGCACATGTAGGTGAAGGGAAGGCGAGATCCAAACAGCCAGAGGTCAAAGGTTCGTTTTGCTTCCTTTAAATTTATTTACAACCTGTTAAGCATAAAACCAAATTAGTAGATTTGGGAGAAGAAGCAACTTTTCCGGGATTTCAACGTCTTTGGTGCTGTGAGGGAACAAGCAGCGAGCGAGATCCATGTTATCGTTGATACAGTGTGCGGATAGCTCTTTTGTTTACTCTTACCAAGTTTATTCAGTGCAAAAAGCGGGCTCGTCCGGGATTTGAACCCGGGACCTCTCGCACCCTAAGCGAGAATCATACCCCTAGACCAACGAGCCAAGGCGAAGCTGTGGAGCTCGATTTGGAACTGGAACGGCTCTGCACATGCCGTTGAAGGGAAGGTGAGAACCCAACAGCTGGAGGTGCATGGTTCATTTTGTTGCCTGTTAGGCACAGTAAAATCCTGGATCAAAAACCCTGAATCATACCCCTAGACCAAAAGGCTTCCTTGTGGAAGAAGTGTCTACTGACATGTCACTGCATAGTTCATGTGCTTTGCTGGCATATGTCTTCAATTGAAACAAATAGAGAAAACTTTAAAGTGTCCAGACAAAGCTGCCCTCTGTAACTACAGGAAACAGACAGGGTTATTAGTGATTTGTACTACATTTAAACTTTTGTATTAAAATGTCACTGTACATTGCAAATACATGTCCCCTTTTCTCCATGCTGACACTTTGAAACAGTTGCTGTTGCTTTTGCTTTTAGAGTGCAGAGCAATGTAAGGGAGAATTGGTCCTATTTCAAATCACTAATTATGTAGGGAATTGTTTTCTGGGTTCTCGTTGAAGAAAGTGTTATGGCATTGTGCTACCTAAAATGTAAGATAGTACTGAAAGGGAGATTTCAATAACAAAAACAGAGTAATTTAAAAGTGTCCAGCCAATGATGCCCTCTACAACTATATAAGATGAAGGAGCTCTGCAGGAGAAGAGCTAGACTATTCAGTCTAACACTTGGCAGTAATTTACCACTGGAATGACACTACACCGTGCACATGTAGGTGAAGGGAAGGCGCGATCCAAACAGACAGAGGTTCAAGATTCCTTTTGTTTCTTTGTAATCTATTTACAGACTGTTCAGCATGAAACCAGAGTAATTCAAAGGTTGTCAGGCAATTATGTCGTCAATATATTAAAGGGAAGAAATGGCTCTCACTTGATTTAAAAGTTTTTTGTGCTATGAGGTAACAAGCACCAAACGAGGACCAAGTTATCAGCGATACAGTTGTCTGATAGCGCTTGTTCAACCCAACAAAGGTTATTCAGTGTAAAACTTGGGTTCGTCCGGGATTTGAACCCGGGACCTCTCGCACCCAAAGCGAGAATCATACCCCTAGACAAACGAGCCGGATGACGGACTTACGGTTCAGCTCAAGGGTCGGTATGCCAAGGTAACATCAGAAAACTTCCACACAAGAGCAAGGTCTCTTCGAGAATTTGGTTGTTTCTGGACCACTTATGTAACAAGGAACCAAACGAGAACCAAGTAGTCACATTTCAAATTAATTCACCACTAGAGTGACACTATACCCTGCATATGCCATGGTGCTTCTTAAAAAGTAAGATAGTACTGAAATGGAGATTTTAATAACAAAAACAGGGTAACCTAAAGGTGTCTAGGCAACACTGCACTCTATGACTGTAAGCGACGAAGCAGCTCTGTTGGAGAAGAGCTAGACTATTCAGTGTAACATTTGGCATTGATTTCCCACAGGAATGCCACTATACCCTGCACATGTAGGTGAAGGGAAGGCGAGATCCAAACAGCCAGAGGTCAAAGGTTCGTTTTGCTTCCTTTAAATTTATTTACAACCTGTTAAGCATAAAACCAAATTAGTAGATTTGGGAGAAGAAGCAACTTTTCCGGGATTTCAACGTCTTTGGTGCTGTGAGGGAACAAGCAGCGAGCGAGATCCATGTTATCGTTGATACAGTGTGCGGATAGCTCTTTTGTTTACTCTTACCAAGTTTATTCAGTGCAAAAAGCGGGCTCGTCCGGGATTTGAACCCGGGACCTCTCGCACCCTAAGCGAGAATCATACCCCTAGACCAACGATCCAAGGCGAAGCTGTGGAGCTCGATTTGGAACTGGAACGGCTCTGCACATGCCGTTGAAGGGAAGGTGAGAACCCAACAGCTGGAGGTGCATGGTTCATTTTGTTGCCTGTTAGGCACAGTAAAATCCTGGATCAAAAAACCTGAATCATACCCCTAGACCAAAAGGCCTCCTTGTGGAAGAAGTGTCTACTGACATGTCACTGCATAGTTCATGTGCTTTGCTGGCATATGTCTTCAATTGAAACAAATAGAGAAAACTTTAAAGTGTCCAGACAAAGCTGCCCTCTGTAACTACAGGAAACAGACAGGGTTATTAGTGATTTGTACTACATTTAAACTTTTGTATTAAAATGTCACTGTACATTGCAAATACATGTCCCCTTTTCTCCATGCTGACACTTTGAAACAGTTGCTGTTGCTTTTGCTTTTAGAGTGCAGAGCAATGTAAGGGAGAATTGGTCCTATTTCAAATCACTAATTATGTAGGGAATTGTTTTCTGGGTTCTCGTTGAAGAAAGTGTTATGGCATTGTGCTACCTAAAATGTAAGATAGTACTGAAAGGGAGATTTCAATAACAAAAACAGAGTAATTTAAAAGTGTCCAGCCAATGATGCCCTCTACAACTATATAAGATGAAGGAGCTCTGCAGGAGAAGAGCTAGACTATTCAGTCTAACACTTGGCAGTAATTTACCACTGGAATGACACTACACCGTGCACATGTAGGTGAAGGGAAGGCGCGATCCAAACAGACAGAGGTTCAAGATTCCTTTTGTTTCTTTGTAATCTATTTACAGACTGTTCAGCATGAAACCAGAGTAATTCAAAGGTTGTCAGGCAATTATGTCGTCAATATATTAAAGGGAAGAAATGGCTCTCACTTGATTTAAAAGTTTTTTGTGCTATGAGGTAACAAGCACCAAACGAGGACCAAGTTATCAGCGATACAGTTGTCTGATAGCGCTTGTTCAACCCAACAAAGGTTATTCAGTGTAAAACTTGGGCTCGTCCGGGATTTGAACCCGGGACCTCTCGCACCCAAAGCGAGAATCATACCCCTAGACCAACGAGCCGGATGACGGACTTACGGTTCAGCTCAAGGGTCGGTATGCCAAGGTAACATCAGAAAGCTTCCACACAAGAGCAAGGTCTCTTCGAGAATTTGGTTGTTTCTGGACCACTTATGTAACAAGGAACCAAACGAGAACCAAGTAGTCACATTTCAAATTAATTCACCACTAGAGTGACACTATACCCTGCATATGCCATGGTGCTTCTTAAAAAGTAAGATAGTACTGAAATGGAGATTTTAATAACAAAAACAGGGTAACCTAAAGGTGTCTAGGCAACACTGCACTCTATGACTGTAAGCGACGAAGCAGCTCTGTTGGAGAAGAGCTAGACTATTCAGTGTAACATTTGGCATTGATTTCCCACAGGAATGCCACTATACCCTGCACATGTAGGTGAAGGGAAGGCGAGATCCAAACAGCCAGAGGTCAAAGGTTCGTTTTGCTTCCTTTAAATTTATTTACAACCTGTTAAGCATAAAACCAAATTAGTAGATTTGGGAGAAGAAGCAACTTTTCCGGGATTTCAACGTCTTTGGTGCTGTGAGGGAACAAGCAGCGAGCGAGATCCATGTTATCGTCGATACAGTGTGCGGATAGCTCTTTTGTTTACTCTTACCAAGTTTATTCAGTGCAAAAAGCGGGCTCGTCCGGGATTTGAACCCGGGACCTCTCGCACCCTAAGCGAGAATCATACCCCTAGACCAACGAGCCAAGGCGAAGCTGTGGAGCTCGATTTGCA
The DNA here is from genome assembly GCF_946808225.1 of Silurus aristotelis. NCBI lineage: Eukaryota > Metazoa > Chordata > Actinopteri > Siluriformes > Siluridae > Silurus > Silurus aristotelis. Next base: position 25,233,819 of record NC_139585.1, read on the forward strand.
ACTGGAACGGCTCTGCACATGCCGTTGAAGGGAAGGTGAGAACCCAACAGCTGGAGGTGCATGGTTCATTTTGTTGCCTGTTAGGCACAGTAAAATCCTGGATCAAAAAACCTGAATCATACCCCTAGACCAAAAGGCCTCCTTGTGGAAGAAGTGTCTACTGACATGTCACTGCATAGTTCATGTGCTTTGCTGGCATATGTCTTCAATTGAAACAAATAGAGAAAACTTTAAAGTGTCCAGACAAAGCTGCCCTCTGTAACTACAGGAAACAGACAGGGTTATTAGTGATTTGAACTACATTTAAACTTTTGTATTAAAATGTCACTGTACATTGCAAATACATGTCTCCTTTTCTCCATGCTGACACTTTGAAACAGTTGCTGTTGCTTTTGCTTTTAGAGTGCAGAGCAATGTAAGGGAGAATTGGTCCTATTTCAAATCACTAATTATGTAGGGAATTGTTTTCTGGGTTCTCGTTGAAGAAAGTGTTATGGCATTGTGCTACCTAAAATGTAAGATAGTACTGAAAGGGAGATTTCAATAACAAAAACAGAGTAATTTAAAAGTGTCCAGCCAATGATGCCCTCTACAACTATATAAGATGAAGGAGCTCTGCAGGAGAAGAGCTAGACTATTCAGTCTAACACTTGGCAGTAATTTACCACTGGAATGACACTACACCGTGCACATGTAGGTGAAGGGAAGGCGCGATCCAAACAGACAGAGGTTCAAGATTCCTTTTGTTTCTTTGTAATCTATTTACAGACTGTTCAGCATGAAACCAGAGTAATTCAAAGGTTGTCAGGCAATTATGTCGTCAATATATTAAAGGGAAGAAATGGCTCTCACTTGATTTAAAAGTTTTTTGTGCTATGAGGTAACAAGCACCAAACGAGGACCAAGTTATCAGCGATACAGTTGTCTGATAGCGCTTGTTCAACCCAACAAAGGTTATTCAGTGTAAAACTTGGGCTCGTCCGGGATTTGAACCCGGGACCTCTCGCACCCAAAGCGAGAATCATACCCCTAGACCAACGAGCCGGATGACAGGCTTACGGTTCAGCTCAAAGGTCGGTATGCCAAGGTAACATCAGAAAACTTCCACACAAGAGCAAGGTCTCTTCGAGAATTTGGTTGTTTCTGGACCACTTATGTAACAAGGAACCAAACGAGAACCAAGTAGTCACATTTCAAATTAATTCACCACTAGAGTGACACTATACCCTGCATATGCCATGGTGCTTCTTAAAAAGTAAGATAGTACTGAAATGGAGATTTTAATAACAAAAACAGGGTAACCTAAAGGTGTCTAGGCAACACTGCACTCTATGACTGTAAGCGACGAAGCAGCTCTGTTGGAGAAGAGCTAGACTATTCAGTGTAACATTTGGCATTGATTTCCCACAGGAATGCCACTATACCCTGCACATGTAGGTGAAGGGAAGGCGAGATCCAAACAGCCAGAGGTCAAAGGTTCGTTTTGCTTCCTTTAAATTTATTTACAACCTGTTAAGCATAAAACCAAATTAGTAGATTTGGGAGAAGAAGCAACTTTTCCGGGATTTCAACGTCTTTGGTGCTGTGAGGGAACAAGCAGCGAGCGAGATCCATGTTATCGTCGATACAGTGTGCGGATAGCTCTTTTGTTTACTCTTACCAAGTTTATTCAGTGCAAAAAGCGGGCTCGTCCGGGATTTGAACCCGGGACCTCTCGCACCCTACGCGAGAATCATACCCCTAGACCAACGAGCCAAGGCGAAGCTGTGGAGCTCAATTTGCAACTGGAACGGCTCTGCACATGCCGTTGAAGGAAAGGTGAGAACCCAACAGCTGGAGGTGCATGGTTCATTTTGTTGCCTGTTAGGCACAGTAAAATCCTGGATCAAAAAACCTGAATCATACCCCTAGACCAAAAGGTCTCCTTGTGGAAGAAGTGTCTACTGACATGTCACTGCATAGTTCATGTGCTTTGCTGGCATATGTCTTCAATTGAAACAAATAGAGAAAACTTTAAAGTGTCCAGACAAAGCTGCCCTCTGTAACTACAGGAAACAGACAGCGTTGTTAGTGATTTGAACTTCATTTAAACTTTTGTATTAAAATGTCACTGTACATTGCAAATACATGTCTCCTTTTCTCCATGCTGACACTTTGAAACAGTTGCTGTTGCTTTTGCTTTTAGAGTGCAGAGCAATGTAAGGGAGAATTGGTCCTATTTCAAATCACTAATTATGTAGGGAATTGTTTTCTGGGTTCTCGTTGAAGAAAGTGTTATGGCATTGTGCTACCTAAAATGTAAGATAGTATTGAAAGGGAGATTTCAATAACAAAAACAGAGTAATTTAAAAGTGTCCAGCCAATGATGCCCTCCTCAACTAAATGAGATGAAGTAGCTCTGCAGGAGAAGAGCTAGACTATTTAGTCTAACACTTGGCAGTAATTTACCACTGGAATGACACTACACCGTGCACATGTAGGTGAAGGGAAGGCGCGATCCAAACAGACAGAGGTTCAAGATTCCTTTTGTTTCTTTGTAATCTATTTACAGACTGTTCAGCATGAAACCAGAGTAATTCAAAGGTTGTCAGGCAATTATGTCGTCAATATATTAAAGGGAAGAAATGGCTCTCACAGGATTTAAACGTTTTTTTTGTGCTATGAGGTAACAAGCACCAAGCGAGGACCAAGTTATCAGCGATACAGTTGTCTGATAGCGCTTGTTCAACCCAACAAAGGTTATTTAGTGTAAAACTTGGGCTCGTCCGGGATTTGAACCCGGGACCTCTCGCACCCAAAGCGAGAATCATACCCCTAGACCAACTAGCCGGATGACGGGCTTACGGTTCAGCTCAAAGGTCGGTATGCCAAGGTAACCTCAGAAAACATCCACACAAGAGCAAGGTTTTTTTCGAGAATTTGGTTGTTTCTGGACCACTAATGTAACAAGGAACCAAACGAGAACCAAGTAGTCACATTTCAAATTAATTCACCACTAGAGTGACACTATACCCTGCATATGCCATGGTGCTTCCTAAAAAGTAAGATAGTACTGAAATGGAGATTTTAATAACAAAAACAGGGTAACCTAAAGGTGTCTAGGCAACACTGCACTCTATGACTGTAAGCGACGAAGCAGCTCTGTTGGAGAAGAGCTAGACTATTCAGTGTAACATTTGGCATTGATTTCCCACAGGAATGCCACTATACCCTGCACATGTAGGTGAAGGGAAGGCGAGATCCAAACAGCCAGAGGTCAAAGGTTCGTTTTGCTTCCTTTAAATTTATTTACAACCTGTTAAGCATAAAACCAAATTAGTAGATTTGGGAGAAGAAGCAACTTTTCCGGGATTTCAACGTCTTTGGTGCTGTGAGGGAACAAGCAGCGAGCGAGATCCATGTTATCGTTGATACAGTGTGCGGATAGCTCTTTTGTTTACTCTTACCAAGTTTATTCAGTGCAAAAAGCGGGCTCGTCCGGGATTTGAACCCGGGACCTCTCGCACCCTAAGCGAGAATCATACCCCTAGACCAACGAGCCAAGGCGAAGCTGTGGAGCTCGATTTGCAACTGGAACGGCTCTGCACATGCCGTTGAAGGGAAGGTGAGAACCCAACAGCTGGAGGTGCATGGTTCATTTTGTTGCCTGTTAGGCACAGTAAAATCCTGGATCAAAAAACCTGAATCATACCCCTAGACCAAAAGGCCTCCTTGTGGAAGAAGTGTCTACTGACATGTCACTGCATAGTTCATGTGCTTTGCTGGCATATGTCTTTAATTGAAACAAATAGAGAAAACTTTAAAGTGTCCAGACAAAGCTGCCCTCTGTAACTACAGGAAACAGACAGGGTTATTAGTGATTTGTACTACATTTAAACTTTTGTATTAAAATGTCACTGTACATTGCAAATACATGTCCCCTTTTCTCCATGCTGACACTTTGAAACAGTTGCTGTTGCTTTTGCTTTTAGAGTGCAGAGCAATGTAAGGGAGAATTGGTCCTATTTCAAATCACTAATTATGTAGGGAATTGTTTTCTGGGTTCTCGTTGAAGAAAGTGTTATGGCATTGTGCTACCTAAAATGTAAGATAGTACTGAAAGGGAGATTTCAATAACAAAAACAGAGTAATTTAAAAGTGTCCAGCCAATGATGCCCTCTACAACTATATAAGATGAAGGAGCTCTGCAGGAGAAGAGCTAGACTATTCAGTCTAACACTTGGCAGTAATTTACCACTGGAATGACACTACACCGTGCACATGTAGGTGAAGGGAAGGCGCGATCCAAACAGACAGAGGTTCAAGATTCCTTTTGTTTCTTTGTAATCTATTTACAGACTGTTCAGCATGAAACCAGAGTAATTCAAAGGTTGTCAGGCAATTATGTCGTCAATATATTAAAGGGAAGAAATGGCTCTCACTTGATTTAAAAGTTTTTTGTGCTATGAGGTAACAAGCACCAAACGAGGACCAAGTTATCAGCGATACAGTTGTCTGATAGCGCTTGTTCAACCCAACAAAGGTTATTCAGTGTAAAACTTGGGCTCGTCCGGGATTTGAACCCGGGACCTCTCGCACCCAAAGCGAGAATCATACCCCTAGACCAACGAGCCGGATGACGGACTTACGGTTCAGCTCAAGGGTCGGTATGCCAAGGTAACATCAGAAAACTTCCACACAAGAGCAAGGTCTCTTCGAGAATTTGGTTGTTTCTGGACCACTTATGTAACAAGGAACCAAACGAGAACCAAGTAGTCACATTTCAAATTAATTCACCACTAGAGTGACACTATACCCTGCATATGCCATGGTGCTTCTTAAAAAGTAAGATAGTACTGAAATGGAGATTTTAATAACAAAAACAGGGTAACCTAAAGGTGTCTAGGCAACACTGCACTCTATGACTGTAAGCGACGAAGCAGCTCTGTTGGAGAAGAGCTAGACTATTCAGTGTAACATTTGGCATTGATTTCCCACAGGAATGCCACTATACCCTGCACATGTAGGTGAAGGGAAGGCGAGATCCAAACAGCCAGAGGTCAAAGGTTCGTTTTGCTTCCTTTAAATTTATTTACAACCTGTTAAGCATAAAACCAAATTAGTAGATTTGGGAGAAGAAGCAACTTTTCCGGGATTTCAACGTCTTTGGTGCTGTGAGGGAACAAGCAGCGAGCGAGATCCATGTTATCGTCGATACAGTGTGCGGATAGCTCTTTTGTTTACTCTTACCAAGTTTATTCAGTGCAAAAAGCGGGCTCGTCCGGGATTTGAACCCGGGACCTCTCGCACCCTACGCGAGAATCATACCCCTAGACCAACGAGCCAAGGCGAAGCTGTGGAGCTCGATTTGCAACTGGAACGGCTCTGCACATGCCGTTGAAGGGAAGGTGAGAACCCAACAGCTGGAGGTGCATGGTTCATTTTGTTGCCTGTTAGGCACAGTAAAATCCTGGATCAAAAAACCTGAATCATACCCCTAGACCAAAAGGTCTCCTTGTGGAAGAAGTGTCTACTGACATGTCACTGCATAGTTCATGTGCTTTGCTGGCATATGTCTTCAATTGAAACAAATAGAGAAAACTTTAAAGTGTCCAGACAAAGCTGCCCTCTGTAACTACAGGAAACAGACAGGGTTGTTAGTGATTTGAACTTCATTTAAACTTTTGTATTAAAATGTCACTGTACATTGCAAATACATGTCTCCTTTTCTCCATGCTGACACTTTGAAACAGTTGCTGTTGCTTTTGCTTTTAGAGTGCAGAGCAATGTAAGGGAGAATTGGTCCTATTTCAAATCACTAATTATGTAGGGAATTGTTTTCTGGGTTCTCGTTGAAGAAAGTGTTATGGCATTGTGCTACCTAAAATGTAAGATAGTATTGAAAGGGAGATTTCAATAACAAAAACAGAGTAATTTAAAAGTGTCCAGCCAATGATGCCCTCTACAACTAAATGAGATGAAGTAGCTCTGCAGGAGAAGAGCTAGACTATTCAGTCTAACACTTGGCAGTAATTTACCACTGGAATGACACTACACCGTGCACATGTAGGTGAAGGGAAGGCGCGATCCAAGCAGACAGAGGTTCAAGATTCCTTTTGTTTCTTTGTAATCTATTTACAGACTGTTCAGCATGAAACCAGAGTAATTCAAAGGTTGTCAGGCAATTATGTCGTCAATATATTAAAGGGAAGAAATGGCTCTCACTTGATTTAAAAGTTTTTTGTGCTATGAGGTAACAAGCACCAAACGAGGACCAAGTTATCAGCGATACAGTTGTCTGATAGCGCTTGTTCAACCCAACAAAGGTTATTCAGTGTAAAACTTGGGCTCGTCCGGGATTTGAACCCGGGACCTCTCGCACCCAAAGCGAGAATCATACCCCTAGACCAACGAGCCGGATGACGGACTTACGGTTCAGCTCAAGGGTCGGTATGCCAAGGTAACATCAGAAAACTTCCACACAAGAGCAAGGTCTCTTCGAGAATTTGGTTGTTTCTGGACCACTTATGTAACAAGGAACCAAACGAGAACCAAGTAGTCACATTTCAAATTAATTCACCACTAGAGTGACACTATACCCTGCATATGCCATGGTGCTTCTTAAAAAGTAAGATAGTACTGAAATGGAGATTTTAATAACAAAAACAGGGTAACCTAAAGGTGTCTAGGCAACACTGCACTCTATGACTGTAAGCGACGAAGCAGCTCTGTTGGAGAAGAGCTAGACTATTCAGTGTAACATTTGGCATTGATTTCCCACAGGAATGCCACTATACCCTGCACATGTAGGTGAAGGGAAGGCGAGATCCAAACAGCCAGAGGTCAAAGGTTCGTTTTGCTTCCTTTAAATTTATTTACAACCTGTTAAGCATAAAACCAAATTAGTAGATTTGGGAGAAGAAGCAACTTTTCCGGGATTTCAACGTCTTTGGTGCTGTGAGGGAACAAGCAGCGAGCGAGATCCATGTTATCGTCGATACAGTGTGCGGATAGCTCTTTTGTTTACTCTTACCAAGTTTATTCAGTGCAAAAAGCGGGCTCGTCCGGGATTTGAACCCGGGACCTCTCGCACCCTACGCGAGAATCATACCCCTAGACCAACGAGCCAAGGCGAAGCTGTGGAGCTCGATTTGCAACTGGAACGGCTCTGCACATGCCGTTGAAGGGAAGGTGAGAACCCAACAGCTGGAGGTGCATGGTTCATTTTGTTGCCTGTTAGGCACAGTAAAATCCTGGATCAAAAAACCTGAATCATACCCCTAGACCAAAAGGTCTCCTTGTGGAAGAAGTGTCTACTGACATGTCACTGCATAGTTCATGTGCTTTGCTGGCATATGTCTTCAATTGAAACAAATAGAGAAAACTTTAAAGTGTCCAGACAAAGCTGCCCTCTGTAACTACAGGAAACAGACAGGGTTGTTAGTGATTTGAACTTCATTTAAACTTTTGTATTAAAATGTCACTGTACATTGCAAATACATGTCTCCTTTTCTCCATGCTGACACTTTGAAACAGTTGCTGTTGCTTTTGCTTTTAGAGTGCAGAGCAATGTAAGGGAGAATTGGTCCTATTTCAAATCACTAATTATGTAGGGAATTGTTTTCTGGGTTCTCGTTGAAGAAAGTGTTATGGCATTGTGCTACCTAAAATGTAAGATAGTATTGAAAGGGAGATTTCAATAACAAAAACAGAGTAATTTAAAAGTGTCCAGCCAATGATGCCCTCTACAACTAAATGAGATGAAGTAGCTCTGCAGGAGAAGAGCTAGACTATTCAGTCTAACACTTGGCAGTAATTTACCACTGGAATGACACTACACCGTGCACATGTAGGTGAAGGGAAGGCGCGATCCAAACAGACAGAGGTTCAAGATTCCTTTTGTTTCTTTGTAATCTATTTACAGACTGTTCAGCATGAAACCAGAGTAATTCAAAGGTTGTCAGGCAATTATGTCGTCAATATATTAAAGGGAAGAAATGGCTCTCACAGGATTTAAACGTTTTTTTTGTGCTATGAGGTAACAAGCACCAAGCGAGGACCAAGTTATCAGCGATACAGTTGTCTGATAGCGCTTGTTCAACCCAACAAAGGTTATTTAGTGTAAAACTTGGGCTCGTCCGGGATTTGAACCCGGGACCTCTCGCACCCAAAGCGAGAATCATACCCCTAGACCAACGAGCCGGATGACGGGCTTACGGTTCAGCTCAAAGGTCGGTATGCCAAGGTAACCTCAGAAAACATCCACACAAGAGCAAGGTTTTTTTCGAGAATTTGGTTGTTTCTGGACCACTAATGTAACAAGGAACCAAACGAGAACCAAGTAGTCACATTTCAAATTAATTCACCACTAGAGTGACACTATACCCTGCATATGCCATGGTGCTTCCTAAAAAGTAAGAAAGTACTGAAATGGAGATTTTAATAACAAAAACAGGGTAACCTAAAGGTGTCTAGGCAACACTGCACTCTATGACTGTAAGCGACGAAGCAGCTCTGTTGGAGAAGAGCTAGACTATTCAGTGTAACATTTGGCATTGATTTCCCACAGGAATGCCACTATACCCTGCACATGTAGGTGAAGGGAAGGCGAGATCCAAACAGCCAGAGGTCAAAGGTTCGTTTTGCTTCCTTTAAATTTATTTACAACCTGTTAAGCATAAAACCAAATTAGTAGATTTGGGAGAAGAAGCAACTTTTCCGGGATTTCAACGTCTTTGGTGCTGTGAGGGAACAAGCAGCGAGCGAGATCCATGTTATCGTTGATACAGTGTGCGGATAGCTCTTTTGTTTACTCTTACCAAGTTTATTCAGTGCAAAAAGCGGGCTCGTCCGGGATTTGAACCCGGGACCTCTCGCACCCTAAGCGAGAATCATACCCCTAGACCAACGAGCCAAGGCGAAGCTGTGGAGCTCGATTTGGAACTGGAACGGCTCTGCACATGCCGTTGAAGGGAAGGTGAGAACCCAACAGCTGGAGGTGCATGGTTCATTTTGTTGCCTGTTAGGCACAGTAAAATCCTGGATCAAAAAACCTGAATCATACCCCTAGACCAAAAGGCCTCCTTGTGGAAGAAGTGTCTACTGACATGTCACTGCATAGTTCATGTGCTTTGCTGGCATATGTCTTCAATTGAAACAAATAGAGAAAACTTTAAAGTGTCCAGACAAAGCTGCCCTCTGTAACTACAGGAAACAGACAGGGTTATTAGTGATTTGTACTACATTTAAACTTTTGTATTAAAATGTCACTGTACATTGCAAATACATGTCCCCTTTTCTCCATGCTGACACTTTGAAACAGTTGCTGTTGCTTTTGCTTTTAGAGTGCAGAGCAATGTAAGGGAGAATTGGTCCTATTTCAAATCACTAATTATGTAGGGAATTGTTTTCTGGGTTCTCGTTGAAGAAAGTGTTATGGCATTGTGCTACCTAAAATGTAAGATAGTACTGAAAGGGAGATTTCAATAACAAAAACAGAGTAATTTAAAAGTGTCCAGCCAATGATGCCCTCTACAACTATATAAGATGAAGGAGCTCTGCAGGAGAAGAGCTAGACTATTCAGTCTAACACTTGGCAGTAATTTACCACTGGAATGACACTACACCGTGCACATGTAGGTGAAGGGAAGGCGCGATCCAAACAGACAGAGGTTCAAGATTCCTTTTGTTTCTTTGTAATCTATTTACAGTCTGTTCAGCATGAAACCAGAGTAATTCAAAGGTTGTCAGGCAATTATGTCGTCAATATATTAAAGGGAAGAAATGGCTCTCACTTGATTTAAAAGTTTTTTGTGCTATGAGGTAACAAGCACCAAACGAGGACCAAGTTATCAGCGATACAGTTGTCTGATAGCGCTTGTTCAACCCAACAAAGGTTATTCAGTGTAAAACTTGGGCTCGTCCGGGATTTGAACCCGGGCCCTCTCGCACCCAAAGCGAGAATCATACCCCTTGACCAACGAGCCGGATGACGGACTTACGGTTCAGCTCAAGGGTCGGTATGCCAAGGTAACATCAGAAACTTCCACACAAGAGCAAGGTCTCTTCGAGAATTTGGTTGTTTCTGGACCACTTATGTAACAAGGAACCAAACGAGAACCAAGTAGTCACATTTCAAATTAATTCACCACTAGAGTGACACTATACCCTGCATATGCCATGGTGCTTCTTAAAAAGTAAGATAGTACTGAAATGGAGATTTTAATAACAAAAACAGGGTAACCTAAAGGTGTCTAGGCAACACTGCACTCTATGACTGTAAGCGACGAAGCAGCTCTGTTGGAGAAGAGCTAGACTATTCAGTGTAACATTTGGCATTGATTTCCCACAGGAATGCCACTATACCCTGCACATGTAGGTGAAGGGAAGGCGAGATCCAAACAGCCAGAGGTCAAAGGTTCGTTTTGCTTCCTTTAAATTTATTTACAACCTGTTAAGCATAAAACCAAATTAGTAGATTTGGGAGAAGAAGCAACTTTTCCGGGATTTCAACGTCTTTGGTGCTGTGAGGGAACAAGCAGCGAGCGAGATCCATGTTATCGTCGATACAGTGTGCGGATAGCTCTTTTGTTTACTCTTACCAAGTTTATTCAGTGCAAAAAGCGGGCTCGTCCGGGATTTGAACCCGGGACCTCTCGCACCCTACGCGAGAATCATACCCCTAGACCAACGAGCCAAGGCGAAGCTGTGGAGCTCGATTTGCAACTGGAACGGCTCTGCACATGCCGTTGAAGGAAAGGTGAGAACCCAACAGCTGGAGGTGCATGGTTCATTTTGTTGCCTGTTAGGCACAGTAAAATCCTGGATCAAAAAACCTGAATCATACCCCTAGACCAAAAGGTCTCCTTGTGGAAGAAGTGTCTACTGACATGTCACTGCATAGTTCATGTGCTTTGCTGGCATATGTCTTCAATTGAAACAAATAGAGAAAACTTTTAAGTGTCCAGACAAAGCTGCCCTCTGTAACTACAGGAAACAGACAGGGTTGTTAGTGATTTGAACTTCATTTAAACTTTTGTATTAAAATGTCACTGTACATTGCAAATACATGTCTCCTTTTCTCCATGCTGACACTTTGAAACAGTTGCTGTTGCTTTTGCTTTTAGAGTGCAGAGCAATGTAAGGGAGAATTGGTCCTATTTCAAATCACTAATTATGTAGGGAATTGTTTTCTGGGTTCTCGTTGAAGAAAGTGTTATGGCATTGTGCTACCTAAAATGTAAGATAGTACTGAAAGGGAGATTTCAATAACAAAAACAGAGTAATTTAAAAGTGTCCAGCCAATGATGCCCTCTACAACTATATAAGATGAAGGAGCTCTGCAGGAGAAGAGCTAGACTATTCAGTCTAACACTTGGCAGTAATTTACCACTGGAATGACACTACACCGTGCACATGTAGGTGAAGGGAAGGCGCGATCCAAACAGACAGAGGTTCAAGATTCCTTTTGTTTCTTTGTAATCTATTTACAGACTGTTCAGCATGAAACCAGAGTAATTCAAAGGTTGTCAGGCAATTATGTCGTCAATATATTAAAGGGAAGAAATGGCTCTCACTTGATTTAAAAGTTTTTTGTGCTATGAGGTAACAAGCACCAAGCGAGGACCAAGTTATCAGCGATACAGTTGTCTGATAGCGCTTGTTCAACCCAACAAAGGTTATTCAGTGTAAAACTTGGGCTCGTCCAGGATTTGAACCCGGGACCTCTCGCACCCAAAGCGAGAATCATACCCCTAGACCAACGAGCCGGATGACGGGCTTACGGTTCAGCTCAAAGGTCGGTATGCCAAGGTAACATCAGAAAACTTCCACACAAGAGCAAGGTCTCTTCGAGAATTTGGTTGTTTCTGGACCACTTATGTAACAAGGAACCAAACGAGAACCAAGTAGTCACATTTCAAATTAATTCACCACTAGAGTGACACTATACCCTGCATATGCCATGGTGCTTCTTAAAAAGTAAGATAGTACTGAAATGGAGATTTTAATAACAAAAACAGGGTAACCTAAAGGTGTCTAGGCAACACTGCACTCTATGACTGTAAGCGACGAAGCAGCTCTGTTGGAGAAGAGCTAGACTATTCAGTGTAACATTTGGCATTGATTTCCCACAGGAATGCCACTATACCCTGCACATGTAGGTGAAGGGAAGGCGAGATCCAAACAGCCAGAGGTCAAAGGTTCGTTTTGCTTCCTTTAAATTTATTTACAACCTGTTAAGCATAAAACCAAATTAGTAGATTTGGGAGAAGAAGCAACTTTTCCGGGATTTCAACGTCTTTGGTGCTGTGAGGGAACAAGCAGCGAGCGAGATCCATGTTATCGTCGATACAGTGTGCGGATAGCTCTTTTGTTTACTCTTACCAAGTTTATTCAGTGCAAAAAGCGGGCTCGTCCGGGATTTGAACCCGGGACCTCTCGCACCCTACGCGAGAATCATACACCTAGACCAACGAGCCAAGGCGAAGCTGTGGAGCTCGATTTGCAACTGGAACGGCTCTGCACATGCCGTTGAAGGAAAGGTGAGAACCCAACAGCTGGAGGTGCATGGTTCATTTTGTTGCCTGTTAGGCACAGTAAAATCCTGGATCAAAAAACCTGAATCATACCCCTAGACCAAAAGGTCTCCTTGTGGAAGAAGTGTCTACTGACATGTCACTGCATAGTTCATGTGCTTTGCTGGCATATGTCTTCAATTGAAACAAATAGAGAAAACTTTAAAGTGTCCAGACAAAGCTGCCCTCTGTAACTACAGGAAACAGACAGCGTTGTTAGTGATTTGAACTTCATTTAAACTTTTGTATTAAAATGTCACTGTACATTGCAAATACATGTCTCCTTTTCTCCATGCTGACACTTTGAAACAGTTGCTGTTGCTTTTGCTTTTAGAGTGCAGAGCAATGTAAGGGAGAATTGGTCCTATTTCAAATCACTAATTATGTAGGGAATTGTTTTCTGGGTTCTCGTTGAAGAAAGTGTTATGGCATTGTGCTACCTAAAATGTAAGATAGTATTGAAAGGGAGATTTCAATAACAAAAACAGAGTAATTTAAAAGTGTCCAGCCAATGATGCCCTCCTCAACTAAATGAGATGAAGTAGCTCTGCAGGAGAAGAGCTAGACTATTCAGTCTAACACTTGGCAGTAATTTACCACTGGAATGACACTACACCGTGCACATGTAGGTGAAGGGAAGGCGCGATCCAAACAGACAGAGGTTCAAGATTCCTTTTGTTTCTTTGTAATCTATTTACAGACTGTTCAGCATGAAACCAGAGTAATTCAAAGGTTGTCAGGCAATTATGTCGTCAATATATTAAAGGGAAGAAATGGCTCTCACAGGATTTAAACGTTTTTTTTGTGCTATGAGGTAACAAGCACCAAGCGAGGACCAAGTTATCAGCGATACAGTTGTCTGATAGCGCTTGTTCAACCCAACAAAGGTTATTTAGTGTAAAACTTGGGCTCGTCCGGGATTTGAACCCGGGACCTCTCGCACCCAAAGCGAGAATCATACCCCTAGACCAACTAGCCGGATGACGGGCTTACGGTTCAGCTCAAAGGTCGGTATGCCAAGGTAACCTCAGAAAACATCCACACAAGAGCAAGGTTTTTTTCGAGAATTTGGTTGTTTCTGGACCACTAATGTAACAAGGAACCAAACGAGAACCAAGTAGTCACATTTCAAATTAATTCACCACTAGAGTGACACTATACCCTGCATATGCCATGGTGCTTCCTAAAAAGTAAGATAGTACTGAAATGGAGATTTTAATAACAAAAACAGGGTAACCTAAAGGTGTCTAGGCAACACTGCACTCTATGACTGTAAGCGACGAAGCAGCTCTGTTGGAGAAGAGCTAGACTATTCAGTGTAACATTTGGCATTGATTTCCCACAGGAATGCCACTATACCCTGCACATGTAGGTGAAGGGAAGGCGAGATCCAAACAGCCAGAGGTCAAAGGTTCGTTTTGCTTCCTTTAAATTTATTTACAACCTGTTAAGCATAAAACCAAATTAGTAGATTTGGGAGAAGAAGCAACTTTTCCGGGATTTCAACGTCTTTGGTGCTGTGAGGGAACAAGCAGCGAGCGAGATCCATGTTATCGTTGATACAGTGTGCGGATAGCTCTTTTGTTTACTCTTACCAAGTTTATTCAGTGCAAAAAGCGGGCTCGTCCGGGATTTGAACCCGGGACCTCTCGCACCCTAAGCGAGAATCATACCCCTAGACCAACGAGCCAAGGCGAAGCTGTGGAGCTCGATTTGGAACTGGAACGGCTCTGCACATGCCGTTGAAGGGAAGGTGAGAACCCAACAGCTGGAGGTGCATGGTTCATTTTGTTGCCTGTTAGGCACAGTAAAATCCTGGATCAAAAAACCTGAATCATACCCCTAGACCAAAAGGCCTCCTTGTGGAAGAAGTGTCTACTGACATGTCACTGCATAGTTCATGTGCTTTGCTGGCATATGTCTTCAATTGAAACAAATAGAGAAAACTTTAAAGTGTCCAGACAAAGCTGCCCTCTGTAACTACAGGAAACAGACAGGGTTATTAGTGATTTGTACTACATTTAAACTTTTGTATTAAAATGTCACTGTACATTGCAAATACATGTCCCCTTTTCTCCATGCTGACACTTTGAAACAGTTGCTGTTGCTTTTGCTTTTAGAGTGCAGAGCAATGTAAGGGAGAATTGGTCCTATTTCAAATCACTAATTATGTAGGGAATTGTTTTCTGGGTTCTCGTTGAAGAAAGTGTTATGGCATTGTGCTACCTAAAATGTAAGATAGTACTGAAAGGGAGATTTCAATAACAAAAACAGAGTAATTTAAAAGTGTCCAGCCAATGATGCCCTCTACAACTATATAAGATGAAGGAGCTCTGCAGGAGAAGAGCTAGACTATTCAGTCTAACACTTGGCAGTAATTTACCACTGGAATGACACTACACCGTGCACATGTAGGTGAAGGGAAGGCGCGATCCAAACAGACAGAGGTTCAAGATTCCTTTTGTTTCTTTGTAATCTATTTACAGACTGTTCAGCATGAAACCAGAGTAATTCAAAGGTTGTCAGGCAATTATGTCGTCAATATATTAAAGGGAAGAAATGGCTCTCACTTGATTTAAAAGTTTTTTGTGCTATGAGGTAACAAGCACCAAACGAGGACCAAGTTATCAGCGATACAGTTGTCTGATAGCGCTTGTTCAACCCAACAAAGGTTATTCAGTGTAAAACTTGGGCTCGTCCGGGATTTGAACCCGGGACCTCTCGCACCCAAAGCGAGAATCATACCCCTAGACCAACGAGCCGGATGACGGACTTACGGTTCAGCTCAAGGGTCGGTATGCCAAGGTAACATCAGAAAACTTCCACACAAGAGCAAGGTCTCTTCGAGAATTTGGTTGTTTCTGGACCACTTATGTAACAAGGAACCAAACGAGAACCAAGTAGTCACATTTCAAATTAATTCACCACTAGAGTGACACTATACCCTGCATATGCCATGGTGCTTCTTAAAAAGTAAGATAGTACTGAAATGGAGATTTTAATAACAAAAACAGGGTAACCTAAAGGTGTCTAGGCAACACTGCACTCTATGACTGTAAGCGACGAAGCAGCTCTGTTGGAGAAGAGCTAGACTATTCAGTGTAACATTTGGCATTGATTTCCCACAGGAATGCCACTATACCCTGCACATGTAGGTGAAGGGAAGGCGAGATCCAAACAGCCAGAGGTCAAAGGTTCGTTTTGCTTCCTTTAAATTTATTTACAACCTGTTAAGCATAAAACCAAATTAGTAGATTTGGGAGAAGAAGCAACTTTTCCGGGATTTCAACGTCTTTGGTGCTGTGAGGGAACAAGCAGCGAGCGAGATCCATGTTATCGTCGATACAGTGTGCGGATAGCTCTTTTGTTTACTCTTACCAAGTTTATTCAGTGCAAAAAGCGGGCTCGTCCGGGATTTGAACCCGGGACCTCTCGCACCCTACGCGAGAATCATACCCCTAGACCAACGAGCCAAGGCGAAGCTGTGGAGCTCGATTTGCAACTGGAACGGCTCTGCACATGCCGTTGAAGGAAAGGTGAGAACCCAACAGCTGGAGGTGCATGGTTCATTTTGTTGCCTGTTAGGCACAGTAAAATCCTGGATCAAAAAACCTGAATCATACCCCTAGACCAAAAGGTCTCCTTGTGGAAGAAGTGTCTACTGACATGTCACTGCATAGTTCATGTGCTTTGCTGGCATATGTCTTCAATTGAAACAAATAGAGAAAACTTTAAAGTGTCCAGACAAAGCTGCCCTCTGTAACTACAGGAAACAGACAGCGTTGTTAGTGATTTGAACTTCATTTAAACTTTTGTATTAAAATGTCACTGTACATTGCAAATACATGTCTCCTTTTCTCCATGCTGACACTTTGAAACAGTTGCTGTTGCTTTTGCTTTTAGAGTGCAGAGCAATGTAAGGGAGAATTGGTCCTATTTCAAATCACTAATTATGTAGGGAATTGTTTTCTGGGTTCTCGTTGAAGAAAGTGTTATGGCATTGTGCTACCTAAAATGTAAGATAGTATTGAAAGGGAGATTTCAATAACAAAAACAGAGTAATTTAAAAGTGTCCAGCCAATGATGCCCTCCTCAACTAAATGAGATGAAGTAGCTCTGCAGGAGAAGAGCTAGACTATTCAGTCTAACACTTGGCAGTAATTTACCACTGGAATGACACTACACCGTGCACATGTAGGTGAAGGGAAGGCGCGATCCAAACAGACAGAGGTTCAAGATTCCTTTTGTTTCTTTGTAATCTATTTACAGACTGTTCAGCATGAAACCAGAGTAATTCAAAGGTTGTCAGGCAATTATGTCGTCAATATATTAAAGGGAAGAAATGGCTCTCACAGGATTTAAACGTTTTTTTTGTACTATGAGGTAACAAGCACCAAGCGAGGACCAAGTTATCAGCGATACAGTTGTCTGATAGCGCTTGTTCAACCCAACAAAGGTTATTTAGTGTAAAACTTGGGCTCGTCCGGGATTTGAACCCGGGACCTCTCGCACCCAAAGCGAGAATCATACCCCTAGACCAACTAGCCGGATGACTGGCTTACGGTTCAGCTCAAAGGTCGGTATGCCAAGGTAACCTCAGAAAACATCCACACAAGAGCAAGGTTTTTTTCGAGAATTTGGTTGTTTCTGGACCACTAATGTAACAAGGAACCAAACGAGAACCAAGTAGTCACATTTCAAATTAATTCACCACTAGAGTGACACTATACCCTGCATATGCCATGGTGCTTCCTAAAAAGTAAGATAGTACTGAAATGGAGATTTTAATAACAAAAACAGGGTAACCTAAAGGTGTCTAGGCAACACTGCACTCTATGACTGTAAGCGACGAAGCAGCTCTGTTGGAGAAGAGCTAGACTATTCAGTGTAACATTTGGCATTGATTTCCCACAGGAATGCCACTATACCCTGCACATGTAGGTGAAGGGAAGGCGAGATCCAAACAGCCAGATGTCAAAGGTTCGTTTTGCTTCCTTTAAATTTATTTACAACCTGTTAAGCATAAAACCAAATTAGTAGATTTGGGAGAAGAAGCAACTTTTCCGGGATTTCAACGTCTTTGGTGCTGTGAGGGAACAAGCAGCGAGCGAGATCCATGTTATCGTTGATACAGTGTGCGGATAGCTCTTTTGTTTACTCTTACCAAGTTTATTCAGTGCAAAAAGCGGGCTCGTCCGGGATTTGAACCCGGGACCTCTCGCACCCTAAGCGAGAATCATACCCCTAGACCAACGAGCCAAGGCGAAGCTGTGGAGCTCGATTTGCAACTGGAACGGCTCTGCACATGCCGTTGAAGGGAAGGTGAGAACCCAACAGCTGGAGGTGCATGGTTCATTTTGTTGCCTGTTGGGCACAGTAAAATCCTGGATCAAAAAACCTGAATCATACCCCTAGACCAAAAGGCCTCCTTGTGGAAGAAGTGTCTACTGACATGTCACTGCATAGTTCATGTGCTTTGCTGGCATATGTCTTTAATTGAAACAAATAGAGAAAACTTTAAAGTGTCCAGACAAAGCTGCCCTCTGTAACTACAGGAAACAGACAGGGTTATTAGTGATTTGTACTACATTTAAACTTTTGTATTAAAATGTCACTGTACATTGCAAATACATGTCCCCTTTTCTCCATGCTGACACTTTGAAACAGTTGCTGTTGCTTTTGCTTTTAGAGTGCAGAGCAATGTAAGGGAGAATTGGTCCTATTTCAAATCACTAATTATGTAGGGAATTGTTTTCTGGGTTCTCGTTGAAGAAAGTGTTATGGCATTGTGCTACCTAAAATGTAAGATAGTACTGAAAGGGAGATTTCAATAACAAAAACAGAGTAATTTAAAAGTGTCCAGCCAATGATGCCCTCTACAACTATATAAGATGAAGGAGCTCTGCAGGAGAAGAGCTAGACTATTCAGTCTAACACTTGGCAGTAATTTACCACTGGAATGACACTACACCGTGCACATGTAGGTGAAGGGAAGGCGCGATCCAAACAGACAGAGGTTCAAGATTCCTTTTGTTTCTTTGTAATCTATTTACAGACTGTTCAGCATGAAACCAGAGTAATTCAAAGGTTGTCAGGCAATTATGTCGTCAATATATTAAAGGGAAGAAATGGCTCTCACTTGATTTAAAAGTTTTTTGTGCTATGAGGTAACAAGCACCAAACGAGGACCAAGTTATCAGCGATACAGTTGTCTGATAGCGCTTGTTCAACCCAACAAAGGTTATTCAGTGTAAAACTTGGGCTCGTCCGGGATTTGAACCCGGGACCTCTCGCACCCAAAGCGAGAATCATACCCCTAGACCAACGAGCCGGATGACGGACTTACGGTTCAGCTCAAGGGTCGGTATGCCAAGGTAACATCAGAAAACTTCCACACAAGAGCAAGGTCTCTTCGAGAATTTGGTTGTTTCTGGACCACTTATGTAACAAGGAACCAAACGAGAACCAAGTAGTCACATTTCAAATTAATTCACCACTAGAGTGACACTATACCCTGCATATGCCATGGTGCTTCTTAAAAAGTAAGATAGTACTGAAATGGAGATTTTAATAACAAAAACAGGGTAACCTAAAGGTGTCTAGGCAACACTGCACTCTATGACTGTAAGCGACGAAGCAGCTCTGTTGGAGAAGAGCTAGACTATTCAGTGTAACATTTGGCATTGATTTCCCACAGGAATGCCACTATACCCTGCACATGTAGGTGAAGGGAAGGCGAGATCCAAACAGCCAGAGGTCAAAGGTTCGTTTTGCTTCCTTTAAATTTATTTACAACCTGTTAAGCATAAAACCAAATTAGTAGATTTGGGAGAAGAAGCAACTTTTCCGGGATTTCAACGTCTTTGGTGCTGTGAGGGAACAAGCAGCGAGCGAGATCCATGTTATCGTTGATACAGTGTGCGGATAGCTCTTTTGTTTACTCTTACCAAGTTTATTCAGTGCAAAAAGCGGGCTCGTCCGGGATTTGAACCCGGGACCTCTCGCACCCTAAGCGAGAATCATACCCCTAGACCAACGAGCCAAGGCGAAGCTGTGGAGCTCGATTTGGAACTGGAACGGCTCTGCACATGCCGTTGAAGGGAAGGTGAGAACCCAACAGCTGGAGGTGCATGGTTCATTTTGTTGCCTGTTAGGCACAGTAAAATCCTGGATCAAAAAACCTGAATCATACCCCTAGACCAAAAGGCCTCCTTGTGGAAGAAGTGTCTACTGACATGTCACTGCATAGTTCATGTGCTTTGCTGGCATATGTCTTCAATTGAAACAAATAGAGAAAACTTTAAAGTGTCCAGACAAAGCTGCCCTCTGTAACTACAGGAAACAGACAGGGTTATTAGTGATTTGTACTACATTTAAACTTTTGTATTAAAATGTCACTGTACATTGCAAATACATGTCCCCTTTTCTCCATGCTGACACTTTGAAACAGTTGCTGTTGCTTTTGCTTTTAGAGTGCAGAGCAATGTAAGGGAGAATTGGTCCTATTTCAAATCACTAATTATGTAGGGAATTGTTTTCTGGGTTCTCGTTGAAGAAAGTGTTATGGCATTGTGCTACCTAAAATGTAAGATAGTACTGAAAGGGAGATTTCAATAACAAAAACAGAGTAATTTAAAAGTGTCCAGCCAATGATGCCCTCTACAACTATATAAGATGAAGGAGCTCTGCAGGAGAAGAGCTAGACTATTCAGTCTAACACTTGGCAGTAATTTACCACTGGAATGACACTACACCGTGCACATGTAGGTGAAGGGAAGGCGCGATCCAAACAGACAGAGGTTCAAGATTCCTTTTGTTTCTTTGTAATCTATTTACAGACTGTTCAGCATGAAACCAGAGTAATTCAAAGGTTGTCAGGCAATTATGTCGTCAATATATTAAAGGGAAGAAATGGCTCTCACTTGATTTAAAAGTTTTTTGTGCTATGAGGTAACAAGCACCAAACGAGGACCAAGTTATCAGCGATACAGTTGTCTGATAGCGCTTGTTCAACCCAACAAAGGTTATTCAGTGTAAAACTTGGGCTCGTCCGGGATTTGAACCCGGGACCTCTCGCACCCAAAGCGAGAATCATACCCCTAGACCAACGAGCCGGATGACGGACTTACGGTTCAGCTCAAGGGTCGGTATGCCAAGGTAACATCAGAAAACTTCCACACAAGAGCAAGGTCTCTTCGAGAATTTGGTTGTTTCTGGACCACTTATGTAACAAGGAACCAAACGAGAACCAAGTAGTCACATTTCAAATTAATTCACCACTAGAGTGACACTATACCCTGCATATGCCATGGTGCTTCTTAAAAAGTAAGATAGTACTGAAATGGAGATTTTAATAACAAAAACAGGGTAACCTAAAGGTGTCTAGGCAACACTGCACTCTATGACTGTAAGCGACGAAGCAGCTCTGTTGGAGAAGAGCTAGACTATTCAGTGTAACATTTGGCATTGATTTCCCACAGGAATGCCACTATACCCTGCACATGTAGGTGAAGGGAAGGCGAGATCCAAACAGCCAGAGGTCAAAGGTTCGTTTTGCTTCCTTTAAATTTATTTACAACCTGTTAAGCATAAAACCAAATTAGTAGATTTGGGAGAAGAAGCAACTTTTCCGGGATTTCAACGTCTTTGGTGCTGTGAGGGAACAAGCAGCGAGCGAGATCCATGTTATCGTCGATACAGTGTGCGGATAGCTCTTTTGTTTACTCTTACCAAGTTTATTCAGTGCAAAAAGCGGGCTCGTCCGGGATTTGAACCCGGGACCTCTCGCACCCTACGCGAGAATCATACCCCTAGACCAACGAGCCAAGGCGAAGCTGTGGAGCTCGATTTGCAACTGGAACGGCTCTGCACATGCCGTTGAAGGAAAGGTGAGAACCCAACAGCTGGAGGTGCATGGTTCATTTTGTTGCCTGTTAGGCACAGTAAAATCCTGGATCAAAAAACCTGAATCATACCCCTAGACCAAAAGGTCTCCTTGTGGAAGAAGTGTCTACTGACATGTCACTGCATAGTTCATGTGCTTTGCTGGCATATGTCTTCAATTGAAACAAATAGAGAAAACTTTAAAGTGTCCAGACAAAGCTGCCCTCTGTAACTACAGGAAACAGACAGCGTTGTTAGTGATTTGAACTTCATTTAAACTTTTGTATTAAAATGTCACTGTACATTGCAAATACATGTCTCCTTTTCTCCATGCTGACACTTTGAAACAGTTGCTGTTGCTTTTGCTTTTAGAGTGCAGAGCAATGTAAGGGAGAATTGGTCCTATTTCAAATCACTAATTATGTAGGGAATTGTTTTCTGGGTTCTCGTTGAAGAAAGTGTTATGGCATTGTGCTACCTAAAATGTAAGATAGTATTGAAAGGGAGATTTCAATAACAAAAACAGAGTAATTTAAAAGTGTCCAGCCAATGATGCCCTCCTCAACTAAATGAGATGAAGTAGCTCTGCAGGAGAAGAGCTAGACTATTCAGTCTAACACTTGGCAGTAATTTACCACTGGAATGACACTACACCGTGCACATGTAGGTGAAGGGAAGGCGCGATCCAAACAGACAGAGGTTCAAGATTCCTTTTGTTTCTTTGTAATCTATTTACAGACTGTTCAGCATGAAACCAGAGTAATTCAAAGGTTGTCAGGCAATTATGTCGTCAATATATTAAAGGGAAGAAATGGCTCTCACAGGATTTAAACGTTTTTTTTGTACTATGAGGTAACAAGCACCAAGCGAGGACCAAGTTATCAGCGATACAGTTGTCTGATAGCGCTTGTTCAACCCAACAAAGGTTATTTAGTGTAAAACTTGGGCTCGTCCGGGATTTGAACCCGGGACCTCTCGCACCCAAAGCGAGAATCATACCCCTAGACCAACTAGCCGGATGACTGGCTTACGGTTCAGCTCAAAGGTCGGTATGCCAAGGTAACCTCAGAAAACATCCACACAAGAGCAAGGTTTTTTTCGAGAATTTGGTTGTTTCTGGACCACTAATGTAACAAGGAACCAAACGAGAACCAAGTAGTCACATTTCAAATTAATTCACCACTAGAGTGACACTATACCCTGCATATGCCATGGTGCTTCCTAAAAAGTAAGATAGTACTGAAATGGAGATTTTAATAACAAAAACAGGGTAACCTAAAGGTGTCTAGGCAACACTGCACTCTATGACTGTAAGCGACGAAGCAGCTCTGTTGGAGAAGAGCTAGACTATTCAGTGTAACATTTGGCATTGATTTCCCACAGGAATGCCACTATACCCTGCACATGTAGGTGAAGGGAAGGCGAGATCCAAACAGCCAGATGTCAAAGGTTCGTTTTGCTTCCTTTAAATTTATTTACAACCTGTTAAGCATAAAACCAAATTAGTAGATTTGGGAGAAGAAGCAACTTTTCCGGGATTTCAACGTCTTTGGTGCTGTGAGGGAACAAGCAGCGAGCGAGATCCATGTTATCGTTGATACAGTGTGCGGATAGCTCTTTTGTTTACTCTTACCAAGTTTATTCAGTGCAAAAAGCGGGCTCGTCCGGGATTTGAACCCGGGACCTCTCGCACCCTAAGCGAGAATCATACCCCTAGACCAACGAGCCAAGGCGAAGCTGTGGAGCTCGATTTGCAACTGGAACGGCTCTGCACATGCCGTTGAAGGGAAGGTGAGAACCCAACAGCTGGAGGTGCATGGTTCATTTTGTTGCCTGTTGGGCACAGTAAAATCCTGGATCAAAAAACCTGAATCATACCCCTAGACCAAAAGGCCTCCTTGTGGAAGAAGTGTCTACTGACATGTCACTGCATAGTTCATGTGCTTTGCTGGCATATGTCTTTAATTGAAACAAATAGAGAAAACTTTAAAGTGTCCAGACAAAGCTGCCCTCTGTAACTACAGGAAACAGACAGGGTTATTAGTGATTTGTACTACATTTAAACTTTTGTATTAAAATGTCACTGTACATTGCAAATACATGTCCCCTTTTCTCCATGCTGACACTTTGAAACAGTTGCTGTTGCTTTTGCTTTTAGAGTGCAGAGCAATGTAAGGGAGAATTGGTCCTATTTCAAATCACTAATTATGTAGGGAATTGTTTTCTGGGTTCTCGTTGAAGAAAGTGTTATGGCATTGTGCTACCTAAAATGTAAGATAGTACTGAAAGGGAGATTTCAATAACAAAAACAGAGTAATTTAAAAGTGTCCAGCCAATGATGCCCTCTACAACTATATAAGATGAAGGAGCTCTGCAGGAGAAGAGCTAGACTATTCAGTCTAACACTTGGCAGTAATTTACCACTGGAATGACACTACACCGTGCACATGTAGGTGAAGGGAAGGCGCGATCCAAACAGACAGAGGTTCAAGATTCCTTTTGTTTCTTTGTAATCTATTTACAGACTGTTCAGCATGAAACCAGAGTAATTCAAAGGTTGTCAGGCAATTATGTCGTCAATATATTAAAGGGAAGAAATGGCTCTCACTTGATTTAAAAGTTTTTTGTGCTATGAGGTAACAAGCACCAAACGAGGACCAAGTTATCAGCGATACAGTTGTCTGATAGCGCTTGTTCAACCCAACAAAGGTTATTCAGTGTAAAACTTGGGCTCGTCCGGGATTTGAACCCGGGCCCTCTCGCACCCAAAGCGAGAATCATACCCCTAGACCAACGAGCCGGATGACGGACTTACGGTTCAGCTCAAGGGTCGGTATGCCAAGGTAACATCAGAAAACTTCCACACAAGAGCAAGGTCTCTTCGAGAATTTGGTTGTTTCTGGACCACTTATGTAACAAGGAACCAAACGAGAACCAAGTAGTCACATTTCAAATTAATTCACCACTAGAGTGACACTATACCCTGCATATGCCATGGTGCTTCTTAAAAAGTAAGATAGTACTGAAATGGAGATTTTAATAACAAAAACAGGGTAACCTAAAGGTGTCTAGGCAACACTGCACTCTATGACTGTAAGCGACGAAGCAGCTCTGTTGGAGAAGAGCTAGACTATTCAGTGTAACATTTGGCATTGATTTCCCACAGGAATGCCACTATACCCTGCACATGTAGGTGAAGGGAAGGCGAGATCCAAACAGCCAGAGGTCAAAGGTTCGTTTTGCTTCCTTTAAATTTATTTACAACCTGTTAAGCATAAAACCAAATTAGTAGATTTGGGAGAAGAAGCAACTTTTCCGGGATTTCAACGTCTTTGGTGCTGTGAGGGAACAAGCAGCGAGCGAGATCCATGTTATCGTCGATACAGTGTGCGGATAGCTCTTTTGTTTACTCTTACCAAGTTTATTCAGTGCAAAAAGCGGGCTCGTCCGGGATTTGAACCCGGGACCTCTCGCACTCTACGCGAGAATCATACCCCTAGACCAACGAGCCAAGGCGAAGCTGTGGAGCTCGATTTGCAACTGGAACGGCTCTGCACATGCCGTTGAAGGAAAGGTGAGAACCCAACAGCTGGAGGTGCATGGTTCATTTTGTTGCCTGTTAGGCACAGTAAAATCCTGGATCAAAAAACCTGAATCATACCCCTAGACCAAAAGGTCTCCTTGTGGAAGAAGTGTCTACTGACATGTCACTGCATAGTTCATGTGCTTTGCTGGCATATGTCTTCAATTGAAACAAATAGAGAAAACTTTAAAGTGTCCAGACAAAGCTGCCCTCTGTAACTACAGGAAACAGACAGGGTTGTTAGTGATTTGAACTTCATTTAAACTTTTGTATTAAAATGTCACTGTACATTGCAAATACATGTCTCCTTTTCTCCATGCTGACACTTTGAAACAGTTGCTGTTGCTTTTGCTTTTAGAGTGCAGAGCAATGTAAGGGAGAATTGGTCCTATTTCAAATCACTAATTATGTAGGGAATTGTTTTCTGGGTTCTCGTTGAAGAAAGTGTTATGGCATTGTGCTACCTAAAATGTAAGATAGTATTGAAAGGGAGATTTCAATAACAAAAACAGAGTAATTTAAAAGTGTCCAGCCAATGATGCCCTCTACAACTAAATGAGATGAAGTAGCTCTGCAGGAGAAGAGCTAGACTATTCAGTCTAACACTTGGCAGTAATTTACCACTGGAATGACACTACACCATGCACATGTAGGTGAAGGGAAGGCGCGATCCAAACAGACAGAGGTTCAAGATTCCTTTTGTTTCTTTGTAATCTATTTACAGACTGTTCAGCATGAAACCAGAGTAATTCAAAGGTTGTCAGGCAATTATGTCGTCAATATATTAAAGGGAAGAAATGGCTCTCACAGGATTTAAACGTTTTTTTTGTGCTATGAGGTAACAAGCTCCAAGCGAGGACCAAGTTATCAGCGATACAGTTGTCTGATAGCGCTTGTTCAACCCAACAAAGGTTATTTAGTGTAAAACTTGGGCTCGTCCGGGATTTGAACCCGGGACCTCTCGCACCCAAAGCGAGAATCATACCCCTAGACCAACTAGCCGGATGACGGGCTTACGGTTCAGCTCAAAGGTCGGTATGCCAAGGTAACCTCAGAAAACATCCACACAAGAGCAAGGTTTTTTTTCGAGAATTTGGTTGTTTCTGGACCACTAATGTAACAAGGAACCAAACGAGAACCAAGTAGTCACATTTCAAATTAATTCACCACTAGAGTGACACTATACCCTGCATATGCCATGGTGCTTCCTAAAAAGTAAGATAGTACTGAAATGGAGATTTTAATAACAAAAACAGGGTAACCTAAAGGTGTCTAGGCAACACTGCACTCTATGACTGTAAGCGACGAAGCAGCTCTGTTGGAGAAGAGCTAGACTATTCAGTGTAACATTTGGCATTGATTTCCCACAGGAATGCCACTATACCCTGCACATGTAGGTGAAGGGAAGGCGAGATCCAAACAGCCAGAGGTCAAAGGTTCGTTTTGCTTCCTTTAAATTTATTTACAACCTGTTAAGCATAAAACCAAATTAGTAGATTTGGGAGAAGAAGCAACTTTTCCGGGATTTCAACGTCTTTGGTGCTGTGAGGGAACAAGCAGCGAGCGAGATCCATGTTATCGTCGATACAGTGTGCGGATAGCTCTTTTGTTTACTCTTACCAAGTTTATTCAGTGCAAAAAGCGGGCTCGTCCGGGATTTGAACCCGGGACCTCTCGCACCCTACGCGAGAATCATACCCCTAGACCAACGAGCCAAGGCGAAGCTGTGGAGCTCGATTTGCAACTGGAACGGCTCTGCACATGCCGTTGAAGGAAAGGTGAGAACCCAACAGCTGGAGGTGCATGGTTCATTTTGTTGCCTGTTAGGCACAGTAAAATCCTGGATCAAAAAACCTGAATCATACCCCTAGACCAAAAGGTCTCCTTGTGGAAGAAGTGTCTACTGACATGTCACTGCATAGTTCATGTGCTTTGCTGGCATATGTCTTCAATTGAAACAAATAGAGAAAACTTTAAAGTGTCCAGACAAAGCTGCCCTCTGTAACTACAGGAAACAGACAGCGTTGTTAGTGATTTGAACTTCATTTAAACTTTTGTATTAAAATGTCACTGTACATTGCAAATACATGTCTCCTTTTCTCCATGCTGACACTTTGAAACAGTTGCTGTTGCTTTTGCTTTTAGAGTGCAGAGCAATGTAAGGGAGAATTGGTCCTATTTCAAATCACTAATTATGTAGGGAATTGTTTTCTGGGTTCTCGTTGAAGAAAGTGTTATGGCATTGTGCTACCTAAAATGTAAGATAGTATTGAAAGGGAGATTTCAATAACAAAAACAGAGTAATTTAAAAGTGTCCAGCCAATGATGCCCTCCTCAACTAAATGAGATGAAGTAGCTCTGCAGGAGAAGAGCTAGACTATTCAGTCTAACACTTGGCAGTAATTTACCACTGGAATGACACTACACCGTGCACATGTAGGTGAAGGGAAGGCGCGATCCAAACAGACAGAGGTTCAAGATTCCTTTTGTTTCTTTGTAATCTATTTACAGACTGTTCAGCATGAAACCAGAGTAATTCAAAGGTTGTCAGGCAATTATGTCGTCAATATATTAAAGGGAAGAAATGGCTCTCACAGGATTTAAACGTTTTTTTTGTACTATGAGGTAACAAGCACCAAGCGAGGACCAAGTTATCAGCGATACAGTTGTCTGATAGCGCTTGTTCAACCCAACAAAGGTTATTTAGTGTAAAACTTGGGCTCGTCCGGGATTTGAACCCGGGACCTCTCGCACCCAAAGCGAGAATCATACCCCTAGACCAACTAGCCGGATGACTGGCTTACGGTTCAGCTCAAAGGTCGGTATGCCAAGGTAACCTCAGAAAACATCCACACAAGAGCAAGGTTTTTTTCGAGAATTTGGTTGTTTCTGGACCACTAATGTAACAAGGAACCAAACGAGAACCAAGTAGTCACATTTCAAATTAATTCACCACTAGAGTGACACTATACCCTGCATATGCCATGGTGCTTCCTAAAAAGTAAGATAGTACTGAAATGGAGATTTTAATAACAAAAACAGGGTAACCTAAAGGTGTCTAGGCAACACTGCACTCTATGACTGTAAGCGACGAAGCAGCTCTGTTGGAGAAGAGCTAGACTATTCAGTGTAACATTTGGCATTGATTTCCCACAGGAATGCCACTATACCCTGCACATGTAGGTGAAGGGAAGGCGAGATCCAAACAGCCAGATGTCAAAGGTTCGTTTTGCTTCCTTTAAATTTATTTACAACCTGTTAAGCATAAAACCAAATTAGTAGATTTGGGAGAAGAAGCAACTTTTCCGGGATTTCAACGTCTTTGGTGCTGTGAGGGAACAAGCAGCGAGCGAGATCCATGTTATCGTTGATACAGTGTGCGGATAGCTCTTTTGTTTACTCTTACCAAGTTTATTCAGTGCAAAAAGCGGGCTCGTCCGGGATTTGAACCCGGGACCTCTCGCACCCTAAGCGAGAATCATACCCCTAGACCAACGAGCCAAGGCGAAGCTGTGGAGCTCGATTTGCAACTGGAACGGCTCTGCACATGCCGTTGAAGGGAAGGTGAGAACCCAACAGCTGGAGGTGCATGGTTCATTTTGTTGCCTGTTGGGCACAGTAAAATCCTGGATCAAAAAACCTGAATCATACCCCTAGACCAAAAGGCCTCCTTGTGGAAGAAGTGTCTACTGACATGTCACTGCATAGTTCATGTGCTTTGCTGGCATATGTCTTTAATTGAAACAAATAGAGAAAACTTTAAAGTGTCCAGACAAAGCTGCCCTCTGTAACTACAGGAAACAGACAGGGTTATTAGTGATTTGTACTACATTTAAACTTTTGTATTAAAATGTCACTGTACATTGCAAATACATGTCCCCTTTTCTCCATGCTGACACTTTGAAACAGTTGCTGTTGCTTTTGCTTTTAGAGTGCAGAGCAATGTAAGGGAGAATTGGTCCTATTTCAAATCACTAATTATGTAGGGAATTGTTTTCTGGGTTCTCGTTGAAGAAAGTGTTATGGCATTGTGCTACCTAAAATGTAAGATAGTACTGAAAGGGAGATTTCAATAACAAAAACAGAGTAATTTAAAAGTGTCCAGCCAATGATGCCCTCTACAACTATATAAGATGAAGGAGCTCTGCAGGAGAAGAGCTAGACTATTCAGTCTAACACTTGGCAGTAATTTACCACTGGAATGACACTACACCGTGCACATGTAGGTGAAGGGAAGGCGCGATCCAAACAGACAGAGGTTCAAGATTCCTTTTGTTTCTTTGTAATCTATTTACAGACTGTTCAGCATGAAACCAGAGTAATTCAAAGGTTGTCAGGCAATTATGTCGTCAATATATTAAAGGGAAGAAATGGCTCTCACTTGATTTAAAAGTTTTTTGTGCTATGAGGTAACAAGCACCAAACGAGGACCAAGTTATCAGCGATACAGTTGTCTGATAGCGCTTGTTCAACCCAACAAAGGTTATTCAGTGTAAAACTTGGGCTCGTCCGGGATTTGAACCCGGGCCCTCTCGCACCCAAAGCGAGAATCATACCCCTAGACCAACGAGCCGGATGACGGACTTACGGTTCAGCTCAAGGGTCGGTATGCCAAGGTAACATCAGAAAACTTCCACACAAGAGCAAGGTCTCTTCGAGAATTTGGTTGTTTCTGGACCACTTATGTAACAAGGAACCAAACGAGAACCAAGTAGTCACATTTCAAATTAATTCACCACTAGAGTGACACTATACCCTGCATATGCCATGGTGCTTCTTAAAAAGTAAGATAGTACTGAAATGGAGATTTTAATAACAAAAACAGGGTAACCTAAAGGTGTCTAGGCAACACTGCACTCTATGACTGTAAGCGACGAAGCAGCTCTGTTGGAGAAGAGCTAGACTATTCAGTGTAACATTTGGCATTGATTTCCCACAGGAATGCCACTATACCCTGCACATGTAGGTGAAGGGAAGGCGAGATCCAAACAGCCAGAGGTCAAAGGTTCGTTTTGCTTCCTTTAAATTTATTTACAACCTGTTAAGCATAAAACCAAATTAGTAGATTTGGGAGAAGAAGCAACTTTTCCGGGATTTCAACGTCTTTGGTGCTGTGAGGGAACAAGCAGCGAGCGAGATCCATGTTATCGTCGATACAGTGTGCGGATAGCTCTTTTGTTTACTCTTACCAAGTTTATTCAGTGCAAAAAGCGGGCTCGTCCGGGATTTGAACCCGGGACCTCTCGCACTCTACGCGAGAATCATACCCCTAGACCAACGAGCCAAGGCGAAGCTGTGGAGCTCGATTTGCAACTGGAACGGCTCTGCACATGCCGTTGAAGGAAAGGTGAGAACCCAACAGCTGGAGGTGCATGGTTCATTTTGTTGCCTGTTAGGCACAGTAAAATCCTGGATCAAAAAACCTGAATCATACCCCTAGACCAAAAGGTCTCCTTGTGGAAGAAGTGTCTACTGACATGTCACTGCATAGTTCATGTGCTTTGCTGGCATATGTCTTCAATTGAAACAAATAGAGAAAACTTTAAAGTGTCCAGACAAAGCTGCCCTCTGTAACTACAGGAAACAGACAGGGTTGTTAGTGATTTGAACTTCATTTAAACTTTTGTATTAAAATGTCACTGTACATTGCAAATACATGTCTCCTTTTCTCCATGCTGACACTTTGAAACAGTTGCTGTTGCTTTTGCTTTTAGAGTGCAGAGCAATGTAAGGGAGAATTGGTCCTATTTCAAATCACTAATTATGTAGGGAATTGTTTTCTGGGTTCTCGTTGAAGAAAGTGTTATGGCATTGTGCTACCTAAAATGTAAGATAGTATTGAAAGGGAGATTTCAATAACAAAAACAGAGTAATTTAAAAGTGTCCAGCCAATGATGCCCTCTACAACTAAATGAGATGAAGTAGCTCTGCAGGAGAAGAGCTAGACTATTCAGTCTAACACTTGGCAGTAATTTACCACTGGAATGACACTACACCATGCACATGTAGGTGAAGGGAAGGCGCGATCCAAACAGACAGAGGTTCAAGATTCCTTTTGTTTCTTTGTAATCTATTTACAGACTGTTCAGCATGAAACCAGAGTAATTCAAAGGTTGTCAGGCAATTATGTCGTCAATATATTAAAGGGAAGAAATGGCTCTCACAGGATTTAAACGTTTTTTTTGTGCTATGAGGTAACAAGCTCCAAGCGAGGACCAAGTTATCAGCGATACAGTTGTCTGATAGCGCTTGTTCAACCCAACAAAGGTTATTTAGTGTAAAACTTGGGCTCGTCCGGGATTTGAACCCGGGACCTCTCGCACCCAAAGCGAGAATCATACCCCTAGACCAACTAGCCGGATGACGGGCTTACGGTTCAGCTCAAAGGTCGGTATGCCAAGGTAACCTCAGAAAACATCCACACAAGAGCAAGGTTTTTTTTCGAGAATTTGGTTGTTTCTGGACCACTAATGTAACAAGGAACCAAACGAGAACCAAGTAGTCACATTTCAAATTAATTCACCACTAGAGTGACACTATACCCTGCATATGCCATGGTGCTTCCTAAAAAGTAAGATAGTACTGAAATGGAGATTTTAATAACAAAAACAGGGTAACCTAAAGGTGTCTAGGCAACACTGCACTCTATGACTGTAAGCGACGAAGCAGCTCTGTTGGAGAAGAGCTAGACTATTCAGTGTAACATTTGGCATTGATTTCCCACAGGAATGCCACTATACCCTGCACATGTAGGTGAAGGGAAGGCGAGATCCAAACAGCCAGAGGTCAAAGGTTCGTTTTGCTTCCTTTAAATTTATTTACAACCTGTTAAGCATAAAACCAAATTAGTAGATTTGGGAGAAGAAGCAACTTTTCCGGGATTTCAACGTCTTTGGTGCTGTGAGGGAACAAGCAGCGAGCGAGATCCATGTTATCGTTGATACAGTGTGCGGATAGCTCTTTTGTTTACTCTTACCAAGTTTATTCAGTGCAAAAAGCGGGCTCGTCCGGGATTTGAACCCGGGACCTCTCGCACCCTAAGCGAGAATCATACCCCTAGACCAACGAGCCAAGGCGAAGCTGTGGAGCTCGATTTGCAACTGGAACGGCTCTGCACATGCCGTTGAAGGGAAGGTGAGAACCCAACAGCTGGAGGTGCATGGTTCATTTTGTTGCCTGTTAGGCACAGTAAAATCCTGGATCAAAAAACCTGAATCATACCCCTAGACCAAAAGGCCTCCTTGTGGAAGAAGTGTCTACTGACATGTCACTGCATAGTTCATGTGCTTTGCTGGCATATGTCTTTAATTGAAACAAATAGAGAAAACTTTAAAGTGTCCAGACAAAGCTGCCCTCTGTAACTACAGGAAACAGACAGGGTTATTAGTGATTTGTACTACATTTAAACTTTTGTATTAAAATGTCACTGTACATTGCAAATACATGTCCCCTTTTCTCCATGCTGACACTTTGAAACAGTTGCTGTTGCTTTTGCTTTTAGAGTGCAGAGCAATGTAAGGGAGAATTGGTCCTATTTCAAATCACTAATTATGTAGGGAATTGTTTTCTGGGTTCTCGTTGAAGAAAGTGTTATGGCATTGTGCTACCTAAAATGTAAGATAGTACTGAAAGGGAGATTTCAATAACAAAAACAGAGTAATTTAAAAGTGTCCAGCCAATGATGCCCTCTACAACTATATAAGATGAAGGAGCTCTGCAGGAGAAGAGCTAGACTATTCAGTCTAACACTTGGCAGTAATTTACCACTGGAATGACACTACACCGTGCACATGTAGGTGAAGGGAAGGCGCGATCCAAACAGACAGAGGTTCAAGATTCCT
This sequence comes from Silurus aristotelis, assembly GCF_946808225.1. Classification (NCBI taxonomy): domain Eukaryota; kingdom Metazoa; phylum Chordata; class Actinopteri; order Siluriformes; family Siluridae; genus Silurus; species Silurus aristotelis. The sequence continues at coordinate 25,266,680 of NC_139585.1, forward strand.
TTTGTTTCTTTGTAATCTATTTACAGACTGTTCAGCATGAAACCAGAGTAATTCAAAGGTTGTCAGGCAATTATGTCGTCAATATATTAAAGGGAAGAAATGGCTCTCACTTGATTTAAAAGTTTTTTGTGCTATGAGGTAACAAGCACCAAACGAGGACCAAGTTATCAGCGATACAGTTGTCTGATAGCGCTTGTTCAACCCAACAAAGGTTATTCAGTGTAAAACTTGGGCTCGTCCGGGATTTGAACCCGGGCCCTCTCGCACCCAAAGCGAGAATCATACCCCTAGACCAACGAGCCGGATGACGGACTTACGGTTCAGCTCAAGGGTCGGTATGCCAAGGTAACATCAGAAAACTTCCACACAAGAGCAAGGTCTCTTCGAGAATTTGGTTGTTTCTGGACCACTTATGTAACAAGGAACCAAACGAGAACCAAGTAGTCACATTTCAAATTAATTCACCACTAGAGTGACACTATACCCTGCATATGCCATGGTGCTTCTTAAAAAGTAAGATAGTACTGAAATGGAGATTTTAATAACAAAAACAGGGTAACCTAAAGGTGTCTAGGCAACACTGCACTCTATGACTGTAAGCGACGAAGCAGCTCTGTTGGAGAAGAGCTAGACTATTCAGTGTAACATTTGGCATTGATTTCCCACAGGAATGCCACTATACCCTGCACATGTAGGTGAAGGGAAGGCGAGATCCAAACAGCCAGAGGTCAAAGGTTCGTTTTGCTTCCTTTAAATTTATTTACAACCTGTTAAGCATAAAACCAAATTAGTAGATTTGGGAGAAGAAGCAACTTTTCCGGGATTTCAACGTCTTTGGTGCTGTGAGGGAACAAGCAGCGGGCGAGATCCATGTTATCGTCGATACAGTGTGCGGATAGCTCTTTTGTTTACTCTTACCAAGTTTATTCAGTGCAAAAAGCGGGCTCGTCCGGGATTTGAACCCGGGACCTCTCGCACCCTAAGCGAGAATCATACCCCTAGACCAACGAGCCAAGGCGAAGCTGTGGAGCTCGATTTGCAACTGGAACGGCTCTGCACATGCCGTTGAAGGGAAGGTGAGAACCCAACAGCTGGAGGTGCATGGTTCATTTTGTTGCCTGTTAGGCACAGTAAAATCCTGGATCAAAAAACCTGAATCATACCCCTAGACCAAAAGGCCTCCTTGTGGAAGAAGTGTCTACTGACATGTCACTGCATAGTTCATGTGCTTTGCTGGCATATGTCTTTAATTGAAACAAATAGAGAAAACTTTAAAGTGTCCAGACAAAGCTGCCCTCTGTAACTACAGGAAACAGACAGGGTTATTAGTGATTTGTACTACATTTAAACTTTTGTATTAAAATGTCACTGTACATTGCAAATACATGTCCCCTTTTCTCCATGCTGACACTTTGAAACAGTTGCTGTTGCTTTTGCTTTTAGAGTGCAGAGCAATGTAAGGGAGAATTGGTCCTATTTCAAATCACTAATTATGTAGGGAATTGTTTTCTGGGTTCTCGTTGAAGAAAGTGTTATGGCATTGTGCTACCTAAAATGTAAGATAGTACTGAAAGGGAGATTTCAATAACAAAAACAGAGTAATTTAAAAGTGTCCAGCCAATGATGCCCTCTACAACTATATAAGATGAAGGAGCTCTGCAGGAGAAGAGCTAGACTATTCAGTCTAACACTTGGCAGTAATTTACCACTGGAATGACACTACACCGTGCACATGTAGGTGAAGGGAAGGCGCGATCCAAACAGACAGAGGTTCAAGATTCCTTTTGTTTCTTTGTAATCTATTTACAGACTGTTCAGCATGAAACCAGAGTAATTCAAAGGTTGTCAGGCAATTATGTCGTCAATATATTAAAGGGAAGAAATGGCTCTCACTTGATTTAAAAGTTTTTTGTGCTATGAGGTAACAAGCACCAAACGAGGACCAAGTTATCAGCGATACAGTTGTCTGATAGCGCTTGTTCAACCCAACAAAGGTTATTCAGTGTAAAACTTGGGCTCGTCCGGGATTTGAACCCGGGCCCTCTCGCACCCAAAGCGAGAATCATACCCCTAGACCAACGAGCCGGAGGACGGACTTACGGTTCAGCTCAAGGGTCGGTATGCCAAGGTAACATCAGAAAACTTCCACACAAGAGCAAGGTCTCTTCGAGAATTTGGTTGTTTCTGGACCACTTATGTAACAAGGAACCAAACGAGAACCAAGTAGTCACATTTCAAATTAATTCACCACTAGAGTGACACTATACCCTGCATATGCCATGGTGCTTCTTAAAAAGTAAGATAGTACTGAAATGGAGATTTTAATAACAAAAACAGGGTAACCTAAAGGTGTCTAGGCAACACTGCACTCTATGACTGTAAGCGACGAAGCAGCTCTGTTGGAGAAGAGCTAGACTATTCAGTGTAACATTTGGCATTGATTTCCCACAGGAATGCCACTATACCCTGCACATGTAGGTGAAGGGAAGGCGAGATCCAAACAGCCAGAGGTCAAAGGTTCGTTTTGCTTCCTTTAAATTTATTTACAACCTGTTAAGCATAAAACCAAATTAGTAGATTTGGGAGAAGAAGCAACTTTTCCGGGATTTCAACGTCTTTGGTGCTGTGAGGGAACAAGCAGCGAGCGAGATCCATGTTATCGTCGATACAGTGTGCGGATAGCATTTTGTTTACTCTTACCAAGTTTATTCAGTGCAAAAAGCGGGCTCGTCCGGGATTTGAACCCGGGACCTCTCGCACTCTACGCGAGAATCATACCCCTAGACCAACGAGCCAAGGCGAAGCTGTGGAGCTCGATTTGCAACTGGAACGGCTCTGCACATGCCGTTGAAGGAAAGGTGAGAACCCAACAGCTGGAGGTGCATGGTTCATTTTGTTGCCTGTTAGGCACAGTAAAATCCTGGATCAAAAAACCTGAATCATACACCTAGACCAAAAGGTCTCCTTGTGGAAGAAGTGTCTACTGACATGTCACTGCATAGTTCATGTGCTTTGCTGGCATATGTCTTCAATTGAAACAAATAGAGAAAACTTTAAAGTGTCCAGACAAAGCTGCCCTCTGTAACTACAGGAAACAGACAGGGTTGTTAGTGATTTGAACTTCATTTAAACTTTTGTATTAAAATGTCACTGTACATTGCAAATACATGTCTCCTTTTCTCCATGCTGACACTTTGAAACAGTTGCTGTTGCTTTTGCTTTTAGAGTGCAGAGCAATGTAAGGGAGAATTGGTCCTATTTCAAATCACTAATTATGTAGGGAATTGTTTTCTGGGTTCTCGTTGAAGAAAGTGTTATGGCATTGTGCTACCTAAAATGTAAGATAGTATTGAAAGGGAGATTTCAATAACAAAAACAGAGTAATTTAAAAGTGTCCAGCCAATGATGCCCTCTACAACTAAATGAGATGAAGTAGCTCTGCAGGAGAAGAGCTAGACTATTCAGTCTAACACTTGGCAGTAATTTACCACTGGAATGACACTACACCATGCACATGTAGGTGAAGGGAAGGCGCGATCCAAACAGACAGAGGTTCAAGATTCCTTTTGTTTCTTTGTAATCTATTTACAGACTGTTCAGCATGAAACCAGAGTAATTCAAAGGTTGTCAGGCAATTATGTCGTCAATATATTAAAGGGAAGAAATGGCTCTCACAGGATTTAAACGTTTTTTTTGTGCTATGAGGTAACAAGCACCAAGCGAGGACCAAGTTATCAGCGATACAGTTGTCTGATAGCGCTTGTTCAACCCAACAAAGGTTATTTAGTGTAAAACTTGGGCTCGTCCGGGATTTGAACCCGGGACCTCTCGCACCCAAAGCGAGAATCATACCCCTAGACCAACTAGCCGGATGACGGGCTTACGGTTCAGCTCAAAGGTCGGTATGCCAAGGTAACCTCAGAAAACATCCACACAAGAGCAAGGTTTTTTTTCGAGAATTTGGTTGTTTCTGGACCACTAATATAACAAGGAACCAAACGAGAACCAAGTAGTCACATTTCAAATTAATTCACCACTAGAGTGACACTATACCCTGCATATGCCATGGTGCTTCCTAAAAAGTAAGATAGTACTGAAATGGAGATTTTAATAACAAAAACAGGGTAACCTAAAGGTGTCTAGGCAACACTGCACTCTATGACTGTAAGCGACGAAGCAGCTCTGTTGGAGAAGAGCTAGACTATTCAGTGTAACATTTGGCATTGATTTCCCACAGGAATGCCACTATACCCTGCACATGTAGGTGAAGGGAAGGCGAGATCCAAACAGCCAGAGGTCAAAGGTTCGTTTTGCTTCCTTTAAATTTATTTACAACCTGTTAAGCATAAAACCAAATTAGTAGATTTGGGAGAAGAAGCAACTTTTCCGGGATTTCAACGTCTTTGGTGCTGTGAGGGAACAAGCAGCGAGCGAGATCCATGTTATCGTTGATACAGTGTGCGGATAGCTCTTTTGTTTACTCTTACCAAGTTTATTCAGTGCAAAAAGCGGGCTCGTCCGGGATTTGAACCCGGGACCTCTCGCACCCTAAGCGAGAATCATACCCCTAGACCAACGAGCCAAGGCGAAGCTGTGGAGCTCGATTTGCAACTGGAACGGCTCTGCACATGCCGTTGAAGGGAAGGTGAGAACCCAACAGCTGGAGGTGCATGGTTCATTTTGTTGCCTGTTAGGCACAGTAAAATCCTGGATCAAAAAACCTGAATCATACCCCTAGACCAAAAGGCCTCCTTGTGGAAGAAGTGTCTACTGACATGTCACTGCATAGTTCATGTGCTTTGCTGGCATATGTCTTTAATTGAAACAAATAGAGAAAACTTTAAAGTGTCCAGACAAAGCTGCCCTCTGTAACTACAGGAAACAGACAGGGTTATTAGTGATTTGTACTACATTTAAACTTTTGTATTAAAATGTCACTGTACATTGCAAATACATGTCCCCTTTTCTCCATGCTGACACTTTGAAACAGTTGCTGTTGCTTTTGCTTTTAGAGTGCAGAGCAATGTAAGGGAGAATTGGTCCTATTTCAAATCACTAATTATGTAGGGAATTGTTTTCTGGGTTCTCGTTGAAGAAAGTGTTATGGCATTGTGCTACCTAAAATGTAAGATAGTACTGAAAGGGAGATTTCAATAACAAAAACAGAGTAATTTAAAAGTGTCCAGCCAATGATGCCCTCTACAACTATATAAGATGAAGGAGCTCTGCAGGAGAAGAGCTAGACTATTCAGTCTAACACTTGGCAGTAATTTACCACTGGAATGACACTACACCGTGCACATGTAGGTGAAGGGAAGGCGCGATCCAAACAGACAGAGGTTCAAGATTCCTTTTGTTTCTTTGTAATCTATTTACAGACTGTTCAGCATGAAACCAGAGTAATTCAAAGGTTGTCAGGCAATTATGTCGTCAATATATTAAAGGGAAGAAATGGCTCTCACTTGATTTAAAAGTTTTTTGTGCTATGAGGTAACAAGCACCAAACGAGGACCAAGTTATCAGCGATACAGTTGTCTGATAGCGCTTGTTCAACCCAACAAAGGTTATTCAGTGTAAAACTTGGGCTCGTCCGGGATTTGAACCCGGGCCCTCTCGCACCCAAAGCGAGAATCATACCCCTAGACCAACGAGCCGGAGGACGGACTTACGGTTCAGCTCAAGGGTCGGTATGCCAAGGTAACATCAGAAAACTTCCACACAAGAGCAAGGTCTCTTCGAGAATTTGGTTGTTTCTGGACCACTTATGTAACAAGGAACCAAACGAGAACCAAGTAGTCACATTTCAAATTAATTCACCACTAGAGTGACACTATACCCTGCATATGCCATGGTGCTTCTTAAAAAGTAAGATAGTACTGAAATGGAGATTTTAATAACAAAAACAGGGTAACCTAAAGGTGTCTAGGCAACACTGCACTCTATGACTGTAAGCGACGAAGCAGCTCTGTTGGAGAAGAGCTAGACTATTCAGTGTAACATTTGGCATTGATTTCCCACAGGAATGCCACTATACCCTGCACATGTAGGTGAAGGGAAGGCGAGATCCAAACAGCCAGAGGTCAAAGGTTCGTTTTGCTTCCTTTAAATTTATTTACAACCTGTTAAGCATAAAACCAAATTAGTAGATTTGGGAGAAGAAGCAACTTTTCCGGGATTTCAACGTCTTTGGTGCTGTGAGGGAACAAGCAGCGAGCGAGATCCATGTTATCGTCGATACAGTGTGCGGATAGCATTTTGTTTACTCTTACCAAGTTTATTCAGTGCAAAAAGCGGGCTCGTCCGGGATTTGAACCCGGGACCTCTCGCACTCTACGCGAGAATCATACCCCTAGACCAACGAGCCAAGGCGAAGCTGTGGAGCTCGATTTGCAACTGGAACGGCTCTGCACATGCCGTTGAAGGAAAGGTGAGAACCCAACAGCTGGAGGTGCATGGTTCATTTTGTTGCCTGTTAGGCACAGTAAAATCCTGGATCAAAAAACCTGAATCATACACCTAGACCAAAAGGTCTCCTTGTGGAAGAAGTGTCTACTGACATGTCACTGCATAGTTCATGTGCTTTGCTGGCATATGTCTTCAATTGAAACAAATAGAGAAAACTTTAAAGTGTCCAGACAAAGCTGCCCTCTGTAACTACAGGAAACAGACAGGGTTGTTAGTGATTTGAACTTCATTTAAACTTTTGTATTAAAATGTCACTGTACATTGCAAATACATGTCTCCTTTTCTCCATGCTGACACTTTGAAACAGTTGCTGTTGCTTTTGCTTTTAGAGTGCAGAGCAATGTAAGGGAGAATTGGTCCTATTTCAAATCACTAATTATGTAGGGAATTGTTTTCTGGGTTCTCGTTGAAGAAAGTGTTATGGCATTGTGCTACCTAAAATGTAAGATAGTATTGAAAGGGAGATTTCAATAACAAAAACAGAGTAATTTAAAAGTGTCCAGCCAATGATGCCCTCTACAACTAAATGAGATGAAGTAGCTCTGCAGGAGAAGAGCTAGACTATTCAGTCTAACACTTGGCAGTAATTTACCACTGGAATGACACTACACCATGCACATGTAGGTGAAGGGAAGGCGCGATCCAAACAGACAGAGGTTCAAGATTCCTTTTGTTTCTTTGTAATCTATTTACAGACTGTTCAGCATGAAACCAGAGTAATTCAAAGGTTGTCAGGCAATTATGTCGTCAATATATTAAAGGGAAGAAATGGCTCTCACAGGATTTAAACGTTTTTTTTGTGCTATGAGGTAACAAGCACCAAGCGAGGACCAAGTTATCAGCGATACAGTTGTCTGATAGCGCTTGTTCAACCCAACAAAGGTTATTTAGTGTAAAACTTGGGCTCGTCCGGGATTTGAACCCGGGACCTCTCGCACCCAAAGCGAGAATCATACCCCTAGACCAACTAGCCGGATGACGGACTTACGGTTCAGCTCAAAGGTCGGTATGCCAAGGTAACCTCAGAAAACATCCACACAAGAGCAAGGTTTTTTTTCGAGAATTTGGTTGTTTCTGGACCACTAATGTAACAAGGAACCAAACGAGAACCAAGTAGTCACATTTCAAATTAATTCACCACTAGAGTGACACTATACCCTGCATATGCCATGGTGCTTCCTAAAAAGTAAGATAGTACTGAAATGGAGATTTTAATAACAAAAACAGGGTAACCTAAAGGTGTCTAGGCAACACTGCACTCTATGACTGTAAGCGACGAAGCAGCTCTGTTGGAGAAGAGCTAGACTATTCAGTGTAACATTTGGCATTGATTTCCCACAGGAATGCCACTATACCCTGCACATGTAGGTGAAGGGAAGGCGAGATCCAAACAGCCAGAGGTCAAAGGTTCGTTTTGCTTCCTTTAAATTTATTTACAACCTGTTAAGCATAAAACCAAATTAGTAGATTTGGGAGAAGAAGCAACTTTTCCGGGATTTCAACGTCTTTGGTGCTGTGAGGGAACAAGCAGCGAGCGAGATCCATGTTATCGTTGATACAGTGTGCGGATAGCTCTTTTGTTTACTCTTACCAAGTTTATTCAGTGCAAAAAGCGGGCTCGTCCGGGATTTGAACCCGGGACCTCTCGCACCCTAAGCGAGAATCATACCCCTAGACCAACGAGCCAAGGCGAAGCTGTTGAGCTCGATTTGCAACTGGAACGGCTCTGCACATGCCGTTGAAGGGAAGGTGAGAACCCAACAGCTGGAGGTGCATGGTTCATTTTGTTGCCTGTTAGGCACAGTAAAATCCTGGATCAAAAAACCTGAATCATACCCCTAGACCAAAAGGCCTCCTTGTGGAAGAAGTGTCTACTGACATGTCACTGCATAGTTCATGTGCTTTGCTGGCATATGTCTTTAATTGAAACAAATAGAGAAAACTTTAAAGTGTCCAGACAAAGCTGCCCTCTGTAACTACAGGAAACAGACAGGGTTATTAGTGATTTGTACTACATTTAAACTTTTGTATTAAAATGTCACTGTACATTGCAAATACATGTCCCCTTTTCTCCATGCTGACACTTTGAAACAGTTGCTGTTGCTTTTGCTTTTAGAGTGCAGAGCAATGTAAGGGAGAATTGGTCCTATTTCAAATCACTAATTATGTAGGGAATTGTTTTCTGGGTTCTCGTTGAAGAAAGTGTTATGGCATTGTGCTACCTAAAATGTAAGATAGTACTGAAAGGGAGATTTCAATAACAAAAACAGAGTAATTTAAAAGTGTCCAGCCAATGATGCCCTCTACAACTATATAAGATGAAGGAGCTCTGCAGGAGAAGAGCTAGACTATTCAGTCTAACACTTGGCAGTAATTTACCACTGGAATGACACTACACCGTGCACATGTAGGTGAAGGGAAGGCGCGATCCAAACAGACAGAGGTTCAAGATTCCTTTTGTTTCTTTGTAATCTATTTACAGACTGTTCAGCATGAAACCAGAGTAATTCAAAGGTTGTCAGGCAATTATGTCGTCAATATATTAAAGGGAAGAAATGGCTCTCACTTGATTTAAAAGTTTTTTGTGCTATGAGGTAACAAGCACCAAACGAGGACCAAGTTATCAGCGATACAGTTGTCTGATAGCGCTTGTTCAACCCAACAAAGGTTATTCAGTGTAAAACTTGGGCTCGTCCGGGATTTGAACCCGGGCCCTCTCGCACCCAAAGCGAGAATCATACCCCTAGACCAACGAGCCGGAGGACGGACTTACGGTTCAGCTCAAGGGTCGGTATGCCAAGGTAACATCAGAAAACTTCCACACAAGAGCAAGGTCTCTTCGAGAATTTGGTTGTTTCTGGACCACTTATGTAACAAGGAACCAAACGAGAACCAAGTAGTCACATTTCAAATTAATTCACCACTAGAGTGACACTATACCCTGCATATGCCATGGTGCTTCTTAAAAAGTAAGATAGTACTGAAATGGAGATTTTAATAACAAAAACAGGGTAACCTAAAGGTGTCTAGGCAACACTGCACTCTATGACTGTAAGCGACGAAGCAGCTCTGTTGGAGAAGAGCTAGACTATTCAGTGTAACATTTGGCATTGATTTCCCACAGGAATGCCACTATACCCTGCACATGTAGGTGAAGGGAAGGCGAGATCCAAACAGCCAGAGGTCAAAGGTTCGTTTTGCTTCCTTTAAATTTATTTACAACCTGTTAAGCATAAAACCAAATTAGTAGATTTGGGAGAAGAAGCAACTTTTCCGGGATTTCAACGTCTTTGGTGCTGTGAGGGAACAAGCAGCGAGCGAGATCCATGTTATCGTCGATACAGTGTGCGGATAGCATTTTGTTTACTCTTACCAAGTTTATTCAGTGCAAAAAGCGGGCTCGTCCGGGATTTGAACCCGGGACCTCTCGCACTCTACGCGAGAATCATACCCCTAGACCAACGAGCCAAGGCGAAGCTGTGGAGCTCGATTTGCAACTGGAACGGCTCTGCACATGCCGTTGAAGGAAAGGTGAGAACCCAACAGCTGGAGGTGCATGGTTCATTTTGTTGCCTGTTAGGCACAGTAAAATCCTGGATCAAAAAACCTGAATCATACACCTAGACCAAAAGGTCTCCTTGTGGAAGAAGTGTCTACTGACATGTCACTGCATAGTTCATGTGCTTTGCTGGCATATGTCTTCAATTGAAACAAATAGAGAAAACTTTAAAGTGTCCAGACAAAGCTGCCCTCTGTAACTACAGGAAACAGACAGGGTTGTTAGTGATTTGAACTTCATTTAAACTTTTGTATTAAAATGTCACTGTACATTGCAAATACATGTCTCCTTTTCTCCATGCTGACACTTTGAAACAGTTGCTGTTGCTTTTGCTTTTAGAGTGCAGAGCAATGTAAGGGAGAATTGGTCCTATTTCAAATCACTAATTATGTAGGGAATTGTTTTCTGGGTTCTCGTTGAAGAAAGTGTTATGGCATTGTGCTACCTAAAATGTAAGATAGTATTGAAAGGGAGATTTCAATAACAAAAACAGAGTAATTTAAAAGTGTCCAGCCAATGATGCCCTCTACAACTAAATGAGATGAAGTAGCTCTGCAGGAGAAGAGCTAGACTATTCAGTCTAACACTTGGCAGTAATTTACCACTGGAATGACACTACACCATGCACATGTAGGTGAAGGGAAGGCGCGATCCAAACAGACAGAGGTTCAAGATTCCTTTTGTTTCTTTGTAATCTATTTACAGACTGTTCAGCATGAAACCAGAGTAATTCAAAGGTTGTCAGGCAATTATGTCGTCAATATATTAAAGGGAAGAAATGGCTCTCACAGGATTTAAACGTTTTTTTTGTGCTATGAGGTAACAAGCACCAAGCGAGGACCAAGTTATCAGCGATACAGTTGTCTGATAGCGCTTGTTCAACCCAACAAAGGTTATTTAGTGTAAAACTTGGGCTCGTCCGGGATTTGAACCCGGGACCTCTCGCACCCAAAGCGAGAATCATACCCCTAGACCAACTAGCCGGATGACGGGCTTACGGTTCAGCTCAAAGGTCGGTATGCCAAGGTAACCTCAGAAAACATCCACACAAGAGCAAGGTTTTTTTTCGAGAATTTGGTTGTTTCTGGACCACTAATGTAACAAGGAACCAAACGAGAACCAAGTAGTCACATTTCAAATTAATTCACCACTAGAGTGACACTATACCCTGCATATGCCATGGTGCTTCCTAAAAAGTAAGATAGTACTGAAATGGAGATTTTAATAACAAAAACAGGGTAACCTAAAGGTGTCTAGGCAACACTGCACTCTATGACTGTAAGCGACGAAGCAGCTCTGTTGGAGAAGAGCTAGACTATTCAGTGTAACATTTGGCATTGATTTCCCACAGGAATGCCACTATACCCTGCACATGTAGGTGAAGGGAAGGCGAGATCCAAACAGCCAGAGGTCAAAGGTTCGTTTTGCTTCCTTTAAATTTATTTACAACCTGTTAAGCATAAAACCAAATTAGTAGATTTGGGAGAAGAAGCAACTTTTCCGGGATTTCAACGTCTTTGGTGCTGTGAGGGAACAAGCAGCGAGCGAGATCCATGTTATCGTTGATACAGTGTGCGGATAGCTCTTTTGTTTACTCTTACCAAGTTTATTCAGTGCAAAAAGCGGGCTCGTCCGGGATTTGAACCCGGGACCTCTCGCACCCTAAGCGAGAATCATACCCCTAGACCAACGAGCCAAGGCGAAGCTGTGGAGCTCGATTTGCAACTGGAACGGCTCTGCACATGCCGTTGAAGGGAAGGTGAGAACCCAACAGCTGGAGGTGCATGGTTCATTTTGTTGCCTGTTAGGCACAGTAAAATCCTGGATCAAAAAACCTGAATCATACCCCTAGACCAAAAGGCCTCCTTGTGGAAGAAGTGTCTACTGACATGTCACTGCATAGTTCATGTGCTTTGCTGGCATATGTCTTTAATTGAAACAAATAGAGAAAACTTTAAAGTGTCCAGACAAAGCTGCCCTCTGTAACTACAGGAAACAGACAGGGTTATTAGTGATTTGTACTACATTTAAACTTTTGTATTAAAATGTCACTGTACATTGCAAATACATGTCCCCTTTTCTCCATGCTGACACTTTGAAACAGTTGCTGTTGCTTTTGCTTTTAGAGTGCAGAGCAATGTAAGGGAGAATTGGTCCTATTTCAAATCACTAATTATGTAGGGAATTGTTTTCTGGGTTCTCGTTGAAGAAAGTGTTATGGCATTGTGCTACCTAAAATGTAAGATAGTACTGAAAGGGAGATTTCAATAACAAAAACAGAGTAATTTAAAAGTGTCCAGCCAATGATGCCCTCTACAACTATATAAGATGAAGGAGCTCTGCAGGAGAAGAGCTAGACTATTCAGTCTAACACTTGGCAGTAATTTACCACTGGAATGACACTACACCGTGCACATGTAGGTGAAGGGAAGGCGCGATCCAAACAGACAGAGGTTCAAGATTCCTTTTGTTTCTTTGTAATCTATTTACAGACTGTTCAGCATGAAACCAGAGTAATTCAAAGGTTGTCAGGCAATTATGTCGTCAATATATTAAAGGGAAGAAATGGCTCTCACTTGATTTAAAAGTTTTTTGTGCTATGAGGTAACAAGCACCAAACGAGGACCAAGTTATCAGCGATACAGTTGTCTGATAGCGCTTGTTCAACCCAACAAAGGTTATTCAGTGTAAAACTTGGGCTCGTCCGGGATTTGAACCCGGGCCCTCTCGCACCCAAAGCGAGAATCATACCCCTAGACCAACGAGCCGGATGACGGACTTACGGTTCAGCTCAAGGGTCGGTATGCCAAGGTAACATCAGAAAACTTCCACACAAGAGCAAGGTCTCTTCGAGAATTTGGTTGTTTCTGGACCACTTATGTAACAAGGAACCAAACGAGAACCAAGTAGTCACATTTCAAATTAATTCACCACTAGAGTGACACTATACCCTGCATATGCCATGGTGCTTCTTAAAAAGTAAGATAGTACTGAAATGGAGATTTTAATAACAAAAACAGGGTAACCTAAAGGTGTCTAGGCAACACTGCACTCTATGACTGTAAGCGACGAAGCAGCTCTGTTGGAGAAGAGCTAGACTATTCAGTGTAACATTTGGCATTGATTTCCCACAGGAATGCCACTATACCCTGCACATGTAGGTGAAGGGAAGGCGAGATCCAAACAGCCAGAGGTCAAAGGTTCGTTTTGCTTCCTTTAAATTTATTTACAACCTGTTAAGCATAAAACCAAATTAGTAGATTTGGGAGAAGAAGCAACTTTTCCGGGATTTCAACGTCTTTGGTGCTGTGAGGGAACAAGCAGCGAGCGAGATCCATGTTATCGTCGATACAGTGTGCGGATAGCTCTTTTGTTTACTCTTACCAAGTTTATTCAGTGCAAAAAGCGGGCTCGTCCGGGATTTGAACCCGGGACCTCTCGCACCCTACGCGAGAATCATACCCCTAGACCAACGAGCCAAGGCGAAGCTGTGGAGCTCGATTTGCAACTGGAACGGCTCTGCACATGCCGTTGAAGGAAAGGTGAGAACCCAACAGCTGGAGGTGCATGGTTCATTTTGTTGCCTGTTAGGCACAGTAAAATCCTGGATCAAAAAACCTGAATCATACCCCTAGACCAAAAGGTCTCCTTGTGGAAGAAGTGTCTACTGACATGTCACTGCATAGTTCATGTGCTTTGCTGGCATATGTCTTCAATTGAAACAAATAGAGAAAACTTTAAAGTGTCCAGACAAAGCTGCCCTCTGTAACTACAGGAAACAGACAGGGTTGTTAGTGATTTGAACTTCATTTAAACTTTTGTATTAAAATGTCACTGTACATTGCAAATACATGTCTCCTTTTCTCCATGCTGACACTTTGAAACAGTTGCTGTTGCTTTTGCTTTTAGAGTGCAGAGCAATGTAAGGGAGAATTGGTCCTATTTCAAATCACTAATTATGTAGGGAATTGTTTTCTGGGTTCTCATTGAAGAAAGTGTTATGGCATTGTGCTACCTAAAATGTAAGATAGTATTGAAAGGGAGATTTCAATAACAAAAACAGAGTAATTTAAAAGTGTCCAGCCAATGATGCCCTCTACAACTAAATGAGATGAAGTAGCTCTGCAGGAGAAGAGCTAGACTATTCAGTCTAACACTTGGCAGTAATTTACCACTGGAATGACACTACACCATGCACATGTAGGTGAAGGGAAGGCGTGATCCAAACAGACAGAGGTTCAAGATTCCTTTTGTTTCTTTGTACTCTATTTACAGACTGTTCAGCATGAAACCAGAGTAATTCAAAGGTTGTCAGGCAATTATGTCGTCAATATATTAAAGGGAAGAAATGGCTCTCACAGGATTTAAACGTTTTTTTTGTGCTATGAGGTAACAAGCACCAAGCGAGGACCAAGTTATCAGCGATACAGTTGTCTGATAGCGCTTGTTCAACCCAACAAAGGTTATTTAGTGTAAAACTTGGGCTCGTCCGGGATTTGAACCCGGGACCTCTCGCACCCAAAGCGAGAATCATACCCCTAGACCAACGAGCCGGATGACGGACTTACGGTTCAGCTCAAGGGTCGGTATGCCAAGGTAACATCAGAAAACTTCCACACAAGAGCAAGGTCTCTTCGAGAATTTGGTTGTTTCTGGACCACTTATGTAACAAGGAACCAAACGAGAACCAAGTAGTCACATTTCAAATTAATTCACCACTAGAGTGACACTATACCCTGCATATGCCATGGTGCTTCTTAAAAAGTAAGATAGTACTGAAATGGAGATTTTAATAACAAAAACAGGGTAACCTAAAGGTGTCTAGGCAACACTGCACTCTATGACTGTAAGCGACGAAGCAGCTCTGTTGGAGAAGAGCTAGACTATTCAGTGTAACATTTGGCATTGATTTCCCACAGGAATGCCACTATACCCTGCACATGTAGGTGAAGGGAAGGCGAGATCCAAACAGCCAGAGGTCAAAGGTTCGTTTTGCTTCCTTTAAATTTATTTACAACCTGTTAAGCATAAAACCAAATTAGTAGATTTGGGAGAAGAAGCAACTTTTCCGGGATTTCAACGTCTTTGGTGCTGTGAGGGAACAAGCAGCGAGCGAGATCCATGTTATCGTTGATACAGTGTGCGGATAGCTCTTTTGTTTACTCTTACCAAGTTTATTCAGCGCAAAAAGCGGGCTCGTCCGGGATTTGAACCCGGGACCTCTCGCACCCTAAGCGAGAATCATACCCCTAGACCAACGAGCCAAGGCGAAGCTGTGGAGCTCGATTTGCAACTGGAACGGCTCTGCACATGCCGTTGAAGGGAAGGTGAGAACCCAACAGCTGGAGGTGCATGGTTCATTTTGTTGCCTGTTAGGCACAGTAAAATCCTGGATCAAAAAACCTGAATCATACCCCTAGACCAAAAGGCCTCCTTGTGGAAGAAGTGTCTACTGACATGTCACTGCATAGTTCATGTGCTTTGCTGGCATATGTCTTTAATTGAAACAAATAGAGAAAACTTTAAAGTGTCCAGACAAAGCTGCCCTCTGTAACTACAGGAAACAGACAGGGTTATTAGTGATTTGTACTACATTTAAACTTTTGTATTAAAATGTCACTGTACATTGCAAATACATGTCCCCTTTTCTCCATGCTGACACTTTGAAACAGTTGCTGTTGCTTTTGCTTTTAGAGTGCAGAGCAATGTAAGGGAGAATTGGTCCTATTTCAAATCACTAATTATGTAGGGAATTGTTTTCTGGGTTCTCGTTGAAGAAAGTGTTATGGCATTGTGCTACCTAAAATGTAAGATAGTACTGAAAGGGAGATTTCAATAACAAAAACAGAGTAATTTAAAAGTGTCCAGCCAATGATGCCCTCTACAACTATATAAGATGAAGGAGCTCTGCAGGAGAAGAGCTAGACTATTCAGTCTAACACTTGGCAGTAATTTACCACTGGAATGACACTACACCGTGCACATGTAGGTGAAGGGAAGGCGCGATCCAAACAGACAGAGGTTCAAGATTCCTTTTGTTTCTTTGTAATCTATTTACAGACTGTTCAGCATGAAACCAGAGTAATTCAAAGGTTGTCAGGCAATTATGTCGTCAATATATTAAAGGGAAGAAATGGCTCTCACTTGATTTAAAAGTTTTTTGTGCTATGAGGTAACAAGCACCAAACGAGGACCAAGTTATCAGCGATACAGTTGTCTGATAGCGCTTGTTCAACCCAACAAAGGTTATTCAGTGTAAAACTTGGGCTCGTCCGGGATTTGAACCCGGGCCCTCTCGCACCCAAAGCGAGAATCATACCCCTAGACCAACGAGCCGGAGGACGGACTTACGGTTCAGCTCAAGGGTCGGTATGCCAAGGTAACATCAGAAAACTTCCACACAAGAGCAAGGTCTCTTCGAGAATTTGGTTGTTTCTGGACCACTTATGTAACAAGGAACCAAACGAGAACCAAGTAGTCACATTTCAAATTAATTCACCACTAGAGTGACACTATACCCTGCATATGCCATGGTGCTTCTTAAAAAGTAAGATAGTACTGAAATGGAGATTTTAATAACAAAAACAGGGTAACCTAAAGGTGTCTAGGCAACACTGCACTCTATGACTGTAAGCGACGAAGCAGCTCTGTTGGAGAAGAGCTAGACTATTCAGTGTAACATTTGGCATTGATTTCCCACAGGAATGCCACTATACCCTGCACATGTAGGTGAAGGGAAGGCGAGATCCAAACAGCCAGAGGTCAAAGGTTCGTTTTGCTTCCTTTAAATTTATTTACAACCTGTTAAGCATAAAACCAAATTAGTAGATTTGGGAGAAGAAGCAACTTTTCCGGGATTTCAACGTCTTTGGTGCTGTGAGGGAACAAGCAGCGAGCGAGATCCATGTTATCGTCGAT
Organism: Silurus aristotelis; assembly: GCF_946808225.1. NCBI lineage: Eukaryota > Metazoa > Chordata > Actinopteri > Siluriformes > Siluridae > Silurus > Silurus aristotelis. The sequence continues at coordinate 25,283,622 of NC_139585.1, forward strand.
ACAGTGTGCGGATAGCATTTTGTTTACTCTTACCAAGTTTATTCAGTGCAAAAAGCGGGCTCGTCCGGGATTTGAACCCGGGACCTCTCGCACTCTACGCGAGAATCATACCCCTAGACCAACGAGCCAAGGCGAAGCTGTGGAGCTCGATTTGCAACTGGAACGGCTCTGCACATGCCGTTGAAGGAAAGGTGAGAACCCAACAGCTGGAGGTGCATGGTTCATTTTGTTGCCTGTTAGGCACAGTAAAATCCTGGATCAAAAAACCTGAATCATACACCTAGACCAAAAGGTCTCCTTGTGGAAGAAGTGTCTACTGACATGTCACTGCATAGTTCATGTGCTTTGCTGGCATATGTCTTCAATTGAAACAAATAGAGAAAACTTTAAAGTGTCCAGACAAAGCTGCCCTCTGTAACTACAGGAAACAGACAGGGTTGTTAGTGATTTGAACTTCATTTAAACTTTTGTATTAAAATGTCACTGTACATTGCAAATACATGTCTCCTTTTCTCCATGCTGACACTTTGAAACAGTTGCTGTTGCTTTTGCTTTTAGAGTGCAGAGCAATGTAAGGGAGAATTGGTCCTATTTCAAATCACTAATTATGTAGGGAATTGTTTTCTGGGTTCTCGTTGAAGAAAGTGTTATGGCATTGTGCTACCTAAAATGTAAGATAGTATTGAAAGGGAGATTTCAATAACAAAAACAGAGTAATTTAAAAGTGTCCAGCCAATGATGCCCTCTACAACTAAATGAGATGAAGTAGCTCTGCAGGAGAAGAGCTAGACTATTCAGTCTAACACTTGGCAGTAATTTACCACTGGAATGACACTACACCATGCACATGTAGGTGAAGGGAAGGCGCGATCCAAACAGACAGAGGTTCAAGATTCCTTTTGTTTCTTTGTAATCTATTTACAGACTGTTCAGCATGAAACCAGAGTAATTCAAAGGTTGTCAGGCAATTATGTCGTCAATATATTAAAGGGAAGAAATGGCTCTCACAGGATTTAAACGTTTTTTTTGTGCTATGAGGTAACAAGCACCAAGCGAGGACCAAGTTATCAGCGATACAGTTGTCTGATAGCGCTTGTTCAACCCAACAAAGGTTATTTAGTGTAAAACTTGGGCTCGTCCGGGATTTGAACCCGGGCCCTCTCGCACCCAAAGCGAGAATCATACCCCTAGACCAACTAGCCGGATGACGGGCTTACGGTTCAGCTCAAAGGTCGGTATGCCAAGGTAACCTCAGAAAACATCCACACAAGAGCAAGGTTTTTTTTCGAGAATTTGGTTGTTTCTGGACCACTAATGTAACAAGGAACCAAACGAGAACCAAGTAGTCACATTTCAAATTAATTCACCACTAGAGTGACACTATACCCTGCATATGCCATGGTGCTTCCTAAAAAGTAAGATAGTACTGAAATGGAGATTTTAATAACAAAAACAGGGTAACCTAAAGGTGTCTAGGCAACACTGCACTCTATGACTGTAAGCGACGAAGCAGCTCTGTTGGAGAAGAGCTAGACTATTCAGTGTAACATTTGGCATTGATTTCCCACAGGAATGCCACTATACCCTGCACATGTAGGTGAAGGGAAGGCGAGATCCAAACAGCCAGAGGTCAAAGGTTCGTTTTGCTTCCTTTAAATTTATTTACAACCTGTTAAGCATAAAACCAAATTAGTAGATTTGGGAGAAGAAGCAACTTTTCCGGGATTTCAACGTCTTTGGTGCTGTGAGGGAACAAGCAGCGAGCGAGATCCATGTTATCGTTGATACAGTGTGCGGATAGCTCTTTTGTTTACTCTTACCAAGTTTATTCAGTGCAAAAAGCGGGCTCGTCCGGGATTTGAACCCGGGACCTCTCGCACCCTAAGCGAGAATCATACCCCTAGACCAACGAGCCAAGGCGAAGCTGTGGAGCTCGATTTGCAACTGGAACGGCTCTGCACATGCCGTTGAAGGGAAGGTGAGAACCCAACAGCTGGAGGTGCATGGTTCATTTTGTTGCCTGTTAGGCACAGTAAAATCCTGGATCAAAAAACCTGAATCATACCCCTAGACCAAAAGGCCTCCTTGTGGAAGAAGTGTCTACTGACATGTCACTGCATAGTTCATGTGCTTTGCTGGCATATGTCTTTAATTGAAACAAATAGAGAAAACTTTAAAGTGTCCAGACAAAGCTGCCCTCTGTAACTACAGGAAACAGACAGGGTTATTAGTGATTTGTACTACATTTAAACTTTTGTATTAAAATGTCACTGTACATTGCAAATACATGTCCCCTTTTCTCCATGCTGACACTTTAAAACAGTTGCTGTTGCTTTTGCTTTTAGAGTGCAGAGCAATGTAAGGGAGAATTGGTCCTATTTCAAATCACTAATTATGTAGGGAATTGTTTTCTGGGTTCTCGTTGAAGAAAGTGTTATGGCATTGTGCTACCTAAAATGTAAGATAGTACTGAAAGGGAGATTTCAATAACAAAAACAGAGTAATTTAAAAGTGTCCAGCCAATGATGCCCTCTACAACTAAATGAGATGAAGTAGCTCTGCAGGAGAAGAGCTAGACTATTCAGTCTAACACTTGGCAGTAATTTACCACTGGAATGACACTACACCGTGCACATGTAGGTGAAGGGAAGGCGCGATCCAAACAGACAGAGGTTCAAGATTCCTTTTGTTTCTTTGTAATCTATTTACAGACTGTTCAGCATGAAACCAGAGTAATTCAAAGGTTGTCAGGCAATTATGTCGTCAATATATTAAAGGGAAGAAATGGCTCTCACTTGATTTAAAAGTTTTTTGTGCTATGAGGTAACAAGCACCAAACGAGGACCAAGTTATCAGCGATACAGTTGTCTGATAGCGCTTGTTCAACCCAACAAAGGTTATTCAGTGTAAAACTTGGGCTCGTCCGGGATTTGAACCCGGGCCCTCTCGCACCCAAAGCGAGAATCATACCCCTAGACCAACGAGCCGGATGACGGACTTACGGTTCAGCTCAAGGGTCGGTATGCCAAGGTAACATCAGAAAACTTCCACACAAGAGCAAGGTCTCTTCGAGAATTTGGTTGTTTCTGGACCACTTATGTAACAAGGAACCAAACGAGAACCAAGTAGTCACATTTCAAATTAATTCACCACTAGAGTGACACTATACCCTGCATATGCCATGGTGCTTCTTAAAAAGTAAGATAGTACTGAAATGGAGATTTTAATAACAAAAACAGGGTAACCTAAAGGTGTCTAGGCAACACTGCACTCTATGACTGTAAGCGACGAAGCAGCTCTGTTGGAGAAGAGCTAGACTATTCAGTGTAACATTTGGCATTGATTTCCCACAGGAATGCCACTATACCCTGCACATGTAGGTGAAGGGAAGGCGAGATCCAAACAGCCAGAGGTCAAAGGTTCGTTTTGCTTCCTTTAAATTTATTTACAACCTGTTAAGCATAAAACCAAATTAGTAGATTTGGGAGAAGAAGCAACTTTTCCGGGATTTCAACGTCTTTGGTGCTGTGAGGGAACAAGCAGCGAGCGAGATCCATGTTATCGTCGATACAGTGTGCGGATAGCTCTTTTGTTTACTCTTACCAAGTTTATTCAGTGCAAAAAGCGGGCTCGTCCGGGATTTGAACCCGGGACCTCTCGCACCCTACGCGAGAATCATACCCCTAGACCAACGAGCCAAGGCGAAGCTGTGGAGCTCGATTTGCAACTGGAACGGCTCTGCACATGCCGTTGAAGGAAAGGTGAGAACCCAACAGCTGGAGGTGCATGGTTCATTTTGTTGCCTGTTAGGCACAGTAAAATCCTGGATCAAAAAACCTGAATCATACCCCTAGACCAAAAGGTCTCCTTGTGGAAGAAGTGTCTACTGACATGTCACTGCATAGTTCATGTGCTTTGCTGGCATATGTCTTCAATTGAAACAAATAGAGAAAACTTTAAAGTGTCCAGACAAAGCTGCCCTCTGTAACTACAGGATACAGACAGGGTTGTTAGTGATTTGAACTTCATTTAAACTTTTGTATTAAAATGTCACTGTACATTGCAAATACATGTCTCCTTTTCTCCATGCTGACACTTTGAAACAGTTGCTGTTGCTTTTGCTTTTAGAGTGCAGAGCAATGTAAGGGAGAATTGGTCCTATTTCAAATCACTAATTATGTAGGGAATTGTTTTCTGGGTTCTCATTGAAGAAAGTGTTATGGCATTGTGCTACCTAAAATGTAAGATAGTATTGAAAGGGAGATTTCAATAACAAAAACAGAGTAATTTAAAAGTGTCCAGCCAATGATGCCCTCTACAACTAAATGAGATGAAGTAGCTCTGCAGGAGAAGAGCTAGACTATTCAGTCTAACACTTGGCAGTAATTTACCACTGGAATGACACTACACCATGCACATGTAGGTGAAGGGAAGGCACGATCCAAACAGACAGAGGTTCAAGATTCCTTTTGTTTCTTTGTAATCTATTTACAGACTGTTCAGCATGAAACCAGAGTAATTCAAAGGTTGTCAGGCAATTATGTCGTCAATATATTAAAGGGAAGAAATGGCTCTCACAGGATTTAAACGTTTTTTTTGTGCTATGAGGTAACAAGCACCAAGCGAGGACCAAGTTATCAGCGATACAGTTGTCTGATAGCGCTTGTTCAACCCAACAAAGGTTATTTAGTGTAAAACTTGGGCTCGTCCGGGATTTGAACCCGGGACCTCTCGCACCCAAAGCGAGAATCATACCCCTAGACCAACTAGCCGGATGACGGGCTTACGGTTCAGCTCAAAGGTCGGTATGCCAAGGTAACCTCAGAAAACATCCACACAAGAGCAAGGTTTTTTTTCGAGAATTTGGTTGTTTCTGGACCACTAATGTAACAAGGAACCAAACGAGAACCAAGTAGTCACATTTCAAATTAATTCACCACTAGAGTGACACTATACCCTGCATATGCCATGGTGCTTCCTAAAAAGTAAGATAGTACTGAAATGGAGATTTTAATAACAAAAACAGGGTAACCTAAAGGTGTCTAGGCAACACTGCACTCTATGACTGTAAGCGACGAAGCAGCTCTGTTGGAGAAGAGCTAGACTATTCAGTGTAACATTTGGCATTGATTTCCCACAGGAATGCCACTATACCCTGCACATGTAGGTGAAGGGAAGGCGAGATCCAAACAGCCAGAGGTCAAAGGTTCGTTTTGCTTCCTTTAAATTTATTTACAACCTGTTAAGCATAAAACCAAATTAGTAGATTTGGGAGAAGAAGCAACTTTTCCGGGATTTCAACGTCTTTGGTGCTGTGAGGGAACAAGCAGCGAGCGAGATCCATGTTATCGTTGATACAGTGTGCGGATAGCTCTTTTGTTTACTCTTACCAAGTTTATTCAGTGCAAAAAGCGGGCTCGTCCGGGATTTGAACCCGGGACCTCTCGCACCCTAAGCGAGAATCATACCCCTAGACCAACGAGCCAAGGCGAAGCTGTGGAGCTCGATTTGCAACTGGAACGGCTCTGCACATGCCGTTGAAGGGAAGGTGAGAACCCAACAGCTGGAGGTGCATGGTTCATTTTGTTGCCTGTTAGGCACAGTAAAATCCTGGATCAAAAAACCTGAATCATACCCCTAGACCAAAAGGCCTCCTTGTGGAAGAAGTGTCTACTGACATGTCACTGCATAGTTCATGTGCTTTGCTGGCATATGTCTTTAATTGAAACAAATAGAGAAAACTTTAAAGTGTCCAGACAAAGCTGCCCTCTGTAACTACAGGAAACAGACAGGGTTATTAGTGATTTGTACTACATTTAAACTTTTGTATTAAAATGTCACTGTACATTGCAAATACATGTCCCCTTTTCTCCATGCTGACACTTTGAAACAGTTGCTGTTGCTTTTGCTTTTAGAGTGCAGAGCAATGTAAGGGAGAATTGGTCCTATTTCAAATCACTAATTATGTAGGGAATTGTTTTCTGGGTTCTCGTTGAAGAAAGTGTTATGGCATTGTGCTACCTAAAATGTAAGATAGTACTGAAAGGGAGATTTCAATAACAAAAACAGAGTAATTTAAAAGTGTCCAGCCAATGATGCCCTCTACAACTATATAAGATGAAGGAGCTCTGCAGGAGAAGAGCTAGACTATTCAGTCTAACACTTGGCAGTAATTTACCACTGGAATGACACTACACCGTGCACATGTAGGTGAAGGGAAGGCGCGATCCAAACAGACAGAGGTTCAAGATTCCTTTTGTTTCTTTGTAATCTATTTACAGACTGTTCAGCATGAAACCAGAGTAATTCAAAGGTTGTCAGGCAATTATGTCGTCAATATATTAAAGGGAAGAAATGGCTCTCACTTGATTTAAAAGTTTTTTGTGCTATGAGGTAACAAGCACCAAACGAGGACCAAGTTATCAGCGATACAGTTGTCTGATAGCGCTTGTTCAACCCAACAAAGGTTATTCAGTGTAAAACTTGGGCTCGTCCGGGATTTGAACCCGGGCCCTCTCGCACCCAAAGCGAGAATCATACCCCTAGACCAACGAGCCGGATGACGGACTTACGGTTCAGCTCAAGGGTCGGTATGCCAAGGTAACATCAGAAAACTTCCACACAAGAGCAAGGTCTCTTCGAGAATTTGGTTGTTTCTGGACCACTTATGTAACAAGGAACCAAACGAGAACCAAGTAGTCACATTTCAAATTAATTCACCACTAGAGTGACACTATACCCTGCATATGCCATGGTGCTTCTTAAAAAGTAAGATAGTACTGAAATGGAGATTTTAATAACAAAAACAGGGTAACCTAAAGGTGTCTAGGCAACACTGCACTCTATGACTGTAAGCGACGAAGCAGCTCTGTTGGAGAAGAGCTAGACTATTCAGTGTAACATTTGGCATTGATTTCCCACAGGAATGCCACTATACCCTGCACATGTAGGTGAAGGGAAGGCGAGATCCAAACAGCCAGAGGTCAAAGGTTCGTTTTGCTTCCTTTAAATTTATTTACAACCTGTTAAGCATAAAACCAAATTAGTAGATTTGGGAGAAGAAGCAACTTTTCCGGGATTTCAACGTCTTTGGTGCTGTGAGGGAACAAGCAGCGAGCGAGATCCATGTTATCGTCGATACAGTGTGCGGATAGCTCTTTTGTTTACTCTTACCAAGTTTATTCAGTGCAAAAAGCGGGCTCGTCCGGGATTTGAACCTGGGACCTCTCGCACCCTACGCGAGAATCATACCCCTAGACCAACGAGCCAAGGCGAAGCTGTGGAGCTCGATTTGCAACTGGAACGGCTCTGCACATGCCGTTGAAGGAAAGGTGAGAACCCAACAGCTGGAGGTGCATGGTTCATTTTGTTGCCTGTTAGGCACAGTAAAATCCTGGATCAAAAAACCTGAATCATACCCCTAGACCAAAAGGTCTCCTTGTGGAAGAAGTGTCTACTGACATGTCACTGCATAGTTCATGTGCTTTGCTGGCATATGTCTTCAATTGAAACAAATAGAGAAAACTTTAAAGTGTCCAGACAAAGCTGCCCTCTGTAACTACAGGAAACAGACAGGGTTGTTAGTGATTTGAACTTCATTTAAACTTTTGTATTAAAATGTCACTGTACATTGCAAATACATGTCTCCTTTTCTCCATGCTGACACTTTGAAACAGTTGCTGTTGCTTTTGCTTTTAGAGTGCAGAGCAATGTAAGGGAGAATTGGTCCTATTTCAAATCACTAATTATGTAGGGAATTGTTTTCTGGGTTCTCATTGAAGAAAGTGTTATGGCATTGTGCTACCTAAAATGTAAGATAGTATTGAAAGGGAGATTTCAATAACAAAAACAGAGTAATTTAAAAGTGTCCAGCCAATGATGCCCTCTACAACTAAATGAGATGAAGTAGCTCTGCAGGAGAAGAGCTAGACTATTCAGTCTAACACTTGGCAGTAATTTACCACTGGAATGACACTACACCATGCACATGTAGGTGAAGGGAAGGCGTGATCCAAACAGACAGAGGTTCAAGATTCCTTTTGTTTCTTTGTAATCTATTTACAGACTGTTCAGCATGAAACCAGAGTAATTCAAAGGTTGTCAGGCAATTATGTCGTCAATATATTAAAGGGAAGAAATGGCTCTCACAGGATTTAAACGTTTTTTTTGTGCTATGAGGTAACAAGCACCAAGCGAGGACCAAGTTATCAGCGATACAGTTGTCTGATAGCGCTTGTTCAACCCAACAAAGGTTATTTAGTGTAAAACTTGGGCTCGTCCGGGATTTGAACCCGGGACCTCTCGCACCCAAAGCGAGAATCATACCCCTAGACCAACGAGCCGGATGACGGACTTACGGTTCAGCTCAAGGGTCGGTATGCCAAGGTAACATCAGAAAACTTCCACACAAGAGCAAGGTCTCTTCGAGAATTTGGTTGTTTCTGGACCACTTATGTAACAAGGAACCAAACGAGAACCAAGTAGTCACATTTCAAATTAATTCACCACTAGAGTGACACTATACCCTGCATATGCCATGGTGCTTCTTAAAAAGTAAGATAGTACTGAAATGGAGATTTTAATAACAAAAACAGGGTAACCTAAAGGTGTCTAGGCAACACTGCACTCTATGACTGTAAGCGACGAAGCAGCTCTGTTGGAGAAGAGCTAGACTATTCAGTGTAACATTTGGCATTGATTTCCCACAGGAATGCCACTATACCCTGCACATGTAGGTGAAGGGAAGGCGAGATCCAAACAGCCAGAGGTCAAAGGTTCGTTTTGCTTCCTTTAAATTTATTTACAACCTGTTAAGCATAAAACCAAATTAGTAGATTTGGGAGAAGAAGCAACTTTTCCGGGATTTCAACGTCTTTGGTGCTGTGAGGGAACAAGCAGCGAGCGAGATCCATGTTATCGTCGATACAGTGTGCGGATAGCATTTTGTTTACTCTTACCAAGTTTATTCAGTGCAAAAAGCGGGCTCGTCCGGGATTTGAACCCGGGACCTCTCGCACTCTACGCGAGAATCATACCCCTAGACCAACGAGCCAAGGCGAAGCTGTGGAGCTCGATTTGCAACTGGAACGGCTCTGCACATGCCGTTGAAGGAAAGGTGAGAACCCAACAGCTGGAGGTGCATGGTTCATTTTGTTGCCTGTTAGGCACAGTAAAATCCTGGATCAAAAAACCTGAATCATACACCTAGACCAAAAGGTCTCCTTGTGGAAGAAGTGTCTACTGACATGTCACTGCATAGTTCATGTGCTTTGCTGGCATATGTCTTCAATTGAAACAAATAGAGAAAACTTTAAAGTGTCCAGACAAAGCTGCCCTCTGTAACTACAGGAAACAGACAGGGTTGTTAGTGATTTGAACTTCATTTAAACTTTTGTATTAAAATGTCACTGTACATTGCAAATACATGTCTCCTTTTCTCCATGCTGACACTTTGAAACAGTTGCTGTTGCTTTTGCTTTTAGAGTGCAGAGCAATGTAAGGGAGAATTGGTCCTATTTCAAATCACTAATTATGTAGGGAATTGTTTTCTGGGTTCTCGTTGAAGAAAGTGTTATGGCATTGTGCTACCTAAAATGTAAGATAGTATTGAAAGGGAGATTTCAATAACAAAAACAGAGTAATTTAAAAGTGTCCAGCCAATGATGCCCTCTACAACTAAATGAGATGAAGTAGCTCTGCAGGAGAAGAGCTAGACTATTCAGTCTAACACTTGGCAGTAATTTACCACTGGAATGACACTACACCATGCACATGTAGGTGAAGGGAAGGCGCGATCCAAACAGACAGAGGTTCAAGATTCCTTTTGTTTCTTTGTAATCTATTTACAGACTGTTCAGCATGAAACCAGAGTAATTCAAAGGTTGTCAGGCAATTATGTCGTCAATATATTAAAGGGAAGAAATGGCTCTCACAGGATTTAAACGTTTTTTTTGTGCTATGAGGTAACAAGCACCAAGCGAGGACCAAGTTATCAGCGATACAGTTGTCTGATAGCGCTTGTTCAACCCAACAAAGGTTATTTAGTGTAAAACTTGGGCTCGTCCGGGATTTGAACCCGGGACCTCTCGCACCCAAAGCGAGAATCATACCCCTAGACCAACTAGCCGGATGACGGGCTTACGGTTCAGCTCAAAGGTCGGTATGCCAAGGTAACCTCAGAAAACATCCACACAAGAGCAAGGTTTTTTTTCGAGAATTTGGTTGTTTCTGGACCACTAATGTAACAAGGAACCAAACGAGAACCAAGTAGTCACATTTCAAATTAATTCACCACTAGAGTGACACTATACCCTGCATATGCCATGGTGCTTCCTAAAAAGTAAGATAGTACTGAAATGGAGATTTTAATAACAAAAACAGGGTAACCTAAAGGTGTCTAGGCAACACTGCACTCTATGACTGTAAGCGACGAAGCAGCTCTGTTGGAGAAGAGCTAGACTATTCAGTGTAACATTTGGCATTGATTTCCCACAGGAATGCCACTATACCCTGCACATGTAGGTGAAGGGAAGGCGAGATCCAAACAGCCAGAGGTCAAAGGTTCGTTTTGCTTCCTTTAAATTTATTTACAACTTGTTAAGCATAAAACCAAATTAGTAGATTTGGGAGAAGAAGCAACTTTTCCGGGATTTCAACGTCTTTGGTGCTGTGAGGGAACAAGCAGCGAGCGAGATCCATGTTATCGTTGATACAGTGTGCGGATAGCTCTTTTGTTTACTCTTACCAAGTTTATTCAGTGCAAAAAGCGGGCTCGTCCGGGATTTGAACCCGGGACCTCTCGCACCCTAAGCGAGAATCATACCCCTAGACCAACGAGCCAAGGCGAAGCTGTGGAGCTCGATTTGCAACTGGAACGGCTCTGCACATGCCGTTGAAGGGAAGGTGAGAACCCAACAGCTGGAGGTGCATGGTTCATTTTGTTGCCTGTTAGGCACAGTAAAATCCTGGATCAAAAAACCTGAATCATACCCCTAGACCAAAAGGCCTCCTTGTGGAAGAAGTGTCTACTGACATGTCACTGCATAGTTCATGTGCTTTGCTGGCATATGTCTTTAATTGAAACAAATAGAGAAAACTTTAAAGTGTCCAGACAAAGCTGCCCTCTGTAACTACAGGAAACAGACAGGGTTATTAGTGATTTGTACTACATTTAAACTTTTGTATTAAAATGTCACTGTACATTGCAAATACATGTCCCCTTTTCTCCATGCTGACACTTTGAAACAGTTGCTGTTGCTTTTGCTTTTAGAGTGCAGAGCAATGTAAGGGAGAATTGGTCCTATTTCAAATCACTAATTATGTAGGGAATTGTTTTCTGGGTTCTCGTTGAAGAAAGTGTTATGGCATTGTGCTACCTAAAATGTAAGATAGTACTGAAAGGGAGATTTCAATAACAAAAACAGAGTAATTTAAAAGTGTCCAGCCAATGATGCCCTCTACAACTATATAAGATGAAGGAGCTCTGCAGGAGAAGAGCTAGACTATTCAGTCTAACACTTGGCAGTAATTTACCACTGGAATGACACTACACCGTGCACATGTAGGTGAAGGGAAGGCGCGATCCAAACAGACAGAGGTTCAAGATTCCTTTTGTTTCTTTGTAATCTATTTACAGACTGTTCAGCATGAAACCAGAGTAATTCAAAGGTTGTCAGGCAATTATGTCGTCAATATATTAAAGGGAAGAAATGGCTCTCACTTGATTTAAAAGTTTTTTGTGCTATGAGGTAACAAGCACCAAACGAGGACCAAGTTATCAGCGATACAGTTGTCTGATAGCGCTTGTTCAACCCAACAAAGGTTATTCAGTGTAAAACTTGGGCTCGTCCGGGATTTGAACCCGGGCCCTCTCGCACCCAAAGCGAGAATCATACCCCTAGACCAACGAGCCGGATGACGGACTTACGGTTCAGCTCAAGGGTCGGTATGCCAAGGTAACATCAGAAAACTTCCACACAAGAGCAAGGTCTCTTCGAGAATTTGGTTGTTTCTGGACCACTTATGTAACAAGGAACCAAACGAGAACCAAGTAGTCACATTTCAAATTAATTCACCACTAGAGTGACACTATACCCTGCATATGCCATGGTGCTTCTTAAAAAGTAAGATAGTACTGAAATGGAGATTTTAATAACAAAAACAGGGTAACCTAAAGGTGTCTAGGCAACACTGCACTCTATGACTGTAAGCGACGAAGCAGCTCTGTTGGAGAAGAGCTAGACTATTCAGTGTAACATTTGGCATTGATTTCCCACAGGAATGCCACTATACCCTGCACATGTAGGTGAAGGGAAGGCGAGATCCAAACAGCCAGAGGTCAAAGGTTCGTTTTGCTTCCTTTAAATTTATTTACAACCTGTTAAGCATAAAACCAAATTAGTAGATTTGGGAGAAGAAGCAACTTTTCCGGGATTTCAACGTCTTTGGTGCTGTGAGGGAACAAGCAGCGAGCGAGATCCATGTTATCGTCGATACAGTGTGCGGATAGCTCTTTTGTTTACTCTTACCAAGTTTATTCAGTGCAAAAAGCGGGCTCGTCCGGGATTTGAACCCGGGACCTCTCGCACCCTACGCGAGAATCATACCCCTAGACCAACGAGCCAAGGCGAAGCTGTGGAGCTCGATTTGCAACTGGAACGGCTCTGCACATGCCGTTGAAGGAAAGGTGAGAACCCAACAGCTGGAGGTGCATGGTTCATTTTGTTGCCTGTTAGGCACAGTAAAATCCTGGATCAAAAAACCTGAATCATACCCCTAGACCAAAAGGTCTCCTTGTGGAAGAAGTGTCTACTGACATGTCACTGCATAGTTCATGTGCTTTGCTGGCATATGTCTTCAATTGAAACAAATAGAGAAAACTTTAAAGTGTCCAGACAAAGCTGCCCTCTGTAACTACAGGAAACAGACAGGGTTGTTAGTGATTTGAACTTCATTTAAACTTTTGTATTAAAATGTCACTGTACATTGCAAATACATGTCTCCTTTTCTCCATGCTGACACTTTGAAACAGTTGCTGTTGCTTTTGCTTTTAGAGTGCAGAGCAATGTAAGGGAGAATTGGTCCTATTTCAAATCACTAATTATGTAGGGAATTGTTTTCTGGGTTCTCATTGAAGAAAGTGTTATGGCATTGTGCTACCTAAAATGTAAGATAGTATTGAAAGGGAGATTTCAATAACAAAAACAGAGTAATTTAAAAGTGTCCAGCCAATGATGCCCTCTACAACTAAATGAGATGAAGTAGCTCTGCAGGAGAAGAGCTAGACTATTCAGTCTAACACTTGGCAGTAATTTACCACTGGAATGACACTACACCATGCACATGTAGGTGAAGGGAAGGCGCGATCCAAACAGACAGAGGTTCAAGATTCCTTTTGTTTCTTTGTAATCTATTTACAGACTGTTCAGCATGAAACCAGAGTAATTCAAAGGTTGTCAGGCAATTATGTCGTCAATATATTAAAGGGAAGAAATGGCTCTCACAGGATTTAAACGTTTTTTTTGTGCTATGAGGTAACAAGCACCAAGCGAGGACCAAGTTATCAGCGATACAGTTGTCTGATAGCGCTTGTTCAACCCAACAAAGGTTATTTAGTGTAAAACTTGGGCTCGTCCGGGATTTGAACCCGGGACCTCTCGCACCCAAAGCGAGAATCATACCCCTAGACCAACGAGCCGGATGACGGACTTACGGTTCAGCTCAAGGGTCGGTATGCCAAGGTAACATCAGAAAACTTCCACACAAGAGCAAGGTCTCTTCGAGAATTTGGTTGTTTCTGGACCACTTATGTAACAAGGAACCAAACGAGAACCAAGTAGTCACATTTCAAATTAATTCACCACTAGAGTGACACTATACCCTGCATATGCCATGGTGCTTCTTAAAAAGTAAGATAGTACTGAAATGGAGATTTTAATAACAAAAACAGGGTAACCTAAAGGTGTCTAGGCAACACTGCACTCTATGACTGTAAGCGACGAAGCAGCTCTGTTGGAGAAGAGCTAGACTATTCAGTGTAACATTTGGCATTGATTTCCCACAGGAATGCCACTATACCCTGCACATGTAGGTGAAGGGAAGGCGAGATCCAAACAGCCAGAGGTCAAAGGTTCGTTTTGCTTCCTTTAAATTTATTTACAACCTGTTAAGCATAAAACCAAATTAGTAGATTTGGGAGAAGAAGCAACTTTTCCGGGATTTCAACGTCTTTGGTGCTGTGAGGGAACAAGCAGCGAGCGAGATCCATGTTATCATCGATACAGTGTGCGGATAGCTCTTTTGTTTACTCTTACCAAGTTTATTCAGTGCAAAAAGCGGGCTTGTCCGGGATTTGAACCCGGGACCTCTCGCACCCTACGCGAGAATCATACCCCTAGACCAACGAGCCAAGGCGAAGCTGTGGAGCTCGATTTGCAACTGGAACGGCTCTGCACATGCCGTTGAAGGAAAGGTGAGAACCCAACAGCTGGAGGTGCATGGTTCATTTTGTTGCCTGTTAGGCACAGTAAAATCCTGGATCAAAAAACCTGAATCATACCCCTAGACCAAAAGGTCTCCTTGTGGAAGAAGTGTCTACTGACATGTCACTGCATAGTTCATGTGCTTTGCTGGCATATGTCTTCAATTGAAACAAATAGAGAAAACTTTAAAGTGTCCAGACAAAGCTGCCCTCTGTAACTACAGGAAACAGACAGGGTTGTTAGTGATTTGAACTTCATTTAAACTTTTGTTTTAAAATGTCACTGTACATTGCAAATACATGTCTCCTTTTCTCCATGCTGACACTTTGAAACAGTTGCTGTTGCTTTTGCTTTTAGAGTGCAGAGCAATGTAAGGGAGAATTGGTCCTATTTCAAATCACTAATTATGTAGGGAATTGTTTTCTGGGTTCTCATTGAAGAAAGTGTTATGGCATTGTGCTACCTAAAATGTAAGATAGTATTGAAAGGGAGATTTCAATAACAAAAACAGAGTAATTTAAAAGTGTCCAGCCAATGATGCCCTCTACAACTAAATGAGATGAAGTAGCTCTGCAGGAGAAGAGCTAGACTATTCAGTCTAACACTTGGCAGTAATTTACCACTGGAATGACACTACACCATGCACATGTAGGTGAAGGGAAGGCGCGATCCAAACAGACAGAGGTTCAAGATTCCTTTTGTTTCTTTGTAATCTATTTACAGACTGTTCAGCATGAAACCAGAGTAATTCAAAGGTTGTCAGGCAATTATGTCGTCAATATATTAAAGGGAAGAAATGGCTCTCACAGGATTTAAACGTTTTTTTTGTGCTATGAGGTAACAAGCACCAAGCGAGGACCAAGTTATCAGCGATACAGTTGTCTGATAGCGCTTGTTCAACCCAACAAAGGTTATTTAGTGTAAAACTTGGGCTCGTCCGGGATTTGAACCCGGGACCTCTCGCACCCAAAGCGAGAATCATACCCCTAGACCAACTAGCCGGATGACGGGCTTACGGTTCAGCTCAAAGGTCGGTATGCCAAGGTAACCTCAGAAAACATCCACACAAGAGCAAGGTTTTTTTCGAGAATTTGGTTGTTTCTGGACCACTAATGTAACAAGGAACCAAACGAGAACCAAGTAGTCACATTTCAAATTAATTCACCACTAGAGTGACACTATACCCTGCATATGCCATGGTGCTTCCTAAAAAGTAAGATAGTACTGAAATGGAGATTTTAATAACAAAAACAGGGTAACCTAAAGGTGTCTAGGCAACACTGCACTCTATGACTGTAAGCGACGAAGCAGCTCTGTTGGAGAAGAGCTAGACTATTCAGTGTAACATTTGGCATTGATTTCCCACAGGAATGCCACTATACCCTGCACATGTAGGTGAAGGGAAGGCGAGATCCAAACAGCCAGAGGTCAAAGGTTCGTTTTGCTTCCTTTAAATTTATTTACAACCTGTTAAGCATAAAACCAAATTAGTAGATTTGGGAGAAGAAGCAACTTTTCCGGGATTTCAACGTCTTTGGTGCTGTGAGGGAACAAGCAGCGAGCGAGATCCATGTTATCGTTGATACAGTGTGCGGATAGCTCTTTTGTTTACTCTTACCAAGTTTATTCAGTGCAAAAAGCGGGCTCGTCCGGGATTTGAACCCGGGACCTCTCGCACCCTAAGCGAGAATCATACCCCTAGACCAACGAGCCAAGGCGAAGCTGTGGAGCTCGATTTGCAACTGGAACGGCTCTGCACATGCCGTTGAAGGGAAGGTGAGAACCCAACAGCTGGAGGTGCATGGTTCATTTTGTTGCCTGTTAGGCACAGTAAAATCCTGGATCAAAAAACCTGAATCATACCCCTAGACCAAAAGGCCTCCTTGTGGAAGAAGTGTCTACTGACATGTCACTGCATAGTTCATGTGCTTTGCTGGCATATGTCTTCAATTGAAACAAATAGAGAAAACTTTAAAGTGTCCAGACAAAGCTGCCCTCTGTAACTACAGGAAACAGACAGGGTTATTAGTGATTTGAACTTCATTTAAACTTTTGTATTAAAATGTCACTGTACATTGCAAATACATGTCCCCTTTTCTCCATGCTGACACTTTGAAACAGTTGCTGTTGCTTTTGCTTTTAGAGTGCAGAGCAATGTAAGGGAGAATTGGTCCTATTTCAAATCACTAATTATGTAGGGAATTGTTTTCTGGGTTCTCGTTGAAGAAAGTGTTATGGCATTGTGCTACCTAAAATGTAAGATAGTATTGAAAGGGAGATTTCAATAACAAAAACAGAGTAATTTAAAAGTGTCCAGCCAATGATGCCCTCTACAACTATATGAGATAAAGGAGCTCTGCAGGAGAAGAGCTAGACTATTCAGTCTAACACTTGGCAGTTATTTACCACTGGAATGACACTACACCGTGCACATGTAGGTGAAGGGAAGGCGCGGTCCAAACAGACAGAGGTTCAAGATTCCTTTTGTTTCTTTGTAATCTATTTACAGACTGTTCAGCATGAAACCAGAGTAATTCAAAGGTTGTCAGGCAATTATGTCGTCAATATATTAAAGGGAAGAAATGGCTCTCACTTGATTTAAAAGTTTTTTGTGCTATGAGGTAACAAGCACCAAACGAGGACCAAGTTATCAGCGATACAGTTGTCTGATAGCGCTTGTTCAACCCAACAAAGGTTATTCAGTGTAAAACTTGGGCTCGTCCGGGATTTGAACCCGGGCCCTCTCGCACCCAAAGCGAGAATCATACCCCTAGACCAACGAGCCGGATGACGGACTTACGGTTCAGCTCAAAGGTCGGTATGCCAAGGTAACCTCAGAAAACATCCACACAAGAGCAAGGTTTTTTTCGAGAATTTGGTTGTTTCTGGACCACTAATGTAACAAGGAACCAAACGAGAACCAAGTAGTCACATTTCAAATTAATTCACCACTAGAGTGACACTATACCCTGCATATGCCATGGTGCTTCCTAAAAAGTAAGATAGTACTGAAATGGAGATTTTAATAACAAAAACAGGGTAACCTAAAGGTGTCTAGGCAACACTGCACTCTATGACTGTAAGCGACGAAGCAGCTCTGTTGGAGAAGAGCTAGACTATTCAGTGTAACATTTGGCATTGATTTCCCACAGGAATGCCACTATACCCTGCACATGTAGGTGAAGGGAAGGCGAGATCCAAACAGCCAGAGGTCAAAGGTTCGTTTTGCTTCCTTTAAATTTATTTACAACCTGTTAAGCATAAAACCAAATTAGTAGATTTGGGAGAAGAAGCAACTTTTCCGGGATTTCAACGTCTTTGGTGCTGTGAGGGAACAAGCAGCGAGCGAGATCCATGTTATCGTTGATACAGTGTGCGGATAGCTCTTTTGTTTACTCTTACCAAGTTTATTCAGTGCAAAAAGCGGGCTCGTCCGGGATTTGAACCCGGGACCTCTCGCACCCTAAGCGAGAATCATACCCCTAGACCAACGAGCCAAGGCGAAGCTGTGGAGCTCGATTTGCAACTGGAACGGCTCTGCACATGCCGTTGAAGGGAAGGTGAGAACCCAACAGCTGGAGGTGCATGGTTCATTTTGTTGCCTGTTAGGCACAGTAAAATCCTGGATCAAAAAACCTGAATCATACCCCTAGACCAAAAGGCCTCCTTGTGGAAGAAGTGTCTACTGACATGTCACTGCATAGTTCATGTGCTTTGCTGGCATATGTCTTTAATTGAAACAAATAGAGAAAACTTTAAAGTGTCCAGACAAAGCTGCCCTCTGTAACTATAGGAAACAGACAGGGTTATTAGTGATTTGTACTACATTTAAACTTTTGTATTAAAATGTCACTGTACATTGCAAATACATGTCCCCTTTTCTCCATGCTGACACTTTGAAACAGTTGCTGTTGCTTTTGCTTTTAGAGTGCAGAGCAATGTAAGGGAGAATTGGTCCTATTTCAAATCACTAATTATGTAGGGAATTGTTTTCTGGGTTCTCGTTGAAGAAAGTGTTATGGCATTGTGCTACCTAAAATGTAAGATAGTACTGAAAGGGAGATTTCAATAACAAAAACAGAGTAATTTAAAAGTGTCCAGCCAATGATGCCCTCTACAACTATATAAGATGAAGGAGCTCTGCAGGAGAAGAGCTAGACTATTCAGTCTAACACTTGGCAGTAATTTACCACTGGAATGACACTACACCGTGCACATGTAGGTGAAGGGAAGGCGCGATCCAAACAGACAGAGGTTCAAGATTCCTTTTGTTTCTTTGTAATCTATTTACAGACTGTTCAGCATGAAACCAGAGTAATTCAAAGGTTGTCAGGCAATTATGTCGTCAATATATTAAAGGGAAGAAATGGCTCTCACTTGATTTAAAAGTTTTTTGTGCTATGAGGTAACAAGCACCAAACGAGGACCAAGTTATCAGCGATACAGTTGTCTGATAGCGCTTGTTCAACCCAACAAAGGTTATTCAGTGTAAAACTTGGGCTCGTCCGGGATTTGAACCCAGGCCCTCTCGCACCCAAAG
Source organism: Silurus aristotelis (assembly GCF_946808225.1). Lineage (NCBI taxonomy): Eukaryota > Metazoa > Chordata > Actinopteri > Siluriformes > Siluridae > Silurus > Silurus aristotelis. The sequence goes on from NC_139585.1 coordinate 25,302,642, forward strand.
CGAGAATCATACCCCTAGACCAACGAGCCGGATGACGGACTTACGGTTCAGCTCAAGGGTCGGTATGCCAAGGTAACCTCAGAAAACATCCACACAAGAGCAAGGTTTTTTTCGAGAATTTGGTTGTTTCTGGACCACTAATGTAACAAGGAACCAAACGAGAACCAAGTAGTCACATTTCAAATTAATTCACCACTAGAGTGACACTATACCCTGCATATGCCATGGTGCTTCCTAAAAAGTAAGATAGTACTGAAATGGAGATTTTAATAACAAAAACAGGGTAACCTAAAGGTGTCTAGGCAACACTGCACTCTATGACTGTAAGCGACGAAGCAGCTCTGTTGGAGAAGAGCTAGACTATTCAGTGTAACATTTGGCATTGATTTCCCACAGGAATGCCACTATACCCTGCACATGTAGGTGAAGGGAAGGCGAGATCCAAACAGCCAGAGGTCAAAGGTTCGTTTTGCTTCCTTTAAATTTATTTACAACCTGTTAAGCATAAAACCAAATTAGTAGATTTGGGAGAAGAAGCAACTTTTCCGGGATTTCAACGTCTTTGGTGCTGTGAGGGAACAAGCAGCGAGCGAGATCCATGTTATCGTTGATACAGTGTGCGGATAGCTCTTTTGTTTACTCTTACCAAGTTTATTCAGTGCAAAAAGCGGGCTCGTCCGGGATTTGAACCCGGGACCTCTCGCACCCTAAGCGAGAATCATACCCCTAGACCAACGAGCCAAGGCGAAGCTGTGGAGCTCGATTTGCAACTGGAAAGGCTCTGCACATGCCGTTGAAGGGAAGGTGAGAACCCAACAGCTGGAGGTGCATGGTTCATTTTGTTGCCTGTTAGGCACAGTAAAATCCTGGATCAAAAAACCTGAATCATACCCCTAGACCAAAAGGCCTCCTTGTGGAAGAAGTGTCTACTGACATGTCACTGCATAGTTCATGTGCTTTGCTGGCATATGTCTTTAATTGAAACAAATAGAGAAAACTTTAAAGTGTCCAGACAAAGCTGCCCTCTGTAACTATAGGAAACAGACAGGGTTATTAGTGATTTGTACTACATTTAAACTTTTGTATTAAAATGTCACTGTACATTGCAAATACATGTCCCCTTTTCTCCATGCTGACACTTTGAAACAGTTGCTGTTGCTTTTGCTTTTAGAGTGCAGAGCAATGTAAGGGAGAATTGGTCCTATTTCAAATCACTAATTATGTAGGGAATTGTTTTCTGGGTTCTCGTTGAAGAAAGTGTTATGGCATTGTGCTACCTAAAATGTAAGATAGTACTGAAAGGGAGATTTCAATAACAAAAACAGAGTAATTTAAAAGTGTCCAGCCAATGATGCCCTCTACAACTATATAAGATGAAGGAGCTCTGCAGGAGAAGAGCTAGACCATTCAGTCTAACACTTGGCAGTAATTTACCACTGGAATGACACTACACCGTGCACATGTAGGTGAAGGGAAGGCGCGATCCAAACAGACAGAGGTTCAAGATTCCTTTTGTTTCTTTGTAATCTATTTACAGACTGTTCAGCATGAAACCAGAGTAATTCAAAGGTTGTCAGGCAATTATGTCGTCAATATATTAAAGGGAAGAAATGGCTCTCACTTGATTTAAAAGTTTTTTGTGCTATGAGGTAACAAGCACCAAACGAGGACCAAGTTATCAGCGATACAGTTGTCTGATAGCGCTTGTTCAACCCAACAAAGGTTATTCAGTGTAAAACTTGGGCTCGTCCGGGATTTGAACCCAGGCCCTCTCGCACCCAAAGCGAGAATCATACCCCTAGACCAACGAGCTGGATGACGGACTTACGGTTCAGCTCAAGGGTCGGTATGCCAAGGTAACATCAGAAAACTTCCACACAAGAGCAAGGTCTCTTCGAGAATTTGGTTGTTTCTGGACCACTTATGTAACAAGGAACCAAACGAGAACCAAGTAGTCACATTTCAAATTAATTCACCACTAGAGTGACACTATACCCTGCATATGCCATGGTGCTTCTTAAAAAGTAAGATAGTACTGAAATGGAGATTTTAATAACAAAAACAGGGTAACCTAAAGGTGTCTAGGCAACACTGCACTCTATGACTGTAAGCGACGAAGCAGCTCTGTTGGAGAAGAGCTAGACTATTCAGTGTAACATTTGGCATTGATTTCCCACAGGAATGCCACTATACCCTGCACATGTAGGTGAAGGGAAGGCGAGATCCAAACAGCCAGAGGTCAAAGGTTCGTTTTGCTTCCTTTAAATTTATTTACAACCTGTTAAGCATAAAACCAAATTAGTAGATTTGGGAGAAGAAGCAACTTTTCCGGGATTTCAACGTCTTTGGTGCTGTGAGGGAACAAGCAGCGAGCGAGATCCATGTTATCGTCGATACAGTGTGCGGATAGCTCTTTTGTTTACTCTTACCAAGTTTATTCAGTGCAAAAAGCGGGCTCGTACGGGATTTGAACCCGGGACCTCTCGCACCCTACGCGAGAATCATACCCCTAGACCAACGAGCCAAGGCGAAGCTGTGGAGCTCGATTTGCAACTGGAACGGCTCTGCACATGCCGTTGAAGGAAAGGTGAGAACCCAACAGCTGGAGGTGCATGGTTCATTTTGTTGCCTGTTAGGCACAGTAAAATCCTGGATCAAAAAACCTGAATCATACCCCTAGACCAAAAGGTCTCCTTGTGGAAGAAGTGTCTACTGACATGTCACTGCATAGTTCATGTGCTTTGCTGGCATATGTCTTCAATTGAAACAAATAGAGAAAACTTTAAAGTGTCCAGACAAAGCTGCCCTCTGTAACTACAGGAAACAGACAGGGTTGTTAGTGATTTGAACTTCATTTAAACTTTCGTATTAAAATGTCACTGTACATTGCAAATACATGTCTCCTTTTCTCCATGCTGACACTTTGAAACAGTTGCTGTTGCTTTTGCTTTTAGAGTGCAGAGCAATGTAAGGGAGAATTGGTCCTATTTCAAATCACTAATTATGTAGGGAATTGTTTTCTGGGTTCTCGTTGAAGAAAGTGTTATGGCATTGTGCTACCTAAAATGTAAGATAGTATTGAAAGGGAGATTTCAATAACAAAAACAGAGTAATTTAAAAGTGTCCAGCCAATGATGCCCTCTACAACTAAATGAGATGAAGTAGCTCTGCAGGAGAAGAGCTAGACTATTCAGTCTAACACTTGGCAGTAATTTACCACTGGAATGACACTACACCATGCACATGTAGGTGAAGGGAAGGCGCGATCCAAACAGACAGAGGTTCAAGATTCCTTTTGTTTCTTTGTAATCTATTTACAGACTGTTCAGCATGAAACCAGAGTAATTCAAAGGTTGTCAGGCAATTATGTCGTCAATATATTAAAGGGAAGAAATGGCTCTCACAGGATTTAAACGTTTTTTTTGTGCTATGAGGTAACAAGCACCAAGCGAGGACCAAGTTATCAGCGATACAGTTGTCTGATAGCGCTTGTTCAACCCAACAAAGGTTATTTAGTGTAAAACTTGGGCTCGTCCGGGATTTGAACCCGGGACCTCTCGCACCCAAAGCGAGAATCATACCCCTAGACCAACTAGCCGGATGACGAGCTTACGGTTCAGCTCAAAGGTCGGTATGCCAAGGTAACCTCAGAAAACATCCACACAAGAGCAAGGTTTTTTTCGAGAATTTGGTTGTTTCTGGACCACTAATGTAACAAGGAACCAAACGAGAACCAAGTAGTCACATTTCAAATTAATTCACCACTAGAGTGACACTATACCCTGCATATGCCATGGTGCTTCCTAAAAAGTAAGATAGTACTGAAATGGAGATTTTAATAACAAAAACAGGGTAACCTAAAGGTGTCTAGGCAACACTGCACTCTATGACTGTAAGCGACGAAGCAGCTCTGTTGGAGAAGAGCTAGACTATTCAGTGTAACATTTGGCATTGATTTCCCACAGGAATGCCACTATACCCTGCACATGTAGGTGAAGGGAAGGCGAGATCCAAACAGCCAGAGGTCAAAGGTTCGTTTTGCTTCCTTTAAATTTATTTACAACCTGTTAAGCATAAAACCAAATTAGTAGATTTGGGAGAAGAAGCAACTTTTCCGGGATTTCAACGTCTTTGGTGCTGTGAGGGAACAAGCAGCGAGCGAGATCCATGTTATCGTTGATACAGTGTGCGGATAGCTATTTTGTTTACTCTTACCAAGTTTATTCAGTGCAAAAAGCGGGCTCGTCCGGGATTTGAACCCGGGACCTCTCGCACCCTAAGCGAGAATCATACCCCTAGACCAACGAGCCAAGGCGAAGCTATGGAGCTCGATTTGCAACTGGAAAGGCTCTGCACATGCCGTTGAAGGGAAGGTGAGAACCCAACAGCTGGAGGTGCATGGTTCATTTTGTTGCCTGTTAGGCACAGTAAAATCCTGGATCAAAAAACCTGAATCATACCCCTAGACCAAAAGGCCTCCTTGTGGAAGAAGTGTCTACTGACATGTCACTGCATAGTTCATGTGCTTTGCTGGCATATGTCTTCAATTGAAACAAATAGAGAAAACTTTAAAGTGTCCAGACAAAGCTGCCCTCTGTAACTACAGGAAACAGACAGGGTTATTAGTGATTTGAACTTCATTTAAACTTTTGTATTAAAATGTCACTGTACATTGCAAATACATGTCCCCTTTTCTCCATGCTGACACTTTGAAACAGTTGCTGTTGCTTTTGCTTTTAGAGTGCAGAGCAATGTAAGGGAGAATTGGTCCTATTTCAAATCACTAATTATGTAGGGAATTGTTTTCTGGGTTCTCGTTGAAGAAAGTGTTATGGCATTGTGCTACCTAAAATGTAAGATAGTATTGAAAGGGAGATTTCAATAACAAAAACAGAGTAATTTAAAAGTGTCCAGCCAATGATGCCCTCTACAACTATATGAGATAAAGGAGCTCTGCAGGAGAAGAGCTAGACTATTCAGTCTAACACTTGGCAGTTATTTACCACTGGAATGACACTACACCGTGCACATGTAGGTGAAGGGAAGGCGCGGTCCAAACAGACAGAGGTTCAAGATTCCTTTTGTTTCTTTGTAATCTATTTACAGACTGTTCAGCATGAAACCAGAGTAATTCAAAGGTTGTCAGGCAATTATGTCGTCAATATATTAAAGGGAAGAAATGGCTCTCACTTGATTTAAAAGTTTTTTGTGCTATGAGGTAACAAGCACCAAGCGAGGACCAAGTTATCAGCGATACGGTTGTCTGATAGCGCTTGTTCAACCCAACAAAGGTTATTCAGTGTAAAACTTGGGCTCGTCCGGGATTTGAACCCGGGACCTCTCGCACCCAAAGCGAGAATCATACCCCTAGACCAACGAGCCGGATGACGGGCTTATGGTTCAGCTCAAAGGTCGGTATGCCAAGGTAACCTCAGAAAACTTCCACACAAGAGCAAGGTCTCTTCGAGAATTTGGTTGTTTCTGGACCACTAATGTAACGAGGAACCAAACGAGAACCAAGTAGTCACATTTCAAATTAATTCACCACTAGAGTGACACTATACCCTGCATATGCCATGGTGCTTCCTAAAAAGTAAGATAGTACTGAAATGGAGATTTTAATAACAAAAACAGGGTAACCTAAAGGTGTCTAGGCAACACTGCACTCCATGACTGTAGGCGACGAAGCAGCTCTGTTGGAGAAGAGCTAGACTATTCAGTGTAACATTTGGCATTGATTTACCACAGGAATGACACTATACCCTGCACACGTAGGTGAAGGGAAGGCGAGATCCAAACAGCCAGAGGTCCAAGGTTCGTTTTGCTTCCTTTAAATTTATTTACAACCTGTTAAGCATAAAACCAAATTAGTAGATTTGGGAGAAGAAGCAACTTTTCCGGGATTTCAACGTCTTTGGTGCTGTGAGGGAACAAGCAGCGAGCGAGATCCATGTTATCGTTGATACAGTGTGCGGATAGCTCTTTTGTTTACTCTTACCAAGTTTATTCAATGCAAAAAGCGGGCTCATCCGGGAGTTGAACCCGGGACCTCTCGCACCCTAAGCGAGAATCATATCCCTAGACCAACGAGCCAAGGCCAAGCTGGGGAGCTCGATTTGCAACTGGAACGGCTCTGCCCACGCCGTTGAAGGGAAGGTGAGAACCCAACAGCTGGAGGTGCATGGTTCATTTTGTTGCCCGTTAGCCAGAGTAAAATCCTGGATCAAAAAACCTGAATCATACCCCTAGACCAAAAGGCCTCCTTGTGGAAGAAGTGTCTACTGACATGTCACTGCATAGTTCATGTGCTTTGCTGGCATATGTCTTCAATTGAAACAAATAGAGAAAACTTTAGAGTGTCCAGACAAAGCTGTCCTCTGTAACTACAGGAAACAGACAGGGTTATCAGTGATTTGAACTTCATTTAAACTTTTGTATTAAAATGTCACTGTACATTGCAAATACATGTCTCCTTTTCTCCATGCTGACACTTTGAAACAGTTGCTGTTGCTTTTGCTTTTAGAGTGCAGAGCAATGTAAGGGAGAATTGGTCCTATTTCAAATCACTAATTATGTAAGGAATTGTTTTCTGGGTTCTCGTTGAAGAAAGTGTTATGGCATTGTGCTACCTAAAATGTAAGATAGTACTGAAAGGGAGATTTCAATAACAAAAACAGAGTAATTTAAAAGTGTCCAGCCAATGATGCCCTCTACAACTATATAAGATGAAGGAGCTCTGCAGGAGAAGAGCTAGACTATTCAGTCTAACACTTGGCAGTAATTTACCACTGGAATGACACTACACCGTGCACATGTAGGTGAAGGGAAGGCGCGGTCCAAACAGACAGAGGTTCAAGATTCCTTTTGTTTCTTTGTAATCTATTTACAGACTGTTCAGCATGAAACCAGAGTAATTCAAAGGTTGTCAGGCAATTATGTCGTCAATATATTAAAGGGAAGAAATGGCTCTCACAGGATTTAAACGTTTTTTGTGCTATGAGGTAACAAGCACCAAGCGAGGACCAAGTTATCAGCGATACGGTTGTCTCATAGCGCTTGTTCAACCCAACAAAGGTTATTCAGTGTAAAACTTGGGCTCGTCCGGGACTTGAACCCGGGACCTCTCGCACCCGAAGCGAGAATCATATCCCTAGACCAACGAGCCGGATGACGGACTTACGGTTCAGCTCAAAGGTCGGTATGCCAAGGTAACCTCAGAAAACTTCCACACAAGAGCAAGGTTTTTTCGAGAATTTGGTTGTTTCTGGACCACTAATGTAACAAGGAACCAAACGAGAACCAAGTAGTCACATTTCAAATTAATTCACCACTAGAGTGACACTATACCCTGCATATGCCATGGTGCTTCTTAAAAAGTAAGATAGTACTGAAATGGAGATTTTAATAACAAAAACAGGGTAACCTAAAGGTGTCTAGGCAACACTGCACTCTATGACTGTAAGCGACGAAGCAGCTCTGTTGGAGTAGAGCTAGACTATTCAGTGTAACATTTGGCATTGATTTCCCACAGGAATGCCACTATACCCTGCACATGTAGGTGAAGGGAAGGCGAGATCCAAACAGCCAGAGGTCAAAGGTTCGTTTTGCTTCCTTTAAATTTATTTACAACCTGTTAAGCATAAAACCAAATTAGTAGATTTGGGAGAAGAAGCAACTTTTCCGGGATTTCAACGTCTTTGGTGCTGTGAGGGAACAAGCAGCGAGCGAGATCCATGTTATCGTTGATACAGTGTGCGGATAGCTCTTTTGTTTACTCTTACCAAGTTTATTCAGTGCAAAAAGCGGGCTCGTCCGGGATTTGAACCCGGGACCTCTCGCACCCTAAGCGAGAATCATACCCCTAGACCAACGAGCCAAGGCGAAGCTGTGGAGCTCGATTTGCAACTGGAACGGCTCTGCACACGCCGTTGAAGGGAAGGTGAGAACCCAACAGCTGGAGGTGCATGGTTCATTTTGTTGCCTGTTAGGCACAGTAAAATCCTGGATCAAAAAACCTGAATCATACCCCTAGACCAAAAGGCCTCCTTGTGGAAGAAGTGTCTACTGACATGTCACTGCATAGTTCATGTGCTTTGCTGGCATATGTCTTCAATTGAAACAAATAGAGAAAACTTTAAAGTGTCCAGACAAAGCTGCCCTCTGTAACTACAGAAAACAGACAGGGTTATTAGTGATTTGAACTTCATTTAAACTTTTGTATTAAAATGTCACTGTACATTGCAAATACATGTCCCCTTTTCTCCATGCTGACACTTTGAAACAGTTGCTGTTGCTTTTGCTTTTAGAGTGCAGAGCAATGTAAGGGAGAATTGGTCCTATTTCAAATCACTAATTATGTAGGGAATTGTTTTCTGGGTTCTCGTTGAAGAAAGTGTTATGGCATTGTGCTACCTAAAATGTAAGATAGTACTGAAAGGGAGATTTCAATAACAAAAACAGAGTAATTTAAAAGTGTCCAGCCAATGATGCCCTCTACAACTATATAAGATGAAGGGGCTCTGCAGGAGAAGAGCTAGACTATTCAGTCTAACACTTGGCAGTAATTTACCACTGGAATGACACTACACCTTGCACATGTAGGTGAAGGGAAGGCGCGGTCCAAACAGACAGAGGTTCAAGATTCCTTTTGTTTCTTTGTAATCTATTTACAGACTGTTCAGCATGAAACCAGAGTAATTCAAAGGTTGTCAGGCAATTATGTCGTCAATATATTAAAGGGAAGAAATGGCTCTCACAGTATTTAAACATTTTTTGTGCTATGAGGTAACAAGCACCAAGCGAGGACCAAGTTATCAGCGATACGGTTGTCTGATAGCGCTTGTTCAACCCAACAAAGGTTATTTAGTGTAAAACTTGGGCTCGTCCGGGATTTGAACCCGGGACCTCTCGCACCCAAAGCGAGAATCATACCTCTAGACCAACGAGCCGGATGACGGGCTTGCGGTACAGCTCAAGGGTCGGTATGCCAAGGTAACCTCAGAAAACTTTCACACAAGAGCAAGGTCTCTTCGAGAATTTGGTTGTTTCTGGACCACTAATGTAACAAGGAACCAAACGAGAACCAAGTAGTCACATTTCAAATTAATTCACCACTAGAGTGACACTATACCTTGCATATGCCATGGTGCTTCCTAAAAAGTAAGATAGTACTGAAATGGAGATTTTAATAACAAAAACAGGGTAACCTAAAGGTGTCTAGGCAACACTGCACTCTATGACTGTAGGCGACGAAGCAGCTCTGTTGGAGAAGAGCTAGACCAATCAGTGTAACATTTGGCATTGATTTACCACAGGAATTACACTATACCCTGCACACGTAGGTGAAGGGAAGGCGAGATCCAAACAGCCAGAGGTCCAAGGTTCGTTTTGCTTCCTTTAAATTTATTTACAACCTGTTAAGCATAAAACCAAATTAGTAGATTTGGGAGAAGAAGCAACTTTTCCGGGATTTCAACGTCTTTGGTGCTGTGAGGGAACAAGCAGCGAGCGAGATCCATGTTATCGTTGATACAGTGTGCGGATAGCTCTTTTGATTACTCTTACCAAGTTTATTCAGTGCAAAAAGCGGGCTCGTCCGGGAGTTGAACCCGGGACCTCTCGCACCCTAAGCAAGAATCATACCCCTAGACCAACGAGCCAAGGCGAAGCTGTGGAGCTCGATTTGCAACTGGAACGGCTCTGCCCACGCTGTTGAAGGGAAGGTGAGAACCCAACAGCTGGAGGTGCATGGTTCATTTTGTTGCCCGTTAGCCAGAGTAAAATCCTGGATCAAAAAACCTGAATCATACCCCTAGACCAAAAGGCCTCCTTGTGGAAGAAGTGTCTACTGACATGTCACTGCATAGTTCATGTGCTTTGCTGGCATATGTCTTCAATTGAAACAAATAGAGAAAACTTTAGAGTGTCCAGACAAAGCTGTCCTCTGTAACTACAGGAAACAGACAGGGTTATCAGTGATTTGAACTTCATTTAAACTTTTGTATTAAAATGTCACTGTACATTGCAAATACATGTCTCCTTTTCTCCATGCTGACACTTTGAAACAGTTGCTGTTGCTGTTGCTTTTGCTTTTAGAGTGCGGAGCAATGTAAGGGAGAATTGGTCCCATTTCAAATCACTAATTATGTAGGGAATTGTTTTCTGGGTTCTCGTTGAAGAAAGTGTTATGGCATTGTGCTACCTAAAATGTAAGATAGTACTGAAAGGGAGATTTCAATAACAAAAACAGAGTAATTTAAAAGTGTCCAGCCAATGATGCCCTCTACAACTATATAAGATGAAGGAGCTCTGCAGGAGAAGAGCTAGACTATTCAGTCTAACACTTGGCAGTAATTTACCACTGGAATGACACTACACCGTGCACATGTAGGTGAAGGGAAGGCGCGGTCCAAACAGACAGAGGTTCAAGATTCCTTTTGTTTCTTTGTAATCTATTTACAGACTGTTCAGCATGAAACCAGAGTAATTCAAAGGATGTCAGGCAATTATGTTGTCAATATATTAAAGGGAAGAAATGGCTCTCACAGAATTTAAAAATTTTTTGTGCTATGAGGTAACAAGCACCAAGCGAGGACCAAGTTATCAGCGATACGGTTGTCTGATAGCGCTTGTTCAACCCAACAAAGGTTATTCAGTGTAAAACGTGGGCTCGTCCGGGATTTGAGCCCGGGACCTCTCGCACCCAAAGCGAGAATCATACCCCTAGACCAACGAGCCGGATGACGGGCTTACGGTTCAGCTCAAAGGTCGGTATGCCAAGGTAACCTCAGAAAACATCCACACAAGAGCAAGGTTTTTTTGAGAATTTGGTTGTTTCTGGACCACTAATGTAACAAGGAACCAAACGAGAACCAAGTAGTCACATTTCAAATTAATTCACCACTAGAGTGACACTATACCCTGCATATGCCATGGTGCTTCCTAAAAAGTAAGATAGTACTGAAATGGAGATTTTAATAACAAAAACAGGGTAACCTAAAGGTGTCTAGGCAACACTGCACTCTATGACTGTAGGCGACGAAGCAGCTCTGTTGGAGAAGAGCTAGACTATTCAGTGTAACATTTGGCATTGATTTACCACAGGAATGACTCTATACCCTGCACACGTAGGTGAAGGGAAGGCGAGATCCAAACAGCCAGAGGTCCAAGGTTCGTTTTGCTTCCTTTAAATTTATTTACAACCTGTTAAGCATAAAACCAAATTAGTAGATTTGGGAGGAGAAGCAACTTTTCCGGGATTTTAACGTCTTTGGTGCTGTGAGGGAACAAGCAGCGAGCGAGATCCATGTTATCGTTGATACAGTGTGCGGATAGCTCTTTTGTTTACTCTTACCAAGTTTATTCAGTGCAAAAAGCGGGCTCGTCCGGGATTTGAACCCGGGACCTCTCGCACCCTAAGCGAGAATCATACCCCTAGACCAACGAGCCAAGGCGAAGCTGTGGAGCTCGATTTGCAACTGGAACGGCTCTGCACACGCCGTTGAAGGGAAGGTGAGAACCCAACAGCTGGAGGTGCATGGTTCATTTTGTTGCCTGTTAGGCAGAGTAAAATCCTGGATCAAAAAAACCTGAATCATACCCCTAGACCAAAAGGCCTCCTTGTGGAAGAAGTGTCTACTGACATGTCACTGCATAGTTCATGTGCTTTGCTGGCATATGTCTTCAATTGAAACAAATAGAGAAAACTTTAAAGTGTCCAGACAAAGCTGCCCTCTGTAACTACAGGAAACAGACAGGGTTATTAGTGATTTGAACTTCATTTAAACTTTTGTATTAAAATGTCACTGTACATTGCAAATACATGTCTCCTTTTCTCCATGCTGACACTTTGAAACAGTTGCTGTTGCTTTTGCTTTTAGAGTGCAGAGCAATGTAAGGGAGAATTGGTCCTATTTCAAATCACTAATTATGTAGGGAATTGTTTTCTGGGTTCTCGTTGAAGAAAGTGTTATGGCATTGTGCTACCTAAAATGTAAGATAGTACTGAAAGGGAGATTTCAATAACAAAAACAGAGTAATTTAAAAGTGTCCAGCCAATGATGCCCTCTACAACTATATGAGATGAAGGAGCTCTGCAGGAGAAGAGCTAGACTATTCAGTCTAACACTTGGCAGTAATTTACCACTGGAATGACACTACACCGTGCACATGTAGGTGAAGGGAAGGCGCGATCCAAACAGACAGAGGTTCAAGATTCCTTTTGTTTCTTTGTAATCTATTTACAGACTGTTCAGCATGAAACCAGAGTAATTCAAAGGTTGTCAGGCAATTATGTCGTCAATATATTAAAGGGAAGAAATGGCTCTCACAGGATTTAAACGTTTTTTGTGCTATGAGGTAACAAGCACCAAGCGAGGACCAAGTTATCAGCGATACGGTTGTCTGATAGCGCTTGTTCAACCCAACAAAGGTTATTCAGTGTAAAACTTGGGCTCGTCCGGGACTCGAACCCGGGACCTCTCGCACCCGAAGCGAGAATCATACCCCTAGACCAACGAGCCGGATGACGGGCTTATGGTTCAGCTCAAAGGTCGGTATGCAAAGGTAACCTCAGAAAACATCCACACAAGAGCAAGGTTTTTTCGAGAATTTGGTTGTTTCTGGACCACTAATGTAACAAGGAACCAAACGAGAACCAAGTAGTCACATTTCAAATTAATTCACCACTAGAGTGACACTATACCCTGCATATGCCATGGTGCTTCCCAAAAAGTAAGATAGTACTGAAATGGAGATTTTAATAACAAAAACAGGGTAACCTAAAGGTGTCTAGGCAACACTGCACTCTATGACTGTAGGCGACGAAGCAGCTCTGTTGGAGAAGAGCTAGACTATTCAGTGTAACATTTGGCATTGATTTACCACAGGAATGACTCTATACCCTGCACACGTAGGTGAAGGGAAGGCGAGATCCAAACAGCCAGAGGTCCAAGGTTCGTTTTGCTTCCTTTAAATTTATTTACAACCTGTTAAGCATAAAACCAAATTAGTAGATTTGGGAGGAGAAGCAACTTTTCCGGGATTTCAACGTCTTTGGTGCTGTGAGGGAACAAGCAGCGAGCGAGATCCATGTTATCGTTGATACAGTGTGCGGATAGCTCTTTTGTTTACTCTTACCAAGTTTATTCAGTGCAAAAAGCGGGCTCGTCCGGGATTTGAACCCGGGACCTCTCGCACCCTAAGCGAGAATCATACCCCTAGACCAACGAGCCAAGGCGAAGCTGTGGAGCTCGATTTGCAACTGGAACGGCTCTGCCCACGCCGTTGAAGGGAAGGTGAGAACCCAACAGCTGGAGGTGCATGGTTCATTTTGTTGCCCGTTAGCCAGAGTAAAATCCTGGATCAAAAAACCTGAATCATACCCCTAGACCAAAAGGCCTCCTTGTGGAAGAAGTGTCTACTGACATGTCACTGCATAGTTCATGTGCTTTGCTGGCATATGTCTTCAATTGAAACAAATAGAGAAAACTTTAGAGTGTCCAGACAAAGCTGTCCTCTGTAACTACAGGAAACAGACAGGGTTATCAGTGATTTGAACTTCATTTAAACTTTTGTATTAAAATGTCACTGTACATTGCAAATACATGTCTCCTTTTCTCCATGCTGACACTTTGAAACAGTTGCTGTTGCTGTTGCTTTTGCTTTTAGAGTGCGGAGCAATGTAAGGGAGAATTGGTCCCATTTCAAATCACTAATTATGTAGGGAATTGTTTTCTGGGTTCTCGTTGAAGAAAGTGTTATGGCATTGTGCTACCTAAAATGTAAGATAGTACTGAAAGGGAGATTTCAATAACAAAAACAGAGTAATTTAAAAGTGTCCAGCCAATGATGCCCTCTACAACTATATAAGATGAAGGAGCTCTGCAGGAGAAGAGCTAGACTATTCAGTCTAACACTTGGCAGTAATTTACCACTGGAATGACACTACACCGTGCACATGTAGGTGAAGGGAAGGCGCGGTCCAAACAGACAGAGGTTCAAGATTCCTTTTGTTTCTTTGTAATCTATTTACAGACTGTTCAGCATGAAACCAGAGTAATTCAAAGGATGTCAGGCAATTATGTTGTCAATATATTAAAGGGAAGAAATGGCTCTCACAGAATTTAAAAATTTTTTGTGCTATGAGGTAACAAGCACCAAGCGAGGACCAAGTTATCAGCGATACGGTTGTCTGATAGCGCTTGTTCAACCCAACAAAGGTTATTCAGTGTAAAACGTGGGCTCGTCCGGGATTTGAGCCCGGGACCTCTCGCACCCAAAGCGAGAATCATACCCCTAGACCAACGAGCCGGATGACGGGCTTACGGTTCAGCTCAAAGGTCGGTATGCCAAGGTAACCTCAGAAAACATCCACACAAGAGCAAGGTTTTTTTGAGAATTTGGTTGTTTCTGGACCACTAATGTAACAAGGAACCAAACGAGAACCAAGTAGTCACATTTCAAATTAATTCACCACTAGAGTGACACTATACCCTGCATATGCCATGGTGCTTCCTAAAAAGTAAGATAGTACTGAAATGGAGATTTTAATAACAAAAACAGGGTAACCTAAAGGTGTCTAGGCAACACTGCACTCTATGACTGTAGGCGACGAAGCAGCTCTGTTGGAGAAGAGCTAGACTATTCAGTGTAACATTTGGCATTGATTTACCACAGGAATGACTCTATACCCTGCACACGTAGGTGAAGGGAAGGCGAGATCCAAACAGCCAGAGGTCCAAGGTTCGTTTTGCTTCCTTTAAATTTATTTACAACCTGTTAAGCATAAAACCAAATTAGTAGATTTGGGAGGAGAAGCAACTTTTCCGGGATTTTAACGTCTTTGGTGCTGTGAGGGAACAAGCAGCGAGCGAGATCCATGTTATCGTTGATACAGTGTGCGGATAGCTCTTTTGTTTACTCTTACCAAGTTTATTCAGTGCAAAAAGCGGGCTCGTCCGGGATTTGAACCCGGGACCTCTCGCACCCTAAGCGAGAATCATACCCCTAGACCAACGAGCCAAGGCGAAGCTGTGGAGCTCGATTTGCAACTGGAACGGCTCTGCACACGCCGTTGAAGGGAAGGTGAGAACCCAACAGCTGGAGGTGCATGGTTCATTTTGTTGCCTGTTAGGCAGAGTAAAATCCTGGATCAAAAAAACCTGAATCATACCCCTAGACCAAAAGGCCTCCTTGTGGAAGAAGTGTCTACTGACATGTCACTGCATAGTTCATGTGCTTTGCTGGCATATGTCTTCAATTGAAACAAATAGAGAAAACTTTAAAGTGTCCAGACAAAGCTGCCCTCTGTAACTACAGGAAACAGACAGGGTTATTAGTGATTTGAACTTCATTTAAACTTTTGTATTAAAATGTCACTGTACATTGCAAATACATGTCTCCTTTTCTCCATGCTGACACTTTGAAACAGTTGCTGTTGCTTTTGCTTTTAGAGTGCAGAGCAATGTAAGGGAGAATTGGTCCTATTTCAAATCACTAATTATGTAGGGAATTGTTTTCTGGGTTCTCGTTGAAGAAAGTGTTATGGCATTGTGCTACCTAAAATGTAAGATAGTACTGAAAGGGAGATTTCAATAACAAAAACAGAGTAATTTAAAAGTGTCCAGCCAATGATGCCCTCTACAACTATATGAGATGAAGGAGCTCTGCAGGAGAAGAGCTAGACTATTCAGTCTAACACTTGGCAGTAATTTACCACTGGAATGACACTACACCGTGCACATGTAGGTGAAGGGAAGGCGCGATCCAAACAGACAGAGGTTCAAGATTCCTTTTGTTTCTTTGTAATCTATTTACAGACTGTTCAGCATGAAACCAGAGTAATTCAAAGGTTGTCAGGCAATTATGTCGTCAATATATTAAAGGGAAGAAATGGCTCTCACAGGATTTAAACGTTTTTTGTGCTATGAGGTAACAAGCACCAAGCGAGGACCAAGTTATCAGCGATACGGTTGTCTGATAGCGCTTGTTCAACCCAACAAAGGTTATTCAGTGTAAAACTTGGGCTCGTCCGGGACTCGAACCCGGGACCTCTCGCACCCGAAGCGAGAATCATACCCCTAGACCAACGAGCCGGATGACGGGCTTATGGTTCAGCTCAAAGGTCGGTATGCAAAGGTAACCTCAGAAAACATCCACACAAGAGCAAGGTTTTTTCGAGAATTTGGTTGTTTCTGGACCACTAATGTAACAAGGAACCAAACGAGAACCAAGTAGTCACATTTCAAATTAATTCACCACTAGAGTGACACTATACCCTGCATATGCCATGGTGCTTCCCAAAAAGTAAGATAGTACTGAAATGGAGATTTTAATAACAAAAACAGGGTAACCTAAAGGTGTCTAGGCAACACTGCACTCTATGACTGTAGGCGACGAAGCAGCTCTGTTGGAGAAGAGCTAGACTATTCAGTGTAACATTTGGCATTGATTTACCACAGGAATGACTCTATACCCTGCACACGTAGGTGAAGGGAAGGCGAGATCCAAACAGCCAGAGGTCCAAGGTTCGTTTTGCTTCCTTTAAATTTATTTACAACCTGTTAAGCATAAAACCAAATTAGTAGATTTGGGAGGAGAAGCAACTTTTCCGGGATTTCAACGTCTTTGGTGCTGTGAGGGAACAAGCAGCGAGCGAGATCCATGTTATCGTTGATACAGTGTGCGGATAGCTCTTTTGTTTACTCTTACCAAGTTTATTCAGTGCAAAAAGCGGGCTCGTCCGGGATTTGAACCCGGGACCTCTCGCACCCTAAGCGAGAATCATACCCCTAGACCAACGAGCCAAGGCGAAGCTGTGGAGCTCGATTTGCAACTGGAACGGCTCTGCACACGCCGTTGAAGGGAAGGTGAGAACCCAACAGCTGGAGGTGCATGGTTCATTTTGTTGCCTGTTAGGCAGAGTAAAATCCTGGATCAAAAAAACCTGAATCATACCCCTAGACCAAAAGGCCTCCTTGTGGAAGAAGTGTCTACTGACATGTCACTGCATAGTTCATGTGCTTTGCTGGCATATGTCTTCAATTGAAACAAATAGAGAAAACTTTAAAGTGTCCAGACAAAGCTGCCCTCTGTAACTACAGGAAACAGACAGGGTTATTAGTGATTTGAACTTCATTTAAACTTTTGTATTAAAATGTCACTGTACATTGCAAATACATGTCTCCTTTTCTCCATGCTGACACTTTGAAACAGTTGCTGTTGCTTTTGCTTTTAGAGTGCAGAGCAATGTAAGGGAGAATTGGTCCTATTTCAAATCACTAATTATGTAGGGAATTGTTTTCTGGGTTCTCGTTGAAAAAAGTGTTATGGCATTGTGCTACCTAAAATGTAAGATAGTACTGAAAGGGAGATTTCAATAACAAAAACAGAGTAATTTAAAAGTGTCCAGCCAATGATGCCCTCTACAACTATATGAGATGAAGGAGCTCTGCAGGAGAAGAGCTAGACTATTCAGTCTAACACTTGGCAGTAATTTACCACTGGAATGACACTACACCGTGCACATGTAGGTGAAGGGAAGGCGCGATCCAAACAGACAGAGGTTCAAGATTCCTTTTGTTTCTTTGTAATCTATTTACAGACTGTTCAGCATGAAACCAGAGTAATTCAAAGGTTGTCAGGCAATTATGTCGTCAATATATTAAAGGGAAGAAATGGCTCTCACAGGATTTAAACGTTTTTTGTGCTATGAGGTAACAAGCACCAAGCGAGGACCAAGTTATCAGCGATACGGTTGTCTGATAGCGCTTGTTCAACCCAACAAAGGTTATTCAGTGTAAAACTTGGGCTCGTCCGGGACTCGAACCCCGGACCTCTCGCACCCGAAGCGAGAATCATACCCCTAGACCAACGAGCCGGATGATGGGCTTACGGTTCAGCTCAAAGGTCGGTATGCCAAGGTAACCTCAGAAAACATCCACACAAGAGCAAGGTTTTTTCGAGAATTTGGTTGTTTCTGGACCACTAATGTAACAAGGAACCAAACGAGAACCAAGTAGTCACATTTCAAATTAATTCACCACTAGAGTGACACTATACCCTGCATATGCCATGGTTCTTCCCAAAAAGTAAGATAGTACTGAAATGGAGATTTTAATAACAAAAACAGGGTAACCTAAAGGTGTCTAGGCAACACTGCACTCTATGACTGTAGGCGACGAAGCAGCTCTGTTGGAGAAGAGCTAGACTATTCAGTGTAACATTTGGCATTGATTTACCACAGGAATGACTCTATACCCTGCACACAAGGCGAAGCTGTGGAGCTCGATTTGCAACTGGAACGGCTCTGCACACGCCGTTGAAGGGAAGGTGAGAACCCAACAGCTGGAGGTGCATGGTTCATTTTGTTGCCTGTTAGGCAGAGTAAAATCCTGGATCAAAAAAACCTGAATCATACCCCTAGACCAAAAGGCCTCCTTGTGGAAGAAGTGTCTACTGACATGTCACTGCATAGTTCATGTGCTTTGCTGGCATATGTCTTCAATTGAAACAAATAGAGAAAACTTTAAAGTGTCCAGACAAAGCTGCCCTCTGTAACTACAGGAAACAGACAGGGTTATTAGTGATTTGAACTTCATTTAAACTTTTGTATTAAAATGTCACTGTACATTGCAAATACATGTCTCCTTTTCTCCATGCTGACACTTTGAAACAGTTGCTGTTGCTTTTGCTTTTAGAGTGCAGAGCAATGTAAGGGAGAATTGGTCCTATTTCAAATCACTAATTATGTAGGGAATTGTTTTCTGGGTTCTCGTTGAAAAAAGTGTTATGGCATTGTGCTACCTAAAATGTAAGATAGTACTGAAAGGGAGATTTCAATAACAAAAACAGAGTAATTTAAAAGTGTCCAGCCAATGATGCCCTCTACAACTATATGAGATGAAGGAGCTCTGCAGGAGAAGAGCTAGACTATTCAGTCTAACACTTGGCAGTAATTTACCACTGGAATGACACTACACCGTGCACATGTAGGTGAAGGGAAGGCGCGATCCAAACAGACAGAGGTTCAAGATTCCTTTTGTTTCTTTGTAATCTATTTACAGACTGTTCAGCATGAAACCAGAGTAATTCAAAGGTTGTCAGGCAATTATGTCGTCAATATATTAAAGGGAAGAAATGGCTCTCACAGGATTTAAACGTTTTTTGTGCTATGAGGTAACAAGCACCAAGCGAGGACCAAGTTATCAGCGATACGGTTGTCTGATAGCGCTTGTTCAACCCAACAAAGGTTATTCAGTGTAAAACTTGGGCTCGTCCGGGACTCGAACCCGGGACCTCTCGCACCCGAAGCGAGAATCATACCCCTAGACCAACGAGCCGGCTGACGGGCTTACGGTTCAGCTCAAAGGTCGGTATGCCAAGGTAACCTCAGAAAACATCCACACAAGAGCAAGGTTTTTTCGAGAATTTGGTTGTTTCTGGACCACTAATGTAACAAGGAACCAAACGAGAACCAAGTAGTCACATTTCAAATTAATTCACCACTAGAGTGACACTATACCCTGCATATGCCATGGTGCTTCCCAAAAAGTAAGATAGTACTGAAATGGAGATTTTAATAACAAAAACAGGGTAACCTAAAGGTGTCTAGGCAACACTGCACTCTATGACTGTAGGCGACGAAGCAGCTCTGTTGGAGAAGAGCTAGACTATTCAGTGTAACATTTGGCATTGATTTACCACAGGAATGACTCTATACCCTGCACACGTAGGTGAAGGGAAGGCGAGATCCAAACAGCCAGAGGTCCAAGGTTCGTTTTGCTTCCTTTAAATTTATTTACAACCTGTTAAGCATAAAACCAAATTAGTAGATTTGGGAGGAGAAGCAACTTTTCCGGGATTTCAACGTCTTTGGTGCTGTGAGGGAACAAGCAGCGAGCGAGATCCATGTTATCGTTGATACAGTGTGCGGATAGCTCTTTTGTTTACTCTTACCAAGTTTATTCAGTGCAAAAAGCGGGCTCGTCCGGGATTTGAACCCGGGACCTCTCGCACCCTAAGCGAGAATCATACCCCTAGACCAACAAGCCAAGGCGAAGCTGTGGAGCTCGATTTGCAACTGGAACGGCTCTGCACACGCCGTTGAAGGGAAGGTGAGAACCCAACAGCTGGAGGTGCATGGTTCATTTTGTTGCCTGTTAGGCAGAGTAAAATCCTGGATCAAAAAAACCTGAATCATACCCCTAGACCAAAAGGCCTCCTTGTGGAAGAAGTGTCTACTGACATGTCACTGCATAGTTCATGTGCTTTGCTGGCATATGTCTTCAATTGAAACAAATAGAGAAAACTTTAAAGTGTCCAGACAAAGCTGCCCTCTGTAACTACAGGAAACAGACAGGGTTATTAGTGATTTGAACTTCATTTAAACTTTTGTATTAAAATGTCACTGTACATTGCAAATACATGTCTCCTTTTCTCCATGCTGACACTTTGAAACAGTTGCTGTTGCTTTTGCTTTTAGAGTGCAGAGCAATGTAAGGGAGAATTGGTCCTATTTCAAATCACTAATTATGTAGGGAATTGTTTTCTGGGTTCTCGTTGAAGAAAGTGTTATGGCATTGTGCTACCTAAAATGTAAGATAGTACTGAAAGGGAGATTTCAATAACAAAAACAGAGTAATTTAAAAGTGTCCAGCCAATGATGCCCTCTACAACTATATGAGATGAAGGAGCTCTGCAGGAGAAGAGCTAGACTATTCAGTCTAACACTTGGCAGTAATTTACCACTGGAATGACACTACACCTTGCACATGTAGGTGAAGGGAAGGCGCGATCCAAACAGACAGAGGTTCAAGATTCCTTTTGTTTCTTTGTAATCTATTTACAGACTGTTCAGCATGAAACCAGAGTAATTCAAAGGTTGTCAGGCAATTATGTCGTCAATATATTAAAGGGAAGAAATGGCTCTCACAGGATTTAAACGTTTTTTGTGCTATGAGGTAACAAGCACCAAGCGAGGACCAAGTTATCAGCGATACGGTTGTCTGATAGCGCTTGTTCAACCCAACAAAGGTTATTCAGTGTAAAACTTGGGCTCGTCCGGGACTCGAACCCGGGACCTCTCGCACCCGAAGCGAGAATCATACCCCTAGACCAACGAGCCAGCTGACGGGCTTACGGTTCAGCTCAAAGGTCGGTATGCCAAGGTAACCTCAGAAAACATCCACACAAGAGCAAGGTTTTTTCGAGAATTTGGTTGTTTCTGGACCACTAATGTAACAAGGAACCAAACGAGAACCAAGTAGTCACATTTCAAATTAATTCACCACTAGAGTGACACTATACCCTGCATATGCCATGGTGCTTCCCAAAAAGTAAGATAGTACTGAAATGGAGATTTTAATAACAAAAACAGGGTAACCTAAAGGTGTCTAGGCAACACTGCACTCTATGACTGTAGGCGACGAAGCAGCTCTGTTGGAGAAGAGCTAGACTATTCAGTGTAACATTTGGCATTGATTTACCACAGGAATGACTCTATACCCTGCACACGTAGGTGAAGGGAAGGCGAGATCCAAACAGCCAGAGGTCCAAGGTTCGTTTTGCTTCCTTTAAATTTATTTACAACCTGTTAAGCATAAAACCAAATTAGTAGATTTGGGAGGAGAAGCAACTTTTCCGGGATTTCAACGTCTTTGGTGCTGTGAGGGAACAAGCAGCGAGCGAGATCCATGTTATCGTTGATACAGTGTGCGGATAGCTCTTTTGTTTACTCTTACCAAGTTTATTCAGTGCAAAAAGCGGGCTCGTCCGGGATTTGAACCCGGGACCTCTCGCACCCTAAGCGAGAATCATACCCCTAGACCAACGAGCCAAGGCGAAGCTGTGGAGCTCGATTTGCAACTGGAACGGCTCTGCACACGCCGTTGAAGGGAAGGTGAGAACCCAACAGCTGGAGGTGCATGGTTCATTTTGTTGCCTGTTAGGCAGAGTAAAATCCTGGATCAAAAAAACCTGAATCATACCCCTAGACCAAAAGGCCTCCTTGTGGAAGAAGTGTCTACTGACATGTCACTGCATAGTTCATGTGCTTTGCTGGCATATGTCTTCAATTGAAACAAATAGAGAAAACTTTAAAGTGTCCAGACAAAGCTGCCCTCTGTAACTACAGGAAACAGACAGGGTTATTAGTGATTTGAACTTCATTTAAACTTTTGTATTAAAATGTCACTGTACATTGCAAATACATGTCTCCTTTTCTCCATGCTGACACTTTGAAACAGTTGCTGTTGCTTTTGCTTTTAGAGTGCAGAGCAATGTAAGGGAGAATTGGTCCTATTTCAAATCACTAATTATGTAGGGAATTGTTTTCTGGGTTCTCGTTGAAGAAAGTGTTATGGCATTGTGCTACCTAAAATGTAAGATAGTACTGAAAGGGAGATTTCAATAACAAAAACAGAGTAATTTGAAAGTGTCCAGCCAATGATGCCCTCTACAACTATATGAGATGAAGGAGCTCTGCAGGAGAAGAGCTAGACTATTCAGTCTAACACTTGGCAGTAATTTACCACTGGAATGACACTACACCGTGCACATGTAGGTGAAGGGAAGGCGCGATCCAAACAGACAGAGGTTCAAGATTCCTTTTGTTTCTTTGTAATCTATTTACAGACTGTTCAGCATGAAACCAGAGTAATTCAAAGGTTGTCCGGCAATTATGTCGTCAATATATTAAAGGGAAGAAATGGCTCTCACAGGATTTAAACGTTTTTTGTGCTATGAGGTAACAAGCACCAAGCGAGGACCAAGTTATCAGCGATACGGTTGTCTGATAGCGCTTGTTCAACCCAACAAAGGTTATTCAGTGTAAAACTTGGGCTCGTCCGGGACTCGAACCCGGGACCTCTCGCACCCGAAGCGAGAATCATACCCCTAGACCAACGAGCCGGATGACGGGCTTACGGTTCAGCTCAAAGGTCGGTATGCCAAGGTAACCTCAGAAAACATCCACACAAGAGCAAGGTTTTTTCGAGAATTTGGTTGTTTCTGGACCACTAATGTAACAAGGAACCAAACGAGAACCAAGTAGTCACATTTCAAATTAATTCACCACTAGAGTGACACTATACCCTGCATATGCCATGGTGCTTCCCAAAAAGTAAGATAGTACTGAAATGGAGATTTTAATAACAAAAACAGGGTAACCTAAAGGTGTCTAGGCAACACTGCACTCTATGACTGTAGGCGACGAAGCAGCTCTGTTGGAGAAGAGCTAGACTATTCAGTGTAACATTTGGCATTGATTTACCACAGGAATGACTCTATACCCTGCACACGTAGGTGAAGGGAAGGCGAGATCCAAACAGCCAGAGGTCCAAGGTTCGTTTTGCTTCCTTTAAATTTATTTACAACCTGTTAAGCATAAAACCAAATTAGTAGATTTGGGAGGAGAAGCAACTTTTCCGGGATTTCAACGTCTTTGGTGCTGTGAGGGAACAAGCAGCGAGCGAGATCCATGTTATCGTTGATACAGTGTGCGGATAGCTCTTTTGTTTACTCTTACCAAGTTTATTCAGTGCAAAAAGCGGGCTCGTCCGGGATTTGAACCCGGGACCTCTCGCACCCTAAGCGAGAATCATACCCCTAGACCAACGAGCCAAGGCGAAGCTGTGGAGCTCGATTTGCAACTGGAACGGCTCTGCACACGCCGTTGAAGGGAAGGTGAGAACCCAACAGCTGGAGGTGCATGGTTCATTTTGTTGCCTGTTAGGCAGAGTAAAATCCTGGATCAAAAAAACCTGAATCATACCCCTAGACCAAAAGGCCTCCTTGTGGAAGAAGTGTCTACTGACATGTCACTGCATAGTTCATGTGCTTTGCTGGCATATGTCTTCAATTGAAACAAATAGAGAAAACTTTAAAGTGTCCAGACAAAGCTGCCCTCTGTAACTACAGGAAACAGACAGGGTTATTAGTGATTTGAACTTCATTTAAACTTTTGTATTAAAATGTCACTGTACATTGCAAATACATGTCTCCTTTTCTCCATGCTGACACTTTGAAACAGTTGCTGTTGCTTTTGCTTTTAGAGTGCAGAGCAATGTAAGGGAGAATTGGTCCTATTTCAAATCACTAATTATGTAGGGAATTGTTTTCTGGGTTCTCGTTGAAGAAAGTGTTATGGCATTGTGCTACCTAAAATGTAAGATAGTACTGAAAGGGAGATTTCAATAACAAAAACAGAGTAATTTGAAAGTGTCCAGCCAATGATGCCCTCTACAACTATATGAGATGAAGGAGCTCTGCAGGAGAAGAGCTAGACTATTCAGTCTAACACTTGGCAGTAATTTACCACTGGAATGACACTACACCGTGCACATGTAGGTGAAGGGAAGGCGCGATCCAAACAGACAGAGGTTCAAGATTCCTTTTGTTTCTTTGTAATCTATTTACAGACTGTTCAGCATGAAACCAGAGTAATTCAAAGGTTGTCCGGCAATTATGTCGTCAATATATTAAAGGGAAGAAATGGCTCTCACAGGATTTAAACGTTTTTTGTGCTATGAGGTAACAAGCACCAAGCGAGGACCAAGTTATCAGCGATACGGTTGTCTGATAGCGCTTGTTCAACCCAACAAAGGTTATTCAGTGTAAAACTTGGGCTCGTCCGGGACTCGAACCCGGGACCTCTCGCACCCGAAGCGAGAATCATACCCCTAGACCAACGAGCCGGATGACGGGCTTACGGTTCAGCTCAAAGGTCGGTATGCCAAGGTAACCTCAGAAAACATCCACACAAGAGCAAGGTTTTTTCGAGAATTTGGTTGTTTCTGGACCACTAATGTAACAAGGAACCAAACGAGAACCAAGTAGTCACATTTCAAATTAATTCACCACTAGAGTGACACTATACCCTGCATATGCCATGGTGCTTCCCAAAAAGTAAGATAGTACTGAAATGGAGATTTTAATAACAAAAACAGGGTAACCTAAAGGTGTCTAGGCAACACTGCACTCTATGACTGTAGGCGACGAAGCAGCTCTGTTGGAGAAGAGCTAGACTATTCAGTGTAACATTTGGCATTGATTTACCACAGGAATGACTCTATACCCTGCACACGTAGGTGAAGGGAAGGCGAGATCCAAACAGCCAGAGGTCCAAGGTTCGTTTTGCTTCCTTTAAATTTATTTACAACCTGTTAAGCATAAAACCAAATTAGTAGATTTGGGAGGAGAAGCAACTTTTCCGGGATTTCAACGTCTTTGGTGCTGTGAGGGAACAAGCAGCGAGCGAGATCCATGTTATCGTTGATACAGTGTGCGGATAGCTCTTTTGTTTACTCTTACCAAGTTTATTCAGTGCAAAAAGCGGGCTCGTCCGGGATTTGAACCCGGGACCTCTCGCACCCTAAGCGAGAATCATACCCCTAGACCAACGAGCCAAGGCGAAGCTGTGGAGCTCGATTTGCAACTGGAACGGCTCTGCACACGCCGTTGAAGGGAAGGTGAGAACCCAACAGCTGGAGGTGCATGGTTCATTTTGTTGCCTGTTAGGCAGAGTAAAATCCTGGATCAAAAAAACCTGAATCATACCCCTAGACCAAAAGGCCTCCTTGTGGAAGAAGTGTCTACTGACATGTCACTGCATAGTTCATGTGCTTTGCTGGCATATGTCTTCAATTGAAACAAATAGAGAAAACTTTAAAGTGTCCAGACAAAGCTGCCCTCTGTAACTACAGGAAACAGACAGGGTTATTAGTGATTTGAACTTCATTTAAACTTTTGTATTAAAATGTCACTGTACATTGCAAATACATGTCTCCTTTTCTCCATGCTGACACTTTGAAACAGTTGCTGTTGCTTTTGCTTTTAGAGTGCAGAGCAATGTAAGGGAGAATTGGTCCTATTTCAAATCACTAATTATGTAGGGAATTGTTTTCTGGGTTCTCGTTGAAGAAAGTGTTATGGCATTGTGCTACCTAAAATGTAAGATAGTACTGAAAGGGAGATTTCAATAACAAAAACAGAGTAATTTGAAAGTGTCCAGCCAATGATGCCCTCTACAACTATATGAGATGAAGGAGCTCTGCAGGAGAAGAGCTAGACTATTCAGTCTAACACTTAGCAGTAATTTACCACTGGAATGACACTACACCGTGCACATGTAGGTGAAGGGAAGGCGCGATCCAAACAGACAGAGGTTCAAGATTCCTTTTGTTTCTTTGTAATCTATTTACAGACTGTTCAGCATGAAACCAGAGTAATTCAAAGGTTGTCCGGCAATTATGTCGTCAATATATTAAAGGGAAGAAATGGCTCTCACAGGATTTAAACGTTTTTTGTGCTATGAGGTAACAAGCACCAAGCGAGGACCAAGTTATCAGCGATACGGTTGTCTGATAGCGCTTGTTCAACCCAACAAAGGTTATTCAGTGTAAAACTTGGGCTCGTCCGGGACTCGAACCCGGGACCTCTCGCACCCGAAGCGAGAATCATACCCCTAGACCAACGAGCCGGATGACGGGCTTACGGTTCAGCTCAAAGGTCGGTATGCCAAGGTAACCTCAGAAAACATCCACACAAGAGCAAGGTTTTTTCGAGAATTTGGTTGTTTCTGGACCACTAATGTAACAAGGAACCAAACGAGAACCAAGTAGTCACATTTCAAATTAATTCACCACTAGAGTGACACTATACCCTGCATATGCCATGGTGCTTCCCAAAAAGTAAGATAGTACTGAAATGGAGATTTTAATAACAAAAACAGGGTAACCTAAAGGTGTCTAGGCAACACTGCACTCTATGACTGTAGGCGACGAAGCAGCTCTGTTGGAGAAGAGCTAGACTATTCAGTGTAACATTTGGCATTGATTTACCACAGGAATGACTCTATACCCTGCACACGTAGGTGAAGGGAAGGCGAGATCCAAACAGCCAGAGGTCCAAGGTTCGTTTTGCTTCCTTTAAATTTATTTACAACCTGTTAAGCATAAAACCAAATTAGTAGATTTGGGAGGAGAAGCAACTTTTCCGGGATTTCAACGTCTTTGGTGCTGTGAGGGAACAAGCAGCGAGCGAGATCCATGTTATCGTTGATACAGTGTGCGGATAGCTCTTTTGTTTACTCTTACCAAGTTTATTCAGTGCAAAAAGCGGGCTCGTCCGGGATTTGAACCCGGGACCTCTCGCACCCTAAGCGAGAATCATACCCCTAGACCAACGAGCCAAGGCGAAGCTGTGGAGCTCGATTTGCAACTGGAACGGCTCTGCACACGCCGTTGAAGGGAAGGTGAGAACCCAACAGCTGGAGGTGCATGGTTCATTTTGTTGCCTGTTAGGCAGAGTAAAATCCTGGATCAAAAAAACCTGAATCATACCCCTAGACCAAAAGGCCTCCTTGTGGAAGAAGTGTCTACTGACATGTCACTGCATAGTTCATGTGCTTTGCTGGCATATGTCTTCAATTGAAACAAATAGAGAAAACTTTAAAGTGTCCAGACAAAGCTGCCCTCTGTAACTACAGGAAACAGACAGGGTTATTAGTGATTTGAACTTCATTTAAACTTTTGTATTAAAATGTCACTGTACATTGCAAATACATGTCTCCTTTTCTCCATGCTGACACTTTGAAACAGTTGCTGTTGCTTTTGCTTTTAGAGTGCAGAGCAATGTAAGGGAGAATTGGTCCTATTTCAAATCACTAATTATGTAGGGAATTGTTTTCTGGGTTCTCGTTGAAGAAAGTGTTATGGCATTGTGCTACCTAAAATGTAAGATAGTACTGAAAGGGAGATTTCAATAACAAAAACAGAGTAATTTAAAAGTGTCCAGCCAATGATGCCCTCTACAACTATATGAGATGAAGGAGCTCTGCAGGAGAAGAGCTAGACTATTCAGTCTAACACTTGGCAGTAATTTACCACTGGAATGACACTACACCGTGCACATGTAGGTGAAGGGAAGGCGCGATCCAAACAGACAGAGGTTCAAGATTCCTTTTGTTTCTTTGTAATCTATTTACAGACTGTTCAGCATGAAACCAGAGTAATTCAAAGGTTGTCAGGCAATTATGTCGTCAATATATTAAAGGGAAGAAATGGCTCTCACAGGATTTAAACGTTTTTTGTGCTATGAGGTAACAAGCACCAAGCGAGGACCAAGTTATCAGCGATACGGTTGTCTGATAGCGCTTGTTCAACCCAACAAAGGTTATTCAGTGTAAAACTTGGGCTCGTCCGGGCCTCGAACCCGGGACCTCTCGCACCCGAAGCGAGAATCATACCCCTAGACCAACGAGCCGGATGACGGGCTTACGGTTCAGCTCAAAGGTCGGTATGCCAAGGTAACCTCAGAAAACATCCACACAAGAGCAAGGTTTTTTCGAGAATTTGGTTGTTTCTGGACCACTAATGTAACAAGGAACCAAACGAGAACCAAGTAGTCACATTTCAAATTAATTCACCACTAGAGTGACACTATACCCTGCATATGCCATGGTGCTTCCCAAAAAGTAAGATAGTACTGAAATGGAGATTTTAATAACAAAAACAGGGTAACCTAAAGGTGTCTAGGCAACACTGCACTCTATGACTGTAGGCGACGAAGCAGCTCTGTTGGAGAAGAGCTAGACTATTCAGTGTAACATTTGGCATTGATTTACCACAGGAATGACTCTATACCCTGCACACGTAGGTGAAGGGAAGGCGAGATCCAAACAGCCAGAGGTCCAAGGTTCGTTTTGCTTCCTTTAAATTTATTTACAACCTGTTAAGCATAAAACCAAATTAGTAGATTTGGGAGGAGAAGCAACTTTTCCGGGATTTCAACGTCTTTGGTGCTGTGAGGGAACAAGCAGCGAGCGAGATCCATGTTATCGTTGATACAGTGTGCGGATAGCTCTTTTGTTTACTCTTACCAAGTTTATTCAGTGCAAAAAGCGGGCTCGTCCGGGATTTGAACCCGGGACCTCTCGCACCCTAAGCGAGAATCATACCCCTAGACCAACGAGCCAAGGCGAAGCTGTGGAGCTCGATTTGCAACTGGAACGGCTCTGCACACGCCGTTGAAGGGAAGGTGAGAACCCAACAGCTGGAGGTGCATGGTTCATTTTGTTGCCTGTTAGGCAGAGTAAAATCCTGGATCAAAAAAACCTGAATCATACCCCTAGACCAAAAGGCCTCCTTGTGGAAGAAGTGTCTACTGACATGTCACTGCATAGTTCATGTGCTTTGCTGGCATATGTCTTCAATTGAAACAAATAGAGAAAACTTTAAAGTGTCCAGACAAAGCTGCCCTCTGTAACTACAGGAAACAGACAGGGTTATTAGTGATTTGAACTTCATTTAAACTTTTGTATTAAAATGTCACTGTACATTGCAAATACATGTCTCCTTTTCTCCATGCTGACACTTTGAAACAGTTGCTGTTGCTTTTGCTTTTAGAGTGCAGAGCAATGTAAGGGAGAATTGGTCCTATTTCAAATCACTAATTATGTAGGGAATTGTTTTCTGGGTTCTCGTTGAAAAAAGTGTTATGGCATTGTGCTACCTAAAATGTAAGATAGTACTGAAAGGGAGATTTCAATAACAAAAACAGAGTAATTTAAAAGTGTCCAGCCAATGATGCCCTCTACAACTATATGAGATGAAGGAGCTCTGCAGGAGAAGAGCTAGACTATTCAGTCTAACACTTGGCAGTAATTTACCACTGGAATGACACTACACCGTGCACATGAAGGTGAAGGGAAGGCGCGATCCAAACAGACAGAGGTTCAAGATTCCTTTTGTTTCTTTGTAATCTATTTACAGACTGTTCAGCATGAAACCAGAGTAATTCAAAGGTTGTCAGGCAATTATGTCGTCAATATATTAAAGGGAAGAAATGGCTCTCACAGGATTTAAACGTTTTTTGTGCTATGAGGTAACAAGCACCAAGCGAGGACCAAGTTATCAGCGATACGGTTGTCTGATAGCGCTTGTTCAACCCAACAAAGGTTATTCAGTGTAAAACTTGGGCTCGTCCGGGCCTCGAACCCGGGACCTCTCGCACCCGAAGCGAGAATCATACCCCTAGACCAACGAGCCGGATGACGGGCTTACGGTTCAGCTCAAAGGTCGGTATGCCAAGGTAACCTCAGAAAACATCCACACAAGAGCAAGGTTTTTTCGAGAATTTGGTTGTTTCTGGACCACTAATGTAACAAGGAACCAAACGAGAACCAAGTAGTCACATTTCAAATTAATTCACCACTAGAGTGACACTATACTCTGCATATGCCATGGTGCTTCCCAAAAAGTAAGATAGTACTGAAATGGAGATTTTAATAACAAAAACAGGGTAACCTAAAGGTGTCTAGGCAACACTGCACTCTATGACTGTAGGCGACGAAGCAGCTCTGTTGGAGAAGAGCTAGACTATTCAGTGTAACATTTGGCATTGATTTACCACAGGAATGACTCTATACCCTGCACACGTAGGTGAAGGGAAGGCGAGATCCAAACAGCCAGAGGTCCAAGGTTCGTTTTGCTTCCTTTAAATTTATTTACAACCTGTTAAGCATAAAACCAAATTAGTAGATTTGGGAGGAGAAGCAACTTTTCCGGGATTTCAACGTCTTTGGTGCTGTGAGGGAACAAGCAGCGAGCGAGATCCATGTTATCGTTGATACAGTGTGCGGATAGCTCTTTTGTTTACTCTTACCAAGTTTATTCAGTGCAAAAAGCGGGCTCGTCCGGGATTTGAACCCGGGACCTCTCGCACCCTAAGCGAGAATCATACCCCTAGACCAACGAGCCAAGGCGAAGCTGTGGAGCTCGATTTGCAACTGGAACGGCTCTGCACACGCCGTTGAGGGGAAGGTGAGAACCCAACAGCTGGAGGTGCATGGTTCATTTTGTTGCCTGTTAGGCAGAGTAAAATCCTGGATCAAAAAAACCTGAATCATACCCCTAGACCAAAAGGCCTCCTTGTGGAAGAAGTGTCTACTGACATGTCACTGCATAGTTCATGTGCTTTGCTGGCATATGTCTTCAATTGAAACAAATAGAGAAAACTTTAAAGTGTCCAGACAAAGCTGCCCTCTGTAACTACAGGAAACAGACAGGGTTATTAGTGATTTGAACTTCATTTAAACTTTTGTATTAAAATGTCACTGTACATTGCAAATACATGTCTCCTTTTCTCCATGCTGACACTTTGAAACAGTTGCTGTTGCTTTTGCTTTTAGAGTGCAGAGCAATGTAAGGGAGAATTGGTCCTATTTCAAATCATTAATTATGTAGGGAATTGTTTTCTGGGTTCTCGTTGAAGAAAGTGTTATGGCATTGTGCTACCTAAAATGTAAGATAGTACTGAAAGGGAGATTTCAATAACAAAAACAGAGTAATTTGAAAGTGTCCAGCCAATGATGCCCTCTACAACTATATGAGATGAAGGAGTTCTGCAGGAGAAGAGCTAGACTATTCAGTCTAACACTTGGCAGTAATTTACCACTGGAATGACACTACACCGTGCACATGTAGGTGAAGGGAAGGCGCGATCCAAACAGACAGAGGTTCAAGATTCCTTTTGTTTCTTTGTAATCTATTTACAGACTGTTCAGCATGAAACCAGAGTAATTCAAAGGTTGTCCGGCAATTATGTCGTCAATATATTAAAGGGAAGAAATGGCTCTCACAGGATTTAAACGTTTTTTGTGCTATGAGGTAACAAGCACCAAGCGAGGACCAAGTTATCAGCGATACGGTTGTCTGATAGCGCTTGTTCAACCCAACAAAGGTTATTCAGTGTAAAACTTGGGCTCGTCCGGGCCTCGAACCCGGGACCTCTCGCACCCAAAGCGAGAATCATACCCCTAGACCAACGAGCCGGATGACGGGCTTACGGTTCAGCTCAAAGGTCGGTATGCCAAGGTAACCTCAGAAAACATCCACACAAGAGCAAGGTTTTTTCGAGAATTTGGTTGTTTCTGGACCACTAATGTAACAAGGAACCAAACGAGAACCAAGTAGTCACATTTCAAATTAATTCACCACTAGAGTGACACTATACCCTGCATATGCCATGGTGCTTCCCAAAAAGTAAGATAGTACTGAAATGGAGATTTTAATAACAAAAACAGGGTAACCTAAAGGTGTCTAGGCAACACTGCACTCTATGACTGTAGGCGACGAAGCAGCTCTGTTGGAGAAGAGCTAGACTATTCAGTGTAACATTTGGCATTGATTTACCACAGGAATGACTCTATACCCTGCACACGTAGGTGAAGGGAAGGCGAGATCCAAACAGCCAGAGGTCCAAGGTTCGTTTTGCTTCCTTTAAATTTATTTACAACCTGTTAAGCATAAAACCAAATTAGTAGATTTGGGAGGAGAAGCAACTTTTCCGGGATTTCAACGTCTTTGGTGCTGTGAGGGAACAAGCAGCGAGCGAGATCCATGTTATCGTTGATACAGTGTGCGGATAGCTCTTTTGTTTACTCTTACCAAGTTTATTCAGTGCAAAAAGCGGGCTCGTCCGGGATTTGAACCCGGGACCTCTCGCACCCTAAGCGAGAATCATACCCCTAGACCAACGAGCCAAGGCGAAGCTGTGGAGCTCGATTTGCAACTGGAACGGCTCTGCACACGCCGTTGAAGGGAAGGTGAGAACCCAACAGCTGGAGGTGCATGGTTCATTTTGTTGCCTGTTAGGCAGAGTAAAATCCTGGATCAAAAAAACCTGAATCATACCCCTAGACCAAAAGGCCTCCTTGTGGAAGAAGTGTCTACTGACATGTCACTGCATAGTTCATGTGCTTTGCTGGCATATGTCTTCAATTGAAACAAATAGAGAAAACTTTAAAGTGTCCAGACAAAGCTGCCCTCTGTAACTACAGGAAACAGACAGGGTTATTAGTGATTTGAACTTCATTTAAACTTTTGTATTAAAATGTCACTGTACATTGCAAATACATGTCTCCTTTTCTCCATGCTGACACTTTGAAACAGTTGCTGTTGCTTTTGCTTTTAGAGTGCAGAGCAATGTAAGGGAGAATTGGTCCTATTTCAAATCACTAATTATGTAGGGAATTGTTTTCTGGGTTCTCGTTGAAGAAAGTGTTATGGCATTGTGCTACCTAAAATGTAAGATAGTACTGAAAGGGAGATTTCAATAACAAAAACAGAGTAATTTAAAAGTGTCCAGCCAATGATGCCCTCTACAACTATATGAGATGAAGGAGCTCTGCAGGAGAAGAGCTAGACTATTCAGTCTAACACTTGGCAGTAATTTACCACTGGAATGACACTACACCGTGCACATGTAGGTGAAGGGAAGGCGCGATCCAAACAGACAGAGGTTCAAGATTCCTTTTGTTTCTTTGTAATCTATTTACAGACTGTTCAGCATGAAACCAGAGTAATTCAAAGGTTGTCCGGCAATTATGTCGTCAATATATTAAAGGGAAGAAATGGCTCTCACAGGATTTAAACGTTTTTTGTGCTATGAGGTAACAAGCACCAAGCGAGGACCAAGTTATCAGCGATACGGTTGTCTGATAGCGCTTGTTCAACCCAACAAAGGTTATTCAGTGTAAAACTTGGGCTCGTCCGGGACTCGAACCCGGGACCTCTCGCACCCGAAGCGAGAATCATACCCCTAGACCAACGAGCCGGATGACGGGCTTACGGTTCAGCTCAAAGGTCGGTATGCCAAGGTAACCTCAGAAAACATCCACACAAGAGCAAGGTTTTTTCGAGAATTTGGTTGTTTCTGGACCACTAATGTAACAAGGAACCAAACGAGAACCAAGTAGTCACATTTCAAATTAATTCACCACTAGAGTGACACTATACCCTGCATATGCCATGGTGCTTCCCAAAAAGTAAGATAGTACTGAAATGGAGATTTTAATAACAAAAACAGGGTAACCTAAAGGTGTCTAGGCAACACTGCACTCTATGACTGTAGGCGACGAAGCAGCTCTGTTGGAGAAGAGCTAGACTATTCAGTGTAACATTTGGCATTGATTTACCACAGGAATGACTCTATACCCTGCACACGTAGGTGAAGGGAAGGCGAGATCCAAACAGCCAGAGGTCCAAGGTTCGTTTTGCTTCCTTTAAATTTATTTACAACCTGTTAAGCATAAAACCAAATTAGTAGATTTGGGAGGAGAAGCAACTTTTCCGGGATTTCAACGTCTTTGGTGCTGTGAGGGAACAAGCAGCGAGCGAGATCCATGTTATCGTTGATACAGTGTGCGGATAGCTCTTTTGTTTACTCTTACCAAGTTTATTCAGTGCAAAAAGCGGGCTCGTCCGGGATTTGAACCCGGGACCTCTCGCACCCTAAGCGAGAATCATACCCCTAGACCAACGAGCCAAGGCGAAGCTGTGGAGCTCGATTTGCAACTGGAACGGCTCTGCACACGCCGTTGAAGGGAAGGTGAGAACCCAACAGCTGGAGGTGCATGGTTCATTTTGTTGCCTGTTAGGCAGAGTAAAATCCTGGATCAAAAAAACCTGAATCATACCCCTAGACCAAAAGGCCTCCTTGTGGAAGAAGTGTCTACTGACATGTCACTGCATAGTTCATGTGCTTTGCTGGCATATGTCTTCAATTGAAACAAATAGAGAAAACTTTAAAGTGTCCAGACAAAGCTGCCCTCTGTAACTACAGGAAACAGACAGGGTTATTAGTGATTTGAACTTCATTTAAACTTTTGTATTAAAATGTCACTGTACATTGCAAATACATGTCTCCTTTTCTCCATGCTGACACTTTGAAACAGTTGCTGTTGCTTTTGCTTTTAGAGTGCAGAGCAATGTAAGGGAGAATTGGTCCTATTTCAAATCACTAATTATGTAGGGAATTGTTTTCTGGGTTCTCGTTGAAGAAAGTGTTATGGCATTGTGCTACCTAAAATGTAAGATAGTACTGAAAGGGAGATTTCAATAACAAAAACAGAGTAATTTAAAAGTGTCCAGCCAATGATGCCCTCTACAACTATATGAGATGAAGGAGCTCTGCAGGAGAAGAGCTAGACTATTCAGTCTAACACTTGGCAGTAATTTACCACTGGAATGACACTACACCGTGCACATGTAGGTGAAGGGAAGGCGCGATCCAAACAGACAGAGGTTCAAGATTCCTTTTGTTTCTTTGTAATCTATTTACAGACTGTTCAGCATGAAACCAGAGTAATTCAAAGGTTGTCAGGCAATTATGTCGTCAATATATTAAAGGGAAGAAATGGCTCTCACAGGATTTAAACGTTTTTTGTGCTATGAGGTAACAAGCACCAAGCGAGGACCAAGTTATCAGCGATACGGTTGTCTGATAGCGCTTGTTCAACCCAACAAAGGTTATTCAGTGTAAAACTTGGGCTCGTCCGGGACTCGAACCCGGGACCTCTCGCACCCGAAGCGAGAATCATACCCCTAGACCAACGAGCCGGCTGACGGGCTTACGGTTCAGCTCAAAGGTCGGTATGCCAAGGTAACCTCAGAAAACATCCACACAAGAGCAAGGTTTTTTCGAGAATTTGGTTGTTTCTGGACCACTAATGTAACAAGGAACCAAACGAGAACCAAGTAGTCACATTTCAAATTAATTCACCACTAGAGTGACACTATACCCTGCATATGCCATGGTGCTTCCTAAAAAGTAAGATAGTACTGAAATGGAGATTTTAATAACAAAAACAGGGTAACCTAAAGGTGTCTAGGCAACACTGCACTCTATGACTGTAGGCGACGAAGCAGCTCTGTTGGAGAAGAGCTAGACTATTCAGTGTAACATTTGGCATTGATTTACCACAGGAATGACTCTATACCCTGCACACGTAGGTGAAGGGAAGGCGAGATCCAAACAGCCAGAGGTCCAAGGTTCGTTTTGCTTCCTTTAAATTTATTTACAACCTGTTAAGCATAAAACCAAATTAGTAGATTTGGGAGGAGAAGCAACTTTTCCGGGATTTCAACGTCTTTGGTGCTGTGAGGGAACAAGCAGCGAGCGAGATCCATGTTATCGTTGATACAGTGTGCGGATAGCTCTTTTGTTTACTCTTACCAAGTTTATTCAGTGCAAAAAGCGGGCTCGTCCGGGATTTGAACCCGGGACCTCTCGCACCCTAAGCGAGAATCATACCCCTAGACCAACGAGCCAAGGCGAAGCTGTGGAGCTCGATTTGCAACTGGAACGGCTCTGCACACGCCGTTGAAGGGAAGGTGAGAACCCAACAGCTGGAGGTGCATGGTTCATTTTGTTGCCTGTTAGGCAGAGTAAAATCCTGGATCAAAAAAACCTGAATCATACCCCTAGACCAAAAGGCCTCCTTGTGGAAGAAGTGTCTACTGACATGTCACTGCATAGTTCATGTGCTTTGCTGGCATATGTCTTCAATTGAAACAAATAGAGAAAACTTTAAAGTGTCCAGACAAAGCTGCCCTCTGTAACTACAGGAAACAGACAGGGTTATTAGTGATTTGAACTTCATTTAAACTTTTGTATTAAAATGTCACTGTACATTGCAAATACATGTCTCCTTTTCTCCATGCTGACACTTTGAAACAGTTGCTGTTGCTTTTGCTTTTAGAGTGCAGAGCAATGTAAGGGAGAATTGGTCCTATTTCAAATCACTAATTATGTAGGGAATTGTTTTCTGGGTTCTCGTTGAAGAAAGTGTTATGGCATTGTGCTACCTAAAATGTAAGATAGGACTGAAAGGGAGATTTCAATAACAAAAACAGAGTAATTTAAAAGTGTCCAGCCAATGATGCCCTCTACAACTATATGAGATGAAGGAGCTCTGCAGGAGAAGAGCTAGACTATTCAGTCTAACACTTGGCAGTAATTTACCACTGGAATGACACTACACCGTGCACATGAAGGTGAAGGGAAGGCGCGATCCAAACAGACAGAGGTTCAAGATTCCTTTTGTTTCTTTGTAATCTATTTACAGACTGTTCAGCATGAAACCAGAGTAATTCAAAGGTTGTCAGGCAATTATGTCGTCAATATATTAAAGGGAAGAAATGGCTCTCACAGGATTTAAACGTTTTTTGTGCTATGAGGTAACAAGCACCAAGCGAGGACCAAGTTTATTAGCGATACGGTTGTCTGATAGCGCTTGTTCAACCCAACAAAGGTTATTCAGTGTAAAACTTGGGCTCGTCCGGGACTCGAACCCGGGACCTCTCGCACCCGAAGCGAGAATCATACCCCTAGACCAACGAGCCGGCTGACGGGCTTACGGTTCAGCTCAAAGGTCGGTATGCCAAGGTAACCTCAGAAAACATCCACACAAGAGCAAGGTTTTTTCGAGAATTTGGTTGTTTCTGGACCACTAATGTAACAAGGAACCAAACGAGAACCAAGTAGTCACATTTCAAATTAATTCACCACTAGAGTGACACTATACCCTGCATATGCCATGGTGCTTCCCAAAAAGTAAGATAGTACTGAAATGGAGATTTTAATAACAAAAACAGGGTAACCTAAAGGTGTCTAGGCAACACTGCACTCTATGACTGTAGGCGACGAAGCAGCTCTGTTGGAGAAGAGCTAGACTATTCAGTGTAACATTTGGCATTGATTTACCACAGGAATGACTCTATACCCTGCACACGTAGTTGAAGGGAAGGCGAGATCCAAACAGCCAGAGGTCCAAGGTTCGTTTTGCTTCCTTTAAATTTATTTACAACCTGTTAAGCATAAAACCAAATTAGTAGATTTGGGAGAAGAAGCAACTTTTCCGGGATTTCAACGTCTTTGGTGCTGTGAGGGAACAAGCAGCGAGCGAGATCCATGTTATCGTTGATACAGTGTGCGGATAGCTCTTTTGTTTACTCTTACCAAGTTTATTCAGTGCAAAAAGCGGGCTCGTCCGGGATTTGAACCCGGGACCTCTCGCACCCTAAGCGAGAATCATACCCCTAGACCAACGAGCCAAGGCGAAGCTGTGGAGCTCGATTTGCAACTGGAACGGCTCTGCACACGCCGTTGAAGGGAAGGTGAGAACCCAACAGCTGGAGGTGCATGGTTCATTTTGTTGCCTGTTAGGCAGAGTAAAATCCTGGATCAAAAAAACCTGAATCATACCCCTAGACCAAAAGGCCTCCTTGTGGAAGAAGTGTCTACTGACATGTCACTGCATAGTTCATGTGCTTTGCTGGCATATGTCTTCAATTGAAACAAATAGAGAAAACTTTAAAGTGTCCAGACAAAGCTGCCCTCTGTAACTACAGGAAACAGACAGGGTTATTAGTGATTTGAACTTCATTTAAACTTTTGTATTAAAATGTCACTGTACATTGCAAATACATGTCTCCTTTTCTCCATGCTGACACTTTGAAACAGTTGCTGTTGCTTTTGCTTTTAGAGTGCAGAGCAATGTAAGGGAGAATTGGTCCTATTTCAAATCACTAATTATGTAGGGAATTGTTTTCTGGGTTCTCGTTGAAGAAAGTGTTATGGCATTGTGCTACCTAAAATGTAAGATAGTACTGAAAGGGAGATTTCAATAACAAAAACAGAGTAATTTAAAAGTGTCCAGCCAATGATGCCCTCTACAACTATATGAGATGAAGGAGCTCTGCAGGAGAAGAGCTAGACTATTCAGTCTAACACTTGGCAGTAATTTACCACTGGAATGACACTACACCGTGCACATGTAGGAGAAGGGAAGGCGCGATCCAAACAGACAGAGGTTCAAGATTCCTTTTGTTTCTTTGTAATCTATTTACAGACTGTTCAGCATGAAACCAGAGTAATTCAAAGGTTGTCAGGCAATTATGTCGTCAATATATTAAAGGGAAGAAATGGCTCTCACAGGATTTAAACGTTTTTTGTGCTATGAGGTAACAAGCACCAAGCGAGGACCAAGTTTATTAGCGATACGGTTGTCTGATAGCGATTGTTCAACCCAACAAAGGTTATTCAGTGTAAAACTTGGGCTCGTCCGGGACTCGAACCCGGGACCTCTCGCACCCGAAGCGAGAATCATACCCCTAGACCAACGAGCCGGCTGACGGGCTTACGGTTCAGCTCAAAGGTCGGTATGCCAAGGTAACCTCAGAAAACATCCACACAAGAGCAAGGTTTTTTCGAGAATTTGGTTGTTTCTGGACCACTAATGTAACAAGGAACCAAACGAGAACCAAGTAGTCACATTTCAAATTAATTCACCACTAGAGTGACACTATACCCTGCATATGCCATGGTGCTTCCCAAAAAGTAAGATAGTACTGAAATGGAGATTTTAATAACAAAAACAGGGTAACCTAAAGGTGTCTAGGCAACACTGCACTCTATGACTGTAGGCGACGAAGCAGCTCTGTTGGAGAAGAGCTAGACTATTCAGTGTAACATTTGGCATTGATTTACCACAGGAATGACTCTATACCCTGCACACGTAGGTGAAGGGAAGGCGAGATCCAAACAGCCAGAGGTCCAAGGTTCGTTTTGCTTCCTTTAAATTTATTTACAACCTGTTAAGCATAAAACCAAATTAGTAGATTTGGGAGGAGAAGCAACTTTTCCGGGATTTCAACGTCTTTGGTGCTGTGAGGGAACAAGCAGCGAGCGAGATCCATGTTATCGTTGATACAGTGTGCGGATAGCTCTTTTGTTTACTCTTACCAAGTTTATTCAGTGCAAAAAGCGGGCTCGTCCGGGATTTGAACCCGGGACCTCTCGCACCCTAAGCGAGAATCATACCCCTAGACCAACGAGCCAAGGCGAAGCTGTGGAGCTCGATTTGCAACTGGAACGGCTCTGCACACGCCGTTGAAGGGAAGGTGAGAACCCAACAGCTGGAGGTGCATGGTTCATTTTGTTGCCTGTTAGGCAGAGTAAAATCCTGGATCAAAAAAACCTGAATCATACCCCTAGACCAAAAGGCCTCCTTGTGGAAGAAGTGTCTACTGACATGTCACTGCATAGTTCATGTGCTTTGCTGGCATATGTCTTCAATTGAAACAAATAGAGAAAACTTTAAAGTGTCCAGACAAAGCTGCCCTCTGTAACTACAGGAAACAGACAGGGTTATTAGTGATTTGAACTTCATTTAAACTTTTGTATTAAAATGTCACTGTACATTGCAAATACATGTCTCCTTTTCTCCATGCTGACACTTTGAAACAGTTGCTGTTGCTTTTGCTTTTAGAGTGCAGAGCAATGTAAGGGAGAATTGGTCCTATTTCAAATCACTAATTATGTAGGGAATTGTTTTCTGGGTTCTCGTTGAAGAAAGTGTTATGGCATTGTGCTACCTAAAATGTAAGATAGGACTGAAAGGGAGATTTCAATAACAAAAACAGAGTAATTTAAAAGTGTCCAGCCAATGATGCCCTCTACAACTATATGAGATGAAGGAGCTCTGCAGGAGAAGAGCTAGACTATTCAGTCTAACACTTGGCAGTAATTTACCACTGGAATGACACTACACCGTGCACATGAAGGTGAAGGGAAGGCGCGATCCAAACAGACAGAGGTTCAAGATTCCTTTTGTTTCTTTGTAATCTATTTACAGACTGTTCAGCATGAAACCAGAGTAATTCAAAGGTTGTCAGGCAATTATGTCGTCAATATATTAAAGGGAAGAAATGGCTCTCACAGGATTTAAACGTTTTTTGTGCTATGAGGTAACAAGCACCAAGCGAGGACCAAGTTTATTAGCGATACGGTTGTCTGATAGCGCTTGTTCAACCCAACAAAGGTTATTCAGTGTAAAACTTGGGCTCGTCCGGGACTCGAACCCGGGACCTCTCGCACCCGAAGCGAGAATCATACCCCTAGACCAACGAGCCGGCTGACGGGCTTACGGTTCAGCTCAAAGGTCGGTATGCCAAGGTAACCTCAGAAAACATCCACACAAGAGCAAGGTTTTTTCGAGAATTTGGTTGTTTCTGGACCACTAATGTAACAAGGAACCAAACGAGAACCAAGTAGTCACATTTCAAATTAATTCACCACTAGAGTGACACTATACCCTGCATATGCCATGGTGCTTCCCAAAAAGTAAGATAGTACTGAAATGGAGATTTTAATAACAAAAACAGGGTAACCTAAAGGTGTCTAGGCAACA
The DNA here is from genome assembly GCF_946808225.1 of Silurus aristotelis. Classification (NCBI taxonomy): domain Eukaryota; kingdom Metazoa; phylum Chordata; class Actinopteri; order Siluriformes; family Siluridae; genus Silurus; species Silurus aristotelis. The sequence goes on from NC_139585.1 coordinate 25,343,671, forward strand.
CTGCACTCTATGACTGTAGGCGACGAAGCAGCTCTGTTGGAGAAGAGCTAGACTATTCAGTGTAACATTTGGCATTGATTTACCACAGGAATGACTCTATACCCTGCACACGTAGTTGAAGGGAAGGCGAGATCCAAACAGCCAGAGGTCCAAGGTTCGTTTTGCTTCCTTTAAATTTATTTACAACCTGTTAAGCATAAAACCAAATTAGTAGATTTGGGAGGAGAAGCAACTTTTCCGGGATTTCAACGTCTTTGGTGCTGTGAGGGAACAAGCAGCGAGCGAGATCCATGTTATCGTTGATACAGTGTGCGGATAGCTCTTTTGTTTACTCTTACCAAGTTTATTCAGTGCAAAAAGCGGGCTCGTCCGGGATTTGAACCCGGGACCTCTCGCACCCTAAGCGAGAATCATACCCCTAGACCAACGAGCCAAGGCGAAGCTGTGGAGCTCGATTTGCAACTGGAACGGCTCTGCACACGCCGTTGAAGGGAAGGTGAGAACCCAACAGCTGGAGGTGCATGGTTCATTTTGTTGCCTGTTAGGCAGAGTAAAATCCTGGATCAAAAAAACCTGAATCATACCCCTAGACCAAAAGGCCTCCTTGTGGAAGAAGTGTCTACTGACATGTCACTGCATAGTTCATGTGCTTTGCTGGCATATGTCTTCAATTGAAACAAATAGAGAAAACTTTAAAGTGTCCAGACAAAGCTGCCCTCTGTAACTACAGGAAACAGACAGGGTTATTAGTGATTTGAACTTCATTTAAACTTTTGTATTAAAATGTCACTGTACATTGCAAATACATGTCTCCTTTTCTCCATGCTGACACTTTGAAACAGTTGCTGTTGCTTTTGCTTTTAGAGTGCAGAGCAATGTAAGGGAGAATTGGTCCTATTTCAAATCACTAATTATGTAGGGAATTGTTTTCTGGGTTCTCGTTGAAGAAAGTGTTATGGCATTGTGCTACCTAAAATGTAAGATAGTACTGAAAGGGAGATTTCAATAACAAAAACAGAGTAATTTAAAAGTGTCCAGCCAATGATGCCCTCTACAACTATATGAGATGAAGGAGCTCTGCAGGAGAAGAGCTAGACTATTCAGTCTAACACTTGGCAGTAATTTACCACTGGAATGACACTACACCGTGCACATGTAGGAGAAGGGAAGGCGCGATCCAAACAGACAGAGGTTCAAGATTCCTTTTGTTTCTTTGTAATCTATTTACAGACTGTTCAGCATGAAACCAGAGTAATTCAAAGGTTGTCAGGCAATTATGTCGTCAATATATTAAAGGGAAGAAATGGCTCTCACAGGATTTAAACGTTTTTTGTGCTATGAGGTAACAAGCACCAAGCGAGGACCAAGTTTATTAGCGATACGGTTGTCTGATAGCGATTGTTCAACCCAACAAAGGTTATTCAGTGTAAAACTTGGGCTCGTCCGGGACTCGAACCCGGGACCTCTCGCACCCGAAGCGAGAATCATACCCCTAGACCAACGAGCCGGCTGACGGGCTTACGGTTCAGCTCAAAGGTCGGTATGCCAAGGTAACCTCAGAAAACATCCACACAAGAGCAAGGTTTTTTCGAGAATTTGGTTGTTTCTGGACCACTAATGTAACAAGGAACCAAACGAGAACCAAGTAGTCACATTTCAAATTAATTCACCACTAGAGTGACACTATACCCTGCATATGCCATGGTGCTTCCCAAAAAGTAAGATAGTACTGAAATGGAGATTTTAATAACAAAAACAGGGTAACCTAAAGGTGTCTAGGCAACACTGCACTCTATGACTGTAGGCGACGAAGCAGCTCTGTTGGAGAAGAGCTAGACTATTCAGTGTAACATTTGGCATTGATTTACCACAGGAATGACTCTATACCCTGCACACGTAGGTGAAGGGAAGGCGAGATCCAAACAGCCAGAGGTCCAAGGTTCGTTTTGCTTCCTTTAAATTTATTTACAACCTGTTAAGCATAAAACCAAATTAGTAGATTTGGGAGGAGAAGCAACTTTTCCGGGATTTCAACGTCTTTGGTGCTGTGAGGGAACAAGCAGCGAGCGAGATCCATGCTATCGTTGATACAGTGTGCGGACAGCTCTTTTGTTTACTCTTACCAAGTTTATTCAGTGCAAAAAGCGGGCTCGTCCGGGATTTGAACCCGGGACCTCTCGCACCCTAAGCGAGAATCATACCCCTAGACCAACGAGCCAAGGCGAAGCTGTGGAGCTCGATTTGCAACTGGAACGGCTCTGCACACGCCGTTGAAGGGAAGGTGAGAACCCAACAGCTGGAGGTGCATGGTTCATTTTGTTGCCTGTTAGGCAGAGTAAAATCCTGGATCAAAAAAACCTGAATCATACCCCTAGACCAAAAGGCCTCCTTGTGGAAGAAGTGTCTACTGACATGTCACTGCATAGTTCATGTGCTTTGCTGGCATATGTCTTCAATTGAAACAAATAGAGAAAACTTTAAAGTGTCCAGACAAAGCTGCCCTCTGTAACTACAGGAAACAGACAGGGTTATTAGTGATTTGAACTTCATTTAAACTTTTGTATTAAAATGTCACTGTACATTGCAAATACATGTCTCCTTTTCTCCATGCTGACACTTTGAAACAGTTGCTGTTGCTTTTGCTTTTAGAGTGCAGAGCAATGTAAGGGAGAATTGGTCCTATTTCAAATCACTAATTATGTAGGGAATTGTTTTCTGGGTTCTCGTTGAAGAAAGTGTTATGGCATTGTGCTACCTAAAATGTAAGATAGTACTGAAAGGGAGATTTCAATAACAAAAACAGAGTAATTTAAAAGTGTCCAGCCAATGATGCCCTCTACAACTATATGAGATGAAGGAGCTCTGCAGGAGAAGAGCTAGACTATTCAGTCTAACACTTGGCAGTAATTTACCACTGGAATGACACTACACCGTGCACATGTAGGAGAAGGGAAGGCGCGATCCAAACAGACAGAGGTTCAAGATTCCTTTTGTTTCTTTGTAATCTATTTACAGACTGTTCAGCATGAAACCAGAGTAATTCAAAGGTTGTCAGGCAATTATGTCGTCAATATATTAAAGGGAAGAAATGGCTCTCACAGGATTTAAACGTTTTTTGTGCTATGAGGTAACAAGCACCAAGCGAGGACCAAGTTTATTAGCGATACGGTTGTCTGATAGCGATTGTTCAACCCAACAAAGGTTATTCAGTGTAAAACTTGGGCTCGTCCGGGACTCGAACCCGGGACCTCTCGCACCCGAAGCGAGAATCATACCCCTAGACCAACGAGCCGGCTGACGGGCTTACGGTTCAGCTCAAAGGTCGGTATGCCAAGGTAACCTCAGAAAACATCCACACAAGAGCAAGGTTTTTTCGAGAATTTGGTTGTTTCTGGACCACTAATGTAACAAGGAACCAAACGAGAACCAAGTAGTCACATTTCAAATTAATTCACCACTAGAGTGACACTATACCCTGCATATGCCATGGTGCTTCCCAAAAAGTAAGATAGTACTGAAATGGAGATTTTAATAACAAAAACAGGGTAACCTAAAGGTGTCTAGGCAACACTGCACTCTATGACTGTAGGCGACGAAGCAGCTCTGTTGGAGAAGAGCTAGACTATTCAGTGTAACATTTGGCATTGATTTACCACAGGAATGACTCTATACCCTGCACACGTAGGTGAAGGGAAGGCGAGATCCAAACAGCCAGAGGTCCAAGGTTCGTTTTGCTTCCTTTAAATTTATTTACAACCTGTTAAGCATAAAACCAAATTAGTAGATTTGGGAGGAGAAGCAACTTTTCCGGGATTTCAACGTCTTTGGTGCTGTGAGGGAACAAGCAGCGAGCGAGATCCATGTTATCGTTGATACAGTGTGCGGACAGCTCTTTTGTTTACTCTTACCAAGTTTATTCAGTGCAAAAAGCGGGCTCGTCCGGGATTTGAACCCGGGACCTCTCGCACCCTAAGCGAGAATCATACCCCTAGACCAACGAGCCAAGGCGAAGCTGTGGAGCTCGATTTGCAACTGGAACGGCTCTGCACACGCCGTTGAAGGGAAGGTGAGAACCCAACAGCTGGAGGTGCATGGTTCATTTTGTTGCCTGTTAGGCAGAGTAAAATCCTGGATCAAAAAAACCTGAATCATACCCCTAGACCAAAAGGCCTCCTTGTGGAAGAAGTGTCTACTGACATGTCACTGCATAGTTCATGTGCTTTGCTGGCATATGTCTTCAATTGAAACAAATAGAGAAAACTTTAAAGTGTCCAGACAAAGCTGCCCTCTGTAACTACAGGAAACAGACAGGGTTATTAGTGATTTGAACTTCATTTAAACTTTTGTATTAAAATGTCACTGTACATTGCAAATACATGTCTCCTTTTCTCCATGCTGACACTTTGAAACAGTTGCTGTTGCTTTTGCTTTTAGAGTGCAGAGCAATGTAAGGGAGAATTGGTCCTATTTCAAATCACTAATTATGTAGGGAATTGTTTTCTGGGTTCTCGTTGAAGAAAGTGTTATGGCATTGTGCTACCTAAAATGTAAGATAGTACTGAAAGGGAGATTTCAATAACAAAAACAGAGTAATTTAAAAGTGTCCAGCCAATGATGCCCTCTACAACTATATGAGATGAAGGAGCTCTGCAGGAGAAGAGCTAGACTATTCAGTCTAACACTTGGCAGTAATTTACCACTGGAATGACACTACACCGTGCACATGTAGGTGAAGGGAAGGCGCGATCCAAACAGACAGAGGTTCAAGATTCCTTTTGTTTCTTTGTAATCTATTTACAGACTGTTCAGCATGAAACCAGAGTAATTCAAAGGTTGTCAGGCAATTATGTCGTCAATATATTAAAGGGAAGAAATGGCTCTCACAGGATTTAAACGTTTTTTGTGCTATGAGGTAACAAGCACCAAGCGAGGACCAAGTTATCAGCGATACGGTTGTCTGATAGCGCTTGTTCAACCCAACAAAGGTTATTCAGTGTAAAACTTGGGCTCATCCGGGACTCGAACCCGGGACCTCTCGCACCCGAAGCGAGAATCATACCCCTAGACCAACGAGCCGGCTGACGGGCTTACGGTTCAGCTCAAAGGTCGGTATGCCAAGGTAACCTCAGAAAACATCCACACAAGAGCAAGGTTTTTTCGAGAATTTGGTTGTTTCTGGACCACTAATGTAACAAGGAACCAAACGAGAACCAAGTAGTCACATTTCAAATTAATTCACCACTAGAGTGACACTATACCCTGCATATGCCATGGTGCTTCCTAAAAAGTAAGATAGTACTGAAATGGAGATTTTAATAACAAAAACAGGGTAACCTAAAGGTGTCTAGGCAACACTGCACTCTATGACTGTAGGCGACGAAGCAGCTCTGTTGGAGAAGAGCTAGACTATTCAGTGTAACATTTGGCATTGATTTACCACAGGAATGACTCTATACCCTGCACACGTAGGTGAAGGGAAGGCGAGATCCAAACAGCCAGAGGTCCAAGGTTCGTTTTGCTTCCTTTAAATTTATTTACAACCTGTTAAGCATAAAACCAAATTAGTAGATTTGGGAGGAGAAGCAACTTTTCCGGGATTTCAACGTCTTTGGTGCTGTGAGGGAACAAGCAGCGAGCGAGATCCATGTTATCGTTGATACAGTGTGCGGACAGCTCTTTTGTTTACTCTTACCAAGTTTATTCAGTGCAAAAAGCGGGCTCGTCCGGGATTTGAACCCGGGACCTCTCGCACCCTAAGCGAGAATCATACCCCTAGACCAACGAGCCAAGGCGAAGCTGTGGAGCTCGATTTGCAACTGGAACGGCTCTGCACACGCCGTTGAAGGGAAGGTGAGAACCCAACAGCTGGAGGTGCATGGTTCATTTTGTTGCCTGTTAGGCAGAGTAAAATCCTGGATCAAAAAAACCTGAATCATACCCCTAGACCAAAAGGCCTCCTTGTGGAAGAAGTGTCTACTGACATGTCACTGCATAGTTCATGTGCTTTGCTGGCATATGTCTTCAATTGAAACAAATAGAGAAAACTTTAAAGTGTCCAGACAAAGCTGCCCTCTGTAACTACAGGAAACAGACAGGGTTATTAGTGATTTGAACTTCATTTAAACTTTTGTATTAAAATGTCACTGTACATTGCAAATACATGTCTCCTTTTCTCCATGCTGACACTTTGAAACAGTTGCTGTTGCTTTTGCTTTTAGAGTGCAGAGCAATGTAAGGGAGAATTGGTCCTATTTCAAATCACTAATTATGTAGGGAATTGTTTTCTGGGTTCTCGTTGAAGAAAGTGTTATGGCATTGTGCTACCTAAAATGTAAGATAGTACTGAAAGGGAGATTTCAATAACAAAAACAGAGTAATTTAAAAGTGTCCAGCCAATGATGCCCTCTACAACTATATGAGATGAAGGAGCTCTGCAGGAGAAGAGCTAGACTATTCAGTCTAACACTTGGCAGTAATTTACCACTGGAATGACACTACACCGTGCACATGTAGGTGAAGGGAAGGCGCGATCCAAACAGACAGAGGTTCAAGATTCCTTTTGTTTCTTTGTAATCTATTTACAGACTGTTCAGCATGAAACCAGAGTAATTCAAAGGTTGTCAGGCAATTATGTCGTCAATATATTAAAGGGAAGAAATGGCTCTCACAGGATTTAAACGTTTTTTGTGCTATGAGGTAACAAGCACCAAGCGAGGACCAAGTTATCAGCGATACGGTTGTCTGATAGCGCTTGTTCAACCCAACAAAGGTTATTCAGTGTAAAACTTGGGCTCGTCCGGGACTCGAACCCGGGACCTCTCGCACCCGAAGCGAGAATCATACCCCTAGACCAACGAGCCGGCTGACGGGCTTACGGTTCAGCTCAAAGGTCGGTATGCCAAGGTAACCTCAGAAAACATCCACACAAGAGCAAGGTTTTTTCGAGAATTTGGTTGTTTCTGGACCACTAATGTAACAAGGAACCAAACGAGAACCAAGTAGTCACATTTCAAATTAATTCACCACTAGAGTGACACTATACCCTGCATATGCCATGGTGCTTCCTAAAAAGTAAGATAGTACTGAAATGGAGATTTTAATAACAAAAACAGGGTAACCTAAAGGTGTCTAGGCAACACTGCACTCTATGACTGTAGGCGACGAAGCAGCTCTGTTGGAGAAGAGCTAGACTATTCAGTGTAACATTTGGCATTGATTTACCACAGGAATGACTCTATACCCTGCACACGTAGGTGAAGGGAAGGCGAGATCCAAACAGCCAGAGGTCCAAGGTTCGTTTTGCTTCCTTTAAATTTATTTACAACCTGTTAAGCATAAAACCAAATTAGTAGATTTGGGAGGAGAAGCAACTTTTCCGGGATTTCAACGTCTTTGGTGCTGTGAGGGAACAAGCAGCGAGCGAGATCCATGTTATCGTTGATACAGTGTGCGGATAGCTCTTTTGTTTACTCTTACCAAGTTTATTCAGTGCAAAAAGCGGGCTCGTCCGGGATTTGAACCCGGGACCTCTCGCACCCTAAGCGAGAATCATACCCCTAGACCAACGAGCCAAGGCGAAGCTGTGGAGCTCGATTTGCAACTGGAACGGCTCTGCACACGCCGTTGAAGGGAAGGTGAGAACCCAACAGCTGGAGGTGCATGGTTCATTTTGTTGCCTGTTAGGCAGAGTAAAATCCTGGATCAAAAAAACCTGAATCATACCCCTAGACCAAAAGGCCTCCTTGTGGAAGAAGTGTCTACTGACATGTCACTGCATAGTTCATGTGCTTTGCTGGCATATGTCTTCAATTGAAACAAATAGAGAAAACTTTAAAGTGTCCAGACAAAGCTGCCCTCTGTAACTACAGGAAACAGACAGGGTTATTAGTGATTTGAACTTCATTTAAACTTTTGTATTAAAATGTCACTGTACATTGCAAATACATGTCTCCTTTTCTCCATGCTGACACTTTGAAACAGTTGCTGTTGCTTTTGCTTTTAGAGTGCAGAGCAATGTAAGGGAGAATTGGTCCTATTTCAAATCACTAATTATGTAGGGAATTGTTTTCTGGGTTCTCGTTGAAGAAAGTGTTATGGCATTGTGCTACCTAAAATGTAAGATAGGACTGAAAGGGAGATTTCAATAACAAAAACAGAGTAATTTAAAAGTGTCCAGCCAATGATGCCCTCTACAACTATATGAGATGAAGGAGCTCTGCAGGAGAAGAGCTAGACTATTCAGTCTAACACTTGGCAGTAATTTACCACTGGAATGACACTACACCGTGCACATGAAGGTGAAGGGAAGGCGCGATCCAAACAGACAGAGGTTCAAGATTCCTTTTGTTTCTTTGTAATCTATTTACAGACTGTTCAGCATGAAACCAGAGTAATTCAAAGGTTGTCAGGCAATTATGTCGTCAATATATTAAAGGGAAGAAATGGCTCTCACAGGATTTAAACGTTTTTTGTGCTATGAGGTAACAAGCACCAAGCGAGGACCAAGTTATCAGCGATACGGTTGTCTGATAGCGCTTGTTCAACCCAACAAAGGTTATTCAGTGTAAAACTTGGGCTCGTCCGGGACTCGAACCCGGGACCTCTCGCACCCGAAGCGAGAATCATACCCCTAGACCAACGAGCCGGCTGACGGGCTTACGGTTCAGCTCAAAGGTCGGTATGCCAAGGTAACCTCAGAAAACATCCACACAAGAGCAAGGTTTTTTCGAGAATTTGGTTGTTTCTGGACCACTAATGTAACAAGGAACCAAACGAGAACCAAGTAGTCACATTTCAAATTAATTCACCACTAGAGTGACACTATACCCTGCATATGCCATGGTGCTTCCTAAAAAGTAAGATAGTACTGAAATGGAGATTTTAATAACAAAAACAGGGTAACCTAAAGGTGTCTAGGCAACACTGCACTCTATGACTGTAGGCGACGAAGCAGCTCTGTTGGAGAAGAGCTAGACTATTCAGTGTAACATTTGGCATTGATTTACCACAGGAATGACTCTATACCCTGCACACGTAGGTGAAGGGAAGGCGAGATCCAAACAGCCAGAGGTCCAAGGTTCGTTTTGCTTCCTTTAAATTTATTTACAACCTGTTAAGCATAAAACCAAATTAGTAGATTTGGGAGGAGAAGCAACTTTTCCGGGATTTCAACGTCTTTGGTGCTGTGAGGGAACAAGCAGCGAGCGAGATCCATGTTATCGTTGATACAGTGTGCGGATAGCTCTTTTGTTTACTCTTACCAAGTTTATTCAGTGCAAAAAGCGGGCTCGTCCGGGATTTGAACCCGGGACCTCTCGCACCCTAAGCGAGAATCATACCCCTAGACCAACGAGCCAAGGCGAAGCTGTGGAGCTCGATTTGCAACTGGAACGGCTCTGCACACGCCGTTGAAGGGAAGGTGAGAACCCAACAGCTGGAGGTGCATGGTTCATTTTGTTGACTGTTAGGCAGAGTAAAATCCTGGATCAAAAAAACCTGAATCATACCCCTAGACCAAAAGGCCTCCTTGTGGAAGAAGTGTCTACTGACATGTCACTGCATAGTTCATGTGCTTTGCTGGCATATGTCTTCAATTGAAACAAATAGAGAAAACTTTAAAGTGTCCAGACAAAGCTGCCCTCTGTAACTACAGGAAACAGACAGGGTTATTAGTGATTTGAACTTCATTTAAACTTTTGTATTAAAATGTCACTGTACATTGCAAATACATGTCTCCTTTTCTCCATGCTGACACTTTGAAACAGTTGCTGTTGCTTTTGCTTTTAGAGTGCAGAGCAATGTAAGGGAGAATTGGTCCTATTTCAAATCACTAATTATGTAGGGAATTGTTTTCTGGGTTCTCGTTGAAGAAAGTGTTATGGCATTGTGCTACCTAAAATGTAAGATAGTACTGAAAGGGAGATTTCAATAACAAAAACAGAGTAATTTAAAAGTGTCCAGCCAATGATGCCCTCTACAACTATATGAGATGAAGGAGCTCTGCAGGAGAAGAGCTAGACTATTCAGTCTAACACTTGGCAGTAATTTACCACTGGAATGACACTACACCGTGCACATGTAGGTGAAGGGAAGGCGCGATCCAAACAGACAGAGGTTCAAGATTCCTTTTGTTTCTTTGTAATCTATTTACAGACTGTTCAGCATGAAACCAGAGTAATTCAAAGGTTGTCAGGCAATTATGTCGTCAATATATTAAAGGGAAGAAATGGCTCTCACAGGATTTAAACGTTTTTTGTGCTATGAGGTAACAAGCACCAAGCGAGGACCAAGTTATCAGCGATACGGTTGTCTGATAGCGCTTGTTCAACCCAACAAAGGTTATTCAGTGTAAAACTTGGGCTCGTCCGGGACTCGAACCCGGGACCTCTCGCACCCGAAGCGAGAATCATACCCCTAGACCAACGAGCCGGCTGACGGGCTTACGGTTCAGCTCAAAGGTCGGTATGCCAAGGTAACCTCAGAAAACATCCACACAAGAGCAAGGTTTTTTCGAGAATTTGGTTGTTTCTGGACCACTAATGTAACAAGGAACCAAACGAGAACCAAGTAGTCACATTTCAAATTAATTCACCACTAGAGTGACACTATACCCTGCATATGCCATGGTGCTTCCTAAAAAGTAAGATAGTACTGAAATGGAGATTTTAATAACAAAAACAGGGTAACCTAAAGGTGTCTAGGCAACACTGCACTCTATGACTGTAGGCGACGAAGCAGCTCTGTTGGAGAAGAGCTAGACTATTCAGTGTAACATTTGGCATTGATTTACCACAGGAATGACTCTATACCCTGCACACGTAGGTGAAGGGAAGGCGAGATCCAAACAGCCAGAGGTCCAAGGTTCGTTTTGCTTCCTTTAAATTTATTTACAACCTGTTAAGCATAAAACCAAATTAGTAGATTTGGGAGGAGAAGCAACTTTTCCGGGATTTCAACGTCTTTGGTGCTGTGAGGGAACAAGCAGCGAGCGAGATCCATGTTATCGTTGATACAGTGTGCGGATAGCTCTTTTGTTTACTCTTACCAAGTTTATTCAGTGCAAAAAGCGGGCTCGTCCGGGATTTGAACCCGGGACCTCTCGCACCCTAAGCGAGAATCATACCCCTAGACCAACGAGCCAAGGCGAAGCTGTGGAGCTCGATTTGCAACTGGAACGGCTCTGCACACGCCGTTGAAGGGAAGGTGAGAACCCAACAGCTGGAGGTGCATGGTTCATTTTGTTGCCTGTTAGGCAGAGTAAAATCCTGGATCAAAAAAACCTGAATCATACCCCTAGACCAAAAGGCCTCCTTGTGGAAGAAGTGTCTACTGACATGTCACTGCATAGTTCATGTGCTTTGCTGGCATATGTCTTCAATTGAAACAAATAGAGAAAACTTTAAAGTGTCCAGACAAAGCTGCCCTCTGTAACTACAGGAAACAGACAGGGTTATTAGTGATTTGAACTTCATTTAAACTTTTGTATTAAAATGTCACTGTACATTGCAAATACATGTCTCCTTTTCTCCATGCTGACACTTTGAAACAGTTGCTGTTGCTTTTGCTTTTAGAGTGCAGAGCAATGTAAGGGAGAATTGGTCCTATTTCAAATCACTAATTATGTAGGGAATTGTTTTCTGGGTTCTCGTTGAAGAAAGTGTTATGGCATTGTGCTACCTAAAATGTAAGATAGGACTGAAAGGGAGATTTCAATAACAAAAACAGAGTAATTTAAAAGTGTCCAGCCAATGATGCCCTCTACAACTATATGAGATGAAGGAGCTCTGCAGGAGAAGAGCTAGACTATTCAGTCTAACACTTGGCAGTAATTTACCACTGGAATGACACTACACCGTGCACATGAAGGTGAAGGGAAGGCGCGATCCAAACAGACAGAGGTTCAAGATTCCTTTTGTTTCTTTGTAATCTATTTACAGACTGTTCAGCATGAAACCAGAGTAATTCAAAGGTTGTCAGGCAATTATGTCGTCAATATATTAAAGGGAAGAAATGGCTCTCACAGGATTTAAACGTTTTTTGTGCTATGAGGTAACAAGCACCAAGCGAGGACCAAGTTATCAGCGATACGGTTGTCTGATAGCGCTTGTTCAACCCAACAAAGGTTATTCAGTGTAAAACTTGGGCTCGTCCGGGACTCGAACCCGGGACCTCTCGCACCCGAAGCGAGAATCATACCCCTAGACCAACGAGCCGGCTGACGGGCTTACGGTTCAGCTCAAAGGTCGGTATGCCAAGGTAACCTCAGAAAACATCCACACAAGAGCAAGGTTTTTTCGAGAATTTGGTTGTTTCTGGACCACTAATGTAACAAGGAACCAAACGAGAACCAAGTAGTCACATTTCAAATTAATTCACCACTAGAGTGACACTATACCCTGCATATGCCATGGTGCTTCCTAAAAAGTAAGATAGTACTGAAATGGAGATTTTAATAACAAAAACAGGGTAACCTAAAGGTGTCTAGGCAACACTGCACTCTATGACTGTAGGCGACGAAGCAGCTCTGTTGGAGAAGAGCTAGACTATTCAGTGTAACATTTGGCATTGATTTACCACAGGAATGACTCTATACCCTGCACACGTAGGTGAAGGGAAGGCGAGATCCAAACAGCCAGAGGTCCAAGGTTCGTTTTGCTTCCTTTAAATTTATTTACAACCTGTTAAGCATAAAACCAAATTAGTAGATTTGGGAGGAGAAGCAACTTTTCCGGGATTTCAACGTCTTTGGTGCTGTGAGGGAACAAGCAGCGAGCGAGATCCATGTTATCGTTGATACAGTGTGCGGATAGCTCTTTTGTTTACTCTTACCAAGTTTATTCAGTGCAAAAAGCGGGCTCGTCCGGGATTTGAACCCGGGACCTCTCGCACCCTAAGCGAGAATCATACCCCTAGACCAACGAGCCAAGGCGAAGCTGTGGAGCTCGATTTGCAACTGGAACGGCTCTGCACACGCCGTTGAAGGGAAGGTGAGAACCCAACAGCTGGAGGTGCATGGTTCATTTTGTTGACTGTTAGGCAGAGTAAAATCCTGGATCAAAAAAACCTGAATCATACCCCTAGACCAAAAGGCCTCCTTGTGGAAGAAGTGTCTACTGACATGTCACTGCATAGTTCATGTGCTTTGCTGGCATATGTCTTCAATTGAAACAAATAGAGAAAACTTTAAAGTGTCCAGACAAAGCTGCCCTCTGTAACTACAGGAAACAGACAGGGTTATTAGTGATTTGAACTTCATTTAAACTTTTGTATTAAAATGTCACTGTACATTGCAAATACATGTCTCCTTTTCTCCATGCTGACACTTTGAAACAGTTGCTGTTGCTTTTGCTTTTAGAGTGCAGAGCAATGTAAGGGAGAATTGGTCCTATTTCAAATAACTAATTATGTAGGGAATTGTTTTCTGGGTTCTCGTTGAAGAAAGTGTTATGGCATTGTGCTACCTAAAATGTAAGATAGGACTGAAAGGGAGATTTCAATAACAAAAACAGAGTAATTTAAAAGTGTCCAGCCAATGATGCCCTCTACAACTATATGAGATGAAGGAGCTCTGCAGGAGAAGAGCTAGACTATTCAGTCTAACACTTGGCAGTAATTTACCACTGGAATGACACTACACCGTGCACATGAAGGTGAAGGGAAGGCGCGATCCAAACAGACAGAGGTTCAAGATTCCTTTTGTTTCTTTGTAATCTATTTACAGACTGTTCAGCATGAAACCAGAGTAATTCAAAGGTTGTCAGGCAATTATGTCGTCAATATATTAAAGGGAAGAAATGGCTCTCACAGGATTTAAACGTTTTTTGTGCTATGAGGTAACAAGCACCAAGCGAGGACCAAGTTATCAGCGATACGGTTGTCTGATAGCGCTTGTTCAACCCAACAAAGGTTATTCAGTGTAAAACTTGGGCTCGTCCGGGACTCGAACCCGGGACCTCTCGCACCCGAAGCGAGAATCATACCCCTAGACCAACGAGCCGGATGACGGGCTTACGGTTCAGCTCAAAGGTCGGTATGCCAAGGTAACCTCAGAAAACATCCACACAAGAGCAAGGTTTTTTCGAGAATTTGGTTGTTTCTGGACCACTAATGTAACAAGGAACCAAACGAGAACCAAGTAGTCACATTTCAAATTAATTCACCACTAGAGTGACACTATACCCTGCATATGCCATGGTGCTTCCTAAAAAGTAAGATAGTACTGAAATGGAGATTTTAATAACAAAAACAGGGCAACCTAAAGGTGTCTAGGCAACACTGCACTCTATGACTGTAGGCGACGAAGCAGCTCTGTTGGAGAAGAGCTAGACTATTCAGTGTAACATTTGGCATTGATTTACCACAGGAATGACTCTATACCCTGCACACGTAGGTGAAGGGAAGGCGAGATCCAAACAGCCAGAGGTCCAAGGTTCGTTTTGCTTCCTTTAAATTTATTTACAACCTGTTAAGCATAAAACCAAATTAGTAGATTTGGGAGGAGAAGCAACTTTTCCGGGATTTCAACGTCTTTGGCGCTGTGAGGGAACAAGCAGCGAGCGAGATCCATGTTATCGTTGATACAGTGTGCGGATAGCTCTTTTGTTTACTCTTACCAAGTTTATTCAGTGCAAAAAGCGGGCTCGTCCGGGATTTGAACCCGGGACCTCTCGCACCCTAAGCGAGAATCATACCCCTAGACCAACGAGCCAAGGAGAAGCTGTGGAGCTTGATTTGCAACTGGAACGGCTCTGCACACGCCGTTGAAGGGAAGGTGAGAACCCAACAGCTGGAGGTGCATGGTTCATTTTGTTGCCTGTTAGGCAGAGTAAAATCCTGGATCAAAAAAACCTGAATCATACCCCTAGACCAAAAGGCCTCCTTGTGGAAGAAGTGTCTACTGACATGTCACTGCATAGTTCATGTGCTTTGCTGGCATATGTCTTCAATTGAAACAAATAGAGAAAACTTTAAAGTGTCCAGACAAAGCTGCCCTCTGTAACTACAGGAAACAGACAGGGTTATTAGTGATTTGAACTTCATTTAAACTTTTGTATTAAAATGTCACTGTACATTGCAAATACATGTCTCCTTTTCTCCATGCTGACACTTTGAAACAGTTGCTGTTGCTTTTGCTTTTAGAGTGCAGAGCAATGTAAGGGAGAATTGGTCCTATTTCAAATCACTAATTATGTAGGGAATTGTTTTTTTTTTGGGTTCTCGTTGAAGAAAGTGTTATGGCATTGTGCTACCTAAAATGTAAGATAGGACTGAAAGGGAGATTTCAATAACAAAAACAGAGTAATTTAAAAGTGTCCAGCCAATGATGCCCTCTACAACTATATGAGATGAAGGAGCTCTGCAGGAGAAGAGCTAGACTATTCAGTCTAACACTTGGCAGTAATTTACCACTGGAATGACACTACACCGTGCACATGTAGGTGAAGGGAAGGCGCGATCCAAACAGACAGAGGTTCAAGATTCCTTTTGTTTCTTTGTAATCTATTTACAGACTGTTCAGCATGAAACCAGAGTAATTCAAAGGTTGTCAGGCAATTATGTCGTCAATATATTAAAGGGAAGAAATGGCTCTCACAGGATTTAAACGTTTTTTGTGCTATGAGGTAACAAGCACCAAGCGAGGACCAAGTTATCAGCGATACGGTTGTCTGATAGCGCTTGTTCAACCCAACAAAGGTTATTCAGTGTAAAACTTGGGCTCGTCCGGGACTCGAACCCGGGACCTCTCGCACCCGAAGCGAGAATCATACCCCTAGACCAACGAGCCGGCTGACGGGCTTACGGTTCAGCTCAAAGGTCGGTATGCCAAGGTAACCTCAGAAAACATCCACACAAGAGCAAGGTTTTTTCGAGAATTTGGTTGTTTCTGGACCACTAATGTAACAAGGAACCAAACGAGAACCAAGTAGTCACATTTCAAATTAATTCACCACTAGAGTGACACTATACCCTGCATATGCCATGGTGCTTCCTAAAAAGTAAGATAGTACTGAAATGGAGATTTTAATAACAAAAACAGGGTAACCTAAAGGTGTCTAGGCAACACTGCACTCTATGACTGTAGGCGACGAAGCAGCTCTGTTGGAGAAGAGCTAGACTATTCAGTGTAACATTTGGCATTGATTTACCACAGGAATGACTCTATACCCTGCACACGTAGGTGAAGGGAAGGCGAGATCCAAACAGCCAGAGGTCCAAGGTTCGTTTTGCTTCCTTTAAATTTATTTACAACCTGTTAAGCATAAAACCAAATTAGTAGATTTGGGAGGAGAAGCAACTTTTCCGGGATTTCAACGTCTTTGGTGCTGTGAGGGAACAAGCAGCGAGCGAGATCCATGTTATCGTTGATACAGTGTGCGGATAGCTCTTTTGTTTACTCTTACCAAGTTTATTCAGTGCAAAAAGCGGGCTCGTCCGGGATTTGAACCCGGGACCTCTCGCACCCTAAGCGAGAATCATACCCCTAGACCAACGAGCCAAGGCGAAGCTGTGGAGCTCGATTTGCAACTGGAACGGCTCTGCACACGCCGTTGAAGGGAAGGTGAGAACCCAACAGCTGGAGGTGCATGGTTCATTTTGTTGCCTGTTAGGCAGAGTAAAATCCTGGATCAAAAAAACCTGAATCATACCCCTAGACCAAAAGGCCTCCTTGTGGAAGAAGTGTCTACTGACATGTCACTGCATAGTTCATGTGCTTTGCTGGCATATGTCTTCAATTGAAACAAATAGAGAAAACTTTAAAGTGTCCAGACAAAGCTGCCCTCTGTAACTACAGGAAACAGACAGGGTTATTAGTGATTTGAACTTCATTTAAACTTTTGTATTAAAATGTCACTGTACATTGCAAATACATGTCTCCTTTTCTCCATGCTGACACTTTGAAACAGTTGCTGTTGCTTTTGCTTTTAGAGTGCAGAGCAATGTAAGGGAGAATTGGTCCTATTTCAAATAACTAATTATGTAGGGAATTGTTTTCTGGGTTCTCGTTGAAGAAAGTGTTATGGCATTGTGCTACCTAAAATGTAAGATAGGACTGAAAGGGAGATTTCAATAACAAAAACAGAGTAATTTAAAAGTGTCCAGCCAATGATGCCCTCTACAACTATATGAGATGAAGGAGCTCTGCAGGAGAAGAGCTAGACTATTCAGTCTAACACTTGGCAGTAATTTACCACTGGAATGACACTACACCGTGCACATGAAGGTGAAGGGAAGGCGCGATCCAAACAGACAGAGGTTCAAGATTCCTTTTGTTTCTTTGTAATCTATTTACAGACTGTTCAGCATGAAACCAGAGTAATTCAAAGGTTGTCAGGCAATTATGTCGTCAATATATTAAAGGGAAGAAATGGCTCTCACAGGATTTAAACGTTTTTTGTGCTATGAGGTAACAAGCACCAAGCGAGGACCAAGTTATCAGCGATACGGTTGTCTGATAGCGCTTGTTCAACCCAACAAAGGTTATTCAGTGTAAAACTTGGGCTCGTCCGGGACTCGAACCCGGGACCTCTCGCACCCGAAGCGAGAATCATACCCCTAGACCAACGAGCCGGCTGACGGGCTTACGGTTCAGCTCAAAGGTCGGTATGCCAAGGTAACCTCAGAAAACATCCACACAAGAGCAAGGTTTTTTCGAGAATTTGGTTGTTTCTGGACCACTAATGTAACAAGGAACCAAACGAGAACCAAGTAGTCACATTTCAAATTAATTCACCACTAGAGTGACACTATACCCTGCATATGCCATGGTGCTTCCTAAAAAGTAAGATAGTACTGAAATGGAGATTTTAATAACAAAAACAGGGCAACCTAAAGGTGTCTAGGCAACACTGCACTCTATGACTGTAGGCGACGAAGCAGCTCTGTTGGAGAAGAGCTAGACTATTCAGTGTAACATTTGGCATTGATTTACCACAGGAATGACTCTATACCCTGCACACGTAGGTGAAGGGAAGGCGAGATCCAAACAGCCAGAGGTCCAAGGTTCGTTTTGCTTCCTTTAAATTTATTTACAACCTGTTAAGCATAAAACCAAATTAGTAGATTTGGGAGGAGAAGCAACTTTTCCGGGATTTCAACGTCTTTGGCGCTGTGAGGGAACAAGCAGCGAGCGAGATCCATGTTATCGTTGATACAGTGTGCGGATAGCTCTTTTGTTTACTCTTACCAAGTTTATTCAGTGCAAAAAGCGGGCTCGTCCGGGATTTGAACCCGGGACCTCTCGCACCCTAAGCGAGAATCATACCCCTAGACCAACGAGCCAAGGCGAAGCTGTGGAGCTCGATTTGCAACTGGAACGGCTCTGCACACGCCGTTGAAGGGAAGGTGAGAACCCAACAGCTGGAGGTGCATGGTTCATTTTGTTGCCTGTTAGGCAGAGTAAAATCCTGGATCAAAAAAACCTGAATCATACCCCTAGACCAAAAGGCCTCCTTGTGGAAGAAGTGTCTACTGACATGTCACTGCATAGTTCATGTGCTTTGCTGGCATATGTCTTCAATTGAAACAAATAGAGAAAACTTTAAAGTGTCCAGACAAAGCTGCCCTCTGTAACTACAGGAAACAGACAGGGTTATTAGTGATTTGAACTTCATTTAAACTTTTGTATTAAAATGTCACTGTACATTGCAAATACATGTCTCCTTTTCTCCATGCTGACACTTTGAAACAGTTGCTGTTGCTTTTGCTTTTAGAGTGCAGAGCAATGTAAGGGAGAATTGGTCCTATTTCAAATAACTAATTATGTAGGGAATTGTTTTCTGGGTTCTCGTTGAAGAAAGTGTTATGGCATTGTGCTACCTAAAATGTAAGATAGGACTGAAAGGGAGATTTCAATAACAAAAACAGAGTAATTTAAAAGTGTCCAGCCAATGATGCCCTCTACAACTATATGAGATGAAGGAGCTCTGCAGGAGAAGAGCTAGACTATTCAGTCTAACACTTGGCAGTAATTTACCACTGGAATGACACTACACCGTGCACATGAAGGTGAAGGGAAGGCGCGATCCAAACAGACAGAGGTTCAAGATTCCTTTTGTTTCTTTGTAATCTATTTACAGACTGTTCAGCATGAAACCAGAGTAATTCAAAGGTTGTCAGGCAATTATGTCGTCAATATATTAAAGGGAAGAAATGGCTCTCACAGGATTTAAACGTTTTTTGTGCTATGAGGTAACAAGCACCAAGCGAGGACCAAGTTATCAGCGATACGGTTGTCTGATAGCGCTTGTTCAACCCAACAAAGGTTATTCAGTGTAAAACTTGGGCTCGTCCGGGACTCGAACCCGGGACCTCTCGCACCCGAAGCGAGAATCATACCCCTAGACCAACGAGCCGGATGACGGGCTTACGGTTCAGCTCAAAGGTCGGTATGCCAAGGTAACCTCAGAAAACATCCACACAAGAGCAAGGTTTTTTCGAGAATTTGGTTGTTTCTGGACCACTAATGTAACAAGGAACCAAACGAGAACCAAGTAGTCACATTTCAAATTAATTCACCACTAGAGTGACACTATACCCTGCATATGCCATGGTGCTTCCTAAAAAGTAAGATAGTACTGAAATGGAGATTTTAATAACAAAAACAGGGCAACCTAAAGGTGTCTAGGCAACACTGCACTCTATGACTGTAGGCGACGAAGCAGCTCTGTTGGAGAAGAGCTAGACTATTCAGTGTAACATTTGGCATTGATTTACCACAGGAATGACTCTATACCCTGCACACGTAGGTGAAGGGAAGGCGAGATCCAAACAGCCAGAGGTCCAAGGTTCGTTTTGCTTCCTTTAAATTTATTTACAACCTGTTAAGCATAAAACCAAATTAGTAGATTTGGGAGGAGAAGCAACTTTTCCGGGATTTCAACGTCTTTGGCGCTGTGAGGGAACAAGCAGCGAGCGAGATCCATGTTATCGTTGATACAGTGTGCGGATAGCTCTTTTGTTTACTCTTACCAAGTTTATTCAGTGCAAAAAGCGGGCTCGTCCGGGATTTGAACCCGGGACCTCTCGCACCCTAAGCGAGAATCATACCCCTAGACCAACGAGCCAAGGAGAAGCTGTGGAGCTCGATTTGCAACTGGAACGGCTCTGCACACGCCGTTGAAGGGAAGGTGAGAACCCAACAGCTGGAGGTGCATGGTTCATTTTGTTGCCTGTTAGGCAGAGTAAAATCCTGGATCAAAAAAACCTGAATCATACCCCTAGACCAAAAGGCCTCCTTGTGGAAGACGTGTCTACTGACATGTCACTGCATAGTTCATGTGCTTTGCTGGCATATGTCTTCAATTGAAACAAATAGAGAAAACTTTAAAGTGTCCAGACAAAGCTGCCCTCTGTAACTACAGGAAACAGACAGGGTTATTAGTGATTTGAACTTCATTTAAACTTTTGTATTAAAATGTCACTGTACATTGCAAATACATGTCTCCTTTTCTCCATGCTGACACTTTGAAACAGTTGCTGTTGCTTTTGCTTTTAGAGTGCAGAGCAATGTAAGGGAGAATTGGTCCTATTTCAAATCACTAATTATGTAGGGAATTGTTTTTTTTTTGGGTTCTCGTTGAAGAAAGTGTTATGGCATTGTGCTACCTAAAATGTAAGATAGGACTGAAAGGGAGATTTCAATAACAAAAACAGAGTAATTTAAAAGTGTCCAGCCAATGATGCCCTCTACAACTATATGAGATGAAGGAGCTCTGCAGGAGAAGAGCTAGACTATTCAGTCTAACACTTGGCAGTAATTTACCACTGGAATGACACTACACCGTGCACATGTAGGTGAAGGGAAGGCGCGATCCAAACAGACAGAGGTTCAAGATTCCTTTTGTTTCTTTGTAATCTATTTACAGACTGTTCAGCATGAAACCAGAGTAATTCAAAGGTTGTCAGGCAATTATGTCGTCAATATATTAAAGGGAAGAAATGGCTCTCACAGGATTTAAACGTTTTTTTGTGCTTTGAGGTAACAAGCACCAAGCGAGGACCAAGTTATCAGCGATACGGTTGTCTGATAGCGCTTGTTCAACCCAACAAAGGTTATTCAGTGTAAAACTTGGGCTCCTCCGGGACTCGAACCCGGGACCTCTCGCACTCGAAGCGAGAATCATACCCCTAGACCAACGAGCCGGATGACGGGCTTACGGTTCAGCTCAAAGGTCGGTATGCCAAGGTAACCTCAGAAAACATCCACACAAGAGCAAGGTTTTTTCGAGAATTTGGTTGTTTCTGGACCACTAATGTAACAAGGAACCAAACGAGAACCAAGTAGTCACATTTCAAATTAATTCACCACTAGAGTGACACTATACCCTGCATATGCCATGGTGCTTCCTAAAAAGTAAGATAGTACTGAAATGGAGATTTTAATAACAAAAACAGGGTAACCTAAAGGTGTCTAGGCAACACTGCACTCTATGACTGTAGGCGACGAAGCAGCTCTGTTGGAGAAGAGCTAGACTATTCAGTGTAACATTTGGCATTGATTTACCACAGGAATGACTCTATACCCTGCACACGTAGGTGAAGGGAAGGCGAGATCCAAACAGCCAGAGGTCCAAGGTTCGTTTTGCTTCCTTTAAATTTATTTACAACCTGTTAAGCATAAAACCAAATTAGTAGATTTGGGAGGAGAAGCAACTTTTCCGGGATTTCAACGTCTTTGGTGCTGTGAGGGAACAAGCAGCGAGCGAGATCCATGTTATCGTTGATACAGTGTGCGGATAGCTCTTTTGTTTACTCTTACCAAGTTTATTCAGTGCAAAAAGCGGGCTCGTCCGGGATTTGAACCCGGGACCTCTCGCACCCTAAGCGAGAATCATACCCCTAGACCAACGAGCCAAGGAGAAGCTGTGGAGCTCGATTTGCAACTGGAACGGCTCTGCACACGCCGTTGAAGGGAAGGTGAGAACCCAACAGCTGGAGGTGCATGGTTCATTTTGTTGCCTGTTAGGCAGAGTAAAATCCTGGATCAAAAAAACCTGAATCATACCCCTAGACCAAAAGGCCTCCTTGTGGAAGAAGTGTCTACTGACATGTCACTGCATAGTTCATGTGCTTTGCTGGCATATGTCTTCAATTGAAACAAATAGAGAAAACTTTAAAGTGTCCAGACAAAGCTGCCCTCTGTAACTACAGGAAACAGACAGGGTTATTAGTGATTTGAACTTCATTTAAACTTTTGTATTAAAATGTCACTGTACATTGCAAATACATGTCTCCTTTTCTCCATGCTGACACTTTGAAACAGTTGCTGTTGCTTTTGCTTTTA
The DNA here is from genome assembly GCF_946808225.1 of Silurus aristotelis. Taxonomy (NCBI): domain Eukaryota; kingdom Metazoa; phylum Chordata; class Actinopteri; order Siluriformes; family Siluridae; genus Silurus; species Silurus aristotelis. The sequence goes on from NC_139585.1 coordinate 25,365,953, forward strand.
GAGTGCAGAGCAATGTAAGGGAGAATTGGTCCTATTTCAAATCACTAATTATGTAGGGAATTGTTTTCTGGGTTCTCGTTGAAGAAAGTGTTATGGCATTGTGCTACCTAAAATGTAAGATAGTACTGAAAGGGAGATTTCAATAACAAAAACAGAGTAATTTAAAAGTGTCCAGCCAATGATGCCCTCTACAACTATATGAGATGAAGGAGCTCTGCAGGAGAAGAGCTAGACTATTCAGTCTAACACTTGGCAGTAATTTACCACTGGAATGACACTACACCGTGCACATGAAGGTGAAGGGAAGGCGCGATCCAAACAGACAGAGGTTCAAGATTCCTTTTGTTTCTTTGTAATCTATTTACAGACTGTTTAGCATGAAACCAGAGTAATTCAAAGGTTGTCAGGCAATTATGTCGTCAATATATTAAAGGGAAGAAATGGCTCTCACAGGATTTAAACGTTTTTTGTGCTATGAGGTAACAAGCACCAAGCAAGGACCAAGTTATCAGCGATACGGTTGTCTGATAGCGCTTGTTCAACCCAACAAAGGTTATTCAGTGTAAAACTTGGGCTCGTCCGGGACTCGAACCCGGGACCTCTCGCACCCGAAGCGAGAATCATACCCCTAGACCAACGAGCCGGATGACGGGCTTACGGTTCAGCTCAAAGGTCGGTATGCCAAGGTAACCTCAGAAAACATCCACACAAGAGCAAGGTTTTTTCGAGAATTTGGTTGTTTCTGGACCACTAATGTAACAAGGAACCAAACGAGAACCAAGTAGTCACATTTCAAATTAATTCACCACTAGAGTGACACTATACCCTGCATATGCCATGGTGCTTCCTAAAAAGTAAGATAGTACTGAAATGGAGATTTTAATAACAAAAACAGGGCAACCTAAAGGTGTCTAGGCAACACTGCACTCTATGACTGTAGGCGACGAAGCAGCTCTGTTGGAGAAGAGCTAGACTATTCAGTGTAACATTTGGCATTGATTTACCACAGGAATGACTCTATACCCTGCACACGTAGGTGAAGGGAAGGCGAGATCCAAACAGCCAGAGGTCCAAGGTTCGTTTTGCTTCCTTTAAATTTATTTACAACCTGTTAAGCATAAAACCAAATTAGTAGATTTGGGAGGAGAAGCAACTTTTCCGGGATTTCAACGTCTTTGGCGCTGTGAGGGAACAAGCAGCGAGCGAGATCCATGTTATCGTTGATACAGTGTGCGGATAGCTCTTTTGTTTACTCTTACCAAGTTTATTCAGTGCAAAAAGCGGGCTCGTCCGGGATTTGAACCCGGGACCTCTCGCACCCTAAGCGAGAATCATACCCCTAGACCAACGAGCCAAGGAGAAGCTGTGGAGCTCGATTTGCAACTGGAACGGCTCTGCACACGCCGTTGAAGGGAAGGTGAGAACCCAACAGCTGGAGGTGCATGGTTCATTTTGTTGCCTGTTAGGCAGAGTAAAATCCTGGATCAAAAAAACCTGAATCATACCCCTAGACCAAAAGGCCTCCTTGTGGAAGAAGTGTCTACTGACATGTCACTGCATAGTTCATGTGCTTTGCTGGCATATGTCTTCAATTGAAACAAATAGAGAAAACTTTAAAGTGTCCAGACAAAGCTGCCCTCTGTAACTACAGGAAACAGACAGGGTTATTAGTGATTTGAACTTCATTTAAACTTTTGTATTAAAATGTCACTGTACATTGCAAATACATGTCTCCTTTTCTCCATGCTGACACTTTGAAACAGTTGCTGTTGCTTTTGCTTTTAGAGTGCAGAGCAATGTAAGGGAGAATTGGTCCTATTTCAAATCACTAATTATGTAGGGAATTGTTTTTTTTTTGGGTTCTCGTTGAAGAAAGTGTTATGGCATTGTGCTACCTAAAATGTAAGATAGGACTGAAAGGGAGATTTCAATAACAAAAACAGAGTAATTTAAAAGTGTCCAGCCAATGATGCCCTCTACAACTATATGAGATGAAGGAGCTCTGCAGGAGAAGAGCTAGACTATTCAGTCTAACACTTGGCAGTAATTTACCACTGGAATGACACTACACCGTGCACATGTAGGTGAAGGGAAGGCGCGATCCAAACAGACAGAGGTTCAAGATTCCTTTTGTTTCTTTGTAATCTATTTACAGACTGTTCAGCATGAAACCAGAGTAATTCAAAGGTTGTCAGGCAATTAAGTCGTCAATATATTAAAGGGAAGAAATGGCTCTCACAGGATTTAAACGTTTTTTGTGCTATGAGGTAACAAGCACCAAGCGAGGACCAAGTTATCAGCGATACGGTTGTCTGATAGCGCTTGTTCAACCCAACAAAGGTTATTCAGTGTAATACTTGGGCTCCTCCGGGACTCGAACCCGGGACCTCTCGCACTCGAAGCGAGAATCATACCCCTAGACCAACGAGCCGGATGACGGGCTTACGGTTCAGCTCAAAGGTCGGTATGCCAAGGTAACCTCAGAAAACATCCACACAAGAGCAAGGTTTTTTCGAGAATTTGGTTGTTTCTGGACCACTAATGTAACAAGGAACCAAACGAGAACCAAGTAGTCACATTTCAAATTAATTCACCACTAGAGTGACACTATACCCTGCATATGCCATGGTGCTTCCTAAAAAGTAAGATAGTACTGAAATGGAGATTTTAATAACAAAAACAGGGTAACCTAAAGGTGTCTAGGCAACACTGCACTCTATGACTGTAGGCGACGAAGCAGCTCTGTTGGAGAAGAGCTAGACTATTCAGTGTAACATTTGGCATTGATTTACCACAGGAATGACTCTATACCCTGCACACGTAGGTGAAGGGAAGGCGAGATCCAAACAGCCAGAGGTCCAAGGTTCGTTTTGCTTCCTTTAAATTTATTTACAACCTGTTAAGCATAAAACCAAATTAGTAGATTTGGGAGGAGAAGCAACTTTTCCGGGATTTCAACGTCTTTGGTGTTGTGAGGGAACAAGCAGCGAGCGAGATCCATGTTATCGTTGATACAGTGTGCGGATAGCTCTTTTGTTTACTCTTACCAAGTTTATTCAGTGCAAAAAGCGGGCTCGTCCGGGATTTGAACCCGGGACCTCTCGCACCCTAAGCGAGAATCATACCCCTAGACCAACGAGCCAAGGCGAAGCTGTGGAGCTCGATTTGCAACTGGAACGGCTCTGCACACGCCGTTGAAGGGAAGGTGAGAACCCAACAGCTGGAGGTGCATGGTTCATTTTGTTGCCTGTTAGGCAGAGTAAAATCCTGGATCAAAAAAACCTGAATCATACCCCTAGACCAAAAGGCCTCCTTGTGGAAGAAGTGTCTACTGACATGTCACTGCATAGTTCATGTGCTTTGCTGGCATATGTCTTCAATTGAAACAAATAGAGAAAACTTTAAAGTGTCCAGACAAAGCTGCCCTCTGTAACTACAGGAAACAGACAGGGTTATTAGTGATTTGAACTTCATTTAAACTTTTGTATTAAAATGTCACTGTACATTGCAAATACATGTCTTCTTTTCTCCATGCTGACACTTTGAAACAGTTGCTGTTGCTTTTGCTTTTAGAGTGCAGAGCAATGTAAGGGAGAATTGGTCCTATTTCAAATCACTAATTATGTAGGGAATTGTTTTCTGGGTTCTCGTTGAAGAAAGTGTTATGGCATTGTGCTACCTAAAATGTAAGATAGTACTGAAAGGGAGATTTCAATAACAAAAACAGAGTAATTTAAAAGTGTCCAGCCAATGATGCCCTCTACAACTATATGAGATGAAGGAGCTCTGCAGGAGAAGAGCTAGACTATTCAGTCTAACACTTGGCAGTAATTTACCACTGGAATGACACTACACCGTGCACATGAAGGTGAAGGGAAGGCGCGATCCAAACAGACAGAGGTTCAAGATTCCTTTTGTTTCTTTGTAATCTATTTACAGACAGTTCAGCATGAAACCAGAGTAATTCAAAGGTTGTCAGGCAATTATGTCGTCAATATATTAAAGGGAAGAAATGGCTCTCACAGGATTTAAACGTTTTTTGTGCTATGAGGTAACAAGCACCAAGCAAGGACCAAGTTATCAGCGATACGGTTGTCTGATAGCGCTTGTTCAACCCAACAAAGGTTATTCAGTGTAAAACTTGGGCTCGTCCGGGACTCGAACCCGGGACCTCTCGCACCCGAAGCGAGAATCATACCCCTAGACCAACGAGCCGGATGACGGGCTTACGGTTCAGCTCAAAGGTCGGTATGCCAAGGTAACCTCAGAAAACATCCACACAAGAGCAAGGTTTTTTCGAGAATTTGGTTGTTTCTGGACCACTAATGTAACAAGGAACCAAACGAGAACCAAGTAGTCACATTTCAAATTAATTCACCACTAGAGTGACACTATACCCTGCATATGCCATGGTGCTTCCTGAAAAGTAAGATAGTACTGAAATGGAGATTTTAATAACAAAAACAGGGCAACCTAAAGGTGTCTAGGCAACACTGCACTCTATGACTGTAGGCGACGAAGCAGCTCTGTTGGAGAAGAGCTAGACTATTCAGTGTAACATTTGGCATTGATTTACCACAGGAATGACTCTATACCCTGCACACGTAGGTGAAGGGAAGGCGAGATCCAAACAGCCAGAGGTCCAAGGTTCGTTTTGCTTCCTTTAAATTTATTTACAACCTGTTAAGCATAAAACCAAATTAGTAGATTTGGGAGGAGAAGCAACTTTTCCGGGATTTCAACGTCTTTGGCGCTGTGAGGGAACAAGCAGCGAGCGAGATCCATGTTATCGTTGATACAGTGTGCGGATAGCTCTTTTGTTTACTCTTACCAAGTTTATTCAGTGCAAAAAGCGGGCTCGTCCGGGATTTGAACCCGGGACCTCTCGCACCCTAAGCGAGAATCATACCCCTAGACCAACGAGCCAAGGCGAAGCTGTGGAGCTCGATTTGCAACTGGAACGGCTCTGCACACGCCGTTGAAGGGAAGGTGAGAACCCAACAGCTGGAGGTGCATGGTTCATTTTGTTGCCTGTTAGGCAGAGTAAAATCCTGGATCAAAAAAACCTGAATCATACCCCTAGACCAAAAGGCCTCCTTGTGGAAGAAGTGTCTACTGACATGTCACTGCATAGTTCATGTGCTTTGCTGGCATATGTCTTCAATTGAAACAAATAGAGAAAACTTTAAAGTGTCCAGACAAAGCTGCCCTCTGTAACTACAGGAAACAGACAGGGTTATTAGTGATTTGAACTTCATTTAAACTTTTGTATTAAAATGTCACTGTACATTGCAAATACATGTCTCCTTTTCTCCATGCTGACACTTTGAAACAGTTGCTGTTGCTTTTGCTTTTAGAGTGCAGAGCAATGTAAGGGAGAATTGGTCCTATTTCAAATCACTAATTATGTAGGGAATTGTTTTCTGGGTTCTCGTTGAAGAAAGTGTTATGGCATTGTGCTACCTAAAATGTAAGATAGTACTGAAAGGGAGATTTCAATAACAAAAACAGAGTAATTTAAAAGTGTCCAGCCAATGATGCCCTCTACAACTATATGAGATGAAGGAGCTCTGCAGGAGAAGAGCTAGACTATTCAGTCTAACACTTGGCAGTAATTTACCACTGGAATGACACTACACCGTGCACATGAAGGTGAAGGGAAGGCGCGATCCAAACAGACAGAGGTTCAAGATTCCTTTTGTTTCTTTGTAATCTATTTACAGACTGTTCAGCATGAAACCAGAGTAATTCAAAGGTTGTCAGGCAATTATGTCGTCAATATATTAAAGGGAAGAAATGGCTCTCACAGGATTTAAACGTTTTTTGTGCTATGAGGTAACAAGCACCAAGCGAGGACCAAGTTATCAGCGATACGGTTGTCTGATAGCGCTTGTTCAACCCAACAAAGGTTATTCAGTGTAAAACTTGGGCTCGTCCGGGACTTGAACCCGGGACCTCTCGCACCCGAAGCGAGAATCATACCCCTAGACCAACGAGCCGGATGACGGGCTTACGGTTCAGCTCAAAGGTCGGTATGCCAAGGTAACCTCAGAAAACATCCACACAAGAGCAAGGTTTTTTCGAGAATTTGGTTGTTTCTGGACCACTAATGTAACAAGGAACCAAACGAGAACCAAGTAGTCACATTTCAAATTAATTCACCACTAGAGTGACACTATACCCTGCATATGCCATGGTGCTTCCTAAAAAGTAAGATAGTACTGAAATGGAGATTTTAATAACAAAAACAGGGCAACCTAAAGGTGTCTAGGCAACACTGCACTCTATGACTGTAGGCGACGAAGCAGCTCTGTTGGAGAAGAGCTAGACTATTCAGTGTAACATTTGGCATTGATTTACCACAGGAATGACTCTATACCCTGCACACGTAGGTGAAGGGAAGGCGAGATCCAAACAGCCAGAGGTCCAAGGTTCGTTTTGCTTCCTTTAAATTTATTTACAACCTGTTAAGCATAAAACCAAATTAGTAGATTTGGGAGGAGAAGCAACTTTTCCGGGATTTCAACGTCTTTGGCGCTGTGAGGGAACAAGCAGCGAGCGAGATCCATGTTATCGTTGATACAGTGTGCGGATAGCTCTTTTGTTTACTCTTACCAAGTTTATTCAGTGCAAAAAGCGGGCTCGTCCGGGATTTGAACCCGGGACCTCTCGCACCCTAAGCGAGAATCATACCCCTAGACCAACGAGCCAAGGCGAAGCTGTGGAGCTCGATTTGCAACTGGAACGGCTCTGCACACGCCGTTGAAGGGAAGGTGAGAACCCAACAGCTGGAGGTGCATGGTTCATTTTGTTGCCTGTTAGGCAGAGTAAAATCCTGGATCAAAAAAACCTGAATCATACCCCTAGACCAAAAGGCCTCCTTGTGGAAGAAGTGTCTACTGACATGTCACTGCATAGTTCATGTGCTTTGCTGGCATATGTCTTCAATTGAAACAAATAGAGAAAACTTTAAAGTGTCCAGACAAAGCTGCCCTCTGTAACTACAGGAAACAGACAGGGTTATTAGTGATTTGAACTTCATTTAAACTTTTGTATTAAAATGTCACTGTACATTGCAAATACATGTCTCCTTTTCTCCATGCTGACACTTTGAAACAGTTGCTGTTGCTTTTGCTTTTAGAGTGCAGAGCAATGTAAGGGAGAATTGGTCCTATTTCAAATCACTAATTATGTAGGGAATTGTTTTCTGGGTTCTCGTTGAAGAAAGTGTTATGGCATTGTGCTACCTAAAATGTAAGATAGTACTGAAAGGGAGATTTCAATAACAAAAACAGAGTAATTTAAAAGTGTCCAGCCAATGATGCCCTCTACAACTATATGAGATGAAGGAGCTCTGCAGGAGAAGAGCTAGACTATTCAGTCTAACACTTGGCAGTAATTTACCACTGGAATGACACTACACCGTGCACATGAAGGTGAAGGGAAGGCGCGATCCAAACAGACAGAGGTTCAAGATTCCTTTTGTTTCTTTGTAATCTATTTACAGACTGTTCAGCATGAAACCAGAGTAATTCAAAGGTTGTCAGGCAATTATGTCGTCAATATATTAAAGGGAAGAAATGGCTCTCACAGGATTTAAACGTTTTTTGTGCTATGAGGTAACAAGCACCAAGCGAGGACCAAGTTATCAGCGATACGGTTGTCTGATAGCGCTTGTTCAACCCAACAAAGGTTATTCAGTGTAAAACTTGGGCTCGTCCGGGACTTGAACCCGGGACCTCTCGCACCCGAAGCGAGAATCATACCCCTAGACCAACGAGCCGGATGACGGGCTTACGGTTCAGCTCAAAGGTCGGTATGCCAAGGTAACCTCAGAAAACATCCACACAAGAGCAAGGTTTTTTCGAGAATTTGGTTGTTTCTGGACCACTAATGTAACAAGGAACCAAACGAGAACCAAGTAGTCACATTTCAAATTAATTCACCACTAGAGTGACACTATACCCTGCATATGCCATGGTGCTTCCTAAAAAGTAAGATAGTACTGAAATGGAGATTTTAATAACAAAAACAGGGCAACCTAAAGGTGTCTAGGCAACACTGCACTCTATGACTGTAGGCGACGAAGCAGCTCTGTTGGAGAAGAGCTAGACTATTCAGTGTAACATTTGGCATTGATTTACCACAGGAATGACTCTATACCCTGCACACGTAGGTGAAGGGAAGGCGAGATCCAAACAGCCAGAGGTCCAAGGTTCGTTTTGCTTCCTTTAAATTTATTTACTACCTGTTAAGCATAAAACCAAATTAGTAGATTTGGGAGGAGAAGCAACTTTTCCGGGATTTCAACGTCTTTGGTGTTGTGAGGGAACAAGCAGCGAGCGAGATCCATGTTATCGTTGATACAGTGTGCGGATAGCTCTTTTGTTTACTCTTACCAAGTTTATTCAGTGCAAAAAGCGGGCTCGTCCGGGATTTGAACCCGGGACCTCTCGCACCCTAAGCGAGAATCATACCCCTAGACCAACGAGCCAAGGCGAAGCTGTGGAGCTCGATTTGCAACTGGAACGGCTCTGCACACGCCGTTGAAGGGAAGGTGAGAACCCAACAGCTGGAGGTGCATGGTTCATTTTGTTGCCTGTTAGGCAGAGTAAAATCCTGGATCAAAAAAACCTGAATCATACCCCTAGACCAAAAGGCCTCCTTGTGGAAGAAGTGTCTACTGACATGTCACTGCATAGTTCATGTGCTTTGCTGGCATATGTCTTCAATTGAAACAAATAGAGAAAACTTTAAAGTGTCCAGACAAAGCTGCCCTCTGTAACTACAGGAAACAGACAGGGTTATTAGTGATTTGAACTTCATTTAAACTTTTGTATTAAAATGTCACTGTACATTGCAAATACATGTCTCCTTTTCTCCATGCTGACACTTTGAAACAGTTGCTGTTGCTTTTGCTTTTAGAGTGCAGAGCAATGTAAGGGAGAATTGGTCCTATTTCAAATCACTAATTATGTAGGGAATTGTTTTCTGGGTTCTCGTTGAAGAAAGTGTTATGGCATTGTGCTACCTAAAATGTAAGATAGTACTGAAAGGGAGATTTCAATAACAAAAACAGAGTAATTTAAAAGTGTCCAGCCAATGATGCCCTCTACAACTATATGAGATGAAGGAGCTCTGCAGGAGAAGAGCTAGACTATTCAGTCTAACACTTGGCAGTAATTTACCACTGGAATGACACTACACCGTGCACATGAAGGTGAAGGGAAGGCGCGATCCAAACAGACAGAGGTTCAAGATTCCTTTTGTTTCTTTGTAATCTATTTACAGACAGTTCAGCATGAAACCAGAGTAATTCAAAGGTTGTCAGGCAATTATGTCGTCAATATATTAAAGGGAAGAAATGGCTCTCACAGGATTTAAACGTTTTTTGTGCTATGAGGTAACAAGCACCAAGCAAGGACCAAGTTATCAGCGATACGGTTGTCTGATAGCGCTTGTTCAACCCAACAAAGGTTATTCAGTGTAAAACTTGGGCTCGTCCGGGACTCGAACCCGGGACCTCTCGCACCCGAAGCGAGAATCATACCCCTAGACCAACGAGCCGGATGGCGGGCTTACGGTTCAGCTCAAAGGTCGGTATGCCAAGGTAACCTCAGAAAACATCCACACAAGAGCAAGGTTTTTTCGAGAATTTGGTTGTTTCTGGACCACTAATGTAACAAGGAACCAAACGAGAACCAAGTAGTCACATTTCAAATTAATTCACCACTAGAGTGACACTATACCCTGCATATGCCATAGTGCCTCCTAAAAAGTAAGATAGTACTGAAATGGAGATTTTAATAACAAAAACAGGGCAACCTAAAGGTGTCTAGGCAACACTGCACTCTATGACTGTAGGCGACGAAGCAGCTCTGTTGGAGAAGAGCTAGACTATTCAGTGTAACATTTGGCATTGATTTACCACAGGAATGACTCTATACCCTGCACACGTAGGTGAAGGGAAGGCGAGATCCAAACAGCCAGAGGTCCAAGGTTCGTTTTGCTTCCTTTAAATTTATTTACAACCTGTTAAGCATAAAACCAAATTAGTAGATTTGGGAGGAGAAGCAACTTTTCCGGGATTTCAACGTCTTTGGCGCTGTGAGGGAACAAGCAGCGAGCGAGATCCATGTTATCGTTGATACAGTGTGCGGATAGCTCTTTTGTTTACTCTTACCAAGTTTATTCAGTGCAAAAAGCGGGCTCGTCCGGGATTTGAACCCGGGACCTCTCGCACCCTAAGCGAGAATCATACCCCTAGACCAACGAGCCAAGGCGAAGCTGTGGAGCTCGATTTGCAACTGGAACGGCTCTGCACACGCCGTTGAAGGAAAGGTGAGAACCCAACAGCTGGAGGTGCATGGTTCATTTTGTTGCCTGTTAGGCAGAGTAAAATCCTGGATCAAAAAACCTGAATCATACCCCTAGACCAAAAGGCCTCCTTGTGGAAGAAGTGTCTACTGACATGTCACTGCATAGTTCATGTGCTTTGCTGGCATATGTCTTCAATTGAAACAAATAGAGAAAACTTCAAAGTGTCCAGACAAAGCTGCCCTCTGTAACTACAGGAAACAGACAGGGTTATTAGTGATTTGAACTTCATTTAAACTTTTGTATTAAAATGTCACTGTACATTGCAAATACATGTCTCCTTTTCTCCATGCTGACACTTTGAAACAGTTGCTGTTGCTTTTGCTTTTAGAGTGCAGAGCAATGTAAGGGAGAATTGGTCCTATTTCAAATCACTAATTATGTAGGGAATTGTTTTCTGGGTTCTCGTTGAAGAAAGTGTTATGGCATTGTGCTACCTAAAATGTAAGATTGTACTGAAAGGGAGATTTCAATAACAAAAACAGAGTAATTTAAAAGTGTCCAGCCAATGATGCCCTCTACAACTATATGAGATGAAGGAGCTCTGCAGGAGAAGAGCTAGACTATTCAGTCTAACACTTGGCAGTAATTTACCACTGGAATGACACTACACCGTGCACATGTGGGTGAAGGAAAGGCGCGATCCAAACAGACAGAGGTTCAAGATTCCTTTTGTTTCTTTGTAATCTATTTACAGACTGTTTAGCATGAAACCAGAGTAATTCAAAGGTTGTCAGGCAATTATGTCGTCAATATATTAAAGGGAAGAAATGGCTCTCACAGGATTTAAACGTTTTTTGTGCTATGAGGTAACAAGCACCAAGCTATCAGCGATACGGTCGTCTGATAGCGCTTGTTCAACCCAACAAAGGTTATTCAGTGTAAAACTTGGGCTCGTCCGGGATTTGAACCCGGGACCTGTCGCACCCGAAGTGAGAATCATACCCCTAGACCAACGAGCCGGATGACGGGTTTACGGTTCAGCTCAAAGGTCGGTATGCCAAGGTAACCTCAGAAAACTTCCACACAAGAGCAAGGTCTCTTCGAGAATTTGGTTGTTTCTGGACCACTAATGTAACAAGGAACCAAACGAGAACCAAGTAGTCACATTTCAAATTAATTCACCACTGGAGTGACACTATACCCTGCATATGCCATGGTGCTTCCTAAAAAGTAAGATAGTACTGAAATGGAGATTTTAATAACAAAAACAGGGTAACTTATTTGTGTCTAGGAAACACTGCACTCTAAGCCTGTAGGCGATGAAGCAGTTCTGTTGGAGAAGAGCTAGACTATTCAGTGTAACATTTGGCATTGATTTACCACAGGAATGACACTATACCCTGCACATGTAGGTGAAGGGAAGGCGAGATCCAAACAGCCAGAGGTCCAAGGTTCGTTTTGCTTCTTTTTAATTCATTTACAACCTGTTAAGCATAAAACCAAATTAGTAGATTTGGGAGAAGAGCAACTTTTCCGGGATTTCAACGTCTTTGGTGCTGTATGGGAACAAGGAGCGAGGGAGATCCATGTTATCATTGATACAGTGTGCGGATAGCTCTTTTGTTTACTCTTACCAAGTTTATTCATTGCAATAAACGGGCTTATCCGGGATTTGAACCCAGGCCCTCTCGCACCCTAAGCGAGAATCATACCCCTAGACCAACGAGCCAAGGCGACGCTGATGAGCTCGATTTGCACCTGGAACGGCTCTGCACACACCGTTGAAGGAAAGGTGAGAACCCAACAGCTGGAGGTCCATGGTTCATTTTGTTGCCTGTTAGGCAGAGTAAAATCCTGGATCAAAAAACCTGAATCATACCCCTAGACCAAAAGGCCTCCTTGTGGAAGAAGTGTCTACTGATATGTCACTGCATAGTTCATGTGCTTTGCTGGCATATGTCTTCAATTGAAACAAATAGAGAAAACTTTAAAGTGTCCAGACAAAGCCGCCCACTGTAACAACAGGAAACAGAGAGGGTTATTAGTGATTTGAACTTCATTTAAACTTTTGTATTAAAATGTCACTGTACATTGCAAATACATGTCTCCTTTGATCTTCCTATATGCACATTTTCAGCTGGCCTAAGAACATGGCGATGGACTTAAAATCCATTGGGGTCTCCCTGCGCCGTCTAAAAATCTTCCCTACTACATTTGTGATCTTAGTTTCTTACGAATTCCCTTTCACCAGAACACAGCTCTTTAACACTGCAGCAGCACTATTTGTAAGTCAACGCCATTGATAACTAAACTGCGAAAAAATTTTGTCCGTGACTTTTGCGTGTTCACGATTTGACCTAGTCATGGTCACCAAGGCAAAATTCTAGGTTTTATTTGACATCATTGGCTTGAACACTCAACACATTCAGTCTCTGACTGAATCCTTTACATTGTAACCCAAATTCAATTGAAGCTTCATCTGATATTGACAAAAACTCAACTGGGTTTCCCAGCACCATTTGAAACCCAGTAGAGTAGATCAGAGCCACTTTTTGCCACAAGACGTGAGTTCCGTTTTGGCTGCTTGCAGTGAGCAGAGTGGTGACCCAGAGGTCGATGGATTATAATCATCCTTTGCTGAATGTACCGTGTTTGATTCTTGTTAGTGTTAAGATGTTTCTCACACTATCTCACACACATCCCTTTGTTCAGTGTCTATAGAATATTTACGATGTTAGTCTGTAAGGTAAACAGGGAGTCTTATCTGGGCTCACACATCTCCGACTAGTACATCCTCTTGTCTAAGCAGGAAACAAGTTTAGGACAGCCTTTTCTCTGTATGTGTATATATACATTCTGTGTCTGCAATAAACAGAAGAGGAAGAACATGCATTCTGTGTGCTGTGTATTTCTTCTTCCCTGATATTAGAAAGGCACCACGGGCATAGCAGATCGTATGGAAAACCTCTCCAAGAATTAAGTTTCGTTCGGGCATGATAAAAATCTAACAGTTTTGGTGTCAGAAGCGAGATACTTTCTGGCAATATCCAAAAAGGGAAATCACGCATCAAGGTAAGTTTTAGGATACTTCCTTGTTTGCGGGGATTGTCCCGTATGCCAGCCAATAGGGCTGCATATGTGTTCGTGTCTTGGTTATGCATTAATTGTTTAATTAATGATAATTTCCTTTGGTGGGATGATTTCATCACGACATTGGTTTCCTCACCTTAGATGTAAGATACAAGATTAGAAGACGTTTTTTACGGTCTGTCTAATATAGGTGATATTGTCTGAAGTATCCAAAAGAATCCACGATAATTTACATGCCCGAAAAAAATAGATAAATGAAAAATTAATTGTTAAAAAAAAAAAAAAAAAAAAAAAAAAGTGAGAGAAAAGATAAATGGAACTAAAGTAAAATGGACATTTTAAAAAGACTTCAATCTTGTTTTGGCTTTATAGTCTATTTTTTTCTCCTAACTTACAAAATTTGTGATCCAATTGGAGAGACTGGATTACCTTTTTTGTTTGAAGACTGCGATCCCTCTGGTGCCTAGCGCAGCTGTATTGTCTAAGTGTTATGTGTTGTGTGTATTGTCTGTTTATTAAGTGTTGTGTGTCTGTTCTTTGTTCTATGTAAAGAAGATGGGTCATGACATTTCTCGCTTATTGCCGGAAGAAAATCCCAAAGATTTTATGTAGAGGAATTGTGCCGGTTATTGAACTGATCCTTATTTAGACCATTTGGCATTTTGGAGTGAAATCGTGTCACATCTAGATACTTTTTCCTAGAGATTTAGATGCTGCTAGAGGTTTCTACTAGGCTCCAGGTTAAGTTAACCCGTTATGCTCTGCACTGCAACAGGAAGTGGTGCATTCCAGCCTCAGCACAAAACTCAAGGAGAAGGTCCTAGGAAAAAGGGGAAGTTAATCTTTTAGGGAATAGATAGATTTCCAATTTTATGTCCTGTAACTCACCTTTTGCCTGTAGTAACACCGACTGGTACAAATTTTTATCATAGCTTTACAATAATTGCAAACTTACCTTTAAACCTTTTAGGAAGAGATATTATGCACAAAATGGGAATGGAAATTCTGTTTTTTTAAAACAAATGTTTCACTGTCTTTTTCTTCTGTCCTCATGCTCTCAAACGAGCCACAGAGGTCCTGCCTGATGAACCAGATTTAGGTGAAGTTAACCCTAGATTATGGGCCTCTCTCAAAGATGAGGCAGGTTTAATTCAGGTAAAACCGTATCATGCATTTATGAAAACACACCATCCGATTTTTGTTAAACAATATCCATTGTCGAAAGAGAAGAATGTTGGCATTGCTCCAGTTATTGACAATTTATTGTCACAAGGTGTTTTGATCGAGACACATTCACCGTATAACACACCGATTAATCCCGTCTTGAAGGCAGATAAAAAATGCTGGAGACTAACACAAGATTTACGTGAGATTAATAAAATAGTTATTCCGTTAGCTTCTTTGGTGCCCGATGCAGCTACCATTGTTAACTCTATACCCGCAACTCACAGATATTTTACTGTGATTGATCTTTGTACTGCTTTTTTTAATGTCCCTTTGGCCTCAGAGACGCAGACGCTTTTCGTGTTTACCTATAGGGGACGTCACTTCACCTGGACCCGTCTTCCTCAGGGCTTTGTTGACTCGCCAGCCGTATTCTCTGCTGTAGTGCACAGAACTTTGGCTGATATCCACCTGCCAGAAACAACCTGCATCCTTCAATACGCAGATGACATCCTCGTCACAGGGCTAACTGAGCAGGACTGCCACACGGCATCAGTGGTCGTCTGCAATGTCCTGGCTCAGGCTGGATTTTAAGCTTCACACCAGAAACTAGAGTGGGTGAAGAGAAAGGTCTTATATCTGGGCCATGTGATTTCAGAAGGCCAACGTAAGATATCGCAGGACCGAGTACAGTTTGTGACTAGGTTTTCAAAACCTCAGACTGTGCAGAGCTTCTTGGGACTGGTGAACTACTGCTGAGCATGGATCCCTGACTGCGCACAGCATGATAAAGTTTTGCGTAGTGCTATTGATCACAAAGCTCCTCCATCACATCTTATTCTGTGGACTCATGAGATGACTGACAGTTTTGCTGCCCTCAAGAATGCTATACAGTCTGCTCCAGCTCTAGGTCTTCCAAGTTATACTAAACATTTTCACCTCTATGTGCATGAACGTGGTGGTATGGCTGCGGGGATCCTAGCCCAGGAACACGGTGACAGATATCGCCCTGTTGCGTATCTTTCCAAATCTTTAGACAACATAGCACAAGGGTTGCCCTCTTGGCTGCTGCGGCTCTGATGGTCCGGGATGCTCAGAAAATGGTGCTGTCACATCCTTTGATACTGTACACCATACATCAGGTAACATCAGCTATTTTACACAACATATGACAGCACAACGTAGATCTGGTTATGAAACCACACTCTTGGCAACGGAAAACTTAACTATTAAGCCTTCTTCTCAGCCGCATTCAGCTGTAGTAGCTCTGCGTGATCTGCTAGACGATATTGACTTAGATGGTTTTGATGGCACACATGATTGCCTTAAAGACATTAAACAAGAGACCTCTTGTAGGCCCGATCTTTTAGATACGGCCCTGGAAGTGGGGGATTGCTTATATGTAGATGGTTCATGTTCAAAACCTTCTGATGATGTGTATTTATGTGGATATGTAAGATTACCTGATGTAATAGTTGAAGATAATTCATTACCATACACATCAGCATAAGCTGCAGAGTTGGTTGCACTTACAAGAGCATGTCAAACAGCTGATGGAAAGCCCATAGCACATTTTAATCTCATAGGGGACTTTTTAAAAGCTGTTCAACTCCCTGCCAAAGTGGCCATAGTTACACATATGCCACCTGTAGGAAATTTAGGATACCTGTTGGTTATAGTTGACAGATTCAGTAAGTGGCCAGAAGCATTTGCATGTGTGACAGAGAACGCTAAAACGGTTGTCAAAATATTAACAAAAGAGATCATCTCTAGGTTTGGTATTCCTAGTGTGATTGAAAGTGACAATGGCACACCTTTTGCTTTGAAAGTAACACAACTTTTGGCTAAAAGCTTAGTATTTTAATATTCCCTATTACCCACAGTCAGCTGAAATGGTAGAGAGAACAAACAGAACCATTAAGGAACGTGTTACTAAAGCCTGCATTGAAACAGGCCGAAATTGGACTGTTGTTCTCCCGGTAGTACTCACAGAAATGAGAATGACCCCATCTTTAACAAAACTAACCTTTGAAAGTTTTATGTTCTAACCTTTCCCGACCCCATGGGTCAGGGGACGCACTGGCATTTCTTCTTTGGGTAACCTGGAAGTGATGGTGGACGACTACGTTTCTGCCCTGGTTGAGAAAATGAATTCTATCAGTGCTGATGTCTCACTAACTCTTCCTCTGCCCACAGATAAGCCAACACATCCTTTTGTGCCTAATCAGCAGGTCCTGATAAGAAGTCTGAAGCCTACCAAGGTCGTTGAGCCGAAGTATCTGGGTCCAGTGACTGTTCTAGCTGTAACCAGAACTGGAGTTCTGACTGATTATCAGCCACAGTGGATACATGCAAGCAGGATTAAAACAGCACCCACTTATTCTATGCACTAATTGGTCTGTTGGCCTAAGAAGCCTACCTAAGTGAGTATTCAGGGCTGAAACAGTTGAGAGCCCACGGAAAGATCCTTTCTTTATAGTAGAAAGGGGGCCTCCTCCAGGGTGAAGATCTGACTCACTTGACTGTTTAGTTTAGCTTACCCTGATACCTGCTCTAGGTCTAAATTCTATAACTATATGTGCATAGTTGTAACTAGACTCCAAATTTTTCTTATTCTCTTGAACATATTATTCAGGGAGTAGACTGTTACGTATACCTTATAATACTGCTAATAGACAAATTGAACAAGCACTGAGAAATAAATGTCTCATGATGTCTTGGAGAACGTGAAACAACTGCTGAACAAAGTTTTTTTGAGAAGATTAAGAGTTTGTTTATGAGTGTTGAACACTATTTTGTTTTAGGATTGATTCTTGTATTGATTGTTGGAATTCTACTTTGTATGTTGCCATGTTTGATGACGATGGTAAGACAGGCCATAAAGGCCTCGATTGAAGTGGTGATTATGAAGGATTATATGCATGTTGGGAAAGAATGAAATGGAATCTGTATGTTTTTGTTTGTCTTTATCTTTTCATTTGCAGTTTGTCACCGATTCTGTTCCAAGGATGAACATCTTATGTTTTGGTGTGTGATGCTAAATCATAAATGATTTAAAGTGGCCATTGTTAGTGTTAAGATGTTTCTCACACTATCTCACACACATCCCTTTGTTCAGTGTCTATAGAATATTTACGATGTTAGTCTGTAAGGTAAACAGGGAGTCTTATCTGGGCTCACACATCTCCGGCTAGTATATCCTCTTGTCTAAACAGGAAACAAGTTTAGGACAGCCTTTTCTCTGTATGTGTATATATACGTTCTGTGTCTACAATAAACAGAAGAGGAAGAACATGCATTCTGAGTATTTCTTCTTCCCTGATATCAGAAAGACACCACGGGCATAGCAGATCGTATGAAAAACCTCTCCAAGAATTAAGTTTCGTTTGGGCATGATAAAAATCTAACAATTCTTCAGTCCCTTTTCCAGCTCATAGTTGAAGTGGGGAATCTACCAATAAACTCCTGATATTTTCTTTCAAATTGGTTGGACTATTTTGCAAGTTACACTGAACAGAGCAACCAACAAAATTTCCCTACGGATGAAAATACAAAATTTTAATAAATATCAAGTAAGTATAATGAGTAAATGTAAGTTAATATACTTCTAAATGTTTATTAATATTTAATATATAATACTTATTAATATTACAGAAAAAAATTAAGTAAGCTTACTATATTAAGTTAATATTCTATTTTAAGTAATGACAACATAAAAAACTATGTGCAATCAGTTTCCAAAGTTTTTTAGGGTAAAGTGAACTTTTTTTTTTTTTAAGTACTGCTAACAGAAAAGGCAAAAGACACTCAACACAAATCTAAAACTCTAAATATTTTTAATAAACAATTAATAAGCAAAACAGATTTTTAAGAACAATGCAGTAGAAATACTAAATATATATAGTATAACTATATACTGGTAACAAATAAATAACAATAATATATAATAATAAATACAAAACTTTTGTAATTGATTTATTCCTTGAATTGCAATGCATTGATTTTAGTGAGGTTAGTACACACTCATAGCCATAAATGCAATGGTTCTAATAATTGACATTATCTTTTCTTTCTGTGTTTCGGTTTTCGGTTTTGGCCTTGGTTTCCTTATTTTTGGTTTTTGGTTTCGGCCAAGAATTTTCATTTCGGTGCATGCCTAAAATATTATCGTTGGTGTGGCCCTCTGACACAATTCATGTTCCTCATGTGGCCCCTTGTAAAAATGAATTGCCCACCCCTGGTGTAGAGAGAGTAGAGCAGAAGTCTCAGGACACAGCTTTGAGGGCCTCCAATACTAAGAATAATGTAGTTGGAGGTGAACTACCTGGGGTCTGTTTGTGAGGAAGTAGAACTCAGTCGCAGAGGGTAGCATTCATCTGAGATTGGAGGTCAGTTTGTTGGCATATATTGCATTGAAAGCTGAGCTATAGTCAATGAAGAGCAGCCTCTCATAATATATTTTATTGTTCTTGATGTGGGTGAGAGAGAAGAGCAGGACATGAGAAGTGGTATCCTCAATAGACCTATTAAGATGATAGGGGGACTGGGGAGGGTCTGTGGTAATGGGAATGGAGGAGCAGATTATGTTTTTATGAGCCTTTCAAAAACTTTTATAAACAGCAAAGTGAAGGCAATGAGGCGATCATTTAGGCAAGGGTTTGTTATTTTTGGCCTCAGGATTAATTTAAAACATTTAAAAAAAAATAAGGGACAACATAGTTGCAAGTGATTCATCAAAAATGCAAGTCCAACTCCAGCAAGCTGCAGCTCTAAATGTGACCTGCAATACCATCAGGGCCAGCTGCTTTCCTGACATTAACTCACTTCAGGGGAGGAGACAAGTTTCTGATGTTTAGGGAAAGGAATGTTGTCCCATATGTGTCTGATACTGTTAGGCGGGAGTGAATGAGATGGAAGCAGAGTCACCAGCAAACAGAGTTTAATGAATAAACTGTCGTAGAGCATACACGCAGAGTCCAACAGAGACAATAACGGACGCTGGAGTGGAGCGAGTGGAGTGCTTTGTGCTGTGTGTGTAACGAGGGACAGGTGTGTGGAATCAGTATGATGGCGAGGAGCTCCGGACGGGCAGGGCGCGCACTGGAGAAGAAGCAGGGTGCTCCCTAACACCACCCCCTTCCCCAGGGGCGGCACCAGACGCCCTGACTTGTCCGGGGTGCTGGGCAGCGTGAATGCAAGGCATGGAACTCCGCCAGCAGCGCAGGATCCAGCACGTCCCGCCTGACCACCCATGACCGCTCCTCCGGTCCATACCCCTTCCAGTCCACCAGGTATTCGAGGTGACCCCGGCGCCGTCTGGAATCCAGAACCTCCCTCACCACATAGACACTGGGCTGGTCCACGACCTCTGGCTGGGCAGGTGCAGCGGGGCCACCGGGGGGTGAGAGACAGGAGAGGCACAAGGTTTGAGCAAGGACACATGGAAGGTAGGGTGAATGCGGTACCTCGGCGGCAGTTCGAGCCGGTAGGACACGTCGTTGACCTGGCTGGACCGTCCGTTGTTGGCCTGTGGCCGGTCCCTCGTGGACCGACCTGATGAGCCTGTGCCGGCAGGAGGCCGGGACGAAGGTACGCCCCTCTGGGCATCCTGCAGGAGCGGCCTCTTGTCATGCTGCGGTGCGTATTTCCCGGTCAATATCCCAGACGATAGGCCCCAGGATGAGTGCTGGAGGCAGGATGGGCTCTGGGTCGCAAGGTTTGTCCGGTCCGTACATCCGGGACAGGGCGTCGGCCTTGCCGTTCAGCGCACCGGCTCGGTAGGTGATGTGGAACCGGAACCGGGTGAAGAAGAGAGCCCAGCGTGCCTGTCGGGGGTTGAGCCGCCGAGCCTCCCAGAGGTACTGTAGGTTCTTGTGGTCAGTGACCACTGTGAACGGGTGCTCAGCTCCTTTCAGCCAGTGTCTTCACTCATCCAAAGCCAGCTTGATGGCCAGGAGCTCGTGGTTGCTGATGTCATAGTTCTGTTCGGCGGCGGAGAGCTTATGTGAGAAGAAGGCACACAGGTGGAGCTGGGGAGGTGTTCCCGACCGCTGGGAGAGAGTAGCCCCTACCCCGGTCGAAGAGGCGTCAACTTCGACCAACGAAAGGCTTCCGGGGGTCGGGGTGACGCAGGACTGGGGCGATACAGAACCGACGGCAGAGCTCGTGGAAGGCCTCCTAAACCTCCTTGTTCCACCTCAGGGTTCGGGCCTTACCCCTGAGGAGCGAGGTGAGAGGGGGGGTGATCCTGCTGTAACCCTGGATGAACCTGCGATAGAAGTTTGCGAACCTCAGGAAACGCTGAAGCTCCTTGATTGACTTAGGGATGGGCCATTCCCTCACCGCCTTAACCTTCCTCTGGTCCATCTGGATCCCCTCCGCACTGATGATGTAACCTAGGAAGTGGATCGTTGGGCGGTGGAACTCGCGCTTCGAGAGGTTCAGGTAGAGCCGGTGAGAATGAAGCACTTTCAGGACGGCACGCACGTGTCTTTGGTGTTCCTCCAGATCTCGTGAGTAGATCAAGATATCGTCTATGTAGGCCATGACGAATCTCTGGAGGTAGGGCCGAAGTACTTCGTTCATGAACCCCTGAAAGACAGCTGGAGAGATAGAGAGGCCATACGGCATGACCCGGTACTCATAGTGCCCTGAGGGTGTGATGAAGGCCGTCTTCCACTCGTCTCCCCTCCTGATGTGCACCAGGTTGTAAGCGCTCCGGAGGTCGAGCTTGGTGAAAACCCGCGCCTCCCTCAGGTCCTCCAGAGCAGCGGGCACGAGCGGGAGGGGGAACGGAAGAGGAGCAATCTGCGAGTTTAGCTGTCTGTAGTCGATACAGGGGCGCAGACCTCCATCCTTCTTTCCCATGAAGAAGAAGCTCGACGCTGCTGGGGAGGATGAGTGCATGATGAACCCCTGATGGAAAACCTGCTGCACGTATTCCTCCATCGCCCGGTGATCAGGAGCGGACAGCAGGTATACACGGCCCTTGGGTAGCTTCGCACCAGGGAGCAGGTCAATGCAGCAGTCCCAAGGTTAATGAGGGGGGAGACGGGTGGCAGCCTGCGCACTGAACACACCCTCAAACGACCGGTACTCCTTTGGGATCCCCACCTGCATCTTGGTTGTGGCCTCCTCCACCCGGGTGGCGCCTATCACCGCCCCTGGGACCCGCATTGGAAGTTGGAAGAGACAGTGCTCTTTACAGTGGGGACTCCACTCCAGGATGTCACAGGGGTCCCAGGAACACCTCGGCGCGTGCTTCTGTAACCATGGTCTCCCCACGATCACACTGACTGTGGAACTCTCCAGGACCAGGAACCGGATCTCCTCTCAATGAAACAGCCCCACTTGTAGCATTACCACCGGCATGCAGTACTTTACCCACCCCTCACCCATCGGCCGTCCCTGGATTGTCTGAACCGCTGGGTCCTGGGTGCCCGTCTCTCGGGGGAGGCGTAATCGGTCGAGGCAGGCCTGGGAGATGAAGACTACTGTGAGGTGGCGCAAAAAAACTTCCAGGAAGTGCGCAGTAAACTAAGCATAGGAGTGTGTAACTGGGCCGGCGGAGAGGAGGGAGATGAAAAAAGCCACCTTTGACCTTTCGGTGGGAAATCGCTGTGGTTGCATTTCGATATACAAGTTCACCTGGAGCAGGAAGCCGCGGCATTCAGACGCTTCTCCGGAGAATGCTGCCGGGAGCGCCATGGGACTGCCCGTAAACGCGTGGGGGGTTTGCCGAGACGCTGCGAACAGGAAAGCTGCTCGGAGCGCGGCGATGAGGTCCCGAATCGAATCGGATGCCGCGCGGGGTTGTTCCTCCATTGCGAGGTAAGCGATGGGTAGATCCTCTCACTTGTTTTCTTTCTTTACATTTCTTTCGGTCCGTTATTCTGTTAGGCGGGAGTAAACGAGGCGGAAGCCAAGTCACCAGCAAACAGAGTTTAATGAATAAACTGTCGTAGAGCATACACGCAGAGTCCAACAGAGACAATAACGGACGCTGGAGTGGAGCAAGTGGAGTGCTCATGTGCTGTGTGTGTAACGAGGGACAGGTGTGTGGAATCAGTATGATGGCGAGGAGCTCGGACGGGCGGGGCATGCACCGGAGAAGAAGCAGGGTGCTCCCTGACAGATAGATTTATACTACATTTACATTTGCAGCATTTAGCAGACACCCTTGTCCAGAGCAACATACAAAATTACTTTGAGTCTCAAGCAATGAATAAATCTACACTGGTACGCTAGATTACAAACTTAATATAAATCGGACTATAACTCTTAATTTTTATAAAGCAAACTTGGAAAGTGCTAATTTAAGTATTTCCTGAAGAGGTAGGTCATAAAGATACAGAATTCCAGCTGCTCAGCATTTCTGGATGTCCTCTGTAAAATTTTTGTACAGTAAAACCCCGTTGTACAAGCAACCTATAGTACGAGCAAACGGAGATACGAGCAAACTCGCTCGCAAAATTACACTCACAATCAACCACTATCACATGAGTAAGTGTTAAATTATGTTTACATTACGGTAATTTGCGGTGTATTTGTTTGTTAAAATAGGCTACAAATACTTTTTAAGTGCAGAAATAAGCGATCGAATGAGATCTCGGAACGGATTAAATCACTTTTACATTCATTCTTATGGGGAAAATCAGTTTGAACGTACGAGCATATGGACCTACGAGCAATTTTCAAGAACGAATTACTCTCGTACAACGGGGTTTTACTGTATCATGATTCCATGTTTTGAAATGGTGAGTGGTCTTTCCTGCAGACAGTTCAGATTCTTCTACTATGAAGTCATGCTATTGTAAAAAATGCATCTCTTATTATACCATCAGAGATGCAGTTTATTGAGTGATGAATACAAGCCGGATAGTCACTCTCCCCTTTAGTCCGAAAGACACAGTGTCCATGGTTTCCAAAAAGAAATAAAAATTTTTGATTTGTCTGTCCACAGACAGTTTTTCACTGTACATTTGGAAAAGGGATGAGAATCTTGAACACAAGAACGTGAACCTTCTGGCATTAGCTAGAACACTGAAGATGGGTCGTGGATGGGTCTTCAAGCATGACAATGACCAAAAACATTTGGCCTAGGTAACAACCTAATGGTCTTTTAGCCTATTCCATCATTGCAGCATTTTGTCCCTGATGTCCTTTAACAGCTCTTTGGTCTTTCCCATGGTGGTGGAGAGGTTTAAATGGGAGAGGTTAAATCTGGGATGGGTTCATTTGTACACTTAAAAAGTTAATATTAGGAGTTCCTTTTTAAAGGGAAACTATTAAATTGGGTATGTGAGAGTCAGAATTCTTGCTAATTTGGTAGGGGATCAAATCATTATTTCATTTGATCAAATACAAAATAATTTATATATAATATTTATTTATTATTTCTTTTAGTTTTTTTTTCTATTATTTCACTTTCTGTTAAAATAAACCTACCATGAATATTCTCGATGTTTAATTTCTTTGTAAGAGTGTAAATTTACAAAATCAGCAGGGGTAGTAGCCTGGTCCCAAGTCTTTAAATTTCAGCATGTTTATGCTAACCTTTTCAAATTATTTCTTAATATTAAAAGATATTAAGTCACACAACCACCTTTTAAATAAAAAACCCTGACACTTCAAAAATGTTGGATAGTAGATTTGATTTATTGTGTGTTCTACTTCTGATTCACTTTTCAAAAATATATAAATAATTTTTATTTCACACCCACCCCAACAGGCCTACAAAACCACAAGATGGCTGAATAGGACAGTACTTCAGTACTGACAGTCTTACCATTGTTGCTGTAGTGTCATAGATTTATACAAAGAGAACAAATGCAAATGCAAAGACTAGGCCATACAAGCAGATTAGCCGAGGCTTCCCTCCTGCACCTGTGATGTACTCTTAATCCAGCAGCCAATTTTGGCAGGCATCACAGAGCTGCTGGGTGAGTACAAACGAACAGTATAGCTAAAAGAATGTCAGCAAATAGAACTGATGATGGCGCTGTTCAGGGCTTTGGCCAGTCAGTCACATCACAGAACTACAGGGACCTATTCAGATTTCCTTGTAGAATATGCTAATTTAATTAAAAACCTAGTTACTTCCTAAAACCGACTAAGTATTAATTGTAGATATAAATAGTTATCTACACTTGGTACACTACACTATGTAAAGGTTTGGTGTTCTTCATATAGGTGTATTTCAGTAAATTAATAATTCAGTACAAAAAATATAACTGATATATATATATATATATATATATATATATATATATATATATATATATATATATATATATATATATCAAGTCAAGTCAAGTCAAGTTTATTTGTATAGCGCTTTTCACAACAGACATTGTCTCAAAGCAGCTTTACAGAAAACAACAGTGAAGGTGAATGGTGTGCGTTTGTCCCTGATGAGCAAGCCGTAATATATATATATATATATATATATATATATATATATATATATATATATATATATATATAGAGAGAGAGAGAGAGAGAGAGAGAGAGAGAGAGAGAGTGATTTATCATACACAGACCGATATATTTTAAGTGTTTATTTATTTTTTATTTTGATGATTATGGCTTACAGCTGATAAAAAACCCAAAATCTCAAAAAATTTTAATATTGCTTAAGACCAGTACAAAAAAAAAGGAAGAAAGAAAGAAAGATTTTAAACACAGAAATGTTGGACTACTAAAAAGTATGAACATGTACAGAACTCAATACTTAGTCGGGGTTCCTTTTGCATGAATTACTGAAGCATGGGGTGTGGCATGGGGGTGATCGTTCTGTGACGCTGCTGACATGTTATGGAAGCCCAGGTTTCTCTGATAGCGGCATTCAGCTCTTCTAAATTGTTGGGTCTGGTTCCCCGCTCCCACCTCGGTTACTCAGATCACATCTCTGTTATGCTGATCCCAGCTCAACAGGCATTCAAGACTAGTTTGAAGCAAGTGAAAACCTGGTCAGCAGGATCCATGTCTGCTCTCCAGGACAGCTTTAAATGCACTGACTGGGACATGTTCAGGGAGGCCTGAAACTCTGAAGTTCTCCGAAACTCTGAAATTCCGGAGTAAGAACGGAAGCTTTGAGGATGGATTGGACTGTAGTTGATGTCAACAGTCTCCTACACTGACTCAGGAATACAGTTCGCTTTTGATCATCATCACTGTACCCCGCAACATTGTATACCTGCCACAAATGGACATTCGGTGTAACCCAGATGAGGATGGGTTCCCTCTTGAGTCTGGTTCCTCTCAAGGTTTCTTCCTTATGCCATCTCGGGGAGTTTTTCCTTGCCACAGTCGCCACTGGCTTGCTCATCAGGGACAAACTTACTCATAAAGAACATATTCATTTTTAATCACCGCATTATCTGTGTAAAGCTGCTTTGAGACAATGTTCATTGTTAAAAGCACTATACAAATAAAAATGAATTGAATTGAATTGAAGGCCTCTAACAATGGCGATTTTATCAACTTGGAGAAGAACACATCGACAGTGACTAGCTACATTGGCAAGTGCATCGATGACGTGACCATCTCCAAGACCATCACCACACGCTCCAACCAGAAGCCATTGATGGCTGCTGCTAAAATCCAGAGACTCCACCTTCAGAGCACAGAAAGAGAATCCACGGCCACTTTCAGGACAGTCAGAGACACCCGGCGCATGTGACTGGGCATCCAGGCAATCACAAACTACAATACAACTTCACCTGCTTGTGACTGTGACGCCTCCCTCCCAGATGCATTGATTGACTTCTACGCCCCGTTCAAGGTGGCGAGGAAGACCACCCCTCCTCCCAGTGACCAGGTGCTCTATCTAACCACAGCTGAAATGAGCGAAAACTCTATGCAGAGTTAACCCACAGTAGTCTGCTGGACCAGACAACATTTCTGGCAGAGTGCTCAGGGAATGTGCAGAACAGCTAGCGGATGTGTTTACCAACATCTTCAACATCTCCCTGAGCAGCGCTGTTGTTCCTACATGCCTCAAAACGACGACCATTGTCCCCTTGCCTGAAGAAGTCTACAGTCTCCTGCCTCAATGACTATTGTCCCATCGCACACACACCCATCGTGATTAAGTGCTTTAAGAGGCTTATCATGAGGCACATCAAGACCCAGCTTTCACCCTCACTGGACTCACATGCAGTTTATGTATCATCCAAACCGTTACATGGATAATGCTATCTCCACAACCCTTCATCTGGCCCTCACCCACCGAACAATAAGGACTTATTCATAGATTTCAGGTCAGCATTCAACACAATTAACCCTTAGCATCTGATCAAGAAGCTGAGCTTACTGGGCCTGAACACCTCCCTCTGTAACTGGATCCTGGACTTCCTGAATGGGAGACCTCAGTCAGTCCGGATCAGAAACAGCAGCTCCAGCACCACCACACTGAGCACTGGGGCCCCACAAGGCTGTGTGCTCAGTCCACTGCTGTTCACTCTGCTGATTCACGACTGTGTAGCAATGCACAGCTCGAATCACATCATTAAGTTCACAAACTGTGGTGGGTCTCATCAACAAGAACAGTGAGTCAGCATACAGAGAGGAGGTGCACCAGGTAACAGCCTAGTGTAGAGCCAACAACCTGTCTCTGAACATTGACAAATGTTTGCAAGATGCTTGTAGACTTCAGGAGAACACAAAGTGACCAATCTCCACTGATCATCGATGGATCCTCTGTGGAGATCATCAAGAGCACCAAATTCCTTGTTGTTTAGCTGGCAGAGAACTTCACTTGGTCGCTCAACACTAGCTCCATCACAAAGAAAGCCCAGCAGCATCTCCACTTCCTGAGAAGGTTGAGGAAAGCCCATATCCCTCCCCCCTTCCTGACCACGCTCAACAGAGGGACTATTGAGAGCATCCCGAGCAGCTGCATCACTTCTGTGTTGAGATGCCTGATGTGGAGGCCTGAATGCTTGGAACCGCTTTCCTGATGGTAGGAGGGTGAAGAGTTTGTGTGAGGGGTGTGTGGGGTGCGCTCTCTTAGACACTGCACTGTGTAATATACAGTAGGTTTACTGGTGGCACTATTTTGTGTTTTGTGTATTTGTCCTACACTGTCTTGTGTTGTCTTTGCACTGTCTATCTTGCACTGTTTCCACCAGGTTACACACAATGCCTTTTATGTGGCGAGGACACTTACTAGTCCTTAGCACTATGTTTTCTGTTATGTAACTTGATGTTGTTAAATAAAGCTCCAGGGTTCTGGAGGAACGTTGTTTCATTTAGCTGTGTACTGCATCAGCTATATATGGTTAAAATGACAATAAAAGCTTCTTGACTTAACCTGACTTGACTTGACTGATATCTTCCTCTTTACAATACCCCATATATTCTCCATGGGGTTTAGTTTAGGCGAGTTTCCTGGCCAATCAAGCACATGGATACCATGGTCCTTAAAATGTGGGCAGGTGCCAAGTCCTGTTGGAAATTAAAATCAGCATCTCCATAAAGCTGGTCAGCAGAGGGAAGCATGAAGTGCTCTAAAACTTCCTGGTAGATGGCTGTGCTGACCTTGGACCTGATAAAACACAGTGTACCAACACCAGCAGATGACATGACTCCCCAAACCACCACTGACTGTGCAAACTTTACACTAGACCTCAAGCAACTTGGATTCTGTGCCTCTCTTCCTTCAGACTCTGGGACCTTGATTTCTAAATGAAATGCAAAATTCTTTCATCTGAAAAGATGACTTTGGCCCACTGAGCAACAGTCCAGTTCTTTTTGTCCTTGCCCAGGTAAGACACCCCTGACATTGTCTCTGGTTTAGAAGTGGCTTGACACAAGAAATGCAACAGTTGTAGCCCATGTGCAGGGTGTCAGTAATTGTCCTTTGTTAAGTTGTCAGCTGTTTTCTGAGACTGTGTTTTCAGTAAATGATCTCAGTCTTTGAAAGTGAAGTTCCCACAATGCATTGGGCAGTTTTCACCACCCTCTGCAGCACTTTTATTGTGACATAGATCAGTCTCAATACCAGACTGTAATATAGCTGGTCAGGATGCTCCCAGAAGTTCACCAGAGATGTTTTTTTGTCCAGGAGATGTCCTCAGAGATGTGAATCCCCAGGGATTTGGTGACATGGTCTTTCACTGCTCAATTGATATGGATAGGCGTGTGTGCCGCCTTTCTAAGATGAGTCAAGTCTATGATAAGCTCCTTAATCTTCTTGGTGTTAAGCATCAGGTTGTTGTCAGTGTACCATGCAGCAAGGTGGTTCACCTCCTCCCTCTAGGCTAACTCATCGTTGTTTCACTGAAACAAACTCATCAAGTTTCCATTCACAAACTATACCTACCTTTTCCGGTTTGTCTGAATTTTGTCGTTGTGTTTTTGGATTTGTTAATGTGTTTTTGAATTTGTTAATTTGTTTTCGGATTTGTTATTTTGTTTTTGGATTTGTTAATTTGTTTTCGGATTTGTTAATGTGTTTTCGGATTTGTTCATTTGTTTTTGGATTTGTTCATTTGTTTTTGGATTTGTTCATTTGTTTTTGGATTTGTTAATGTGTTTTGCACTTCTCGGCCACCGTAGAATCCAGCATAAAAACATGTTCCAAATATAACATGCGGATCATGAATACGGATGATCCGCTTTGGCGACCCCTAATGGGAGAAGCTGAAAGAAAGTTTTTAATAGTCCCAGGTGGTCAATGGGGCTAGCTCTGCAATCACCAGGTATGTTGGTGTAAACATAGTCCAGGGTTTAATTTCCTCTGGTGCTGCAGGTACATGCTGGTGGAATCTTGGAGGACTGTCTTCAAGTTGGTGT
Source organism: Silurus aristotelis (assembly GCF_946808225.1). Lineage (NCBI taxonomy): Eukaryota > Metazoa > Chordata > Actinopteri > Siluriformes > Siluridae > Silurus > Silurus aristotelis. Next base: position 25,395,326 of record NC_139585.1, read on the forward strand.
GGGTAAAGTAACCCACAAAAATAAAATGCAGCCTGGATGTATTGTCTGCTAATTTCTGAATGTAGTTCTTTCATGGCAAGCTTGGTAACTACTGTCGATGTGAATTCTCTGGGAAGATAAAAGTGCCTACACTTAACCATGAGAAATTACAGGTTAGGTGAGCAGTGCCTTCCAGTGATATCATATACCATGAGTGACATGTCAAATTACTGAGGACAGTGGGGTGTTTTTATTGCTGTTTAATAGAGTAACATCACATGATGTCAGATGTTTGTTAACCAATATATAGTAAACAAAATTTGTGACAAAGTGGACAAGCTTCATAACAAAATGCTCAGCAAAGCAGAGAGGATTGTTTTCTGGGTATCATATTAATGATACATGATGTACAGTAACAAAGCTATTAACCAATGAAATATGCCAGATTGCAACACTCTACCAACATGATCATGTGACATTAAGTGCATGGTAGGGAGAGTTAATTGCTAGCTGTTATCTGATATCATTGGCCCATCACCACAGAAAATAATGTGTAACATATCAAAATTCTCATCTTAACCAGGAAAACTGATTTACATGATTTCCACTGATACTGATGTACATGATGACTTTTGTTCAGCCAGCACTATTTTCTTTGGGAAATGTAAATACTATTTCATTTAACATTTTACTGACATTTACATTTTTTTTTCCAGGTTAAAGGTGATATTTTCGAAATTTAACACAGTGAATTTTTACTTTAAAATCACCATGTGAACAAGACTTATTCATTGAAGCTGATCCAAATTTGTCACATTTAAAGTGCACATTATATTGTCACATTATACATTGATTTATGAATCAATTTATAAAAACTGTCCAATTGTGCCACTGATTTCTGATTTTTGTGAAAAATAAGAAAAGAATTAATAGAATTTTGTAATATAATTTACATACTATTGTTAATTGTATACAGTAATATTTAATTTCACATTTACAGCGGCTTCAAATCATTAGTTTAATCAAGCTATAACACACTTGGATAATACACTTAAATGCTCTCCCCATTGTGCAATTAAATAAAAGATTTACGAAATACCACTTTTTACTAATCTAAATCTGGACTTTTCTGTGCAATAATACTCTATTTTCTTTATAATTTTTTATTTTAAATATAATTCAATTTTTATAAAAAATTGCAATAACTTTTCTTATTTATTTTCCTTTTTTTTTTTTTTTCATCTTACTTAAAAAAAAAATTCCTTGTAAGTGCAAATATACTTGGTAATAAAGCTTTTTCTGATTCTGATTTACAGCACACGTGAAGAATACCAATTATAAATCTTGTGCATAAGCATCAATGTACATCTTTTGCTATGCAAAATGTGGGCTTGAATGGACAAGGATGAGCTATTCTGCATTGAGCCATATCACTAGCGAACACCCCACAACACTTACATTGTCTCTAGTACTATGCAAAGGGTTACTGTAATTTAATACACTTTGAAAAATAATTTTAATACACTTTGTAAATAATTACAATGGAAATTAAATGACATACCATGGCTTGTAAAACAGTTACTTTATTAAAGTCCTTTATAATCAATGTGTAGCATAAATATGCCTTTTCTATGTACACCATTAAAACACACAAACATATGACTTGTTTATAAAATATTAATTCTTTACAAATCTTTACAACTATGGTCTTTATTATTTTTTTCAGGAATAAACTATGTGCAAATAGAATTTACAGAGTGAAACTTTTCCTTTGTATTAATAAATATATAACTATATAGCTAACATCTGTACAAGTAATCTACTGTCCCTTATTTATTTTAATATTTTAGATGAGTATAGATGGCAGTATTAAAATACAAATGACGACATAAAACAGACAAAAAACAACCCTCAGCTAAAATGCTAGAAATTAATGCTTGTCTCTAAAGCGTATTTTACATTGTGATATATGATTTTTAACCACATGCAGAATAAAGTTGACAGTTAACCAGCTTTCCATATCAAGGCTACATATAACACTTAAGCAGTGTTATATCCACAACACAATTTATTTTATGAAAATATTATTTGAATGTGCCTGAGGTAAGTGGTCATCACCAGAACTACATGAAAATTCAGTAATAAATAATTCTAATTTGAGTGTTAATGTTAATTTTATATTATATTTTTTCCACCATTGTCTCAGGGCTGATGTTCTCTACATCATTTAAGTCAATTACAACTATATAGGCAATGACGAATAGTACTAACTACTTTAAAGAAATACTTTGCCCAAAATACTAACATGGCTCAGAGCAAAAAAAATTATATATAATTACAGCTGACCTCTATTGACTTTTTTCTTTGTTCAGAAGTTTATCAAAAATTAACCTGTTCTTTGATTTTTTTTGTATGACCACTGGGGCAGCCTTTTATTTATTTATTTATTTTTTTTTTTTTTAGGTGTTCACATGTGAAAGATTGTTTCAAATTCACTGAGGATAAACTCAATGATCTGGTTCTGGAAGACCATATATGCAGTTATGTTTGCTGACTCTATTTCAGGCTTGAGCAATGTTGGGCCGAAGACTATAGCCACATTCTGCAAAGTCATCCGGTTCTGATCTCCATGCTCGATAACTCTGAAAATAGAAAAAAATACAGGGAAGTGATGCAGAAAGATTTTCTTCAAAAACAATATACAAACAATGACAATTGTGTAGGCATCTTTAAATCTTTAATTTAACTGCAACAAACAGAACCACATTTCAAGGCTTATTAATTTTAAAAATAAAAATACATACTTCCTTAAATGGCTAAAGAGTGCCTCCATTGTGTCATGATTGTTTGGTGGCAAAGATTTCACAAGATCACGTATATACACCACTCTGGTGTTGTAATCTGGAATTTCTACAGCAAATAAAAAAAAACACAAAACATATTAAGCCTGCAATAAACATCAAAAAAAGAATAATCACACCAATATCAAAGCTACTCACTGATGCCTTGGACAAAGCTGTTAAAATGACTGTAAGGGAACAAGGGCTCTTGCAGTTCTCTGAAAAAGAGCTTCAAGGCTCCTGTAATTACATGGATGTCCCAGGGGCCATCCTCCAGATCTAGATTCTCTGTTAATGTACAAAAAAATTTGTGATTAAATAAATGACATATACATCACAAGAGAACACTGTATTGAAATTAAATATATTACCATGATCAGCCTTAAAACGTAGCTTCTGAATAACAGCTAAGTTTCCACTAACTCTGTAGATTCCATCAACCCCCAAACCTGGTAAACAAAAATAGTCAGTGTCACTCTCAATTTTTAAATGTAAGAAAATTGCATCTAATATTTTATAGAATTTTACAACATTGTACCCCTATTCTCTACTGTCCTGATGCACTTTGTCACAAAGCCAGGCACTGTAGACTTCTCCTGGGCGCAGAGATTTTGCAGATGACAGCCAAACACATTTTCTGTCAAACAGAAAAGAACTTATATATTTTAGATTTTTTTACATTAAAAAAAATTATATCCTAAGATATTCATTTCACCTCTAATATAGCCTTTTTCCTTGACTGACTGCAAAGTAGGTCTCTTGAGGAGAAATTTGCGGAGCTTGTTGCGGACCTTCTTGTGGTCTGCCTCAGACGTGGAACTGTTTGAAAGCTGCCTAACTGTTAATGGACAAAGAGAGAAAACGTATATTAAATAAGCAGGTGTGCAGTTCATAATAATTTTTATTTTATGCTGTATGCTTAATTAATGATTTATGCATGGATATTTTTTAGGATAAAGGTTTAAAATGTACACAGCTTTGAATAAAATTACCACAATTTACAAGCCTGATAATTTTCGCAACCTGATTTTATTTGCATATATTGCATTTAAAAGTATATATATATATATATATATATATATATATATATATATATATATATATATATATATATATATATATATATATATATATATATATATATATAAGTGAAAATAAACAGATTACAACATCCCTGATAAAAAGTTGGGACATAAAAACTCTTCAGAATCTCTACCCTGTCTTACCGTTACTCATCCTTCGTTTGTCTACACTTGATTTGTCTTCCTTTTCTGTGCTAGGAGACTTTTCACTGACTTCCTCCTCATCATCTGAATGCTGCTCCATGTCCTGTGATACAGAAAAATAAACAGATTTCAACTTCACGCGTTAAGTATTAAATATTGCACTAGAAAAAAGCTAGTAAAGATATTGCTTTATTATAAAAATGCAAATTCTCTAAATTCTCTCATTAGTCTGACTTACAAGTTGCCGTATGGTGTCTGTTATTGCTTTGTGCCAGTCGGTGATGATGCTATCAGTGTCATACTGAATCAGATATTCTGCTCCAGCCCGACTTTTTAGCTAAATAATTAAATTAATCAAAAGAAATTACAATTATTTTAAACATTTTATCCAATTGATCATAACAATATATCTGTTTTCCTTATTTGTATACCTCAACCACATTTTTTTTGCTGGACTTATCCTTTGCAGCCCATGCAATTGTTGCGCCTTTCAAATCCACAGTGAATTCTGGAACAATCTGATTGGTCTTGTTCTGTGTAAAAAGAAATTAATTGGTTTAAGAAGTACTCTAGGTAAAAAAAAAAAATACAAATAAATTCTGTCATTGGCATTTAGCTGTGGCAGCTATTCATGTACTTACTGATGTTCCTGTCTGGTTGGACCTCGGATCCTTGTGGAAAGTTAGAACCCCTCCATGAAGAACAGTCCATGACTGAGCCCAATTTTTTCTGTGGAAACAATAATGATGAGTAAGCTTTGTCTAACAAAAATCTCAAAGATAATTATTTGTAATAAACACGTTTGTAAAAATCACATTTATGTAAACAACTTATGTCCTTACCGTACTTTTTTCCCGTTCTCGGATATCTTGGTCTTGTTGAGGATTCCAGCTTTCTCCAAATTTGACACCTAAAAGAGGAAAATATAAATATGAAGATTATAGAAAATATGATGTATTTTTATTTCAAGGCAGGTTCATGCAGATTTGTCAACAATATATGGTTAATCCATTTAATAATAATCTCTTTTATTTCATAATGTTTGTGTATTTCTTGCGCATTTCTGCAAAAATGGCAACCTGGTTTACTGTTACACTGTATTAAAAGACAGCAAACACTGTTCTGGATGATTTATAGTACTCTGTAAAAATCTCTTCTAAAATAAACCCTTACCAGCTATACTAAATGTTGGTATAAGAGTGCATGGTAATTATTATAGCATATTGTTGCAAATAAACACAATGTATCGCAATATAAGGTAACAAAATATAACACTGGAAAAAGTTGAAAATTTGCTGATCAGAGGATTCGGTGGATAGAGGATTTTGGCGTTGGTGATATTGTTACTTGCATGCAATTGCAATTCATAGTTTTTTTACAGATACAGTTACAAATAAACTTCAAAAGTTAAATTTTCTATTTTATTCATATAAAATACTATAAATCACATTTTACATTTGTTGGATTCACAGTTACAAAGTAAATCAAAATATTTTAAAATCAGTATATTGGATATTGTGTGCATTAAATAGTTCCAATTCAATGAGCAACTCAAACTAATATTCAACACTTGATTTTCTTCTCCAGCTTCAAAGGTCCAACTCCTATAGTCTAATGCCTGTAGATGGCGACATTTAGCTTTTTAATACCACCATTTCCTACATTAAATCTTTCTTGTTAAAAAAAAAAAACACATTACATAAATCCATGACAGTAAAGGAGATTCAAAAACATTCCACCTGTTCTGACATTCACTGCAACACTCCTTTGCCCTTGCAACTCAGTTTGAGTTACACATCAATTATATTTATACAACTGAGAAATGGAACAGTTCAGGGCCTTGCACACGGGTCCACTGATGGCAGCTTGGTGGGGTTTTGAATTCATAACCTTCTGATCCAATGCCATAACCACTGAGCTATCATCCACTATTGTGCTGGTGTAATAGTCTTCACAACTGTTGTTTCATTTACTCCTTTTCTTCGACACACCACTAACTAGATGCAGATAAATCTACACTCTCTTTGCGTATTGTTAAACATTATTCAAGTGCATGTAAAAGAGGATGTCAAATTCAGGCAGGGATTTGCTAAATAGACAAAAAAAAATAATATCACGATTTTTTTATTTTATCAGTAACAATATATTTTGCTGACTGTTATTGTGCTGGTACCTTAAGGATGACCATAGACAAAGGACTTATATTCTGTGTGGTGGTCAGTTCACAGCAGTAACAGATTCATCTTTTCCAATAAGTTTAAATTGATTGATTTTTACCTTTTACAGTCATTGCACAGACTACAAACCGACACCACGATCTCAACCAACCAGCCGTGCCTCCCTGCCAAACGAGCTTAATCACTTATTTGCTTGTTTCGATCAAGGCATAGGACATTTCACCTCAATCGCTGACTCTGCTTCGGCTCGCAGTCAACTTTCACTCTCAACAATGGACGTCTATTCAGCATTTAGCAAAGTGAGGCACGCAAGGCATCTGGTCCGGACAGCATACCGGGACGTGTTCTCAGAGCATGTGCTGGACACCTGGCAAAGGTCCAAACTGACATTTTCAACCTGTCACTACAGGTTAAAAATGTCTTAAATGTACTTAAAAATCATACATTGTGATTTCTGGATTTTTTTTTTAGATTATGTCTCTCAAGTGGACATGCACCTACGATGACAATTTCAGACCCCTCCATTATTTCTAAGTGGGAGAACTTGCAAAATAGCAGGGTGTTCAAATACTTATTTTTCTCATATATACTTCCAGAGATTCTCTATTGGGTTTAGGTCTGGAGACTGGCTAGGCCACGCCAAAACCTTGATATGCTTCTTACAGAGCCACTCCTTGGTTATCCTGGCTGTGTGCTTCGGGTCATTGTCATGTTGGAAGACCCAGCCTCGACCCATCTTCAATGCTCTAACTGAGTGAAGGAGGTTGTTCCCCAAAATCTCGCAATACATGGCCCCGGTCATCCTCTCCTTAATACAGTGCAGTCGCCCTGTTCCATGTGCAGAAAAACACCCCAAAGCATGATACTACCACCCCCATGCTTCACAGTAGGTATGGTGTTCTTGGGATGGTACTCATCATTCTTCTTTCTCCAAACACGTTTAGTGGAATTATGACCCAAAAGTTCTATTTTGGTCTCATCTGACCACATGACTTTCTCCCATGACTCCTCTGGATCATCCAAATGGTCATTGGCAAACTTAAGACGTGCCTGGACATGTGCTGGTTTAAGCAGGGGAACCTTCTGTGCCATGCATGATTTCAAACCATGACGTCTTAGTGTATTACCAACAGTAACCTTGGAAATGGTGGTCCCAGCTCTTTTCAGGTCATTGACCAGCTCCTCCCGTGTAGTTCTGGGCTGATTTCTCACCTTCCTTAGGATCATTGAGACCCCACGAGGTGAGAGCTTTCATGGAGCCCCAGTCCGAGGAAGATTGACAGTCATGTTTAGCTTCTTCCATTTTCTAATGATTGCTCCAACAGTGGACCTTTTTTCACCAAGCTGCTTGGCAATTTCCCCGTAGCCCTTTCCAGCCTTGTGGAGGTGTACAATTTTGTCTCTAGTGTCTTTGGACAGCTCTTTGGTCTTGGCCATGGTAGTAGTTGGATTCTTACTGATTGTATGGGGTGGACAGGTGTCTTTATGCAGCTAACGACCTCAAACAGGTGCATCTAATTTAGGATAATAAATGTAGTGGAGTTGGACATTTTAAAGGCAGACTAACAGGTCTTAGAGGGTCAGAATTCTAGCTGATAGACAGGTGTTCAAATACTTATTTGCAGCTGTATCATACAAATAAATAGTTTTAAATCATATATTGTGATTTCTGGATTTTATTTTTTTTTTAGATTATGTCTCTCACAGTGGACATGCACCTACGATGACAATTTCAGACCCCTGCAAAATAGCAGGGTGTTCAAATACTTATTTTCCTCACTATATATATATATATATATATATATATATATATACACACACGCATTGCATGCTGAACATAAATATTTATTTATCTATTTATTTTTAATTTTCAAGAGAGCAAATGAAATCAGTATTTTATAATATAATGTGATATCAATTTTATAATATATTATAAATAAAATATTAAATATTAAAATATAAAAAAACTATATAAAATGATATTAATGTACTGAATCATGCAGTGAAAGAACGCACTCTAAATGCGCATGTCTCTAACCTACTACATTTTACCACGTAATGTATCCATGCAGGTGTGTGGGTTTTTTTTTTTTATATATATAGATTTGATAATCGCATAGCATTAAAACAACAATTACGATATTATCGTAGACGATATACATATCGTACAACCCTAATGTCAGGTCAGTCACTTACATTATGCAGAATTTCTGGGGAACCGGACATATCACTATCTGAAGCATTCCTGTGATGACTTGAAGGAAGTTTCTGTCATGGAGAAAAAGCCAGTTACAAAATTGTTTGTTGATTTACTCACATCTAGTGTTACTCAAAATGTGAAGCGCAATTAAAATCAGTGTATTAAAAACTTGTTTAATACATTTCTTTCTTTCCTTTCATTATATCTTGGTTTACAAAAAAACTAAACAAGAAATGCTAATTTAGGGAAACTAATCTTAGTTGATCTTTGCTTAAAATATCAAACTGCTTATTCACACAGCTGAAGCCTATATTGTGTAAAATAAGTTTTTGTGTGTGTGTGTGTGTGTGTGTGTATGTTGTGTGTGAGCACCTCATCCTGAGATCCAGTGCTATTCCTCCAGGTTCTCATCATTCCAAATCCATCCTGCTCCCCTGTCATGCCATTTCCCAGTTGGCACTGTCTCAAACCTGTAGAAAGCTAAGAGGGAGAGAAAGGATTTTATTGCAATCATTTGAAGATAAAGGAAACAGAATGAAATTTACACTGCATTGATACTTCTGCCTAATAGAAAATAAAACATGATTATAACCATTAATTGAAGAGTCAATGAGCAAATCCTTTTTTAAAATTTGCCGTGCTGCATCAGAGGTGTTTGGTAAGAATGGGTTAGATCACATCCCAATGTTAGGATTAAAAGACAATACAGCGAGAGTATCTAATATAATCATTTGTCCACCTTATGTAACTGCTTTAGGTAGATATCCTGGGAAAACTGGTCAAGAGGCAGCGATCACCTCGAATAAGATGCCAGATTTCTGCAATGCACCATGCACACCCACATTCATGCAATTATTCACAAATGGGGAAAGGGAGGTGGAAGCTCTGTGGTTAAGGCATTGGGCTCTAGATCGGAAAGTCACAAGTTCAAATCCCAGCACCACCAAGCTGCCATTGCTAGGCCCTTGAGCAAAGCCCTTAACCTTCAACCACTCAGTTGTATGTTGCTTCGAATAAGACTGTCTCCTAATTTCTGTAAATGTGTTGTAAATTCAATTCAGTCCAGTTTTGATCATCATATTGTGTATACTTTAAAAAAATTATCTATATAAGTTATTAAACAACCAATTACTGGTTGCATTTGGCGTATTTTTGGTAATTCATACCCAGATCATTAGCCTTCTGTACTTGCATGTTAAGCTTTCTGCTTATCTACATGTTTTATTCACAGTATTGTATTTTGACTACTCTTTTTCACTAAAAGCTTTTGAATGAATTTTGTGAGGGACAAAGTTGTGTCCGCAGCCATTTTTTTTAATAGATTTAATGGATAGTTTTAATTAAAACAAGTAATTTTTGCTTAATTTAATTAAATAAATACTTAACCTGTGTGACAATGCTGCTAAAATTAAAACTACAGAATATTTATGTTTAAAGCTTTAATGTTAACTACAGGTAGTCGTCGACTTACGACCACGGTTGGTTCTGACAGACCGGTCGTAACACGATTTGAGTAGAGTAGGCTATATGTACAGTACTGTAAAATGAGGTTCTAAAAATCTTTAAGTAGTATTTTATAATAATTTTCTTTCATTATTGTTATACTGTATAGATCATAATTTTCTTTGTTCATTTTATGCCATTTGTATCATCTCTACACCATTTTGATTGTGGTCGTAAGTTGCATAGGTCTTAAGTCGACGACTACCTGTATAATATTTCAGCTGTGTTAATTCATAATGTTTTGTGCACAGGTGAGGTCCCAGAAACCCCTCAGTCACCCAGGTGAAGTTTGACTACTTAAATTTATCTTAATACATTTGAATATAAATATAGACATGAAACAAACAGTAATGAAAGTATTAAAAAACTGCCATTAATTTTATGATAAAAGTTTTCACTTACTTCAGGTAAGTTCCACTCAGATTTGGAGCCATCTTTCAGGTAGTAGTATGTCTGTCCCCGATCATCCAAGGACTTGATCCACTGTTCATACAAAGATTAATGTTATCATTATGTTATGCAAATATAAAAATTTAGAAAGAAAATGCTTATGTCAGACATGGGTGTGTACAATTTATTATAAAAGCCTAAGCATGCACTACCTGCTCCTGTGTTTGGTCATTGGTGAAGACCCAGACTCCATCAGGGTGAACGTTCAGTGTCCAGCCTGCAGGAGCACTGCGGTCTAGACATGCTCTGGGAATTAAAGTTTTTTTCACATGGGCCAACGAGTATTCTGAAGAACCGGCAGAAGAGAAACCCTCCTCTTGGCTGAAAGTTGCAGGAAAATCTTCTACAGCAGGGTAATCTTCCTCGGGGAGAGGAGGCTAATAACGGATCAGATGTAGAAAGGTATAGAAATATAAAGCATTGTCAGTAGTCAAAGACTGGGATATTAGATAGTGAGTCCAAGTAAATGTTAGTTCGAGTTTTATTATAAACCCATTTTTTTTTTTACCAGATTAAGCTCATATCAAAGCAATATTATTATCATAGGCCAATCGTTTTTGCTTTAGCGTTTTCTTAAATATACAAATTTGAGCTGTAACTAAATGCAAATAGTTTGAACGATACTCCATGTATTTTATTGGTTTCTAGATTTCAAATCCTGTTTCAATATTTATTTGCTGACGTGCTAAAAATTAGCCTGACAGTGCTTAACTAGGGCTTCAAAACATTTCATTTTATGCTCCAGTAGCTTATGCATGGCCTGAAAAAGATTTGAGTAGAGTTTCAATATCTGTGTGTGCTTCCTCTACCCGTGCTCCTCCTTTAAGATTGTTGCCAGACAGAGGAGGAGTCATCAGGTCATCTGGTGGGTCCCAGGAACTCTGTCCAGAGATAGGGTTAAAAAAATAGTGTCTACCACTTTTCTCGTCCAGCACCTTCTCCCAGTCCGAGCTCCATCTTGCTCCATCTGTGGGTAAACAGGCTGGAGAAAGGGATAGATTTGGGGAGACAGGAAACTCCTTAGTACCCACTTCAGACTCCATTGATGGGCTAAGTGGATAATCCCAGGTGCTACGGCCTGTGCTAGGGTGATAGTAATACTCTTTTCCACTGTCCTCGTCAGTGTGGATCTCCCATCCCTTAGAGCCTAGAAGGAGACTGTCATGGAGTTCAGGAGATTCTGAAATGCCCCAAGCAGAAGCGGAAGGCAAGCTGCCGATGCTCTGACGTGCCCTGGGCAGGTTCACATACACAGCCGTTAAGTCATCATCCTCAACCTGGCAGACATGAATCAATGAGTGAAAAACCATATTTTAATATGTCAGTCTCACAATTCTTTTTGCAAATATGTCACTGCTTAGAACAAATACAGTGCTTCATGCCATTTTGCAAGATACAAACAAAGGCACCCACACCACTATTTTCTTTCCTGTGTTCAAGCTTTGAGGTAACAATGTTTGTTTAGTCAAATGATGTATGCTAAAAAAAAAAAAGTCTCTTCCTCTAAACAGAGGAAATAAAACACGCTGAGAATAAAACCACCACAACCTACTCGCATGTCCTATTCAGGGACAGCCACATGTTTCGACACAGATACACAGTGCAAATAAAAGAACCAGTCCAGAGACCCATACTTTACCAGTTATAATATAATACAAGGTTTATGACACATCACATGGCAATAGCATAGAAAGAAAGTGTAAAATTACGCGCTTAATTTCCTTAAAAAAGTTCTTAGTTTACAGGGAGGGATTTCCCAGGAATTAAGGTCAATTGTATATCGTATGTTTGCGTAAAAAAAAAAAAAAAAACACACACACACACACTTATTCTCATCTGAGCTTATTTTTTGTAATAGTGCAGACACTAGACTCTGGAACACTGGATCAGTATTGTATTCAATTGTGCATATTTTTTCTAGACTTGGATGTAATTTTTATGTTGTAAATGCATCCTTTTAAATGAAACAACCCGTATCTTTTAATCACAAGTACCCAAGTACCTGTAAATGATAGATTTTTAACAAAAAGTTGCTTAAATCAACATTTATTTATATTGCGTGATCAAATTCTGGCTTTTATTTCATTTGGAGCCTCATTTCTATGTTTTTGTGCCAAAACAACAATACCAAAAATTCACATACTCTGGGTCAGTTGTCAGAAAAACAAATAGCTCATTAAAACAGCGTGTCAATAGCCAAGAACTTTGTTCAGGGAGAACCATAGTCTATATAAAAAGTTGCTCCACTCAGCCCTATATCACAAAATGGCTTAAATGCTTATATGTTATACTCACAGGGCATCTTGTTTTAATAGCAATAGTCTTAATGCCGGTTTCCCATCAATGTCCAACACTTTGAAATTGGTATTTTGGGTCTGAGAGCAGCATTAGACGAACATTTAACATCTTTGGAATATACAAATTATTTAGTCTCACAAAAAAATAAATGCGAGCCCGGCAAGACATTAGGAATTATACCTTAAACCCAATGTCTTAGGCTGATTTATTTCTCAGCTCACCTCTATCCCTAAGAGAGATTTCCGGGGCCAAACAACTCTTTTGTGTGGGAATTTCTGAAAGAGTTTATATATATATATATATATATATATATATATATATATAGAGAGAGAGAGAGAGAGAGAGAGAGAGAGAGAGAGAGAGAGAGAGAGAGAGAGAGAGAGAGAGAGACAGAGACAGAGACAGAGACAGAGACAAAGAAGAGAAAGAAGGAAAGAAGAAGTTAGTTATGAGGCCTTTGGTATTTAGTGGATTTCTGCACACAGCATTTTATATTGCAATTTAATTAAGAATGAAAACTGTTTTAATTCTTGTCATGTGTACTTTACAGCACAGTGAAATTCTATCTACACTTCCCCCAGCGATAATACCATAAATGCTTGTTCCAGGACAGGTGTGGGATATGAATCTGGTCAAACATAAAAAAATTCTAATTTAAACAAACATTTATCGATCAATGAGAAAGTTTAAGTCTATCAAATGGCCATTATCTTAGAGGTTTGTATAGATGTCCACTAATGCACATGGACGTTTACAGAATTATGTGGAACAATGCAACACTGCAGAATGTGTGTGTGTGTGTGTGTGTGTGTGTGTGTGTGTGTGTGTGTGTGTGTGTGTGTGTGTGTGTAAAATATTTTCTGGAGTTATTCCAATAAACTTGAGCTGAGATGTTTCTCATGTGATCTCTCCTCATCAGGCTACTGTATACAGTATAATAATTGTATCCAAAAGATGAATGCAGGAAAGAGATAGGACAAAAAGAGAGAGAGAAAGAGAGAGAGAGTACGAGAAAATAAGTTCTTAGGGGACATATTGAATTCCCAGAATGCGTGCCACCTTTTTGAGGATAAAATTAGATGAGCTGAATGTGTTGAGCCAACAGAGACATGGATATACCCTGCATATGTCACTTTAGAAGTAGGCTAACAGAATGAGAGACAGAAGAACAAGCAAATTAATAAGAGCATAAGAGGTGGCAGGGAGTTAGATAGTGAAGAAGAATGGCAGATTGGGGGAATAAGACTGGTGGGACACAAATATATATCATATCGTTTTGTGTCAAGCAACTGGGGTAAACTTTGGGTCTCTTTCTTTCTATAACACACACATTAATGCTCAGTGTACACTTTGAATAAAGCAGACAAAACAGTATAACAGCATTAGCCCTTGGCTACTATACACTTTATGTGCCGTTGAATGAAAAGTGTTTTATAGTTTTATAGGACAAACACACAAGACTCTCGAATGAATCTTACTCATTTCTACCATAAGCACTTTTAACACTTTGGGGATATCACACCTAGGCGTTTTCTGCAACAGGAAGAGTATAGACTTGCCATGAACTGCATAAACAAGCCCTAATTTCAACACACTTTTCAATATTAGGCTATAGACAACACCGTTCTGTTAACAGTGTGATTACAATGAACCTGACCTTTAATGAAGCGTGTCTGTGTGTGTATACACAAGCAGTTTTCTTAAAACTGTGGTTTTAAAAACGCTAAGGAAAACTCTCTCTTATAACAGCATCTTGTATTTAGTTCGATCCTTGACCCAATGCAGCTCATATGTGTACCTAAATAGAACAATCGGGTCGTCTTCTGGAAATTCAAGCCTACCTGGGGATGCAGAGAGAAGGCCATTGCGGTTTTGGGACGGCAATTCAGCCGAACCTTGGAGTAACAATCCACCATGGTTCTGTTCTGAAAGCTGTAAACTGTCACGAGGCAAAGCTCCTGATGGCTTGTACCAGGACAGCGAGGGGATCCAGAGCAACCATGTAATCAACAAATATTAAAACACTAGCATCTTCAGAACGCTGCGTGTTCGGTCTTTCGGCAGACAGAGGAAAAGAGAAGTGCTTGCTCTGTGTTACGTGGGGGAGGGGGAAAACTGCGAGAGTGAGACAGAGCGAGAAAGTGAGAGATGAGGCAGTGTTAGAGGAATGGGTGAACTTTGGTAAACTAAGCTGAACGAACGAAACAACTATATATATACATATATATTGATAAACCAGGGTAGAGGAATGTTATTAGACACTCTCTTCCTGTCAGTGCTAAAGAAAGCATCCTGGGATCGGAAGAGAATGCCTGCCTACAGAGATGCAAATTACGTTTAGTGTTGCATTTTCGTACTCGCACTCAGTCTACAAGTCAGCAGGGCCCTGCTAATACACAGTACTTAAATATTCACCTCAACATCTTTGAATTTCACACTTCTATTTCCTTAGACCCTCTCAGTGATTTATCAAATGCTCTTTACTGTTAAAATGTTTGTCGAATGCGAAATATTTTGTTTATTGTGCTTTGAATTGCATGCTTTAGTAAAAAAAATAAAATCAGTTAACATTACTGTATAATATTGAACAATACCTGCCAACTTTTCCATGTAAAATTTTGGAACTGACATGAGACAGTTTATAGCTAATACTGAAAGATTCCACGTTGATATGCGTATGCATGTAAATGGTCAAAGAAGAAACAATAGTCAGGATAAAGAGTGCACATTGCTAAACAGTTTCCTTCTATTAGCTCTGAGGGTGAAAATGTCTGCGTGGGTGTACCCAACACACACAACACAGGCACACACTTCCTTTGCAGCAGAGCAGGTTGTTACCAGGAAGATGATGCTAAAAAATAGCCAAGTGCTCGACTTGTTCTATATTAGCTGTATTTAAATTTGCCTCTGTTGGTTCCATGGCAATCTTCCCCATAGCTAATGAAAAATGGTGACATGCTAATAGATAGATAGATAACTCGAAGAAGCGATAGGTACACATGAATGAAATGCAGTTTAGCATCAACCAGAACTGTAAATGGTAGCATTTGTGCAAACTGTCAAAATCATACTCATTAATTTATTACCACTTTCCCATTTTATTCAGGTGTATACTTTATTATTACTTTTATTTATTTTTATTTTATTCTGTTCAAGAAGCACAATGATACTTTTATTGTATATAGTTTTTTTTCCCCTGTGTGTTGAATTTGCTTTAAAATCATGCCTCTGTGCATCAGCCAGGTGTGGGTAAAAAAAAATGGCTTCCTTGTGTATATCTAGTTTGTTATTCAAATCTTCAGCTCGATAGCCTCATCCTACATGACCTCACTTCCATTGAGTTCAGTGCTTCTGATACCAAGACAACTGAACATCCTCCCTTGCATATTCAGTTAAACAAATTCGTGTCCTACGGTGGCTCAAGGATTCGGCATACAGCAACTTAAAAAAAAAATTGTCCTTTTGTAGATTACTTTAATCAGTAGTTCGTTTTTTTGTTTAAGTAAGTCGCAGTAATTTTACCTACCGGATAAGAATATGTGTAATACTGTACAAGCACATTTTTAAAACTGCCAGTTGAACCTCAGGAGATCTGCTTAATGAAGTTAATGGAGTTCTCAAGATGCATCTAGTTTTAAAATGTACTACAAAATGTACTAAAAGTACATAATACAAAGATGAACATTATTAATACACCATCACTGTATAAATGCATTCACACATATAAACACACATAGACGCCTTGATGGATTTCAGCCCATTCTGTATATGCGAAAATGTGTGTGAAAGGATCAGCAGTTTCTAAAATACTCCAACCAGCCTGTCTTGAACCGACACACATTCAATGGGCACAAGCATAGATAAACAATTTTCCCATCTAAATGCTCAATGAACATAAACATTATCTGATACCCTTTACCCTGTATAGGTTCGGCTGTATGCATTGCACTGCAGTTACATGAGACCACCGCCAACTGACAGCTGATAAAGGCCAGGTCTTTTGGTCTACACTGACCTTTGATTTGTCCCGCCATGCCATAGAGGAAAGAAAAAAAAGGAGACAAAATATAATTTGGAAAAACAAGAACCTGTTTCATGTTTCATATTAGCTATATAAATTTACAATATTTGGCAGACACCCTTCTCCAGAGCGACTTGCAGTACATTTTATCTAATTCATACAACTAAGCATCTGAAGGGATAAGGACCCTGCCCAGGGGCCCAAAGGGGGCAGCTTGAACTCTTGACCTTCCAAGCCAAAGTCTAATACCTTAACCACTAAGCTACAACCTCCCCAATGTAGAAGGCACTGAACTGTTCTGTACTATAAATTGTATTGTTTCTCATTTAACTGAAACATTTTTTAAATATAATAATAATAATAATAATAATAATAATAATAATAAGATTAGATTAGCTAAGCAGATCGTATTTTCTATTTAATCATTTTTAAATATTATAAATGATAAATCAGAGGAATTATGGGAACTAAAATTATAATATAATATTTGGAATAATGCAAGGTTGATTCGGCTCCACTGCCCTTAATCAAGTCTGTTTTTGGTTCTTCATAGAAAAATGTTTGGAATGCTCTGATGTACACACTGAGAACTAAAAAAAAAAAAAAGATATAATTTAACAAATAGAAGTAGAAAAAAAACTGACAAACCCATAAAAATCTGATTAAGTAAAATAATTTAAAAAACTTTCATGCTTTTATTCTGATATATGACAAAGAATTAAAAATTGTTAAAAATGAACTACAGACTAATTTAAAAAAGCATGCAACTTCTTACTCAATCGAATTACTTGTTTAAATGGAATAGGGCCTGACAGGGCAAACAAGGACCCAATCACACCACACACATTTACCCAGTTTTTCTTTCTTGCACAGAAGCACTATTGAGCCTAAACTCTCTTCCCCCCCCCCCCCCCCCCCAATGTTATATCATCAAGCATGGCCTGGAATCTGGATTAACTCACAGAATGCTAAAGATCTGATTTAGAGCACTGCATGTGCATGAGGCATAATAGAATAATTTATACAGTGATGTCTGCCATGGGTATAAAAGGAGTCTGTATTATCAATCAGGAGATAGAAATGTGCCCTGTCTACATGGGATTTAAGTTTACTTTTGGCAAAATTCCTCAAAGGCATAAGATGAAATTTCAAATGAGAACAGAAACCTGTGTCCAAACTCTATCTGACCTTTGATTCTGTCAGAATCTACATTCTGTCAGAAGTGAATATTTCCTGAAATGCAAATCAGAATGGACTCGTGAGAAGAACGTGTGTCAAACAGAGTATGTAAAATATTTCTCCTACAGTATGGCTGACATCACAGCCTGTTTTGAATAGCACAGCTATACAGGACACACAGGGTGGGTCAACTCAAACCCACCAAGTACCATCTGAAACAAGGAAGCGAGCACACAGGAACTGGAAACGGATATTACGTAAGCACATTCAACATACATGGCGACCGCATTGTTTACAGCAATTTCGCACTCAATTCGAAACCATACCCAACCGAACATATCTATGTTTACGGCAAAGAATCTCAACATTAAAAAAATGCAGACATGCTCAGGATAATGTGATTAAACTGTAAACCATAATCCAAATCACACAGCATAATCACTGCTACCTATTATAGTTGAGAATTCAGCAGCAGAGATGAGGAGTCACCCAAAAAAAAAAGGCTGGCAATACAACTAATACAATCAGTCAGCTGATACACTGCACATAAACATAACTCTTAAGATTTTTTGTTCTTTAGTTTAACTCAAATATTGGCACTACATTCAAATTATTTGATAAGACCTACAGAATTAAAGACAGACATGTCTTTATGATCATTGCTCATAGTTTCCATTTGGCAGCTCAATACATTACACATCAACACAATGGGAACTGGTTATTTCTTGATAAATGTATTAACCATGTGAGCATGCTGTTTGTGCATCTTAAATGACAATCACAATCTTTAGCGGTGTTTCACATTCGGTCCGAATGGTAATATGACTTATTTAGGGCTGCAGCTATCGATTATTTTAGAAAATAATTGGATTAGAATACTTAAGGTACTTTTTTTTTATTAAAGAGCAATACTAAATATACAATAGAAAATAAGACGGGTCTCCTGAAATGAACATGTAATTTGTTTACTTTTTAGAATAATATACATTGTTATTGCTAAAATTGCATACAAGAATATCTGCAAAAACTAAACCAATTTAATGCATTTAATTAATAATCTAAGCGTCACACAAAAGACTAAACACAAATGTAAAACATTTGAAGTTCTTTACACCAGCATAAAATATTCAGTGTCTGAAAGCAGGTCCAGTCAGACAATTCCACTCATTATTATTTATAGACCCCCAGGGCCCTACTCTGATTTTCTCATAGAATTTGCAGATTTCATCACAAATTTAGTTACTTCTCTAGACAAAGCATTAATTGTTGGTGATTTTAACATTCATTTTGATCATCAGGAAGACTCCTTAAGAGCAGCAGTTGTGTCCATTCTAGATTCAGTTGGAATTAATCAGAATGTTATAGGACCCACTCATAGTGGTGGACACACTCTCGATTTGTTGTTAACATTTGGATTAAAAATAAAAAACGTAGTCATAATTCCACAGTCTGAAGCTATTTCAGACCATTATCTCATCTCGTTTAAAATCTGCCTCAGTCATTGCATTACTACTTCACCACGTTATCGTGTTAAGCGTACTTTCACGTCAGCTACAACAGCGCGTTTTATTAACAATCTTCCAGAAATTACGATATTAGATAGATCTCCGTCTGACCCTGCAGAGCTCGACTGGGCCACTAAACACCTAGAATCAACATTACGTTATACCCTAGATGATGTAGCTCCCCTTAAGACCAAAATGATCAGGGAGAAAAAATTAGCACAGTGGTATAATGATCATACACGCACCTTAAAACAGACCACTCGAAAATTAGAACGTAAATGGCGTCAAACAAAATTAACAGTATTTCAAATAGCATGGAAGGGGAGCCTCCTAATTTATAGAAAATCTCTTAGTGCTGCTAGATCAGCATATTTCTCCACCCTCATAGAAAATAACAAGCATAATCCTAGATTTTTATTCAGCACGGTAGCAAAATTAACAGGGAATAAAAGCACTGCACTCACATGCACACCATCATTAGGTACTAATGATTTCATGAACTTTTTTAATAATAAAATTGAAAACATCAGGCAAAAAATCCAGACGGTTAATATAAAGCCAAATTATTTTACAAGTAACCCTGTAGACAGCAGTGTAATTATAACAGACAATCAATTACAAAGTTTTACTCCTATTCACGAGAATGACTTAATTTCATTAATTTCCTCATCAAAATCATCAACCTGCATTCTCGATCCCTTGCCTACAAGTTTCTTTAAACAGATCATTCCAGAGGTAATTGAACCTGTTTTAAAAATAATAAACTCTTCCATTAGCACTGGTTTTGTACCAAAATCCTTCAAACTGGCAGTTATCCACCCCCTAATTAAGAAACCTGACCTTGACCCATGTCAGCTGTCCAACTACAGACCAATATCAAATCTCCCCTTCATAGCCAAAATTTTGGAAAAGGTTGTAGCACAGCAGTTATGCTCACACCTACTTATGAATAATATTTTTGAAATGTATCAGTCAGGATTTCGGCCTCATCATAGCACAGAGACGGCGCTAGTTAAGGTGGTAAATGACCTGTTATTGGCCTCTGATCAGGGTTTTGTCTCCTTACTTGTTTTGCTCGACCTTAGTGCAGCTTTTGACACCATTGATCACACTATACTACTTGCTAGACTTGAGAACGTTGTTGGAATAAAGGGAACGGCTCTCTCTTGGCTCAGGTCTTATTTGACTGATCGCTATCAGTTTGTTGATGTTAATGGTGAGTTCTCCACACTCTCTGAGGTAAAGTTTGGTGTTCCTCAAGGATCTGTCTTAGGCCCTCTGCTTTTCTCTTTATATATGCTGCCTCTTGGAGAAATTATTCATAAACATGGTATTAGATTCCATTGCTATGCTGATGATACACAGCTATATATTTCAGCAAAGCCAGATGAGAGAGATCAGCTTAACAATGTTAAAAAATGTGTAAAGGACATTAGACAGTGGATGCTCGATAACTTTCTTCTGCTAAACTCAGATAAGACGGAAGTACTTTTACTAGGACCACATGCAGCTAGAAGCAAACTTTCCGATTACCTAACATCTCTGGATGGTGTTTCTGTTTCAGCGTGTACAGCAGTCAAAGACCTTGGTGTGATTATTGACTCGAGTCTTTCCTTTGAGGCTCACGTGAATAATATTACCAGGATCGCCTTCTTTCACCTTAGAAATATTGCTAAAATTAGAAATATGATGTCGTTACAGGATGCAGAAAAACTAGTTCATGCTTTTGTTACTTCTAGATTAGACTACTGTAACGCTTTACTGTCTGGGTGTGCGAGTAGGTGCATAAATAAGCTTCAGTTAGTTCAGAATGCAGCAGCAAGAGTCCTCACTAGATCTAGGAAATATGACCACATCACCCCTGTATTAATCAGTCTACACTGGCTCCCAATCAAATCTCGCATTGATTATAAAATTTTACTACTGACATATAAAGCACTTAATGGTCTCGCACCACCGTATCTGAGTGAACTTCTGTACCAGTATGATCCTCCACGCCTACTTAGATCAAAAGGTGCAGGCTATCTGTTGGTTCCTCCAATAATGAAGATTACAGCAGGGGGCAGATCTTTCTCTTATAAAGCCCCGCAGTTATGGAACAGCCTTCCTATCAGTGTTCGGGACTCAGACACAGTCTCAGTGTTCAAGTCGAGGTTGAAAACATATTTATTCAGTCAAGCCTTTAATCAGTAGATTTTTTCTCAGGTAAAGGCTCAGATCTGGAGGGAACATTGATATAGAGTGTTTGGTGAACTGGGATATTTGTACGCTGTCGTCCCCTCACATTCACGTGTTCACTCAGGTTTGTTGATGGTGGTGTGGTGGGCCGTCTCTTATCCCAGAGATCCCTCATGTCTGTGTTGCCTTCTGGTTCTCCCTTTTAGTTATGCTGCTATAGCGAGTCTTGCCGGAGTCCAAACTGCACAGTGACTTTAACTCTCATGCAACAATAGGTACACTTAATAATCCATATCCTTCTCTTCCTGTCACCCTCTTCTCTCTCTCTCTCTCTCTCTCTCTCTCTCTCTCTCTCGGTCGAGTTAAACATGCTCCTGAGGCTCCAGTGACCACTGTTCCTGCCCCTCTCCCCCCCGTGGATCTTCCCACTTCATCCAGGCCTGCCTGGATTGGATGTCAACAGTCTCCTACACTGATGTCAACAGTCTCCTACACTGACTCAGAAATACACTTCGCTTTTGATCATCATCACTGCACCCCGCAACATTGTATACCCGCCACAAATGGACATTCGGTGTAACCCAGATGAGGATGGGTTCCCTCTTGAGTCTGGTTCCTCTCAAGGTTTCTTCCTTATGCCATCTCGGGGAGTTTTTCCTTGCCACAGTCGCCAGTCGCCACCGGCTTGCTCATCAGGGACAAACTTACTCATGAACATATTCATTTTTAATCACCGCATTATCTGTGTAAAGCTGCTTTAAGACAATGTTCATTGTTAAAAGCGCTATACAAATAAAAATGAATTGAATTGAATTGAATTAATTGCTTTATTACATTAAGAGCAAATACACAAATAAAAAAAATATAAATAAACAACTATAAATAGAATTATAAAAATCAATTTCAATGATTTCAAAAAGGGTAAATGCACCATACAGTGTTTTCTTAATTTTTTGTTTGAAATTAAGTTTTCTTTGGCCTGAATTTTCTCCTTGTGAGAAAAAAATTACTCGGAATTGCGAGAAAAAAACTTTTTTTGTGCAGAATTTATTTCTCGTTATTCTGATTTTATTTCTCGCAATTCTTACTATATTTATTGTAAACATCCCAAATTTCTGATGCATTCACCGGTAACCATGTTGTCGGCCTGAAGTTTGAGACTGTTGATGTATGAACAAGGCCAGCTGATTGGTGGACAGGGTTCTCTCCATGGCTTAGTTTGATACCATGCAATTCTATTGGGTTTCCAAAGTGTAACGTTTTCTGACACTACATCGTGTGGCGAATTGGCTAAAAAAAGGTCGGATTCGAAAGAATTAAAGTCAGAATTATGATAAATAAAGTCGGAATTGTGAGAAATAAAGCTGGAATTATGAGAAATAAAAAAATAATTAAATTACTCGAGTTTTAGCCCTGGACTTATTTACCATTACCCAAAACACACTCCTTACTTGGCCCTTTATCACCATGCATGAATGACAACAGGATTTGTACACCACATTATGCCTGAAATCCAGGGAAAAGGTCACAAACCACTTGCATGAGAAACAGTGAACTTTAAGTACAAATCCACCCAGTCTAGACAAAAGTCAGTAGCTAAATAAAACAGCAAAGGCTCCGTGTGACATAAGCACTTCCACCCATTGACCACACCTACTAGTCATTTATAATGGTATGATCTATAATCCTAGTGGTAGCTTAGTGATCACGGCATTCTTTGACTCAAACAAGTTTGAATCCCAGCCTCACCATGCTCCCAAACCTGGGCAATCCTCCGCAACATGTCTACATACCCCAACTTTGACTATAGTTCCAAGAATGTATATACTGTATGTACATATAACTGCATAGCATCTATAGGCTTCACCTGACAAAAGAACGAACGACTCGGACTAGAAGAGTCAAAAGATAAACTACTCAATACTGTTTCCTGTACATAACCTACAGAGGTTTTCTGATGCTTTGCTTATGCGCTTCCAAAAGAAAAACAAACAAATCACTTTTTTAGACAACTCGTTCTTCTGTGTCACATTTAAGACTTGTTCAAAATAAACAAATAATTCATAAAGGACCCATTGCTAGTTGTTAACTTTGAATTGAAATACAACACAGGTGCAATGAAACATTCCAATTGTTCAGCAGCACATACATTTTTCTTTTGTTTAGGATCTAAACACAGGCAGGGAAAATATTCCAGGAATTGAAAATCAGGAAAACATTTAGACAACTGTGCCCCTGAGCACTTTTTAAATGTGTTATTCAATTCCTGTCACCTTTTTGGCATGGTCACATTTCTCCGTGTGACATTTAGATACAAAACAAATTACTGCCTGTTCTTCAACATCTTCAATGTTTGTTTAGGAGAAGTCTGAACTGTAGGGTGGTGCAAAACTGTAGGCTTCAGATAACTCAAATAAACCATAGGTGAAATTTTATGTAAGATTCTTATTTAAGATTTAAATGCACTATTAAAACTACAAATTTAACTTATAATAAAACCAGTAGTTTTGCTGAAAGAGTTTTTGACTAACAATTAAACATGGAATTGACATTGAAAGTGCTTTGTACAGAATTCTACCTAGTAATAATCGACATCAATTATCCAATGTGTAAACAAAAGCTATACCTCCGATGTACACACACATGCAGACTATACTTATACACACAAACACACACATACGCACACACAGTACCAGTCGGAGCAGTTCTGCCACATTTCTAACACTCCACGTTGCAGAAGCTTCAGATGCACTCAGACAGCTGTGTGCAAATTCTACCTTCATAGAACAAATTGGCACATCATGCCATCATAAAATGTTCTCAAGTGCATTCAAGATAGAAGGTCCTTCTGGATACTGTGATCTGAATTAACATGCAAGCATTATTTTTCAGGAATTCACAAGAATGTGCAAACATTTTACAGAAACCATGAACAGTTTACAGGTTTAGGGTTGGCAGTTTCCTAATGGACGCAATCACATTTCCGATATGTTAATCTTGCAGTCATGTTATGAAACTAACTTGACTCTGTGAAAAGCTGAAGTGCTAAAAATATGCCGGACTGTTGCGGCATATCAAAAACAGCATTAGTGCAAACTCCCAAAATCACACCATTTCACTTTGTAAAACATACTGTCAGCCTTACTGTATTTACACATAGATCTCTCACCCACAAATCGAAGGGTTACATAAGTGTTCAGCTCATGGCACAAAGCCTTCACTCTATCTTCCCTTTTCCACATGGCTATGAGTGATCTTAGTGTTGAAGTCGAGTAAAACGAATTTCCCTGTTAAAAAGAATGAACTTAAGGGTCAAATGTGTCATTCCTTCATGTCATTGTTAGGTCAGGATCCTGGTTCTAGTGACTCTGAATTTCATATATTAATATTTAGAACAAACTTAACAAAATCTTTTGCATTATAAAATGTAAAAGCCATGTCATAGTCATTTAGAATACATCATACAGCATATCCATACGCTGCATTATTGCAAAAGTACATAGAAATTACAATGCCATAATGTCTAACCTGCTTGACACACCAAAAACCATCTGTACAACCAAAAGGTGTATATGCTTTATTTTAAATCACATATACTGTATCTTTCTATGAACTCCCTAATCATTTATGCCTTCACACATATCACATGCATTCCCGTGAATCACAGAGTCACGCACAATGAAGTCACAGATGTTTTGTGTGCATTATGTAGGGCAGAACCTCCCAAAAGCAACACACAAAACACACAAGACATGAGTCAAACACAGGTTCCGGTATGGACTAAACCAAAAGCCTACATTAGCATACGCTGGCCTGAAGCCCGATGCACTTGGACTGTGCCATATTTGGACCTCCAATTGCCATGGAGACCATGGAGAACTTCAGTGGCAGACTTCCAAAAGAGGGGCCTTGAGATCTTTTTTTTTCTTCTCTTTAAAATAGCTAGGGTGAGGTTTAACGCTGTCCCTTTTTTCCACTTCTCTTTATTTATATCCATGAAATGATGGGAATTAAGGTTTTGCTGTCAAAGTCAAAATTGTGAAGAAAAAAAAAAGCTATAACTAACACTAAAACAAACAGGCTGTATTCATCGCCGGGAGTATTATGACGTCATAAATGCTCATCTACATCAGAATACAGCATTAAACCACATCATCGCATAGCTACTACTTGTGCGTCAGGTAGTATAATCATGTAGTTGTTTGTTTGTTTGTTTGTGTGTGTATGTATATATATATATATATATATATATATATATATATATGTGTGTGTGTGTGTGTGTGTGTGTGTGTGTGTGTGTGTGTGTGTGTGTGTGTGTGTGCCCGCGATACATACTCAACTCAAAAGTGATTTAAACGCGAAGAAGAACTCATTTTGCTGCCACGAAACCTTTTTGGAGTTTCAGGGCCTGAAAGAAAGAGAACCAAATGA
The DNA here is from genome assembly GCF_946808225.1 of Silurus aristotelis. NCBI lineage: Eukaryota > Metazoa > Chordata > Actinopteri > Siluriformes > Siluridae > Silurus > Silurus aristotelis. The sequence goes on from NC_139585.1 coordinate 25,421,313, forward strand.
AAACCAAAAGGCGTTTCCTGATTCACCTGGATTCGCTTCCCATCTTTTAGAGCAGAGAAAGTGCCAAACGCCTACCGTGCAACAGGTGTTTGTTTTCTTCCTCTCCCTTCCTTTCCTCTCCTTGCAACAATGATTATTCTTCGACTGCAATCCTTTTAAGACGACAGACAGATGCTCTTATGCTGATGCTATGTGTGGAAAACAGGTAGTCGGGTTTGGGAAGCTGATCAGCAGGGAGTGTTGCGCACCAGGAGCGCATGAACTTAACCCCTTCATCACCTGGGCACAAACGCAGTGTGTGTGTGTGTGTGGACTGTTTGGTTCAATCCAGGAAGAGAAAAAAAAACTAAAACCAAACCTACCTAATGATTTACTCTTCCACCAGTATTTAATACAGAAACCCACTTGAATTTATTACCAAGAAGTTTCCAAATTGTGTTTTTTTTTTAAGCCTGCATCATCTTACCTACAAAGTTCACCTTTTGAAATGCAGTGAATTCATTAGAAAATACACTTTTTAGAATCATATATAACTTTTTTAGCTAATGAAATCTAACATCTCATTATGTCATTCATTCAATAACTTTTTATTCCTGCATTTATTGATCTATTTTGCCCCCTAGTGGAAGCATCCAGAATGACCACGCTCAGCTCCAGGGGCACTGTCACAAGTTTAACACGTTGAAATTTTTGCTGCACCCCCAAAAGTGACTCCTAAATCATTTCACAAAAAAAAGCCAGTTCTATCTTGATTTAATACCCTATAAATGCAGGATGGGTTTTAATATAGTTTTTATAGTTACAGAAAGAAAATCTAACCACCAGATATTGGGTATGAAACTGTATAAACCAATGTTAACCAACTAATATAGATAAATTCATATATTCAACAACCGTAGAATCTTCTACAGGGTCTGTTTCATAGAAAGAGTGTAACCAAGCCAGAGTAAAAGACATGCATCTCATTTACATGCAGATCACTCAAGACAATACACCAGTCTAAGGCCTTTTTTGTAGACTAGGCATTTGATCATTGGGACCTTGCAAATAAGGAGACGTCACCAAATACTCAATATTTTTCAGGAACACCATGTAACATTTAATCATTTAATTAATCGGTATAGGAACTTTGCTAACTCAAACAAGTGTCACATTCATTGCTTTTTATAGATTTATGTTTTTTTTTTAAGAATTACTAAAAAGCTCTGGGCAGATTTGAGTATCACAATTGCATATACATAAGTCTAAGTCCATTGAGAGCATCTTGAACATCTGCATCACTGCCTGGTTTGGAAACTCACAACACACAGAACTGATCTGGAACTGAAACTTATATGCACACACGCACTCAACTGGGTGTAAACGCACTCAACTGGGTGTTACTGCTACAAATCTGAACTCAAATACACACTCATACTCGTTTCGTTTCACACATCCATGTCTTTAGCACCACCCATTTTTATTTGATTAAAACTGTATAACTGTTTACATGCTGTTTTGCACATCTACATGACTGCTATATATATAAAGAGAGAGAGAGAGAGAGAGAGAGAGAGAGAGAGAGAGAGAGAGAGAGAGAGAGAGAGACAGAGACAGAGAGAGAGACAGAGAACAAGAAAGAGACAAAGTTGTTCCAGGACCCTGGCACTACATAAAACAACATAGAGCTACATAACACAAAATAACTTAAAGTTACTTGAGAACACAAGAGTGTACTTGTATAAAGTTCTCTTTTGCACATTGTACTGTATAACACAATACAGTAGGTTTATTGCTCAGCGCTATTTTGTGTTTTGTTTATCTGGCCTACACTGTCTCATGTTGTCTTTTGCACTTTATGACCTGTGTTCTGTTATGTAGCTCTATGTTGTTTTGTGTAGTGATAGGGTCCTGGAAAATCATTGTTTGTGTATATATATATATATATATATACAGATGGTCCCAGAGTTACTATGGTTTTACTTACGATTTATATATATATATATATATATATATATATATATATATATATATATATATATATATATATATATATATATATATATATATAAGCGTGTCTTCCAAGCGCCAAAGTAGGTCTCTTGCTTGTAATGAAAAAAAGAAGAGGAAAGCCATCACTTTAGAGCAGAAAATGTAAATTATAAATCAGCATGAAGCAGGAAAGATTGCCACAGTCATAGTACCATCTTCCTGAGAAGGCTGAGAAAAGCCTAACTATGTTCTATAGAAGGACCATCGAAAGCATCCTGAACAGCTGCATCACTGCCTGGTTTGCGAACTGCACAGTCTCGGATAACAAGACCCTACAAAGGACAGCTGAGAAGCTCATCAGAGTCTCTCTCCCCTTTATCACGGACATTTACACAACACATCTGAATCTGCAAAGCCAACAGCATTTTGGACGACCACACACACCCCTCCATCATACACTTCACCCTTCTACCATCAGGAAAGAGGCACCGAAGCATTCGGGCCTCACATCCAGACTATGCAACAGTTGTTTTTTTTCCCTCAAGCCATCAGGCTTCTCACCATACAGAACTGAACTGTACTCACACACACACACACACACACACACACACACACACACACACACACACACACACACACACACTCAACTGTGTGTTTCTAATCTGTTACAACCAAAACTCAACACACACTCAATAATCATTTCACTTCACTTCATACACATCCATGTCCTCAGCACCACTAATACTATATTATATGAATCATATTATACTGTGTACATGCACCTCCTGATTGCTGCTATTGCCGTTTATGCACAACATTGTGTTCATGTTTACAAGTACACTCTTGTTTATAGTTCTCTCTTTTGCACATTGTACTGTATATAATACAGTAGGTTTTGTGTTTCGTGTATCTGTCCCACGCTGTCTTGTGTTGTTTGTCTGCACTGTCTTTGTTTTTGCACTGTTTGCACTAGGTTGCACACGATGCACTTTATGTGGCTAGGACACTTAATTTAGTCGTTAGCTCTGTGTTCGGTTATGTAGCTCTATGTTGTGTGATGTCGCTCTATGTTGTTTTATGTAGCACCAGGATTGTGGAGGAACGTTGTCATATTTCACTGTGTTTACATATTTATTGCATCAGCTTTATATGGTTGAAATGACAATAAAAGCCTTTTGACTTGACTTGTATCTTTAAATTATCATATCATTGGCTATGCTTAGAGATGTGAATCCCTTTTTTTTAATGAAATGATCAGGTCCAATTTCTTGAAAACGTTATCTCTAAAAGATCTGTTGGAAAAATTTTTAATAAAATGTTATAATGGTTAGAAAACAAATCAAAGAGTTTTGCAGTTCAGGGTTGTAGCATTGTCAGACCTGAACAGTATGTAATAGATAGACTGTTCTTTTCATTTTAAAAGGAGGTGTAAATAAATGATATACTGTACCTTGTCAGTGAATACACATGATGGGTCAGTGGGAGAACAAGGACTCTGCTGCATAAACGATTTAGGGAACGTAGACAAAGGAGAAACTGGAGAGGCTGGCCCCAACTTGACCTCTACTTTCTTCTCAGTGACATTATTATCCTGAGATACTGAATCCTTTAATAAATCTGCAGAATCATACACATGATCATGCTTGATTTCCCATATCTTTGGGTCCCAGCCAGCCCTTATGAGCATCCGAATGTCATCATTGAATTCATTTTCATTTGACTGTATTTCACTGGGCTCAGATACTGTTCGCAAGTTAGTAGTTGGGATATGTTTTTGGGACACAGCGTATGTATTTTTTTCTTGAAATGGAGAATAGAAATTTGTTAAACCATCTTGGAAAATGTTCGTCTGGATTCCATCCTTGTACAAGTTACAATTCTCAGGTTTACTCTCCCATGGCTCATTTTCAGAGGATTTGATTTTGGACTGATCTGTTGGAATGACAAACGTGGAGATCCTGTGATCATCCTTTTTATCAGCTGTTGAATGCTTGATGGATTTTTGCTCTTCAATGTTTTCCACCACAGACTCCAAAGGGGGTGCTGTTTCAGAATACGGTTTTGGATTATCCTGGCCATCCTGTACACTTGAAAGTTGAAGAGCCTCATTCCCAGAGGGCAACAATGTGACATATTTGGCTGGGATAAAGAAAGGCTTGGCCGTCTCATCTTTGCGAACATGCCACCAGTGGTCATTGGTCTTGGCCATAAGTACGTAGCGTTCATTGGGCTTGATGGACACATGGCTGCCATCACGTGTTGTGTATTCGTACTGAAAGTTCACCAGTACCACCTGCTGGACTGACATCGTTTCCCGGGTCTCAGTTTGCACAGCGTCAGGGTGTACGGTGGATAATCATTGGAACTGGAAGGCAAGAATGCAAATTGTGATGTTTAAAGGAGGTAATAAGATATTTAATTAATTTATTATTACACGCTGTGAATAAGTCTGAATCATAAATGCTAACTAAAACCACAATGGGCTGTCAAAATTAACACATTATTAATAATACAAATGAATTTTAATAGCACTAATTTTTGAGGGGGAGTGGTGGCTCCAGCGGTTAAGGCGCTGGGTTGCCGATCGGAAGGTCTGGGGTTCAAGCCCCGGTATCGCCAAGCTGCCACTCTTGGGCCCTTAAACAAGGCCCTTAACCCTCTATGCTCCGGGGGTCCCTTATGAGGGAAATATCAAGGTCCGTGACATGGGGCCGCCTTCCCGTGGGCTCACCACCTGCAGGAGGGACCGTAAGGGACGGTGCTGTGAGGCTTGGGCAGTAGTCGAAGGCGGGGGCCTGCTTAGACTGCAGCCCCCGCGACCCGAATTGCGGGAGAGAATGAATGAATGAATAATTTTATTAGCACGCGATTAACGCATGTTTGTTTGACTATTTTTATAAATAAATATACATAAATAAATATAAAAGAAGTGAAATTAAAACCTTCAACGCAACACACGTTTATTCACGCGTCCTTTCTTTATTTAGATATAAAAAAAGAAATCATAAACTCCATCAGAACAAATGTGTAATCACTAAACTCGTTTTACTGATACCAAGTCTTAACTTAAGCAACAAAAACTGCCATGAATTTTTTCGTCTCCTTTGACTTCTTCATTGTAGGTTCACATTCTTACGTAGAGCATTACCGCTATCTGTTGTGATGATGGATCAGAAACTTATATCCCTATACCAAAAAAATACCATGGTGCACACATCTGGCAATTAAAACCGTCCATGTGTAAACATAGCAAAGGTTCAGTTTGGTGTCCTGATGATTTACATAATTTAAAACACCATAATTACTTTAAAATCTTTACAAGTATATTTTGTCATTTATGCGCTATGTTGAGTTTGGTTTCACTAATAATAACGTACAAGTACATGTAGAACAGATAAAAATATGCGATTGAGTTGCGATTAAAGAAAGAGATAAAGTTTGATCAGAATATACAATATACAAGTAATGTGACTTACATTTTATAAGTTTAACCTTTCAAGGATCATGTAACCAATCAGTCTTGCTTTTGAGTACAAATAATCCAACAAATGATTTCTTCACCAAATACATTCTTAACCACATTTATCATACCTCTCCAGAACACCACATCCTATTTTTGAAAAGAGGAATGTGGATAAACAAGAGGAACAAAAACCCTACTTCTGCCGTTTCTATTTCAAGTGCTGTGAGGAAAGGGTGTGGCCAGATATGTGATGCACAAAGGCTGAACAACAGAACTGAATCACCTGCAAACACGAAGAGCTGGTTTTCCTGACACAAAAATAGAAGTTTTCATTTTGCAGTCATACAAAGCCACTGGCTAAAACTGAATTTACATTACAAACAGTTCCTTTTTAAAGAATTGTATACATATTGTCATAAAAAAAATATTGCTCATATATTAATAAAAATGTTAATACATCGCTGTTACAAATCTATATATGAATACCTCTTTTTCTCTTGCTCCACATATATATATATATATATATATATATATATATATATATATATATATATATATAAATATTGGTGGATATTAAATGCATTTCTATTTGAAGTCCTTCTCTCTCTCTCTCCCTCTCTCTCTCTCTCTCTCTCTATATATATATATATATATATATATATATATATATATATATATATATATATATATATACATTATGTAGCCCCGCTACTTACACTTAATTTATTACTAACTGAAATATTTAGGTGTGTGTGTGTGTGTGTGTGTGTGTGTGTGTGTGTGTGTGTGTGTGTGTGTGTGTTTGTGTGTGTGTGTGTGTGTGTGTGTGTGTGTGTGTGTGTGTGTGTTCGTGTGATGCAGGACAAACTCAGAAAGGAAAGACACTTTGACAAGAGGGGAAATGAAGTCACAAGCCACAGAACAGGAAGGCGTTCAGCTGTGTGCTTGTAACAACAGTGTGCATGATGTACAGAAACCCTAGTTTCTCATGAAACGACTATTCGAAAAAGATTGCACTGCTGTCTCTTTGCGCTTGCAGAATGAGTTTATTTGATTGACGACACTTAATGCATGAGCTTGGTAATATACACGACAGGAAATGCTGGAACAACTCAATCAACTGATTTGAACTATTTCATTACTGCTGTTTACGTGAATTATTATTTAAGTGAATAGTAAATAAGGTATATATTTTTTTAATAAGCTAGAAATAAACAGTAGTATGTTGCAGAGTAGAAACCAAATAAAGAAATTAACAAATAGTTATTGCAAATGTTATAACAATATAATAGAAAGCACAGAAAGGTCATTTGTAATTTTATATGAATTCAGCGGATTACACTTGTGAATAAGTTACCCAGGAGTGTCTGTCTAGAAAATGATGTCACAAAGAGGTGTTTTCCCAGGAGTGGCATGGCACATATGCCAGAAATGTGACAAACAAGCAAGGCAAAACAAAAACAATGAAGGGATTAAAGGTTTTTCGGTTTTCGTTAATATTTCAATGACATTTCCTAATTGCATTTGCATAAATGTTATTAATGAAATTATATATTATCAATTAAAGGATTATTTTAAAATATATATATATAACATGGCATATTTGCAAGGAAAAACAGATCTCTGTGTGAATAAATATATAAATGAATATATATATACATATATATATATATATATATATATATATATATATATATATATATATATATATATATATATATATATATATATATAAATAAATAAATAAATATATATATATATATATATATATATATATATATATATATATATATATATATATAAATATATATATATATATATATATATATATATATATATATATATATATATATATATATATATATATATATATACAGAGTTAAAGAGATAGAGATGGTACTGTAAGTGTTTCAGATCAAAGTGTGAAAGTGTGCAAATAAATATTGTGATGTTAGATGATCCAAGCTTACCTACTGTGAGCAGACAGCAAGATTCTTCACGCAGACAGACCAACATAGAGACAGGTGGCATGTCCTCACTTTATGAGAAGTCGAATTCCAGAAAACAGAGCTGAATTTACAATGCGCGCAAGACGCGTGTTGTATGCGGGCGGATGCATGCAGTGTGCGCGAGCGTGCGGGTGTGTGTGCGTGTGCGTGTACAAGTGTGTGAAGGGCGTGTTAACTGTGATCACAGAGATGCCTGCCAGACACGTTTAGTTCTCGGTGCACTTTCTAATCTATGTGAGAGACCTGTGGCAGGAGAGGAAGAGCGAGCAGAAGCATTGTAAGTGAAAAGATCAGATCAGTAGACAAGCAGCAGTGGAATGACTTGTTCTTGAAAAGCTACCAGCAGGCAAAAACATAAATGACACAAGAATAAAAACAGGTTCTTTGGGTTCCTCTTAACTGAGGCACTTGACTTAGTAACCTCTGGGTCAGTTAGCAACATCTGGTTACACGTCATTAGAAGTTTTCTTCAAAAAGCTTGTGTTTGTGTACAATCATATGTTTCTACATTTAAGGAAACAAATATGTGGTTCTGACCCAATAGCACCGTTTTTCAGGGTAGAGAACAACAAATGACGTCACAAAACAATTGCTATGAATATGTTCTGAAGAACAGGTCATGGGATAGAATTGTATTTTGTCATTGCACCATGTGGAAATGACCTAAGTCCTATGACATCATGCATTATAATGGATTTTTTTTTGCTTACTTGTTTTCTCGTGATCTCGACATAACAAGAGTTGTTTGATCTTAATCACAACACATTTCTCCCCATAACAAATGCGTTATCACATCTTAATTTTCTCATGATCTTGCCATAAAAGTTGATGATCATGATGATCTCAGTGGGCAGGGTCTCGTCCAGGGTCTCATCCATGCACCCTCTGCCACAAATGTTTATGGTTATTGTCCATGATGCTGCGATGAAGATGTTTTTGTGTCGAATACATAGAAAAATGAAGTACTGATACATCCGGAGAAAATAAGCAAGAAAAAAATTTAGCATGGCCTCTTAGGCCTTCCATAGGGAAGTGGTTCCTCAGTGGATAAGATGTTGGACTTCTTTTAATATGACATTTTTATTTACTTATTATAAATTTCAAATGTGTGGCATGTTTATTACACAAGTTCCTACATAAAACAGAACAACAACATTAATATAAATATGTGATTTATAATTATATTGGAAATATTGAGCTGTAAGAAGAGAAGCAAAAGAAAGCTGGGATTATGCGCTGAACTGGAAGAACAAGTCGTGACCTGACATCTTTTTAGAACACAATATAAATAAAAGAATTTATATAATAAAATTAATGATAAACTACTAAATGAATGTGCACAAGGGGGAGTGGTGGCTTCAGCGGTTAAGGCGCTGGGTTGCCGATCGGAAGGTCTGTGGTTCAAGCCCTGGTATCGCCAGGCTGCCACTCTTGGGCCCTTGAGCAAGGCCCTTAACCCTCTATGCTCCGTGGGTCCCTTACGAGGGAAATATCAAGGTCCGTGACGTCAGAGTGACGTGGGGCCGCCTTCCCGTGGGCTCACCACCTGCAGGAGGGACCGTAAGGGACAGTGATGTGAGGATTGGGCAGCAGTCGAAGGCGGGGGCCTGCTTAGACTGCTGCCCCCGCGACCCGAATTACGGATAAGCGGGAGAAAATGAATGTGCACAATAAATCAGAGTAATATAATTTTTACCTGTCCGGTTGAACTTCATTATTACTTACTTAGTCTTATTTCAGTGAAGCTTATTGAGTTCATTTTATTTGTGATGTGTTAAAAATAATAATTAAGAATACATTTTTATATCATTATTTTCATTAGCATCTCCAATATATCATTATTCGTCATGTATCTACTTTTAATTCCTAACCATTTCACTCACTGCTGATCATGTATTACAGACTGGACCACACTTTTGGATACACATTTAATGAATCTCAACACTCCTGATATTATATTGTATAATCTTCAGGTCCAGTGCATAGTTTATAATGTTATATTACAAGTCTTATACTTAACTGTTATCTTGGTCTGAATGTAGTTTGTTAGATTCAGCAGTGGTTATGAGTTTGTAAAATTAGCTGGATAGTTCATTGTATAATTATTTAAATCACTCTCACCTTCAAATCCGCACAAATCTCACAAATATTGCATTTTAAAGCCACAATTTGTACACAAATTTAGAATGGCTGCTACTGATGTTTTTGGCTTTGCAATGTACTATGTATACAGATAATGTCATGCAGTGCTAACAAACAAAGCCTTTTATCCACAATAAAAAAAGAAATACTCTTTTATTATATACATTGTTTAATGATGAAATAAGGCAATAGTTAAAAAAAAAAAAAAAAGCACCAGTCGAAGAATTGAGAATACAGAATTTGTATAAGAACTACATAAACCAAAAAAGAATGTGTATGTGAACGGTATATTCAATTCTGCTACAGGCAAAGCATAATGCACTGCCTCGGATACTGTAGCCCAAACCAGAAGGGGGCAGCACCCCTCATTTTCCTGGCATAGTTATGTTTAAAAAACATTTTTATTTATGTAAAATAATTAAATAAAAACTTAGACAGAGTGTTAGACTGTCCTGTAAAGTTAAGACATTTGTGTGGGCCACATTTTTCCAAACACATCAGAATTGATCCAACTTAATTTGCCCACACTAGTGAGATGCACTGAACAAACTTGTGAAAACAGCACTTATAAATCGTGATTAATTTGACAACTAAATCATGATGGAAACTAACAAACAAAGACTAAACCTTGAATAGTTTCATTTTATACATGATTTCAGTGTGCTACATGGAACTAATGGTCTTTACACCCTCTGTAGTGCACTGCACAAGTATATTAGATCCAATCATGATTCAGGTTCGGCTAATTCGACATGACCGTTTAATCATTACATCCTGATTGAAGTGCATCATTTTAATTACTTGGCGATGACGATTAAATCACAATCCTTAAAAAGAATGATTACGTGGCTGTATAAAGTGTTAACATTCATAGAATTCGTAGAATGTTTTTTGGCAGAAGGAGTAAAAAATAATAAGAAGAATTAAAATGTCATACAATCAGCATTACGCAGTAAATTATAAACACTAAAAGATGAGATTTAAAAACGTTCTTTGAATAAATTAATCGAAATAAGAGTAGAAAGCTCCTCCTTTGCTGTTGTATCAGAATAAACCCTTATTCACATACTATAAAACTATGCTTTGTGTAGCCATAAAATAACAGGGCTCATATACTCATAGGCAAAACACTGTGACCTCTGTTTCGTGAAAGTAAAAAACAAAAACAAAAAAACCATAAAATAGAAGCATAAGCGCAAAAAAAAGGGCCATTTTACAAGATTTCTATAATCCTCAAGAATGTGTCTAAATAATAGAAAATAAATGTATATATCCAGTACATGTCTTGTCATACTGACATATTTAATGGCTATGAAGATCATAAAGGTAGAGCCATTAATTGTTTTTTTCTGTGCAAATTCAGAGTCTGGTCCTCAAACTCTCATACGGTTTGCTTGGCAAAACACATGTATGGTCCATCTGTACATACATATGTACAAATAAGTGCACTTAAGGAAGTGTAAATAAATATATCATCATTAAGCTCCATGAACAGGTTGAGCTCTTGTCACAGCTAGTCTGTCAGGAGGAACAGACTGCCATTGAGGCAATTACACAAGAGCTGGAGGAGGTGCTTGGGAAGAAACCCATGCATTATTCAAGAAGTTCTCGCTCTTTATATCTCTGTAGACGTTCACAACGAGGACAAGGATCATTCTGGTCTTTACAGGTGGAGTGGAAAACAGCTTTGCACACCTTACACCTGAGAGAGAGCAAAATAAAGAAAAAAAATTAACAAAAGGGAAACACAAATCCATATCATAAGATATATTAGGGGTGTCCCCCCTGACTAAGGATTTACCATAGTGGAATCGGAATAGTCTTAAGAATATAGAATCAGAAGTCTTGCCCATAGTCAACTGTTGAATATACAGTATATGTAGTTTGAAGAATTTTGAAAAGACTAAAAGAATCTAATTCATTGGGTAGCAATGTTTAGCTCTATTGCAGCCATGATCAACAAACCATCCAATACTGATTGTGGTTAAGGCAATGAACAAAAAATCCATTGGGGTCTCGATGTTCGAATCTTGCCGACTACTTCGACTACATGGTCACAAAAGCAAAGGACCGAATCCCATTTTTTTTTTACGAGATTGGCACAATTTTGCACTTATGTCGGTGTGTAATTATAATTCATATTAGTTTCATTATTGGCTTCAATGCATTCACATTGCCTTTAAAATCCTGTGACCGGTTACACAATCTGTGGCTCAAAGTGAAACATTCGCATTTCACTGGATTCAGAACTGAAAGGGGAAGGTGAGGCTTCTCCCTGCATGATTGCGCCAAGTCGGTGCATTTTTGCGCATACCTGAAGGTGGTGTCGAACTGGAAAGGGAAAATGATTTCGTCTGTATTGCAGATCTGGCAGATGAAGCCTCGCTGAGTGCAAAGGTCACAATGATGCACGTGGTTGCAAGAGAACTGGATGAGACTCTGCAGGAAAGACTCATACTGGCTGTCCGCTATCTGTGTGAAAAGAGAAGAAGTTGTGAGAGATTGAAGAGCTGTTATCGGTGAAATGAGGTTCTAGAGGGCTTTTATCTATAGTGCTGTAGATACTATATTATTTAAAAAATATCTGGCAACAAAAGTGAGTACAACCTAAGTGACCATGTCAAAACTTTGTCCCAAGTGTCAATATTTTGTGTAAGCACCATTGTTATCTAGCACTGCCTTAATCCTCCTGGGCATGGAATTCACCAGAGCTGCACAGGTTGTTGCTGAGATCCTCTTGCACTCCTCCATAATGACATCACGGAGCTGCTGGATGTTAGACATGTGGCGAATCTTCACCTTCCGCCCCACAGGTGAGTAATAGGTTTTAATTCTGGAGACATAATTGGCCACTCTACCACCTTAACCTTCCTCAGCAAGGCAGTGGTTATCTTGGCAGTGTGTTCGGGGTTGTAATTATGTTGGAAAAGACCATGATGTTACCACCACTATGCTTGACTGTGGACAAGAGACAATTTTCATGGTACTCCTCACCAGGGCGACACCACACATGCTGGAAACCATCTGAGCCAAACAAGTTTATCATCAGACCACAGGACATGGTTTCAGTAATTTATGGTCTTGGGCAGTTTTGTGGGCTTTCTGGTGAGCCAGCTTCAGAAGAGGCTTCCTTCTGGCACAACAGCCATGCAAACCGACATGTTGCAGTGTGCAGCATATGGTCTGAGCACTGAGAAGCGGACCTTCCCCTTCTGCAACTTCTAAAGCAATGCTGGCAGCACTCATGCATCGGTTTTTTTGAAGCCAGCTTCAGCAACTGATGCTCGGCAAGAGGAATCAACTTCTTTGATCGACCCTTGTGAAGCCTGTTTCTAGTGGAACCCGTCTGTTAAAACCATTTTATGACCCTGGCCACTGTACTGTAACTCAGTTTCAGGGTGTTACAGACCTTCTTATAGCCTAGGCCATCTTTGTTAAGAGCAAGAATTCTAATTTTCAAATCCTCAGAGAGTCTTTACCATGTTGAACATACAGTGGTCAGTATGAGAGAATTTAAATTTTAATAGTTACATTTTAACTGCTCTAATACAAGATACACCAATTTGTATGGTCAAAAACATGAACATGATGAATAGGACATGTGGCTTTGCATTGTTAAATGAAATACAGCTGTTATCACTTTGGGTGTACTCACTTTTGTTGCCAGCTGTTTTGACAATAATGGCTGCACATTGACTATGCTAAAATATATCCAAGTTTCATTTCTATAGTCAATTTCGATTGGATTCTACGCAATACGTATACAGATATGGTACTTTTTATTCTCATTTCTTTGGTTCATGCAGACAGAAAATCATTAATTTACTAAAGTCCCTGTGACTTCTAGTGCATGGCCCTTTCCCAAATAGGCCGTTGTAGTGCAAAGAGAAAAAATAAATAAAAATACAAAATGTAATAAAACCAGCCGTTTTTTTCCTGTTCGGTCTCCAGGAAGATGCAACTATAAATTATGCGTCATATTAACGTAGCAGCAGTGGTGCTGAGAGTCAAACGAGGATAAATCAAACGAGGATAAATCAATCTACATAGAAAATATTGGTCACTTTCTAAAAAAATAAAAAGTATAGCGCGTCTACTAATAATTATATAAAAACAAATCGCTTGTTTCAAATATATAAAAAAAAAAAAAAAGGTTGTGAAACAAATGCCAATTGGTATCTCTTGCACCATTTTTTTTTTTATCGATGCATCACATGCAAATTTGTGAATCTTACCATTCTTAGTGTAAACATATTATGAACCAGCCATGTATAATACTGCTTTGAAATTAATAGAAAACCTTACCTGCCTGAAGTCCAGCACGCTATACATATGACTTGATTCCAATAGGTATGTTCTCTGCTGCAACCTGCAAGGAAAGGAGCTAGCTGAGCTTTATAATTACAAACGTAACGTGATTAATAACGTCAGTAGAGTGTTTTCTCTATATTTTCTAATTTCTGCCCCCCATCGGTCCAGATGTAAGTAAGCAATCACGAACTCAGCACTGAAAGATTTCAGCACAGCGGACAGCTCATTGAAACAACGCAGTTCAATTCCGTTTTATTTGTAGAGCACTTTTAAAAATGGTCATTGTTTTAAAGCAGCTGTATAGAGATGAAGAGGTTATGAAGTTGTATAAATGTAGTGCCTAAAAGATCTAAAATTATATCTATAGCGCAACTGATGCCTGAAAAAGGATCTTTTTTTTTTTATTATAACGTGTATTACATAAATACAGTTATTTTAAATGTGGCATACGAGGAATAAAACTTTTGGATCGTGATTTGAAAAATAATCAGCTTCAGAACTGCATCAGAGCAGCCCATTGTTGGTAATTTTCCTGTAATGGAATGGCTCAGAAATGGTTTATTCCTAATTACCTCAAGAGAGGTCAACGCAGACAATATAGGGAACTCACAGGCGTTTAAAAGTGCACAGTTGCACAAAGCGATACATTTTGGCTAGATTGTTACAGAGATTCCAAAACGTAGAAATGTTTAATTGTTGATGATGATGATCACAGGATTACAATGTGAATACATTCATTAATAGCGCGCAAACACGCACAAAAACGTGCGCACCTGGCCTCGACTTTTTTCCGGATTCCGCTCCGACAGATGAGCAGGTAATCTCCGAGGAGGCGGAGTCTCTGTCTGAAGCCTTGCACGGTCGCCATGGTTTCACTGTGCTCAAACAGGTTGGGGTTTAAGAGGTCGAGATTTAGCAAGGGCTCCTGCTCAATTTCAGCCAGCAGCTTCATGGCCTGCCTGGAGACCTGCAAGCACGCGCACACGCAAACACAGAAACAGTGAAAGAAAAAGTTTAATAATAATAATAATAATAAAAATAATAATAATAATAGTATTGTCTTAAAGCATATAAAGGACGAGAACAGACATTCATTATGAGTAACTAAGATGGGCATTCAATTTTAGGGAACAAGGATGAATATTCAATATAAGGGAAGAGGATGGACATTCAATATGAGTAAAAAAGATAGTTGGTTTGAAAGAAGCAGATAAGCATACAGATCTGCTGTGGTGACCTCTAATGTGAGCAACCGAAAGAAGAAGTAGTGTTAAAGCATAGCAACAGCGATTACCTCACGTGCCACGAGATCCCAGTTGTGCACCATGCGAGAGGGAATGATGGTGGTGTCACCTTGGTGACAGGTATCACAGTAGTATTGAGCCGAGAACTCGCACAGCCTAGCTCGTCCCAAGGATACACCAATCTGCCTAAAACAGCCTAGAGATGTGAGCACAAACACACAAAGAGATCACATTCATCAGAAATCAGGTCTATCTGCAAACATACAAACATATAGCCAACTAAAGAGCTCCTTCCCAGTTTGAGATTTTCAGCAGAAACACTTAAACCAAAAGTAAAAGTATTTTTGCTAGGTTACGCAATGGCATCACAAAATTAAACTAGCATAAATGTTCCACCACAAAGCTGCCTAAAATGCTATGAAGGCAGCCATATGTAAACTACATCATGAGGCTGGCTTTCTGGAGTCATTTTCTTACCTGCACATTTAAAGTTCTGTGAATTTAGCCCTTTTTCTTTAGGGACCACTGTCAGATAGGGCAGTAGAACAGCATCCCCTTTCAGCCTGTGATGAACAAGTCTGTGGACGTTGCCTCCATTAAGGGATGACATTTCACCTCCAGTCTCATTCTCCTCGTCCAGGTAGGAATCCAGCGTCTTACGGATGAGGCACCTCCAGATACGTGCCTCCTCGCCATTCTCTGCCTTTGCTGTTAGTGTCTCTTTTGCTGTCAAAATCTAAAAACAAAAAAAAAAAAGCGCTCAAAATTAGCCTAAAAAGAAGCCATGCGAGCTCAAACTTGTTTGCATGGTCAAAATGCCAAGATTACCTTAAAAAAGGCGGGGCCACCGAGTGCCACAGCAGGCACCACATCTCTCACGGCATCGATTGCATATGTAAAAAGACGCGTCTTGCAGTCATTTTGCACTGAAAAACCTTGAAGAGCCTCCAGTGAGAGAGAAAGCACCATTAAACGCCATCCTTGGGCCTCCCAGCTCAAGAGTACCACAGCCTCCTTTATGGCATCTGGTTCCGGCTCACATGGCCTGCTCCAGTCCGTCTCGGGCAGGTTAGCTGGCTCAGGGGGTACCGAGACGGGCATGACGGAGGGCGAGAGGTCGTCCCAATCGTCCTGCGGTTGGTGCCGCACGTTGCGCACAGCCTCGAAAATGCGATCCACCCAGTCCTCAGCCTCCGCCTTGCAGGACGCCCGCAGCTGGAGCCTCTTCCCGGAGAATTCCAGATGGAAGCGGCCCTCTGAGCCCAGGTGCACGTCCTCGCAGCGCAGAAGTGAGCGATTTTCGCAGATATTTCGCTCTTCGTCGTCAGAGTACAGGCGCAGCTCAAACGGCGACAACTCGCAGTAGCATGTACGCCACAGACCCATGGGGCCGCGCCGCTCCAGCTGGCCCAGCTTTAGAAGGCCTCGAAATGGGTTGGATAAGCCTAAGACAAAGTGAACAAGAGTTTTTAACAAATTGGGTTATCCTGGAGTTCTGTATGTATAGTATTTTTTAAACGCCAGAGCAACTAGGTTAAAAAGGAATAGACACAATATTTGCAAGTAAACGAGTTGCTTTAAATCTTAAATTCCAAAACATATGAAGTGCTCCACGTCTGTATTCCATCCAAACTGCCAACTTTAAGGCCATGTGCACACTAATACGTTTCCAATGGCATTTCAAAAGTATATAATGTATACACGCACGTGCACACGCACACAGTCTCTACTCTACTTTCTAACTTGCTATTGTTACCACCTGCCCCAGTGACCTGCTTTGAGCTTCAAAAACATTTCCGTGTCAGCAAATCAAGTTGCTAAATGCCATAAAATCCCATAATATATCAATAAAGTCATTTCCTTAAGAAATAGATTCTCTATTTAAGCTTCTTTCTTATACCGGTTCATACCTCCCTTCCATCCCATATTCTTCCTCCCCATTATGTAAAAGGCTGATTAAAGTAGTATCATCTGCATACTTTACGAGATATCTACTTAGTATAGATAACTGTGCATTTTTTTTCTGAGCAGCTTTGCAGCAGTCACCATACTGAACAAAATGATTTGTTAAACCTCCAACAATAAAGTTAACAGGAAGAGCAGAGGAGGCCAGAGTTTAAATAGAAGCCTGACAACAGGAAACATCAATACACTATACCACCATATAACACAAATCGCTGGTCTGAGAGAGGTACATGTGCACAAATTGTGCTTATCGTGAGGTTTGTCCTAACACGAGCACAGACACTCCCTGGCTCATCTATTCCTAATGCTGCTAAAAGTGGTTACAGACAGCTAAAAAAAATGTGTATGAGTTCAAGTCTGAGCCTGAACCACTTCCCTACTCAGACACATGATTAAAGTCACACAGAGGAAGTCACACCGCATTTGCATTCTCATTAGTGGAAGCAGTTCCTACTTGTCCATATCAGTGTGACATTTTGTTCCACAGTGTCAGTAATACTCTGTATTACTGACACTACATAATATAATAATATGTGCAGTTTTTATTTGTTTTTTTTTGTTTTGTTTAGTTTTGACCAAATTCTGAATTATTAGCAATTCTGTTTAAAAAAAACAGCAATATCGTTAATTAGCAACAAAAGAAATGGGAAATAATTAGACTTTTAATTGAGGTATAAGAATTCTAACAAATACTTATCAGAAATACATTTTAACAATCCCACGGCTCAATTACTGGCCCCCCCTAACTAATCCTTACAATTTCTTTATTATGTTGCACTTTCGTTAACATATTTAACTGATTTACATATTTAACTGGTTTAAGATCATCCCAGGATTTCGAATTTTTGTTGTTGGTATCCACTTCCTGTTTCTATGGTGTGGAGGCACAAAGGCCAAGTGCAACACATGAACATTTGAGAATACAAAAGCGAGGAATATTAAAAATGTGTAAAACAGATTAGAAACATGATGATACTCTACAACATGCAATTATCAAACACCAGACAAATTAGCAACATTTTCACTAAACATAAAAACTCAATTTACATTTTTATATACACCAGGGGTGTAATGGTACACATATTCATACCAAATTTTTGTGATACACGACTTTTAGTACAGAGCTTTTGTCCTTGTTTGATGAGCAAAACAGTTATTATCTAAGTTCGAACATAATAAATGTCGGACTGGAAGTTTGTTTGATCTCTGCCTTACATTTTGAGCCTAGTCGGAAATATGATTTTTACTACAGAAAGTGGCAAATTCGCTGTCAATTTCTGTCATTGTGTTTTTACGACAGCCTAGCGATATGGATTCTTTTGCATTTTATATGTACAGCTTCCGATTAAAAGAAAAAAATCATGACAATTGTGCATATCGAGGGAGTGAATAAATGAATGAATTAATAAATAAATCATGAAATTATTTAAAATCCACAGGACAAATGATAAATAAACTGAATAAATAAATATCTTGTTTCTTAAATGCAGATATCTGTAATGATGAAATAATTTTATTATATATATATATATATATATATATATATATATATATATATATACACACACACATACACATATACACACACACACACACTATCTCACAAAAGTTAGTAAACCCCTCACATTTCAGCAACCCTTTTAGTATATCTTCTCAAGGGACAATGCGATAGAAATGAAAACATTTATTTAAAATATATTTAAGAGGAGTCAATGTGCAGCTTGTATAGCAGTACAAATTTTACTGTCTTCTGAAAATAACTCAGCATACAGCTGATATTGTCAAAAAAAAGATGGCAACAAAAGTGAGTACACCTTAAGTGAACATGTTACAAAATATTAACCCTGACACTGTGTATTGTCTGAGCACTGACAAACGGGCATTCCACTTCTGCAACCCCTAACGCTTCGGCACCTGACGCACAGCACGAGGAATCAATTTCTTTCATCGACCAACAGGTCTCGGCAGTAATGTCGAGTCGAGTCGAGAGCAAGACGAGTTTCTCAAAGTGGAAATATGCTCATTATTTCACTTTAGTTGAGCATAAATACAAAAACTTTTTAGTCAAATGTAAGTCTCTTTCTGGTTTGAAGGTCGTATCTACTGCGATAAACAACCCAGTGTTCTGTTCTACATTGTTGATAGTTTTTATACTTAAGCTGTGAAAGGAACATGTTTAAGAGCTCAACACAACAGCTTTTATGATGCAGAAGCCACTTTAGTTTTTGATTGTGAATATATTATTCAGCTTGTTTTGTTATTTATTTCAGAAATCCTTGTGATATATATTCATTTTGTGCTGGTCTGACTTAAATAAAATAGTGTTTAAAAATTACTCTGTGTTTAAGTCAGTTTTGTGTTTGTAGACCATAACACACAAAAGGGCATTAAAGGGATTACTTTTTGGTGTAAGTAATCAACAAAGTAATTGAGTAAAACGAGTAACTGTAACTAGTTACTCTTTTTTAGTAACTAACACAACACTACACACACACACACACACATACACACACACACACACACACACACACACACACATACATATACATGTATGAATGAAGAAATAAATTGTTCTTATATTATGTAAAACATCAATAAAAAGAAACAAAAGAAACACTGACAAACGTTGTTGCAATAGTGAAGAAACGAATGCAATTAAAAGGTTAAAAGGGTCTGCCAGAAGAAACACTATAAAGCTTTTGCTTTGTTTCTTTTTTTGTACTCGGGGCACTTGCTGTTTACAAGAATACAGTGGAGATTCATCTTTGGAATAATTGTATTGTTAGTGAAAATCATAAATGTAATATATAATGTCAATGTGTACCAATTTGTCTACGGCGAACCACGCTTGGTGGAGACAGGTGAGCTTCAGGTTCAGCAACAGGAGATCCCCCGTTCATTTGGGTGGATTTTACAACATCAGGCTCTTCAGGATTTGCATAATTATCTGGCTTATAAATATCCTCCTCGGAGATCCAGGATTTGGATTTCTAAAAAATGTCATTGAAATGTTTATTACCATGCATTTAATTACATTTAATTACAAAAATGTATTGTTGATAATAAGCAGAATTTGTATATAAGGATAATTAAGCAGATTAGATAATGAGACACCTACATGGTGAGAATGGACAGGGCCTGTGGATGTTTTCCTGCTCAAACCGTTAAATGTTTGGTGTAAAGATTCATTATTTGAGTTTTTTTGCAGCTCCACCTCAATAGAAATCGATGAGGAAGGAGGGTTGGAATTCAGTGAGTTGGAGGTCAACTGACAGGTTATTATAGAGCTGTTGGCATCGAAGGAAGTGTCAGGAAAGTCTTGGTCCTGCTCAGGATCTTTTACTGTGATTTGTCTTGTATCTACATGAATGTTGACAGGCTCTGCTTGTTCCTCTTCTGATTCCTGTCCTAAGGGCTCTTCTTTTAAAACAACAGGGAGCTCGTTGGGTACTGATGACTCTGTGAAGGGGTCAAGGGTTTGTTGTATATCCTGTTGGTTAGAGAAGTCTTCGTCGCTACTGCTGTGTGTGGAGGATTCCGTCATGCTGTCTGTAGCAGGGCTTGGCACATCGGGGTTTTTTATTATATCCTGGATGGAGGGGCTACTTATTCTAGAACTAGAGACAAAAACATTTTAGACAACTGACAAAACTTGATGCATAATATACAATAAACAATACGAGGTGGTATCAAAAAGTTTCCAGACTAATTTTGTAACACACCGAGAGATGGCAGCACAAGGATGAACGCACAGTCACAGGAAGCACCGACCTTCATTAGTCAGGCACTGGTACTATTCTGACTACATGTCAGAGACAGAGCTAGTCTTGAGACTTTTTCATACCACCTCGTTTACAGCATTAGAAGAAATCTACACATTTGTATCCCTATATTGCTATGGCATACTCACTCATCAAGAGCACTATTGTTCTCAGTTTTGCCGCAGCAGCTTCCTCGTTCTGAGCCGAAGCTGGAAGAGAGATGGCAGGACACATTGTCCAGGCTGAGGTCTGAGGAAGTTCTGCCCTCCTGACCTCGCCCCGAGCCCCCGGATCCAGAGGACAGGGATGCTGTATCACAGGATTCTCGGCGTGAAGACGGAGGGCAGTCTTCAGTAGGCAGTGGAGGACACAGACCAGCAAGTGCCAGCGGGGTCGTGGTCCACTCGTTGAGTACTGCTGATTTGTACGAGAGCTGGAAAGCAAGTGAAGCCAGGCCCTGCAGAAGGCTGAGCAGCACCTCCCGCTCCTCAGGGTCGAGGAGCAGGGCTCCAGGCTGGTAGTGGATCCCGAGTTGGGTGCTCTCACGGAGAAGTGAAGTAAGGTAGCATTCCAAAAGACCATCGTTCAGCGCCAAACGTACCCATGCCCTGCACCGGCCTACGTCAGAGTTAATGAAGCTCAGGCCTTCTAGCTCCATAATCACATTTCTAAAAAAAAAAAAAACAAAGTTGCAAGGCAAAAAAAGTCAAATGTCTAGGAATAAATCAAGCTAGGCGGAATCATAATTAATTTATTGTATATGTTAGCATTTTATATCCTTATATTTATACCTTATGGTTACACTTGATGCCTTTATTTCCAATTTTCGACTTTTAATTTTTATTTATTCAATTTTTATATTCTATTTACATGTTGGATGGTCGTAAAAAGCATTTTACTACATGTCGTACTCTGTATGAATGTGGATGTGACAAATACAATTTGCTTTAGATTTATTATTATTATTTTTTTTAATCCTTGATCAAACCTAATCAAAGCCGGAAAATGCACTAATCTTACTAAATGCATCAGGCTTTCAAGTTTATTATAAATATGAGATGGTCCTAAAAAAAAAAAATTCAAGATAAATAAAACTAATATTTTTACTATTATACAAACTTTTTACTGTTTGTGTATAGAGAAATGGAAGAAGATAGAAACTGTGTTATCAATATCTCAATATCTCTCCAACACGTACCTCCACCTCTACAGGCTCTTCTCAACCTGCTCCCTACTCTCACCACAAATAACAATATCATTCGCAAACATCATAGTTCCTGGAGACTCCTGTCTGACCACATCTGTCAACCTGTCCATCACCACTGCAAACAGGAAAGGGCTCAGAGCCCATCCTTGATGCAGTCCAACCTCCACCAAGCCGGAAAATGCATTAATTTTACTAGATGCATCAGGCTTTTAAGTTTATCATAAATATGAGATGGTTCTAAAAAATTCAAGATAAATAAAACTAATTTTTTTTTTAACTATTATACAAAACTTTTTACTGTTTGTGCATAGATAAATGGAAGAAGATTGGAACTGTGTTATCAATATGTTTACTTGGACAGGGAGTTGTGGTTAAAAGCTAAATAGATTTATGCTTACAATGCACATTTTACTTTGGTGTTTACTTTCGAATGGATTAAAAAAATCCATTTCATTCTTTCTTGGTTTGAAAGTAGTTTGTTCTATTAGCTTTAAACTTCTGTGCTGTATGAAGCAAACTGGACATCCAATGATTAATTTTACACCTCATACCCTCATTTAGTTCCTATCTTGCAAGAAAATGAGCACAATATTACACTCAAGATCCATAGAAGCATGTGTATGACATACCTGTGAGTGATGGCTTTAAGTAGGTTCCAGAAGACGGGCTGAGGAAGCGGGCCTGCTTTGCGGTTGCGTGCCCCTGCTCCTTCTGTGCGGATGAATTTACTCCGGAGGCCGTGGATGAAGATAGCTTCCAGAGCACAGCAGAGCTGGTTGGCCTCAGATTCCTCGCTGGTCACCAGTGAGTCTGTGGTCACATAGCGCCTCTGCAATGTCTTCAGTGTTTGCGCTATTTTCTCCTTAATCCACTGCAGAGGAGGACATGGGCCAAGGATTATTAGACAAAGGATTCACAAAAAATTTTTACAAATTAATTTAAGTAAAAATAATTTCCCCTACGACCATATTAAGTGGCGGACTGCAAGTTTGTTTAGTCTTCAAATCGCACTTTGTCACTGTGGCTACTCGGTTTGTGGCTACAAGATTTGTACTGCACAAGCGGGAAATCGCTGCTACTTCCTGTCATTGCCAACGTTTTTATGGCAGTCTAGCAAAAATGGATTATTTTGCAGCTCTGAAATTCCTGACAATTCTGCATATCGAGGGAGTGAACGCATGAATGAAGGATGGAAGAAATTAATTAATTTAAAAATAAATAAATCAATAAGTATCTATCTTGTGTATTCTTAAATGCAGACCTTTGTTAAAGTATGCTAAAATGTAAATGAGAAAATAGAATTACATGTTTCCATTTATTAAATCTTATTTAATTTGTGCCTACTTAATCACTCAATTGAATTATATATATACACACACTAAAAAAGTGTATTAAATTGTTTAGATTTTTTCTATTTTATTTTTTATACATTTTATACATTTTATTTTAACCAGGCAGGCATTTTATTTAAAATTGCGGAAGCAATTATCAGTCAAGGCCATAACGCATGAACATGACAGTGACATGTCACCTGATATCAGATGACTGTCTACACATACATAGCAGCATAACTTTAGAGTGTTGGGCAGGGTAGTGTAGAAATGTCAGCACGATAAAAAGTGGCATTATCGCCAGCAGAAATAGGAGAAAAGGTACACAGGTAAAAAAAAAACTGCTCTTAGCATGGACTCTCATTTTAAAATGCTTATCATTTAGAAGCGGCAAAATATTGAACCGAGCACTTGAAAGACACCAGAGGAAAAAAAGGAAAATGAGTCACACATTCACAAACAGTGTTGACACTCTTCTACGAACAAGTCTAGTGAGTCGTAAAAAGCATTTTACTACATGTCGTACTCTGTATAAATGTGTGTAACAAATACAATGTGCTTTTTTTTTTTTTTTTAAAACCTTGATCAAACCCAATCAAAGCCGGATAATGCACTAATCTTACTAAATGCATCAGGCTTTCATCATAAATATGAGATGGTTCTAAAAGATAAATTATTTTTACTATTATACAAAACTTTTTACTGTTTGTGCATAGAGAAATGAAAGAAGATAGAAACTGTGTTATCAATATGTTTACCTCTTTTGAAGACAGGGAGTTGTGGTTAAAAGCTGAATAGATTTATGCCTACAATGCACATTTTTCTTTGGTTTTTACTTTCGAATGGATTAAAAACTGGCCATCCGATGATTAATTTTACACCTCGGAAGGAAATAAAGAATATTATGTTATTATGAGTGTTGCCACCAATGTGTCACTGTTTATTCACATTATTAATAATGTAATTCACCTGAATAGCATTTGGTTCAATAATGTGTTGCACTGTTTTCATTTAGTTTCCTATCTTGCAAGAAAATTAGCACAATATTACAATTAGTTTACACTTCACCCACATGGTTCTGTAAGACTAAACATAGAAAGCTAATAATACCACAGAAATGTAGTCTAGGATTAACCATTAGCAAACCAAAACTGCCATACGGGTCTAAATAAGCAAAACAATCACTTAACCAGTCCTGGAGACAGTGCCACAGACAACAATCTCAAATCACATGACTCAACTAATCCAGCGTGTCACAATCTTTGCTACAAACTTGTAAAGTATGTGTGAAGTTGGAAATATTTTCCCATAGACAAAAAAAAAAAAAAAAGGCATTGTTATAAATGTGCATTCCATAACTACCATTACATTTTACATGGAACTCAAAGAAAGCCATGAAAGGTCTATTTCAGACATTTTCCCGTTGCTGTGATCATGACCCAGCTTGGATCAGTTCCAAAATCTAATTAGTTCATCCTCTGGTTACAGTCATAATTTTAAATTCCTACAAAACGTTGGCTAGATCTAGTATGAGGTCTGATTAGAAGGGACAGCAAGGCTTATTAAAAAAAATAAATAATAATAATACGATAAAATTATAATAAATTTTTTTTTTATTATTGGGACTAAAGTCAAAGTACTTATTGGGGATCTGCTCACTGAAAATGTACCATTTTATTGTATTTTTGATCAAATTAATTATACAACTCAAAAAAAGATTCGATCATTTTGATGAGTCAATAAAATGGTCCGATCTTCCATCACTAGTTCATACGCGACCCTTCACTAATGTCAAAACAAAATTACTAACACGTTTTTTAGATCACACTCTTGATGTCACCCAAATGAGTCTGGTTTCTTTCAAGGTTTCTTCCTCATACCACCTAAGGGAGTTTTTCCTTGCCACAGTCACCCCAGGCTGCTCATCAGGGATAAATACACATAATTTACTTATATTAAATAAAAATAAAAAAAAGTATATAATTCTTATGTTCTGTAAAGCTGCTTTGAGACAATGTCCTTTGTAAAAAAAAAGTGCTATAGAATTGAACTTAAACTTTTTAAGTCGAGCTAAAAAGAGAACTTAACATTTTTAATAAAAGCTTAAAAAATAAAATAGAGAATAACATAGAATTAACTAGGCGACAACTTTTAACTCCGAACATTACACTTGTACCTAAAGTGCCGTATCCAGATGTGTTTTATCTGGTTGAGACCAAGAGCGAAACCACGTGAGAAGCCGTAAAGTCATCACAGTCTGGATGTCTACAATTACTTCCTTAGCGGAAGGTCTGGAACATTTCTTCATACGTGGATGATGTTTATCTTGTGTTTGGTGAGATTTGAGCAACTCAAAAACGTTTTGTTTGAGTCGTTGCTATGGTAACCGGGGTAATTCTGTATGTCTATGCTAATAATAAAATACATTGCTGAATAAATTCTAGTCAATTATATGGAGGGAAATTTAAGATTATAAATAATGTAGAGTCTGTGTGAGAGTTACTGTGAGAGTGTAGAGAGATGAGATGCAGCGTTCAAACTGCTGTGGTTAATGAACAAGTTTCGCCTCCAGATGTTCAATAAACCAAGTGTTGATCTCTCGAGCTCTTTGTCGGTGTCCGAACTGCTGTGGTGATCAACTGTTCGGCAGAACAAAGCCAAGAAACCCACAAACACATAACACTGGCGGAGAGTTCAGGTCAACCAACAGCAGGAAAAGTCTTTCAAGGCACGTGCGCATTTATTTTTATAGTAATATTTTATATTATTCTCAACAAAATAGACTAACCTACAAGTTATGCAAAGTGGTGCTTGTGTGGCATGGAAGTACCACAGTGATGCACGAGCACGTGAAATGCACGGATGAAATCGAAACATCAGCACGGTGAGCAAAAACTGTAGAATCCTCATCATGTAAAAATGGTGTAGTTTAATGAAGTGTTATTGTGTAAACTGTAACTTTTGGACAATTGCACTGGATCTGTTCTGTCGTGACTCGCAGAGCGTCGGGTTGCATTATCACCTCACTCGCGACGTAGTGATGATTCGATTATAACGGTGTGAACGAAAACTAAATCTGGAAGCAGCAAATAACAGCAGAAGTAAACGATTCCATTTGTAGTCTATGTTGCGGTTTTCAGCGAATGCTTATGCATTTGTACACCAACAAACTTTTTTTTTTTTTTTTTTTTTTTATCAAGCCTGTTAGTTTACTGCATTTCTAGGCTCCATTCTCTTTTTACATACTTTACTACGTTCAAATGCTTGCATTTAATATTCAATGTATGCATGCATCATTTAAATATGATACTAAATTCAATTAATTATATATTCTAGATGCTTACAGCTTCACAACTGAACAAAACATCTGTGTATTTCTTTCAACAAAACCCAATACAATGTTGTATTATATTTGATATTATTATTTTAGGCATGCTTGTCAACTTGCCATCTGCAATTATTAAAAATAATGCTTGCACAGTTTGCTTCACCTTGCATACTCAAATGCTGTTTTTTGGTTTTGTTTTTGTTTTACAGAAAGAAAAAAACACAATAAGTTTTTAAAATGTCTAAATTGAAGATAAAGTTAAAACTCAATACGTGGCTTTTGCATTTTTTAAAGTACACTTTTATACATAGTTTTAATTGCAGTTGTATATAGTTATAATAAGCAAAACATCTTGTTCAACATTTTTAGTTTTATATAATTTAACAGCTGATTTACCGATTATCAAAATGATCGCTAGTTGCAGCCCTGGCACAATGTGTGTGTGTCTGTGTGTGTGTGTGTGTGTGTGTAATAAAATGTATTCAGTTCATTTATTTTATATAGCGTCTTTAACACCAGACCCTGTCCCAAAGCAGTTTTACAAAGTTTCCAGCCACTTCACCAAATACCACTCACTTGTAAAACGGTATCTTGCAAACAGTACAATTAAAGCAGACATCCGCAGACAAGTGGAATTCTTATCTCCTGTCATAGCAAGACGAACCTTTGGCCTCCTAAAGCAATGCCCCAGCATGTCACTAGACCAAAGTTGATACTGAGGATCACTGTCGGGAATGAAACAAGCAGCGGTATAACTATATGTCAAACCTGTTTGCCGTTTTCAGCATCGGGAACAGAGTCAGTTAGCTGTGTAGCGAGCATGTCTCCTCTCAAGGTCTTCTTACTCCTATCTGACACACTGCAGGGACAGAAATGAACAATGTTAAATCTTTGCACTTGGACTGATCATATATGAAATAAATGGAATCACGGGGATGAGTTATTGTGCAAAAGGAAGTACGGTTGATTCATCAGCAGGAATTCCTGAGAGTTTTCTCAACTCAAGTTCAACTTCAAACGTATGCATTATATCAGACAAACAGCTGAGCAGTTGTGGGATAAAGGCCCTTCTTAAGGGCCTGGCAGTGGCAGCTGGGATTTGAACCCAGGACCAGAAGTGGTGCTTTAGTTAAAAACATATAAAACACAAATCCATTTTGTTCCTATAACAATTTCAAAAGAAGAAAATGAACTAAATGACTTAAAATGAAAGATTTCTTCATTTTGACGAATGAGATTTAAAGAACAGAGTCACTAAAAGAATAAAGAACAAATGTTGCAATATCATTGTGTATAAACCATGTACCGCCAATATTTTTTTTTTTTGTGTGCAAGTTACGCTAACCAGAAACGTCCAAGGAACAGGAACGTCTAAGAGTTCACTTCCTTACATGAATAGAAAATGAAGGTCAGTCAATCCGGAAAAAAAAAAATATTCAAGAAACTTAAATGTGTCCACGTAGCCAAAACCATCAAAAGTTACAATTAAACCAGAGAAAAGAAGACGACGAGCTACCTCCACTGCAGAGTAGAAGTGCATTCGACCACCAATTTACATAAATTCTTCTACAAAACCATCCATCCATCCTTGCATGTTTCCATCTCTAAATATATCTATTCATGCATGTTTCTATCTATTAAAAAAACGAGTCACTAAAATATGAAGATTGGATCATTTTAGTGACTCTTCTTTGCCCCTCGTTTATCAAAATGAACGAATGTTTGTTTTGGTTTTTTGAGTCTTCCTATCCTTTTGATGGGTTTGAGAAAAAAAAAAAATTGCTCATCTTTTTCTTGAATCTGTTCTATAGTAAACTCTATCATACCTGACGCACAGTACTGTCATATGCACTACCATGCATTCACACTTTATAAACATTACTGATCTGTCATATAATCTGTATCCCTATTTAATACTCATACTGTCTTTATTGTCTCACATTGTCTGTTTTGTCTTGTATAGTCTAAGTTGAATGTATAGTTTTTATTTATGTTTGCACTTTGAGAGTCACTAACGGTTGGAACCAAATTCCTTGTGTGTGTCAACACACCTGGCCAATAAACCTGATTCTGAAATGCTCTTATAGAGACTTTTTTTTTCATCTTCTCCCGCTTATCCGTAATTCGGGTCGCGGGGGCAGCAGTCTAAGCAGATTCCCCAGAAACTTCTCCGTGTCCAGGGATCGGGCTGTCACGGCCCCCGCCTTCGACTGCTGCCCAATCCTCTCAGCACCGGTCCCTTACGGTCTCTCCTGCAGGTGGTGAGCCCACGGGAAGGCGGCCCCATGTCGCTCCGACGTCACGGTCCTTGATTTATTTTCTCGTAAGGGTCCCCTGGAGCATAGAGGGTTAAGGGCCTTGCTCAAGGGCCCAAGAGTGGCAGCTTGGCGATACCGGGGCTTGAACCCCTGACCTTCCGTCGGTAACCCAGCGCCTTAACCGCTGGAGCCACCACCAAGAGATTCATTTGTTCATAATTATAGGAGCGAAATGGATTTGGTGTTTTATATCAAAATGTCAAAGGAATCAAATTGAATTTGTTTTTTAAATTTAAGTAGATCGTTTCACCTATATGTCTATTTTTTCGTGCTAGGATTGGACAGAAAATGTCCCGCCTCCTGCTTTGGGATTGGTTAAGACATTACGACTACAGACCAGTTAACCAATCAGGAGGCCGGAAAGAGCATAAGGGAAACACGGATGCGGAAAAAAAACAATGCTGTGCAACAAGATACAGAAATAATGGCAGAATTATAATCCTTCCTCAAACCACACAGTTAAGAGAAGTGACCCAAGTGACGGATGTCCTGACTAATTATGAGTATGAGGTGTGAGAAACACAGTTTGAGGATGTTCTGACTACTGCACCGACTCAATAACGTGCTCTTAGTAAACTTACAGAACACGAGAAAGCTCATGAGATCACCAACGCGCTACAAGTGTAAAGACAGTATCCTGGAGGGTATAAATCCGCCTGTTGCCTGGTTCTAGTCTGAGCGGTCGTGTCCACGCCGACTGGGTGCACGCCGAGCGTCGTGTACCGCTATGAAACTTTTCCCCTTACCGTGCTCGAGGAGGATTTCATCGCCTCCGGTGGTGTCGAGACGCCGAGCAGAGCGCTAACACCGCCAGCACGAGTCCGCCGGAATGTGTCCGCGGCTCAGCTGAGACCTGTGCCGAGGCATCATGGGAACGATCACGCGCTTCCTGTTGACTAGCGGTCCTGTTGCGCAATCGCAGAACAGCCCACAGTTGCGCGGGCGCGCGCACACACGCATATTGTACATAGTTACAGTTTTTCTCGGTTGCCTTGGAGCATTTCTAGAATGATCCTTAATATTTGCGTACCAGTAAGTACATTTCTCGGAACACTTTGTACAAACTGCACAATACATTGATTTCTTGCAAAAGCCTGAACTTTTCTTAAAATCATCAGTTAAGCCCTCAAAAGTAAGTATGTGTCAATCTCATTTCCATCAGAATGAAAAGTCATTTTTTAAACAACTTTTTCTTCTCTTCTTCTTCTTCTTCTTCTTCTTCTTCTTCTTCTTCTTCTTCTTCTCTACATCAAAACTCCCCTGTCCTCTACATAAAAATCATCAAAATGTTAAGTCATGTTGTCAGTATGATGATGCATTTTTCAGGATTTCTTGATATAAATTATGGTTTGGATCAGAGTCACTGAAAATGCAGAATATTTGTCTTCTGTTTGGCTTCTATGACTTTCAGCAGCACAAATTCATTTATTTGATTGGATTTTTGATTTCTGTTTATTGCAGGAGACCAAACAGGATTTACAATATTACTGTATTATACAAGTGTTTGTTTGTTTCTCAGTTGTTCATCCATTTTCAAAATGTATAATTCTTTGTTTTGCTCTGTCTGTATTCACTCTCCAACTGAAGGTTCACAGGATTCACCTTCGACCTGTTTTAGAAAACTGGTTGATTATTGGTCGATCTGATGCCATTCACTCGCCTTCACAGTGACATTCAAGATTCATCTGCACAATTCAGCAATTCAACACATTTACACAAAAAAAATAAGTTTAATTAAAAATTTTAGATGACGGATGTTGACAACTGGTTTAACCATTTTGCAGTCAACGACTTATGCAATGAATTGATGCCGAGATGTTTTGAGGGTTGAGAAACATTCAGGTGAAACCAGCATAATTTATTTTGATTAAAATTACATAAACAACTGATAATGTCGGGAACAGCAGACACTTGTACACAATCAAGTAAATGAATGTACCAAAGCATTCGCAATTCAATCAAAGTAACAAAGACGACACTATTCAGAAGTGATCCTAAATGGACAATGCAGTTGTAGAAATCTTCTTTTTCTACTCCTTTCAGCTTCTCCCAATAGCGGTCGCCACAGCGGATCATCTGTCTCCATACCCCCTGTCCTCCACATCTGCCTCTTTTAACCCAAGTACCTGCATGTCTTTCCTCACCACATCCATAAACCTCCTTCTTGATCTTCCTCTTTTCCTCCTTCCTGGTGGCTTCATCCTCAGCATTCTCCTACTGATATACCCCATGTCCCTCCTCTTAACATGTCCAAACCATCTCAATCTCGCCTCCATTGCCTTCTCTCCAAAACGTCCTACATGCGCTGTCCCTCTAATAAACTCATTTCTAATCCTGTCCATCGTCGTCACTCCCAACGAAAACCTCAACATCTTCAGCTCTGCTACCTTCAGCTCCACCTCCTGTCTTTTTCTCAATGCCACTGTCTCTAAACCATACAACTTTCCCTTTCACTCTTGCAGATACTCACAAATCACTCCTGTCACTCTTCTCCACCCTGCCCGCACTCTTTTCTTCACTTCTCTAACACACTCCACATTACTTTGCACTGTGGACCCCTGGTACCTGAACTCCTCCACCTTCTCCACCTCTTCTGCCTGCAACCGCACTGCTCCACAAATCACAATATCATCCGCAAACATCATAGTCCACGGAGACTTCTGTCTGACCTCATCCTTCAACCTGTCCATCACACTGCAAACAGGAAAGGGCTAAGAGCCGATCCTTAATGCAGTCCAACCTCTACCTTGAACCAGTCTGTCGTTCCTACTGCACACTTCATTGCTGTCACACTGTCCTCATACATATCCTGCACCACCCTCACATACTTCTCTGACACACCTGACTTCCTCATATAATACCACAACTCCTCTTTTGGCACCCTGTCATACGCTTTCTCTAAATCCGCAAACATACAATGCAACTACTTCTGACCTTCTCTATCCTTCGCCATCAACATTCTCAAAGCAAATAAGGCATCTGTGGTGCTCTTCTTCGGCATAAAACCATACTGTTGCTCACAGATGGTCACCTCTTATCTCAGCCTGGCTTCCACTACTCTTTCCCATAACTTCATGGTGTGACTGATCAACTTAATTCCCCTGTAGTTACTGCAGGTCTGCACATCTCCCTTATTCTTAAAGTTGCAGTCGTAGAAATGATTGTAGCAACAGAAAATAGTTTATACTGATGATGACGATGTCTATTAAGAAGTCTTTTAGATTTTGCTCTACTCCCAGATGTATCATTATAAAATGCAATATTTACCGATACATGAATAAAATGTAACAGAGATTTTTGTGTTTCAAATGAATTTTTATTTTCAAAAGCAGGGGATTTGCCACAATTTTTTATCACTTTTTTTGTACACATTTTCAAGAATTGTATTTTTGTATCTCAGGTGCAGGAATATAAATCAATCTCTTAAAATAAATAAATGCACAAATACTTTAAAATCAACATTTACCAAAGTAAATAAAAAAACGAATTCATAATCAAAGTATTGTGATTCTTTTAAAATAAATTTAAACAAATCATTAAATAAATAGTAATAGTAAACATCATTTAAAAGTTAAAATTGTGCTAGAATTAAAATTTCTATTGTCACTAGCAGGGGAAGTGTCACAATATTTATATCACTCTTTTTACGTCTTTTACACGTTATCAAGAATTGCATTTTTGTAAATCAGATGCAGGAATATAAATAAATCTATAAATAAATACACAAATATATTAAAAGCAACAGTCAAAAGTAAATAAAAAACTAAAGCATAATCACAGATTTATAATTTAACAGACTCTAAAAATATCCTTAAATAAATAAATAAAAGAGTTGAATAAATAACAAGAGTAAACATCATGTAACAGTTGAAATTGTGATCTAAAACACAAATGTAATTCACTACTATGATTTTGAACAAAAGCAACACTGAATGATTCAACAATTGAACTCCTTTGAGTGCATTTTAATTCAAAGTGATCGACACGTGCAGGAAAATCCAATTCAATCAAAAGCTGAGCAGTTTCTGATTTTGAGTCTTTCAAAACAGCCAGCAGCTTT
This sequence comes from Silurus aristotelis, assembly GCF_946808225.1. NCBI lineage: Eukaryota > Metazoa > Chordata > Actinopteri > Siluriformes > Siluridae > Silurus > Silurus aristotelis. The sequence continues at coordinate 25,454,423 of NC_139585.1, forward strand.
TCTCTACGGTCATCACTGGACAACTTTAACTGATTGCTGAGTCCCAGAGACAGCAGGGAAAAAGTCGAATATTCCAAAGAGTTGAAGCAGCTCTTTTCTGATCGTCTTCCAGGCCTCATTCTTCTCCTGCTGTAAAATTAAAGTTCCAATATTTTAGCATGTCTGCCATATCGAGGATCAACACAACATGAAATATCTTTCAGCTTCTGTCAGCATGTGTATGAAGAAGGGATGTGGAGATGATTGCTGACCTTGTTGTTCTTGCTGAGATCTCGTAGTCGTTTGAAGTATAAGGGCAATCTTTTGCTCTTTTTCATCCTGTGCTCGAGCTGTAAAAAAATCCAGTGTTTTAAAAAAAAATACATTAGATTCAAAAGCATCGTGTATCACACAGATTCAGTTTTAGGAGGAAAAAAATAATTGAATAGATTTAAATTGAATTTTGATTCTATGTGTTTATTATGAGCTACAAGCCAAACCATTTATTTCACACTCGATGGATAGATTTTAATTTATCACTGAGAAAAGCAGCACTCACACATGAGCGTAGTCCGTTAGCCTGCAGATCCAGCATATGTAAGAAAGTGTCCAGTTTGTCCTCGTTCCAGGAGACAGACTCGGACTCTTCCAATAAACGAGAGACTTCGTCCAGAGTCTGAACTATGAACCAGATCTGTTTCTCTGGCTGATTAAAAAAAGGAGGGAGATGAAAATGAAGGAAAAGTACATACAGTATTACAGGAGCAGAACAACAATTTCTGTGTGTGAACAGCGTCATTAATACCTGAGAATAGCTCTGGTTCAAGAACCAGTGATGCCAGTTATCCGGGATGGAGCTAACGCTATTTTCCTCTCCCTGTAGAAACAAAACCACAAAGGAGTCCAATGTTACTTCACATTATACACAAAAACCATGGATTGATGTAGCAGCAAACAAAATATCCACCTGATAGATAGATAGATAGATAGATAGATAGATAGATAGATAGATAGATAGATAGATAGATAGATAGATAGATAGATAGATAGATAGATAGATAGATAGATCGATCGATCGATCGATCGATCGATCGATCTCACCATTTCTCTAAGCAGTGTTAAACTGGTTTCGTGGTGCTGCTTGAATTTAAGACTGATCCATCGGCAGTTCAATCCTGAGCTCAAACTGCACAGACTCAAGATGAGCCAAAGCTGCACAAAACCTAGAGACATTGTATTTCCCGTTTACACACTTTACTTTCCTGTACTGTGAAGTGTTCTACACTTTACTCTCTCCATCTTGTGCTCTGTTAAAACTCTGATTTATAGGGAACAAGTGGAAAGTGACAATGCACACAATGGAAAGGGAATCTGATGAAGCAAATTTTTGGCTCGTCACTTTCTGGGTAATAAAATCAAATACCACTGTAACTATGCATACCTAAGGAGATGTGTGTGTGTGTGTGTGTGTGTGTGTGTGTGTGTGCGTGCGTGCGTGCGTGCGTGCGTGCGTGCGTGCGTGCGTGTGTGTGTGTGTGTGTGTGTGTGTGTGTGTGTGTGAGATGTATATAGTTATGAATGTATATACTAATGAAGTTTATTGTCTAAAATATAACTATTGTTCATTTGTTTATTTATTTATTTGCGTGTCATTTGATGATGAAATTGTGGGCGTGACCAAGTCGGAGTACGTCATAAGGAATGCACCCTTCCTTACTAAGCAGTGTTTGAAAGCAGTGTGATGCCTTGTTCTGCGTCCTACTTTTCCATACTATTTAGTACAGTAGGATGCAGTCACCTTTTTTACCTGTGTGTGTGATTCCCCCCGGAGCGCGGAGGAAAATGAAAAGTTGTGCTGAAACAGAAACAGAAAGCTGGTGTGAAACCCCACAGAAATGATGATGATGATGATGGACACTAAAGTGGTTTGCAGTTTATTAGTTCAGGTAAACGCTGAAACCGGAAGCAAGTCGGCAAGGTGAAGTTCTCATTAGATCATGAACCCGCTTTTGGAGTTCTGTTTGACATGGAATCAAATATTTCCAACTCTTTTCTAGATTTATTCCCTTTTCTAGAGTCAACCGTTTTGGTGTTGTATTTGATGTATGGTTTGGATAATTGTCCTGCTGGAAGATCCAGACATTTGAAACTTTCTGCTAGAGACTCTCAGGTGTTCATTTCATATCCGTTAATCATTAATAGAGTCCTGTATCATTAAAGAGCCTCCACCATATTGAATTATCAACATTTAGATCATTTTTTAAATTTGTAAAATAAATAAATAAAATTCCCACTTTATTATTAATTTATAATGTTTGTCAAATGGTCTGAGTGATATTCTTATTTCAGAATATTATGATTAAAATCCTTTCCATGAAGCATATTAAACAAGGTTTTCCTGATGCATCTGTTTCTACAAGTTTCACATGCGATGTGAAATTCTCATGTGCATATTTCAGTTTTTGAATGTTTTGGAATGTGATTAAACCCCAAATTTATAGTTTCTGAACACGTAAATTTTTTTTAGTTATAAGCAAAATAAAAACCACAGTTCTGTCTTTGGGTGGAAGTGGTGAAGCAAATTTCACCAGAAATGCACTGAATGTCAGGAATGTCAGGACATTGTCTCAAAGCAGCTTTACAGAAATCAACAGTCAAGGTGAACGGTGTGCATTTATCCCTCATGAGCAGCCGTGGTGACTGTGGCAAGGAAAAACTCCCGTAGAGGTTATGAGGAAGAAACCTTGAGAGGAACCAGACTCAAAAGGGAAACCCATCCTCATTTGGGTGATATCAAGAGTTTGAACATAAATTTTTTCAACAATACAGAACACTGGAGAGTAAGAACTAACATGAGTACTGGAGTATAAGATTATAAGTAAATGTTCTTTCTAGAGTCTTTGGTATAAAAGTAGGAGCTACTGAGGTTAACATTTGTGATCATTACAGATCCAGCAACAGCTTCTCCATGCCAGAGCCTTTAAACACTCCAGGAGGTCCAATGTCAAAACTCCACACATGTAGTGGGATCCAATTGTCACTGGTACGTCTCTAGATGGTTCAGGATGTTTGCGATTTCGGCATCTACTTCTTTAAAGTCCATAATTTTTACGAGGTGGGACGTGACTGGAGCTGGCCAAACCTCAGGAAGCCTCGGGTTGGGGAGAGAAAGAGAAGCACTGGAGAGGAATTAGCGTAGCTGCTGTTCATGATATTAACAGCACAAGTTGATAATGTGCGTTTGATCAGATGTTCTGGAGCACAAGGTTATGATGTGAGACGCATGTTATGTGTAGGCTTTGCTTAAAAGATATGTTTTTAATCTGCACTTAAAATGGGTGAGTGTGTCTGAGCCCCGAACACTGTCAGGAAGACTATTCCAAAGTTTGGGAGCTAAATGTGAAAATGCTCTACCACCTTTAGTGGACTTTGCTATTCTAGGAACTACTAGAAGCCCAGAGTTTTGAGATCTCTGGGAGCGTGACGGATTGTAGCGTGTTAAAAGACTGGAGAGATACATGGGAGCCAAACCATTTAGTGCTTTATAAGTGAGTAGCAGTAGTTTGTAGTCTACTCGAAACTTAACAGGAAGCCAGTGCAGGAATAAGATTGGGGTTATGTGATCATATTTTCTTGACCTTGTAAGAACTCTTGCTGCCGCATTGTGAACTAACTGAAGCTTGTTTAATAATGACGCAGGACATCCACCTAGTAATGCATTACAATAGTCTATTCTGGAGGTCATGAACGCATGCACGAGCTTCTCTGCATCAGATATAGACAACATATTTCTTAGCTTAGAAATATTTTTAAGGTGAAAGAAGGCTGTTTTTGTAACTTGGTTGATATGATTTTTAAAAGGCAAGTTGCTGTCTAAAATAACTCCCAGGTCTTTTACTGTTGAACTAGTAGTAACAGAACATCTGTCTTAATGCGGGTTGAGATGCTGGAGCTTCTGTATACAAGTTTTTGGGCCGATAAGCAAATTCTCCGTCTTATCAGAATTTAATAGCAGAAAGTTATGGGTCATCCAATCTCTTATTTCCTTAACACACTCTGTTATCCGAGTTAATTGAGCTGTATCACCTGGTTTAGATGAGATATATAGTTGGGTATCATCAGCATAACAATGGAAGCTTATTCCATGCCTTCTAATAATATTATAATATATATAAGGGAAGCATGTATATTGTGAAGAGCAGGGGTCCTAGAACTGAACCATAGTTCACTAGCATTAGCCTGGATAGCTCTCTATTTAAATCTACGAAATGGTAACGATCGGACAGGTAGGATTTAAACCAGCTTAATGCCTGTCCCTGAATGCCGATGTAATTCTGTAAGCGATCGAGGAGAAGATCATGATCTATAGTGTCGAGCGCAGCACTAAGATCAAGTAAAACTAACAGCGAGATGAAGCCTTGGTCTAAAGCTAAAAACAGGTCATTAGTGATTTTAACTAGAGCAGTTTTTGTGCTATGATGGGGCCTAAAACCTGACTGAAACTCTTCAAAGATATTGTTCTCTTGCAAGTGGGAACATAACTGGGCAGCGACAATCTTTTCTAAAATCTTAGACATAAATGGCAGATTTGAAATTGGTCTGTAATTCGATAGCGTTGTTGGATCCAGATTAGGTTTTTTAATGAGGGGCTTAATAACTGCTAACTTGAGGGATTTAGGAACATGACCTAAAGATAGTGAGGAGTTAATAATATTCAGAAGAGGCTCACCAGCTGCATATAACACTTCCTTTAGTAGATTTGTTGGAATCGGATCTAACTGACATGTTGTTGATTTAGCTTTGATAATAACATCATACAGCTCTTCCTGTCCTATACATGTAAAACCGTGGAGTTGTGGAGTTGAAGGTAACACTGTGTCAGGAGATGGTTTCAGAGGTTGAACTGCCACAATTGTTTTTCTAATGTTATCTATTTTTCCAGTGAAGAAATTCATAAAGTCTTTACTACTAAACTGTGATGGAACACATTTTTCAGATCCCTGATTTGTAGTTAGTTTAGCCACTGTAGTAAAAAGGAACCTGGGATTGTTTTTGTTATTTTCTATGAGTTTACTCAGGTGTTCAGCTCTAGCAGCTTTTAGCGCCTGTCTGTAGCTGAGCATACTGTCTTTATACACAATTCTAAATACCTCCAATTATGTTTTCCTCCATTTTCTCTCCAGATTACAGGCTGTTCTCTTGAGGACATGCATATGACTATTATACCATGGTGCAGGTGCTTGTTCTCTAAACTTTATTAACCGGATGGGGGCAACAGTGTCTAATGTGCTAGTGAGGATAAGGTCTATGTTGTTCGCCATTTCATCAAGATTATTAGCAGTTATGGGTTTAGTGAGAAACAGATAAATCAGGCAGGTTATTTATGAATCTGTCCTTAGTGGTCTGAACAATAGTCCTACCAAGTCGATAACGTGGTGAAACACGGCTAAACTGCTCTACCGGTAGTGTGTACAGTATAAGATAATGGTCTGTGATGTCATCACTCTGAGGTAAAATATCTTTATCAGTGACGTCTGCTCCGTGGGAAAATTTTTAAGTCTAGTTTAGTGTGTGGTTAAAACGGTGAGTTGGTCTGGTGACGTTTTGCTTAACCCTAAAAGAGTTTAATAAGTCGACAAATGATAATCCTAGAGCATCATTTGCATCATCTACGTGAATATTAAAATCTCCTACAAGCAGCACTTTATCAAAATTAATCAAGAGGTCTGAAAGAAAACAAGCAAACTCTTGAAGAAAATCAGCGTAGGACCCTGGGGGTCTGTACACGGTGACCAGAGCGAGTTTTCTATGTATGTCTGAAAGTACAATTTTAAGAACGAGCACTTCAAATGATTTAAAACTGAATCCTAATCTCTGACTAACATTAAGAGAGGCGTTACAAATTGTAGCTAGAGATGTTATCTGATAGCACTGCTGCTCCAACTCTGCTGGGGTGCAGGCCATCAGGGCGGAAGAACCTAGGACGCTCCCAGAAACAGTTCCAGTTATTAACAAAGAGAAGTTTGTGCTCTCGACACCATGACTGTAACCATTCATTTAGTGCTAAAAGTCTACTAAACTTCTCAGCCCCTCGCTGGTAAGTGGGAAGAGGTCCTGACACTATGATCCTCGTTGTGGGCGTTGTGCTGCGTACTGTCTCCACCAGGATCCTGAAATCTCTCTTCAAGATCTCCGTTCATAAAGCACATAACACTGTAAATGACATAAAGCACTGAACACTGTAAATACTAACATGCTACAGTCACATTTGTACCTAAATACTTATATCCTGGAAAGTAGTTGACTTAGATAACCTGGCCATTGCAGGGACCAATGGTTTTGTGCTTTGTGTTACCATAGATAGTGCTACTGTCACATGATTGGCTGAATGGATAATTGAATAAAAGAGTAGGCATGCAAGTGTTCCTATTATCATGACTGGTGAGTGTACAGTATATCCTTTTAATCAATATCATTATATTTACAAATGGTCCTAAATGGCCAGTGGTGTCATAAAAATGTTTGTACCCCCAATTTATCATTATAAAATGCAGCATTTACTGATACATAAATAAAATGTATCAGGGATTTTGGTGTTTTAATTGACTTTTTATTGTCAACAGCAGGGGAAGTGTCACAACAATGTATCACTTTTCTTTTTTTTACACATTTTCAAGAATTGTATTTTTGTATCTCAGGTGCAGGAATATAAATCAATCTCTTAAAATAAATAAATGCACAAATACTTAAAAATCAACAGTCCAAAGTAAATCAAATCAAATTAACGCATAATCAAAATATTATGACATCTTTAAAATTATTGAAAGAAAAATCATTAAATAAATAGTAAAAGTAATCTTCATGTATAAGTTAAAATTGTGATAGAATAAACATTTTTATTGTCACTAGCAGGGGAAGTGTCACAATATTTATATCACAAGAACAACAAGGTCAGCAATCATCTCCACATCCACTTCTTCATACACATGCTGACAGAATCAGAAAGATATTTCATGTTGTGTTGATCCTCGATATGGCAGACATGCTAAAATATTGGAACTTTAATTTTACAGCAGGAGAAGAATGAGGCCTGGGAGACGATCAGAAAAGAGCTGCTTCAACTCTTTGGAATATTCGACTTTTTCCCTGCTGTCTCTGGGACTCAGCAATCAGTTAAAGTTGTCCAGTGATGACCGTAGAGAAAAGCTGCTGGCTGTTTTGAAAAACTCAAAATCAGAAACTGCTCAGATTTTGATTGAATTGGATTTTCCTGCACGTGTCGATCACTTTGAATTAAAATGCACTCAAAGGAGTTCAATTGTTGAATCATTCAGTGTTGTTCTGGTCGTTTGAAGTATAAGGGCAATCTTTTGCTCTTTTTCATCCTGTGCTCGAGCTGTAAAAAAATCTAGGGTTTTAGAAAAAAAATACATCAGATTCAAAAGCATCGTGTATCACACAGATTCAGTTTTAGGAGGAAAAAAATAATTGAAAAGATTTAAATTGAATTTTGATTCTATGTGTTTATTATGAGCTACAAGCCAAACCATTTATTTCACACTCGATGGATAGATTTTAATTAATCACTGAGAAAAGCAGCACTCACACATGAGCGTAGTCCGTTAGCCTGCAGATCCAGCATATGTAAGAAAGTGTCCAGTTTGTCCTCGTTCCAGGAGACAGACTCGGACTCTTCCAATAAACGAGAGATTTCGTCCAGAGTCTGAATTATGAACCAGATCTGTTTCTCTGGCAGTTCAATCCTGAGCTCAAACTGCACAGACTCAAGATGAGCCAAAGCTGCACCAAACCTAGAGACATTGTATTTCCTGTTTACACACTTTACTTTCCTGTACTGTGAAGTGTTCTACACTTTACTTTCTCCATCTTGTGCTCTGTTAAAACTCTGATTTATAGGGAACAAGTGGAAAGTGACAATGCAAACAATGGAAAGGGAATCTCATGAAGCAAATTTTTGGCTCGTCACTTTCTGGTTAATAAAACCAAATACCACTGTAACTATGCAGTACTGCATACCTGAGGGTGTGTGTGTGTGTGTGTGTGTGTGTGTGTGTGTGTGTGATGTATAAAGTTATGTAAATATGAGAATTTATATTTTCAGGTTATTTCTTTACTAATGAATTTTATTGTCTAAAATATAACTATTGTTCATTTGTTTATTTATTTATTTGCGTGTCATTTTCTAAACGCAAATTGCTGACGATGAAATTGTGGGCGTGTCCAAGTCGGAGTACGTCATAAGGAATGCACCCTTCCTTACTAAGCAGTGTTTGAAAGCAGTGTGATGCCTTGTTCTGCGTCCTACTTTTCCATACTATTTAGTACAGTAGGATGCAGTCACTTTTTTTTACCTGTGTGTGTGATTCCCCCCGGAGCGCGGAGGAAAATGAAAAGTTGTGCTGAAATTGAAACAGAAAGCTGGTGTGAAACCCCACAGAAATGATGATGATGATGATGATGATGATGGACACTAAAGTGGTTTGCAGTTTATTAGTGAAGGTAAACGCTGAAACCGGAAGCAAGTCGGCAAGGTGAAGTTCTCATTAGATCATGAACCCGCTTTTGGAGTTCTGTTTGACATGGAATCAAATCTTTCCAGCTCTTTTCTGGATTTATTTCCTTTTCTAGAATCAATTATTTTTGTGTTGTATTTGATGTATGGTTTGGATCATTGTCCTGCTGGAAGATCCAGACATTTGAAACTTTCTGCTAGAGACTCTCAGGTGTTCATTTCATATCTGTTAATCATTAATAGAGTCCTGTATCATTAAAGAGCCTCCACCATATTGAATTATCACGTTTTATATATTTTTTTTAATTTGTAAAATAAATAAATAAATAAATAAAATTCCCACTTTATTATTAATTTATAATGTTTGTCAAATGGTCTGAGTGATATTCTTATTTCAGAATATTATGATTAAAATCCTTTACATGAAGCATATTAAACAAGGTTTTCCTGATGCATCGGTTCCTACATGTTTCAAATGCGATGTGAAATTCTCATGTGCATATTTAAGTTTTTGAAAGTTTTGGAATGTGATTAAACCCCAAATTTATAGTTTCTGAACACGTACAGTTTTCTCAGTCATAAGCAAAATAAAATCCACAGTTTTGTCTTTGGGTGGAAGTGGTGAAGCAAATTTCACCAGAAATGCACTGAATGTCAGGAAGCAATTTTCTTACAGGAAAAGCTGCTCAACACGAATATTGTCATTATGAAACCTTTAAAGGATGTTGTTTTGATGTATATTTAATTTTCACACTTTTCCTGATTATGAAAAGAGCCCGAGGAAAATTTTATTTTTATTTTTCTTGCATATTAATAAATGTTACACAGTTTTAATAAACAAGTGAAACACTGACGATAGCGTAATTAACGTCACCTGGTCACTTAACACCAGCTCCATCACCAAGAAAGCCCAGCATCGTCTCTACTTCCTGAGAAGGCTATGGAAAGCTCATCTCCCTCCCCCCATCCTGACCATGTTCTACAGAGGGACCTTTGAGGGCATCCTGAGCAGCTGCATTACTGCCTGGTTTGGGAAATGCACCGTTTGGATAGCAAGACCCTACAGAGTATAGTGAGGACAGCCGAGAAGATCATCGGAGTCTCTCTCCCCTTTATAATGGACATGTACACCACACGCTGCATCCGCAAAGCCCACAGCATTGTGGACGACCACAAACACCCGTCACACATACTCTTTCCCCTCCTGCCATCAGGAAAGCGGTTCCAAAGCATTCGGGCCTCACATCCAGACTGTGTAACAGCTTTTTCCCACAAGCCATCAGACTCCTCAATACACAGAACTGAAATGGAACTCACACACACACACACACACACACACACACACACACACACACTCACTCACTCACTCAAGTGTGTGTTACCGAACTGTACAACCTAAGCTTAACAAACACTCATTACTCATCTCAATCCATTCCACCATCATTTATTTATTATTATTTATACTTGACCGCAATTACACTGTTTATCTGCTGTTATTTGCACTGCATTGTGTCTGTTTATATTCACTCCCGGGTATAGTTTTTACAGTTCTCTTTGCGCATTACTGTATATTCAGAGTAAACAGTAGGTTTTACTGGTCGGTGATATCTTGGGTTATGTGTTTTGTCTTGTGTTGTCTGTCTGTACTGTTTTTCGTCTGCACTGTTTGCACTGGGTTGCACTCGATGTAGCTTTATGTTGTTTTGTAGCTCTATGTTGTTTAGTGTAGCACCAGGGTTCTGGAGGGACGTTGTCTCTTTTTTACTGTGTATTGTGTACCACTGTGTATAGTAGAAATGACAAAAGGGGAGTCGCGTGGGACCGCAGAGAAAGATGGCAGCATAGATGTGTAGCTCCATCGGCCCACCAATATATTCAATTTATTCAACCATATTTACTCCATGTTTATTTCTCAAAGATAATGTCCCTGGTGATTAAACACTTGTGAAACAAAAAAAAGTGGTCTGGACCGCAAATGTCGACGTCCACATCTAAATATTTCAAGGGAACAACAACGAGCCGCATGACAACCAGGCAGACTTTGCCGGCACACAAGTCGCCATCACCTCAGCCGACTGAACAAGGTTCAATGATGGAAAACGTATTATCCAAAATAAGCAAAATTAGCACTACTTTACGAGGAGTAGCGACGGGTTGTAACAAAGAGGTTGTTACCGACCCTAAAAACTCGGTGAATGCAATCCGAGAAAGGCTGGACGAAGCGAAGGGCCGCATCTCTAATATGGAAGACGTCACCTCGAAGCTCGATAAGGGCATGATAAACGCGTGGAAGTTATGGGGAACAAAATTGAAGATCTAGAAAACAGAAGCCGCCGCAACAACGTGAGGATGATCGGTCTGAAAGAAGGGCTGGAGGCAGGTGGAATGGTCAAATGCGTCTATAAAATCTTATTGGAAGGACTGGGTATCTATCCGGATGGAGAGTTTCGAAATTGAGAGGGCACAACGCGCTTTCGCTACCAGGCCCAGTACAGATCGGCCACCGAGAATAGTCTTGATCAAGTATCTACGTTCGTCAGCCAGGGAGAAGGTATTGCAAGCGGCCAGAGAAAAGGGAATGACCGAATGGGAGGGATATCGGATTTTCTTCCCCGACATGTCAAGAGAGTTAGCCAGAAAATGGAGGGAATTCGCCGCTTCGCGGAGGATGCTGAGAAGCGTCAGCTGATTCGGATAGCTGATTCGGCACCTCACTGACCGTAATCTTGAGGTGTTTGGACTAGGACAGTCCTCGTTGTTTGATATGGCCGCTCTTTTTTTGTTGTCTCTTCTTTTAATTTTGTTTGTTGTTAAGCTTTGGGTAGACGGTTTGATAATTTGTTACTTTCTGATGAGCAATGGCATTTTGCTGAAGGGAGATTTGGTGTTTGAAATGTTCAACTATCGTTTGTTAAATTTGAATGAATGTACATCACGGTTTAGTATACCATTCCCCAATAGGGGGCAGTCATCCAACATATCTGGTTACACGCACGATGACGTGCGATTAATTTATATCGTACATAGGTAGTCACATCAGGTTTATAACATGGAATATTAACAGGTGTGGAAGTCCAATGAAAAGAAAAAAAGTTCTGTCGTATCTCAAACATAAACAGGTAGATGTTGCTTTTGTGCTGGAAAGTCATGTAACAGGTAACGAAGCACTCAAATTCAAACGAGACTGGGTGGGGCATGTATTTTATTCATCATTTATGAGCAAACAAAATGGAGTAATGATCCTAATACATAAGAGGCTGAATTTCTTAATGTTAACAGAAACTAAAGACTATGTGGGGAGGATTATATGTATAGAAACCCTCATTAATGGAGTAAGAGTGATACAATGCAATGTATATACCCCCAATAAGACAGATCCGGGTTTTGTTAATAAAGTAAACAAGATTCTTGGTGACAAAGAGGGCAAATAATTTTGGCTGGGGACTTTAATCAGGTTATGGATGGGGTTTTGGATAAGAGTAAATATCAGGGATCTTCATATGCTAACAGAGGATATTGGATTGATTGATATTTGGCGCCTGGTCAATCCAACAGAAAGAGAATATACTTTCTATTTTCATTGCCATTAAATCTCACTCTAGGATAGATTTCTTCTTACTTTCAGATTCTATCACTGATCAGGTAGTAAACTGTAAAATTGGAGCAATAGTATTGTCGGATCATGCAACTGTGGAATTGGATATAGCCCTAAAAACAGAAGCGGGTAGAAAGGGAAGATGACGTTTGAATACTGCATTATTACAAGACAAGGAGTTGGTCCTGGGTTAGTTTATTATATAAGAATCCTAGAGCAGCAGTGATGACAAATGGTATGACTTCGTAATTTTTGACAATTTTAAGAGGTACTCGTCAGGGATGTCCACTGTCCCCGTTATTATTCACAATGGTTTTAGAGCCTCTGGCCATTATGCTCAGGGCAGACCCGAACATTACGGGAGTGAGGGGGGGAGGGGAGGGGATAGAGCACAAGTTAATGTTATATGCGGATGATATTTTGTTGTTATCTCATGATCCTCTCAAATCTCTACCTCCATTAATAAGTGTTATTCAATTATATACAAGAGGATCAGGATACGAAATAAATTGGGAGAAATCTGAGGCTATGCCAATATCTAGAACATGTCACTCCCATACAGTGACCCAATTCGGTTTTAAATGGATTCCAAAAGGTATGACATACCTTGGGGTTAAACTAACACAGAACTTGGAGGATATAATGATTTTGAATTATGAACCACTGCTGTCAAAGATAAAACAAACCAACATGAACAAGTGGGAACAGCTGAAACTGTTTTGTGGGGTAAAGTAAATATTGTCAAAATGGTTATAGCTTCACAGTTCAATTATATATCCATGATGATACCTGTAAACATTTCAGACCCTATCTTTAAAAAGGTATGACAAAATGATCAAGGACTTTTTATGGGAAGGAAAAAGACAGAGGATTAAAATGACAGATTCTGATTTGGACTGGATCAAGATAGAACAGAAACTGGCCTCACCATTTCATCCCATTAAAGTTCTTTTACAATGCTCTGGAGCTCAATGGGACTCGAATCCTGTGACAATGCACTCAAGACATGTTTGGAGCAAAAATCATAAACTGTGCAAGACATCACATTATAGACAGTCGTATGCATCACAATGGAGGAATTCTGAAATTTGCATAGGTAAAACAAGTGTGTTTTGGGAACAATGTCATCTTAAAGGGGTAACTGTAATTGGTGATCTGTATGAAAATGGAATTTTTATGTCATACTCTGAATTGGTGAAAAAATATAACATTGGGGACCAAGGACATTTTTGGAAATATCTGCAGATTAGACACTGTATCAAGAGCAAATCTAATACAAGTGATAACCCTGTTTATACCTATCGTCAGTTGCCACTTCAGTTTCTATGTGTTACAAATCAATGCTTAATGTAAATGCAAGAAGAAGAACCTGTAAGAACCTGAAAACTATTTGGCAAAAGGATTTGGGCATAGATATCCATGAAAACGATTGGCTGTACATTAGTTCACCCATTTTGGTGTAAAAATCTGGAAATAATGCAAGAGTGGATTGGATCTAACATACCTATGGAACCAAGACTATGGCTTCTAGGAGAGAAATCAGTGGTACCCAACATAGCAAAGAATGTGTTTACTCTAATTAAGATTGGTTGTATTACAGCTGCCAGGATGATTTTACCCAATTGGAAATGCCCCAAAACCCCAGACTTGAAAGATTGGATTGATGGGATGATTGAAATTGCTTTGTACGAGAGCATGTTGGGGAAACTGCATAGCGAGGGAGTAATAAAGAAAACATGGGATCATTTCTGGCAACATAAAAAAATGGTTTGAATAAGTAGGACTGATTAACAACTGTTTAATTTCCGTGTGCTTTTATTATGATTGTATTCCACTGATAGTGACTAGTGGCTGAACGTGTAATAGCAAAGATAACTATTGAATGCTGTGTTGATGTACTTTGAAGTTTGGACTGTTGAACAATAAAAAAAAGTTGAATAAAAAAAAAAAAAAAAAATAAATGACAACAAAAGCCACTTGACTTGACTTGATTAAAAAAAGAAAACACACATTTTGTCTAATTGTAAAAGTGTTTGTAATTATCTTGATGACATAAATGACATAAAGCACTGAACACTGTAAATACTAACATGCTACAGTCACATTTTTACCTAAATACTTATATCCTGGAATGTAGTTGACTCAGATGAACAGGACAATTCAGGGACCAATGGGTTTGTGCTTTGTGCTACCATAGATAGTGCTACTGTCACATGATTGGCTGAATGAATCTTTGAATAAAAGAGTCATGCAAGTGTTCCTATTATTATGATTGGTGAGTGTACAGAATATCCTTTTAATTAATATCATTATATTTACAAATGGTACTAAATGGCCAGTGGTGTCATGGAAATTTTTGTACTCCCAACTTTATCATTATAAAATGCAGCATTTACTGATACATGAATAAAATGTAACATGGATTTTGGCGTTTTATATGAGTTTTTATTGTCAACAGCAGGGGAAGTGTCACAACATTGTATTTCTTTTTTTTTTTTTTTTTTTACACATTTTCAAGAATTGTATTTTTGTATCTCAGGTGCAGGAATATAAATCAATCTCTTAAAATAAATGCACAAATCCTTTAAAATCAACATTCCAAAGTAAATTAAAAAAATAATAACACATAATCAAAATATTATGATACCTTTAAAATAAATGAAAATAAACCCAAATAATTAAATAAATTGTAAAAGTAAACTTCATGTAAAAGTTACAATTGTAATAGAATTAAAAATTCTATTGTCACTAGCAGGGGAAGTGTCACAATATTGATATCACGTCTTTTACACATTTACAAGAATTGCATTTTTGTATATCAGATGCAGGAATATAAAAAAATCTGAAAATAAATACACAAATATATTAAAAGCAACAGTCAAAAGGAAATAAAAAACTAAAGCATAATCACAGTTTTATAATTTAACAGACTCCAAAAATATTCTTGAATAAATAAATAAATAAAAGAGTTGAATAAATAACAAGAGTAAACATCATGTAACAGTTGAAATTGTGATCTAAAACACAAATGTAATTCACTACTATGATTTTGAACAAAAGCAACACTGAATGATTCAACAATTGAACTCCTTTGAGTGCATTTTAATTCAAAGTGATCGACACGTGCAGGAAAATCCAATTCAATCAAAATCTGAGCAGTTTCTGATTTTGAGTCTTTCAAAACAGCCAGCAGCTTTTCTCTACGGTCATCACTGGACAACTTTAACTGATTGCTGAGTCCCAGAGACAGCAGGGAAAAAGTCGAATATTCCAAAGAGTTGAAGCAGCTCTTTTCTGATCGTCTCCCAGGCCTCATTCTTCTCCTGCTGTAAAATTAAAGTTCCAATATTTTAGCATGTCTGCCATATCGAGGATCAACACAACATGAAATATCTTTCAGCTTCTGTTAGCATGTGTATGAAGAAGGGATGTGGAGATGATTGCTGACCTTGTTGTTCTTGCTGAGATCTCGTAGTCGTTTGAAGTATAAGGGCAATCTTTTGCTCTTTTTCATCCTGTGCTCGAGCTGTAAAAAAATCCAGGGTTTTAGAAAAAAATACATTAGATTCAAAAGCATCGTGTATCACACAGATTCAGTTTTAGGAGGAAAAAAATAATTGAATAGATTTAAATTGAATTTTGATTCTATGTGTTTATTATGAGCTACAAGCCAAACCATTTATTTCACACTCGATGGATAGATTTTAATTAATCACTGAGAAAAGCAGCACTCACACATGAGCGTAGTCCGTTAGCCTGCAGATCCAGCATATGTAAGAAAGTGTCCAGTTTGTCCTCGTTCCAGGAGACAGACTCGGACTCTTCCAATAAACGAGAGACTTCGTCCAGAGTCTGAATTATGAACCAGATCTGTTTCTCTGGCTGATTAAAAAAAGGAGGGAGATGAAAATGAAGGAAAAGTACATACAGTATTACAGGAGCAGAACAACAATTTCTGTGTGTGAACAGCGTCATTAATACCTGAGAATAGCTGTGGTTCAAGAACCAGTGATGCCAGTTATCCGGGATGGAGCTAACGCTATTTTCCTCTCC
Source organism: Silurus aristotelis (assembly GCF_946808225.1). Classification (NCBI taxonomy): domain Eukaryota; kingdom Metazoa; phylum Chordata; class Actinopteri; order Siluriformes; family Siluridae; genus Silurus; species Silurus aristotelis. The sequence continues at coordinate 25,470,583 of NC_139585.1, forward strand.
CTGTAGAAACAAAACCACAAAGGAGTCCAATGTTACTTCACATTATACACAAAAACCATGCATTGATGTAGCAGCCAACAAAATATCCACCTGATAGATAGATAGATAGATAGATAGATAGATAGATAGATAGATAGATAGATAGATAGATAGACAGACAGACAGACAGACAGACAGACAGACAGACAGACAGACAGACAGACAGACAGACAGACAGACAGACAGACAGATAGATAGATAGATAGATAGATAGATAGATAGATAGATAGATAGATAGATAGATAGATAGATAGATAGATAGATCTCACCATTTCTCTAAGCAGTGTTAAACTGGTTTCGTGGTGCTGCTTGAATTTAAGACTGATCCATCGGCAGTTCAATCCTGAGCTCAAACTGCACAGACTCAAGATGAGCCAAAGCTGCACCAAACCTAGAGACATTGTATTTCCCGTTTACACACTTTACTTTCCTGTACTGTGAAGTGTTCTACACTTTACTCTCTCCATCTTCTGCTCTGTTAAAACTCTAATTTATAGGGAACAAGTAGAAAGTGACAATGCAAACAATGAAAAGGGAATCTGATGAAGCAAATTTTTGGCTCGTCACTTTCTGGTTAATAAAACTGCATACTGCATACCTGAGGGTGTGTGTGTGTGTGTGTGTGTGTGTGTGTGTGTGTGTGTGTGTGTGTGTGTGTGTGTGTGATGTATATAGTGTTGTAAATATGAGAATTTATAATTTCAGGTTATTTCTTTACTAATGAATTTTATTGTCTAAAATATAACTATTGTTCATTTGTTTATTTATTTATTTGCGTGTCATTTTCTAAACGCAATTTGCTGATGATGAAATTGTGGGCGTGACCAAGTCGGAGTACGTCATAAGGAATGCACCCTTCCTTACTAAGCAGTGTTTGAAAGCAGTGTGATGCCTTGTTCTGCGTCCTACTTTTCCATACTATTTAGTACAGTAGGATGCAGTCACTTTTTTTTACCTGTGTGTGTGATTCCCCCCGGAGCGCGGAGGAAAATGAAAAGTTGTGCTGAAATAGAAACAGAAAGCTGGTGTGAAACCCCACAGAAATGATGATGATGATGATGATGATGGACACTAAAGTGGTTTGCAGTTTATTAGTGAAGGTAAACGCTGAAACCGGAAGCAAGTCGGCAAGGTGAAGTTCTCATTAGATCATGAACCCGCTTTTGGAGTTCTGTTTTTCATGGAATAAAATCTTTCCAGCTCTTTTCTAGATTTATTCCCTTTCCTAGAATCAATTATTTTTGTGTTGTATTTGATGTATGGTTTGGATAATTGTCCTGCTGGAAGATCCAGACATTTGAAACTTTCTGCTAGAGACTCTCAGGTGTTCATTTCATATCTGTTAATCATTAATAGATTCCATGATGCAATGTGTCTTAATAAAATGTCCATGTCTTCTAACAGAAAAACGGTCAATAATTTCTGCCACCACTATATTTAATTATTTACGAGATTTTTTAAAATATGGTAAAAAGAAAAATAGTCTATGTGATATTTTTCTATGTGATATGATTAAAAACCTTTACATTAAGCAAATTACATTAACCAAGATTTTCCTGATGCATCTGTTTCTACAGGTTTCAGATGCCATGTGAAATTCTCATATGCATATTTCATTTTCGAAAGGTTTAGAATGTGGTTAATCCTTTTATTTATACAGTTTCTGAACAGATGTACAGTTTTTTAGGTATAAGCATGAAAGCCACTGGCGAAGCAAATTTCACAAGAAATGCACTGGATGTGAAACAGCAATTTTCTCATGGGAAAGCTGATCAGTCCAAATATTGTCATAGTAATGAAAGTAACACGGTTCTAATAAACAAGTGAAACACTGATGACAAAGTTTCATTTCAAAATCTTTTTTTTTGTATTTTGTAAATTTTGTGCCAGTGCGTAATTTTCTTAAATGTTGACATAAATCACTGGACACATATACGTATATACTAACATGCTACTAACATTTTACCTAAATACTTATATCCTGGAATGTAGCTCACTTAGATGTACTGGCCATTGCGGGGACTATGGGTCACCCTTGTTTAAGGGACATTTCCAGATCTTCAGGCAGAGTGAGTGAAGATCCTTGTGGTCCTTCACCTGTCTTTTTTTTTTTTTTATGGAAAATTACCTTCTTGAAGAAGTTTTCATTTTGACTTATATGAATGATCTTTTGGGTCCATAATGATTACACCTGATAAAATGTGATGGCTATATCTCATTATTTAATGCCTTAACTAAACTTTTTTTTGTAATTATTAAAGTATTTCTTTTTAAAGAAATTCTTATTGAAGAAATTTTTAGTTTAGTGGCAAATCAATGAACGTTACACATTTTTCATAAACAAGTAAAACACTCACGACAGTGTTATTTCAAAATCTGTGCTTTTGTCAAATTGTGGCAGTGTTTGTTATTTTCTTGGGTTTTTTTTTTTAAGGATAATTGACAAAGCACTAGACACTGAAAATACTAATATGCTACAGATACATTTTACCCCACCACTTATATCATGGAAGGTAGCTGACTCAGATGAACTGACCACTGCAGAGACCATGGGATCTTGACCTTGATTAAAGTAATGATGGATCCTTTCTGAGTGTTTCTTACCATAATATGGATTTGTACAGTAGGTTTAGTAGCACTAATAGAACCATAGACTCTGTGCTCACTCTTTCCTCTGCACAAGACAGCTGATGCTCTAAAGCACTTTACGAAAACAATAAATGTCACAAATGAACTCTTAACACACCTGTGAACTGAAATTCCAGATGACTACCTTGTGAAACTCATGAAAGAATACAATGAGTTTGCCAAGCTGGAATTAAAAATAGATAGAGCTACAAATGGACGATCGGAAATATAAAACATATTCTGAGTTATTTAACAAATTTTGTTTACTACATAATACCATATGTGTTCCTTTATCATTTGGATGTCTACAATATTATTGTACAATGCATTATTATTGCATAAATATATTATATAAATAAAAATGTATATATACACCACTGAAGATCAGGAGAGAATATTCTTTTAATATTCTATTTCTATTTACATGTACATTCTTCAGTATTGGACAGTTGTAAAAAAGCATGTCACTTCACGTCGTACTCTGTATGAAAGTGTATGTGACACATACAATTTGATTTGTTCATTTGTATTATCAATATAGTAATACATAAATATTAAAATTATATATTGTTCGGTGGCATATGTTAAATATATAAATGCCCCTGCATTATTAGGACCTTCTCAGTCAGGTGAAATCAGGTGTAAGGGCCATTAAACCAGGAGATGATGTAACATAGAATTTTTTCATTTGTTGAATTTTGTGGACCGAATTCCAGGTTAGTTTTTTGTGATAGAAAATGAAAATCAATTACGAATCCTTGATTGCTTGTGCGCAAGCTTCACCGACTTCACTGGTAAACTGCAAACCACTTTGATGTCCATCATCATCGTCATGATCATCAACAGAGAACTTTCCCCACTGTGGGACGAATAAAGGAATATCTTTTTTTAGTTTGGTGGGTAACATTCGGTGGGTAAGCTTGTGTTCTTTCTGTTTCTGTTTCAGGGCAACTCTTTGGTAGGAGTTTCCTCCAAGCTCCAATCTCACACAAAGGTAAAAAGGTGACTGGATCTTACTATACTAAAAAAGAATAGAGAAGTAGGACCGAGAACAATGCGTCACACTGCTTCCAAATACTTCTTAAATGGAAGGGTGCGTTTTTTATGACGTAGATTCGATCTGGTCATGCCTACAGTTTTATCATCAGCAGTTTGCATTTAGAAAATGAATAGAGATAAGTTAATTAATTAATTAATTAAAAATAGCAATATTTAAACAGTAAACTACTTTTTCTTCTTCTTTTGGCTTCTCCCAGTAGGGGTCGCCACATACCCTCCATACCCTCCTGTCCTCTTTCTGCCTCTTTCACTCCAAATACCTGCATGTCTTCCCTCACCACATCCATAAACCTCCTCCTTGATCTTCCTCATTTTCGCCTTCCTGGTGGCTCCATCCTCAGCATTCTCCTACCGATATACCCCATGTCCCTCCTCTGCACATGCCCAAACCATCTCAATCTCGCTTCCCTCATCTCGTCTCCAAAACGTCCTACATGCGATGTCCCTCCCTCGTCACTCCCAACGAAAAATCTCAACATCTTCAGCTCCGCTACCTCCAGCTCCACCTCTTGTCTTTTACTCAATGCCACTGTCTCTAATCCGTACAAAATCTCAGGTCTCACCACAGTCCTATAAACTTTCCCTTTCACTCTCACAGATACTCTTCTGTCACAAATCACTCCTGCTATCACTCTTCTCCACCCACTCCACCCTGCCTGCACTCTTTTCTTCACTTCTCTAACACACTCTCCATTACTTTGCACTGTTGACCCTAAACTCCTCCACCTTCTCCACCTCTTCTCCCTGCAACCAAACCACTCCACTGCCTTCCTCTCATTCACACACATGTACTCTGTCTTACTCCTACTGACTTTCATTCCCCTTCTCTCCAGCGCGTACCTCCACCCCTCCAGGCTCTTCTCAACCTTTTCTCTGAGACTGGCTTTCACTACTCTTTCCCATAACTTCATGGTGTGACTGATTTCCCCTGTAGTTACTGCAGGTCTGCACATCTCCCTTATTCTTAAAGATTGGTACCAGCACACTCCTTTTTCATTCCTCAGGCATCCTCTCACCTTCCAGAATCTTGTTGAACAACCTGGTTAAAAACAGTAAACTACATTAAGGAATAAATAAAACTTCTTACTATATTGTAATGCATAATATTAATTAAGAACTGGTCCTAAGACCACAGCCATAGACTGTTGCTCTTCCTGGAGTTAAGGTACTTTCACTGTGTGTGTAAAAGGAGAAAACTCTCAGGGACCCTGAATTGCATAAATGATTCAAATATGTCTCTGGAGTAATATTTATGCAGGGAATTTATACTTTTGCTCCAGTTTTGCAATTAATGTTAGCAAAAAGGTTTATAAAAAAAAGTAAATGAGCTTTATTATCAACATAATATTTAACAGACAGAACTTAATATGAAGGTCAGCCATGGTTTAATGCCTCTGGGGCACATAGGGTTAAGTGACCTGCTTCAAGGGCCCAATAGGGGCAGATTGATGGTGCTAGGACTTGAAAGCTCAATCTCATGATTAGTATCCCAGAGCTTTAACCAGTGAACCACCACTATCCTAAGTTTTTATTTTTTTGGTTCTAGTTTATGTAACGACGCAGAAGTGAAAAGCATTATACATACTGTGTATAAATATATATGTGACAGATTAAAATAAACTTTGAATTTGGACTTCACGATTACAAAAAATAAATAAATACAATTGTTCACTTATTTTAATAAACTGTGTAAGTTCCATAAATAAACATATATATATATATATATATATATATATATATATATATATATATATATATATATATATATATATATATATATATATATATATATATATATATATGAAAGCATATTCTTGGTATTATACTACTACTACTAATAATAATAATAATAAAAATAATAATAATAATATAAATAATAATAATAATAATAATAATAATAATAATAATAATAATAATAATAATAATGCCTCAAGTCATTTACATGTTTTAATGCTTTGCTCTTACTCTAACCAGCTGAGGTATAACTCCTAACATAAATCATATTAATGCACATTATTGTCTTTCAGAAACAGTTCTGAAATATACTGTCATTTAGTAGCATTGAGCAAAAACAAAAAACCCAAGTAGTTCAGCAGACTTGACCACTGGATGGCACTCCGCTGACTGTCAATCTTTTAGTGCACTGAAAAGCTGAACACAGGACGGAGAAGTGGAACTGAATACTGAAGAGTGGCTCTCATGTATGAAAAAGTTTGCATATATAAGAAAGATACAGGAAAGACATTTGCAGAGGCTGCTTTTGCACAGACCATTAACTGCATCACAGCTAGAAAAGTAAAGTATGTCATTTTAAGAAGTAAAATAGTTAAAGTTATTCCCCTCCGTGGATCTTTACACTTCTGTCCAGCTTGGGACGGTCTCTCATCAACACCTTGGGTGGTTCCATGTAATTCCGGAGTAGAACGGGTGCTTTAAGGATGGATTGGACTGTAGTTAATGTCAACAGTCTGCTACACTGACTCAGGAATACAGTTTGCTTCTGATCATCATCACTGTACCCCGCAGCATTGTATATCTGCTTCAAATGGACATTTGGTGCAACCCAGATGAGGATGGGTTCCCTCTTTAATCTGGTTCCTCTCAAGGTTTCTTCCTTATGCCATCTCGGGGAGTTTTTCCTAGCCACAGTTGCTCATCCGGGACAAACATACTTACAAAGAACATATTTACGTTTAATCACCACATTATCTGTGTAAAGCTGCTTTGAGACAATGTTCATTGTTAAAAGCGCTATACAAATAAAATGAATTGAATTGAATTATTACTTTATATTTTTAATCACATTTGACTTTAGACTGTTATCATTAATATTTTATTTATTTATCACTTTTTCTAATTTTGTCATGTTATAAAATATCACATTTACATAAGTGTTCCTATCACTTAGCTCAGGTATATATAGGTATCTACAAAGGTAAAAAAAATTCCTGCTGCACTAAAGATTCATGAATACCTATATATTTAAAAGCATTTCTTAGCAACTTCGGATGTATAATCATTCACTCCCTCACAGTTACATTGTTGCTATACAACTGCATGCATTTTGCATTTACTGATACACTGTACATTAACATTGTAGTGACCTGAGCAGAGATGGAAGTAAGCATTTTTAAAACACATAAATAGCTGTTGCTGTGGAAAATCTCCTGACCATCTTGGTCACATGTTTAGAAATAGATATGACATGAAAGTACACACAGCCACATGTCTTTATTCTGGTGAAACAAGTCTCATATCTCAGGTCCTTTCCATTTCCATTAAAATGACAAAAAAGGTGAAAAAAATAATTTCAGTTTTCATATACACAGCACCATCAAATGAAAAATTAGGAAATTAAAAGAAACATGTCTTACTGTTTAATTCAAGAAAAGAATACAAAGGTAAGGAAGTACAAGGCTGATTATATTATATACACTGTTATTTAGAGAAGGTGTAAAAGAAATATTAAGCATAGTACAGGTACAGTACAAAAATAAAATACTTTGTGTAATATATATATATATATATATATATATATATATATATATATATATATATATATATATATATATATATATAAAAATATATATATATACGTGTGTGTGTGTGTGTGTGTGTGTATATATATATATATATATATATATATATATATATATATATATATATATATATATATATATATATATATATATATATATATATATATATATTTTTTTTTTTTTTTTTTTTTTTTTTTTTCCAATAGAATCATGTATGTGATTCTCTGCATCACAACTTCAATCACTCCTGTTCTGGGCACTCAATCTCCCAGGATGCCTCGGTATCAGGGTTTTGAGAAAATGCAGTTAGGTCTTCATAGAGGTCTCCGCAATGCTCGATCTCCAAACCCTGTGAGATGTTGAGAAAGAAGGCAAGACCGAGAGAGAGGCAAGCAAAAGTGAAAAAGTTAGACCGAGATGGAAAAAAGTGAAGACAAAAATTGACAATGAAAAACGAATCATGGTAATGAACAAAAATACAAATTTTGAATAAGCATCAATGGAGTGATAGTGGAAGAGAATTGAAAAGGTGGGCATGAATAAGAATAGCAGCCTATATTCTGTATTCTCTTTTTTAGTACTTAACACTTCCTTTTCCTGTAAGACACGCTACAGTGACTGCAGAATGTCGAACTAACTTTATAAACTCTCCATGGCGAGCTGGCATTTATAAAAGTGTAATGCTATTTTCCACCCTTCTCAGTACACATCTAACTGCATCTCACTAATTCTAACATAGGGATTAAAGACAGCACCTCATATGTGTGATCATGTTCAGGCTCTTCATAAATGGCCTCCTCTTTTTGCTCCTGAGAAAAAGAAAAAGATATAGAAAGAGAAGATAGATGAAAAAGAGAAAGAAAGAGGGCACATGTAAAGTATATATACATTCAGACCTTACATGCAATACACATGTGTATATCAGAGATGGGAAGTAACGAAGTACAAATACTTTGTTAATGTACTTATGTAGATTTTTCTGGTATCAGTACTTTACTTCACTATTTATTTTTTGGACAAATGTTTACTTTTACACAAATTTGTACTTTTCACACAAATATCTGTACTTTCTACTTCTTACATTTTTAAACCAGGCTTGTAAATTTTTTTTTTAATCTAACTGGTGATACGATCGATATTTTTTCTTCTCATTCCGCCGTCGTTTTTAGCTAATCGACCTATTTCTTTTCATTGTGTGGCTTTTTCAACCTATCACTGGTGTATCATTTCCTGGCTATCACGCACCACAGATGTAGGCTAACCTGCAAAACTAACAACGAGCAAGGCAACAAGAAGTATAGCTAACATGGTTGAGACAGAATGAGTCAGCGATGTAAACATGACTGAGAACAGAGACATTTCTGATCACCTGATCACCTGGTCTGCATTTCTATATGGTGGATGTTAAGCCCGAATACATTCATTAGTTCAAAATTTGCAATACCTTTATATTAATATATTAATATAAAGGTATTAATATATTAATATATTAATCAGATCTGAGGTCCAGTTACCAGTGTGACATGAAAACAGGTAGTGATAATGGCTACTTTTTACTTACGTACATGTCAGAGCCCAAACTTCTTTACTTTAACTTGAGTGAATAAGTGTAGCCAGTTCTTTAACTTTTACCAGAGTCTTTTAAAACAGGTGTACTTTTAAAACTTTTATATATATATCGAGGTTGCAGAGTATATATACAATTTGCAACCTCGATACTCACGGGGGTTACGTGCTATGACCCCTTGCGAGTAACAAAAAATCGCGAGGTTTTGTCTCTCTCCTTTTGATGGGTCCTTTTTCAAGGGTAATTGTACATGTACTGTACTGAAAACTCAACAAAAATATATGCATATATATGTTTATATAAAAGCACACCCATTCATATTTTAAAAGACTCTGCTAAAAGTCTATATAAAAGGTTATAAAGTTATAATGTATAAATATTTATATTTGATGCCCATGTTTCTTATGAAAGACAATTGAATATGTCACAATAATAATCCAGACGAACAAAGAAAATATGCTGAAGGTGAATTATATTACATATATTCAATGATCAATAATTCAACAAACATTCAACAAACATTCCATTTACACAAATAGTGGAGATGATGTCCACAAGAAGATTTTTGTGTGCGTATGCTTTAGTGTGACCCTTACCAGTCTGTAATACCAGACTCTGGGAAGGATTATACACAATACGAGGAGAAAACCCTGGAGGATAATAATGATGTCTTTCCTGTAGTTCCTCCATTCAATCACTTCCGGTTTGTTTCCTCCTGATGGAGACGAAAATAAAACAGTGTAAAAAGAAAATTGTCTTAGAAAATAATCTTTAACAAAAAAAACTGATATTTTATATATATATTGTATTTTTGGTTTATCATGACAGTACACACTTACTGATCACTTGGAGCTCTGATCCCGGCCCCCATTGGTCGTTTATCTTGCAGTAGTAAATGCCGCTGTCTTTTACTTCAACCATTTTAAAGAGTAATTCCCCCTGTATTTCTTTCGTATTCTCCTTAACTCTGGGATCCTGAAATGTATTATTGAGGCCACTGTACAGTTTGTCCTCTTCATATTTTTTGATCTTATACCACTTTACTGTTGACTTCTCAAGGGTGAGATCCGACGCAGAGCAGGTCAATACCACCATCTTTCCTACTTTGACGCCATAAAACCTAGGTTTCTGATTAACTTGATAATCAGCCGTGACTGGATTTGAGACAGAGGGAGAAAAAAAAGGTGTATCATCATCTTAACGAGGTTCAATGTATGCATTTTGAGGACGTCAATGGAATTCATTTCACATGGAATTACACAGAACGCACGTTCTTTTAATCCACACCAATATTCCTGAAATGGTGAAAGATACACAGCCATGTTTTGAAGCATTTTTCTGACTTCCTCTTTTGTGCACAGATGGAGAGGAAGTAGAAGAGAGAAAACAACACATCTACTATATGCAAAACACATTTTTGTCTTTCTACAACTCTTAATAATAAAGTAAAGACAAATACTGCACCAAACCGAAATGCAACCAAAATGACTTGATTTACTTGATGCTTTTAAAAAACACAGTTAAAAACTAAGCTTTTCATAGACATTTATTTGCACACTTACCCGAGAGGTTCACCCACAGCAGCAGAAAATAACCCAAGAGTACGCAGTTCATGATCTCATCCAGTCCACCTGTCATCCAGAAAACTCAGACATGCACAGCTGGGTGTATAAGATGAATTTCATACAGAATAGAATGTGTTTTTGTGTGTGTGTGTGTGAGATGAAGAAAGAAAGACAGAGCAAGATACATGTACAGTACAGACCTCCTTGTACTATAAAGGGGTGGATATCAGTAAGCAGTCATCGTTAGATTCAGACAACTGAGCATGATGCAAATGGAACCATTCAGCCGTAAGGTCTTAGTCATAATCTGGAAAAAAAAATATAACACTGGCAGTGGTCAAAGGAAATTAAATGTCATATTATAGACCTAGAAAAAAAGCCTTTTCTTCAGGACAGACAATAGTTGTATAGAAAACATCTTTAATGCAGTATACTGGAGATATACTTTAAAAATCTTTCTGTTTGTTCATTGAGTTCTTTGCAAGTCACATGGGTTATACCACTCTCTCTGGCATCTACACTGTATTCAAATGAAGAATATTATGTAAAAAGGCTAGTGAGGTTAATTCCTTATTTTTCAAAGATTGTTCCTCAATAAAAAAAAGTACAAATAATGCATTAACACACTCTCTGGGAGAATTAGAGATGCAACAATTACGAAGCATAGTTGTTGAAGCTTAATTAGTGAAATAAGGAAAAAGTGCTACTGATACACTATACTGGTAAGAGTTTGCGTATACCTGGCCAAAAAAAAATAATAAATCATCTTCAAAATGTTTATCATATAGGTTGTGGTTGACCAATGAACTGTCTTTGTAATCGATTTGTGTGGTGGATTGTAATTAATATCATCAGTCTGCTACAATCCCATAGGACTGCAACTTGCATGAACAGTTCTGCGTTTAAGGACCAATCACTGACCAATGATGGAACTACTGTATTTTGAATGGATGGTCGTTGCCTCCCAGATGACGACCGGTTCCCTTTTGAGTCTGGATCCTCTCAAGGTTTCTTCCTCAGACCATCTCAGGGAGTTTTTGCTTGACACAGTAGCCTATGAATCGCTTATTAAGGATACACTTATAAGCATTAACAGGTAAATTCATATTTTATAATTCATTTTTATATTTCTCTGCTTTGGGTGCTTTGTTAAAAGCACTATAGGAAACAAACTGAACTGAACTGAACTGAACTGAGTTGAATTGACTGTGACATTCTAACCAGATTTGGTGTTAATAGGCTACATGTGTACTAAGAAAACATTCCAGAAGCAGATCCTGATATTGTCTTATGTTGTTGTGGAGCCCATCTGCATCAAGGTTCGACATCTTCTACAACTGGAGAAGTGGTAGCCTAGTGTTTAAGATGTTTGACTGCTGATCAGAAGGTTGTGAGTTTAAATCTCTGAGCACCCTGAGCACACTTAAATGCTATAAGCTATAGAGTGGTTATCTGACTTGTACATAACTTACTATCAACATCAACCTCTTATATTAACAAGAAAGTTCTGTCAGTAGAATAGCAGCTCACTGGGTGTTTTTTCTTCATTAAATTCTAAGACTGTTGTGTGGAAAAAAATTAAAAGGAGATTTAATTATAGGAATATTCACACCAGTCTTTTCACTCTAGCAATTATGTGGCAGTCTTGTTTATAAACTGTTTGCTCATAAACTTTTATTAATAAAAGTTATAATATATAATATATTCAATACGTATTGTAGTTTCAGATAATTAGCTTTTTATTTTTGATATTCAATACATTTCCTGTTGAAATATTGTAGCAAGCAGCTATGCTTAAACTAAACATAGAACATTGTAGACATATTTTCTTATAGTTATGTAATGATTTTTAATTGACTGCTTTGCTTGATTTCTAGGATATTTGAGCTACGTCAACTTATTCTGTTAATTAATGCTGATAAATTTGTTCATATGAGTTTTGTGCTGTTCCGAAATAACTTTATGACAAAGCTAACCGAATGGTGGTTTGTATTCCAGTTTGCCATTTCAGTCTGTTACTTCATACAAGAAAAATAGAAAGGTAAACTGCTAGCTTAATGGTATATGCAAAATAATATAATATATCTTTTTTTAGTTTTCACATGGAACCAATAAGCAAGGAATAATTTTTTCTAAGAGTGTAATGGAAAGTTTTTCCATTTATATTTTTTTAAATGTCGAAGTATGCTGTTATGTAATTCTACATTACAGAATTATGCATTATGTACAATAAAGTGAATACCCGACCTTTTTACAACTACCCAAATATAAACTGCATTGCATACAAAGGATCCGTGACTTGTGAGTTAACTCTGCTCTGTAGAGTACAGGAAGAGGCCAGTAAAGTTTATCTGCCGGCAATGAGAACATCTGCATGCTGCTGTGTTCTCACATTAATCAGCAGGGTTTATGTAGTTCATGAGCGGAGGAGGAATGATTTTATTTCCATTGCTTTCTTGGATGTACCAAAATAGATACGGTTTGTGTAGGTAGGTGTGAGTTGGCAGAAGGTAAAGGTTCAGCAAAGTGGAAGTGATACACCATGGTAAACAGAGGGGGAAAGTAGAAATACATTTACTGTAATGGAGTCATTTTGGGGGTATTTTTTACAATCCTAAAATATGTAATTTTACTTTTACTTACGAATGTTTTGTTTGAAGTATTATACTAAGTTACATTTTAAATCATGTCCATTATTGAGTAAAAAAAATAAATAAATAAAAATAATGCAAGGGGGAAAAAAAACATGCCCTCGAAACTTCTGTACTGATTGACTAATAGAAGGAGAACAAACCAAAAGCAACAATAATCACTCGCACACTGTTGTTGAGAATGCAGTGTCCAATCAAAGTGTTTTGAGTTGTTCAATGCATGTGCATACTGAATTCTGATTCTGCATTTGCGTTTCCTTTCAGGAACTTGAGCTGCATCAAACCGCTTTGAGAACGCCTCCGCATCATTCATGCTCTGAATCATGTGTAAAATCTGGCCAATAGGCAGTCGTGACATCATTGGAAGCTACAAAATGGGAGTGCGATAGGAGCAACATCAGCTTCTGTTATTCAGGTAAGCGATTTGTGTGTGATACTGTGCAACACGGCTAAAACAAACTTCCGCATGTGTGTCCCTCCTTGCCTCTGGTTCATTACCAGGGAGATACACATGAGGTGTGTGTAGTTTGTTTGGGAGTGGAACATACTCAGTTCCACTCCACACTCCGCTCCCGAAGATCACTCTTCGAGGTGAGTGATCTCCCTCGTGACTCAGGTCCTGCTCTTGCCGAGGCGAAGCGGCGCTGAAGGTTGTGGGGCTTGCAGGCCGACCGACGGATGAGTCCTCTCCAGTCTCCCCTGCCACGCCAAGCTCCCGTACCCTGGGGAAAGCTCTCACTGAGGCGTGCCTTTCTTCTGTTGCATGTGACACGGAGCTCCGAATCTCTTTCTCCAAGGAAGAAGAATTTTCGGATGCTAGCGGGCCCACAGACTCCACACAGCCTGTGCTGTTCGAGGAGCTCCTGAAGGGAGTGACACAGGCCATCGCTATTCTAGAGATAGTTTGGCCTGATGAGAAGCGGAAGCAACGCGTTCCCAACAAGCTGGATGAGCGTTTCCTGCGTTCCGCAGCACAGCCTCCGCCCCGGAGCCTACCGTTTTTCCCCGATCTGCACACCGAGGTGTCTCGGTCTTGGGAGACCCCATATGTGCCACGTGCACTTCCCCTGCATTTGCTATACGCAAATGTAGTGGGGTTTAAGGAGTGCGGCTATGGGGATATGCCCAGGGATAAGGAGACGCTTGCTGGCTATCTCTCCCCAGGTGTTGCATCGGTGAAGGCCCCGGTGTTGCCTACAAGGTTGTTGAGAGCCACTTTGACCTTGGAAGGCAGGGCCTACGCGACAGCAGGTCAGGTCACGGGATGCCTTCACACTATGGGTGTGTTGCAGTCCAGGTCGATCTCGTACCAGGCAGATCTGCTGTGAGAGCTGGATGAGGGATTCAACTGCGTGCTGCCAAACTAACCCTTAGAGCCACCAAGGAAACGGCGCGGGCCGTTGGTCGCTCTATGTCAGCCTAAGTGGCCACAAAAAGGCCTCTGTGGCTCTCCCTGTCAGAGATTCCTGATGGGGATAGGGTTTTCCTGCTGAATGCCCCGGTAGTGACTTCGGGCCTGTTCGGCAACACGCTGTAAGCGAGGTAGTCGACAGGTCTCAGGAGTTGAAAGCACAGTCAACGGCATTTTAGAGATACTTTCTTTGTCGTTCTCATGGGGGGCTGCTCAGCAACAGAGCGCTGCTACCCAGACCCCACTGGCGACGCCCTAGGCGACACTCTAAGCCCAAGTCCAAGGGGTCGGCCAATCTGACGGTGGTCTTTTTCGTGAACAAACGTGCAGTGGTGCAGGGCACCCTTCTTTAGGGTGGGCAGTTCACACTTGCGGTGGCCGTACCTTCTTGGCACCACCAGGAGGTCAGACTCTTAGCTCTTTCACAGAGCGCCGTTTCCCTCCACCGGGTCGCTCGTTTCATCCCCACTGGGGATGAAGGGGACCTGGGCCTGCTTTGGAAGCAAATACAGTTGCAGGCGATCTTTCCAGCTGTTCTGAAAGCGCCAGAAGCGCAAGACGCTGGCTCCCTCCGAATATACATCCTGGCAGAGGGGGAGGCCAGGCTGTTAGCTCTGCCACAAGAGTGCTTTAGAGTGCAGCCTTCCCTCCCGCAGGCTCCCTTTATTCCTGCCCGCTGGGCTGGATGCCATGGTGCAGATGTGGCCAAGGCTACGTCTGTACACCTTTCCCCCATTGCGCTTCTCCCGGGAGTTCTGGAGAGAATCCGCCAGGAGGGAGCTCGCTGGGCAGAACTTGGTTTGCGGACCTGCTGTCCCTCCTCCCAGGAGGGAGCTCCTCTTACAGGCAGGGGAAACTCTGGTTCACCCCCGCCCAGAGTTATGAAAGCTGTGGCCCCTGAGAGGGCACAGTTCCTAGTGGCTGGTCTCTCTACTGAGGTACTGTAGTTGAGACCATTCTCTATTCCAGAGTTCCCTTCACAAGGAGGTTGTATGCTGCTAAATGGCATCTGTTCACTACATGGTGTGAGCACCACCAGCTGGACCCAGTTAACTGCCCGATTGGTTCGGTTCTGGAGTTCCTGCAGGAACAGTTTGCCGCAGGGTCGGCCCCGTCGACCCTGAAGATTTACGTGTCTGCTATCGAGGCTTATTGTACCCTGTCAGCAGGTCAGTTGCTGGGGAAACACCTCCTCATGACAAGTTTCCAGAGTGTCTGTGTGGGACTTGCCGTTGTGTTGGCGGCTCTATCTGAGCCCTCCTTTGAGCCAGATACCCTCCCTTAAGAGGATTGGGGACCTACAGGCTTTTTCTGTGGCCCCGTCTCTCCTGGAGTTTGCCCCCTGGCATGGCCAGTGCTATCCTGTACCCCAAACCTAAGGTATTAGGTATTAGGTATTAGGTATTTACCTAAGATGCCTGCGGCCCCCTCATGACCTGTTGTTTTGCAGGCATTCTGCCCTCCTCCTTTACTATCCCCTAACTGGGAAAAGAAAAATCGACTGTGCCAGCACTGGATACATACCTCCACAGGACAAGTCCGTGGAGAAAGTCAGAGCAGCTGTACATACGTAACCTGGTGACGATTTCACTCAGTATTGTAAATGACATCATAACAGATGACATCATATCAATGACATCATAACAGTTTTTGCTGTGAAAGTGCATAACTCACATTAGAGTCAAGTCATAGACTGTAGTGTTTTTATTTTATTTATTTCATTGTAAATTTTTAAAGGTGTTTCTTCAAATAAAAACATCTTGTTTGAGATTTAAATCCCCTTGTACTTTTTTAAACTACAGTAGAATCCCCCATTTGGCAAATTTTACTCTAAGTAAATATTAAATAAATTACTGTTTACTTTTACTTGAGTAGATTGTTAGACCAGTAACTTTGCTTGTACTAAAGTGAAATTTCAGAACAGAACAGTAACAGAACATTTACTTGAGTAGAATATTTTATTACTCTTTCCACCTCTGATGCTTTTTCGAGTAGCGGTTTACTTACAATCCAGCCACAATTTATCTGT
The DNA here is from genome assembly GCF_946808225.1 of Silurus aristotelis. NCBI lineage: Eukaryota > Metazoa > Chordata > Actinopteri > Siluriformes > Siluridae > Silurus > Silurus aristotelis. The sequence continues at coordinate 25,487,071 of NC_139585.1, forward strand.
CACGGTTTATATATAGAACCAGCAATAGTCAAATTGATAAACCACAATATTTACATACCTTCCTTTTGGAACATAAGCTGTAATCATACTACTCTGCCCCAGATACAACAATTGGTTTATTGAGAAAATATGCAAGATTATAATCTTACACCTAAAATAAAACACACTCTTTTACACTATATATAATTACATTCTTAAAATCTTTTTGTCCCCTTATAAACCTCATAGGATATAGCTTCTAGAGCCTATATAGTGTTCTAATTAAATTCACCTGGGACACATTTATAGTGTTCTTACAAAAGTATAGTTATATTTATGCCTTTTAAAACAAGTCAAAGCATCGCATTTTCTGAGTTATATAGATTCCCACTAGTGCACATGGAAATAAAGATGTATTTCATATGTAAAAGGCAGAAACTTTGTTCTGTTTCATATCATCTGTCTGCTTTAAATATATAATCTATATATATATAAAGCTCAAATACCACTGACTGACGCACTCACTCATCACGAAATCTCAAAAACCACTGAACGGATTGCAATGAAATTTGGAACATACCTTCCTCTTGGGTCTTAGGTGCTCACTAAGAAAGGGTTTTGAAAAATTCGCCCTGGATTGCGGCTAACTCGCAAAAAACGCGATTTCTCACGCATTGTAAATTCTTTGAAATAACATTACGGATCCTAATGAAACTTAATACATTGTTTCTTATTAGATGTTAGATGCACGATAAAAATTATTTTCAAAGTAGTTTGCCCTGTATCGGTACTACAAAGGGGTAGTGCGTTATTTGTTGACGTTACGTTCTGATCTCTGATCATCCAGTCCTGCTCAGTGCTTACTGCTTATTGACATATTGCTTAGCGTTCTTCCTTCCGTAGCGAAGCACGGGTACTTTCCGCTAGTAAATAAATATATCTATATGTAGGTTCCCTGGTGGTCTAGTGGTTAGGATGCGGTGCTCTCACTGCTGCGGCCTGGGTTCAATCCCCAGTCAGGGAACCAACCCCAGCCGTTACGGTTGCACAAGCCAGTGCACTCTTAGTGCCGGTCCCAAGCCTGGATAAATGGGGAGGGTTGTGTTAGGAAGGGCATCCAGTTTAAAAACATGTGCCAAATTGAACATGTGGATCATGAATATGGATAATCTGCTGTAGTGACCCCTAATGGGAGAAGCTGAAAGAAAGATATATATATATATATATATATATATATATCGATCCTCCGCACGTTTGATTTGGCACATGTTTTACACTGGATGCCCTTCCTAACGCAACCCTCCCCAATTTATCCGGGCTTGGGACCGGCACTGAGAGTGGCTGGGGATGGTTCCCTGACCGGGGATCGAACCCGGGTCGCAGCGGTGAGAGCGCTGCATCTTAACCACTAGACCACCAGGGGACCTCTTTGAGTATGTATATACTGTCTTGAAAAATTATATATTTCACAAGGTAGTGAAGTAGATTAAATAATTTCTTAAACAGGAAGTTTAATGTAAGCTGTACATTTTTATAAAGGATAAATCACAAAAATTATTTCAATTTTATTTAAAATAATTTTAATGATATAAATCAAGGAAAAGGGTAAAACAGCATCTACGTGATGTATTTACAGGCAATGCAAGACTCAAGCACATACATTTCTCTTCGTGCAAATTGTAAACAATCCCAAAAGTTTTACAAGTGTTTCCAAATAATAATAATAATAATTTTTTTATATACATATAAACACACACACACACACACACACACACACACACACACACATATATATATATATTTATATATATATATATATATATATATATATATATATATATATATATATATATATATATATATATGTGTGTGTGTGTGTGTGTGTGTGTGTGTGTGTGTGTGTGTGTATGTATATATATATATATATATATATATATATATATATATATATATATATATATATATATATATATATATACACACACACACACACACACACACACACACACACACACATATATATATATAAAGATCAACCAAAAGTGCTTCATGTATTCATTTGCACATTTTCAGGAGTAAGACATTAATAATCAGGTTAAGACTTATGGATCGGCTTCCAAAAACGTGAAGTTACGCTGATGCGTTACAAAATAAATACAAGTTATACATACAAACTCTTTGGCACTGTTAATATATTAAAATATTTTGCCAGGATTATTAATTCATTTAACTAGCAATAACTATGGATTAAGATTTATTCAACATAAACTACAGGCTGGGGATCAACTAATGCATAGATCTTAAGTATCAAATTGCTAAATTTAAAGCAAAAAAACAATACAATAAACACTGTAAACATTCTAAAATTGCATAAAACAGTTAATTAAAAGTAACTCCTCAGTGCTGCTCTGAACAAGTAAAAAAAAACTATACTGTATACGTTTGATTGATCTTAACCTAACTCCTATATAACGACGTTAAATTCTCTTCTTACATTTTCCTTAACGACACTTGGTTTGAGAAAAACCCTTTTGAGGATGCCTCAGTGTATTTTTCTTTACTTTTCAGCCACTTTATTGTAATAAGCATGTCTCGAAATGTATTTACAAAAACACTAATTTCATGTTTAAAAAAAAGTTGTTTTTAAATACATTTGGTCACAAAGTGCACGTCGTTGCACAACTTCATTAAGCATACATAAAAAGGAGGGCTCTGTGTAATGAGGAACGATTGAACTGAATCTATTATACTATTTGTACTAATATGTTAAATCTATAAATATAATAAGTTTGTGACATTTGTGTAAAATGTCTAAGAGCGCTATTATCTTATATAAATATATTTAATAATTTCTCGATCCTCCCAGTCCCTAGCTCACTACAGTATACTATTGTTATATGAGTGTTTTATATTGCAAAAAATAATAATATATATATATATATATAATAATGATGTTCATGCAAAATGACACTTTCCTGAGTTCAAGCAGTCCTTGCAAAATAGAACTCTTTCATAAGATTACCTAACTTCGAACTTCTAATATCCTATTAATATCCTATTAAATAATTTTGTCTAATTACACACAGAAACATATAGAGAAGAAGATTCTGCAAACGTGTGCAAACACGTACAAAAGAGCATGGTAAGATAAAAAAAAAAATGCACTATGACAGCATAATTGTGCTGAAATGAATTAGCTTATTTAAGTAAATATCACAGCCACACCCTTTTGCACCAGTTTTCTAGGTCACCACCTACTGTAATAACAGCCCTAATTCATTTGAAACATGTACTGTACTGGTTATGTATGCCTTATGCAGTTGCACTAAGTGCACAATGTGACAGTGACAGTATACCCCCCATGTAATCGATCAGCGCCGCTTCTACTCGTTCTATCTTCTTGCTGTAAACTGGGTGGGGGGGGATGTCTAAAAATAGTGCAAAAGGAAACTGGGGCCCCAACACAAATCAGGGACAAGTCGCAGCAGCTCTAGGGTGAAGTGTGTGGACATGTTTTCAAGATAAGGTAATACCAGGAAGTGAATGAGTTCTAACAGTGCACATAAAATGCACAAGACACTGAGTATGGGTAAAGCAGTCTGTAGTAGTAGTCTGACCGTCCTACAGTTCGCAAGGAACAGGTTGCTCCAAAGCAGATGTGGAAATAAAATTCAGTGTGATAAAGAGAGAACTAAACAAAATATCACTTTAATAACTCTATAAAAAGGGATGTGTGTTTTAGAGCATCGTTATGGTTTCTTTGTGTGCAGGTGACACTCGTTTAACACATCATTCTCTGCATTGAAATACAAAAAACAAAAATAGATTATATTATTGATTCTTTGGCTTCTACACTCGAAGACTTCCGCAGAGTTGTGGGTGCAGAACGGAGAACTATATCATGTATGACTTCTACCGGCACGATTCTCTGTCGACCTTGGGTCCGTTGGTGGGTTCCTGGAACTTTAAAACTGGAGGACAAAGGTTTTGCTGGCAAAGGCCTAGACTTAAGCTCCAGAGCCATTGCCAGGTCTGCGTTGCTACCATAGAGAGCATTCATCTTGCGAGCTATTAGCCCTTCTTTCTCTGAAGGTTCCTCCTCCTCCTGTCGCCTCACTTTTCTTTTCTTGGAGCGTTGTATGAATGAGGCATGGTGGATACAGCGTTTCAGGAGATGTCTGCGGTATGAATTTTGAATCACAATGGCTGCCCGCTCCTCCTCCTTTCTCCTCAGGGTGGTGATGATGGGTTCAAAGGATTTAGGACCTGGGTTGTTCATCTTGAATTTTGCCTCCATGCTCTCCCTCATGGCTGCCATTTCGATAGTGTCTCCGAGCACATGTTGGGTGACGGCCAACATGATATCCAGACAGTGGATTTTGTCTCCTATTACGATCGGCAGGTCCATGTTGATCAGGATGAGTTTGTTAGGTTTATGGATACGCAAAGGTGCTTGCAGTGCATCAACGAAGTCAAAAATGTGGTTGTAGTCCAAAAATTGGGTGCCTTCCGTGTCAAACCTCTCCCAAGTCTCATTAAACATCTCAAAGTCATCCTCACATAACAGGTCACTGCTCTCCTCCTGGGCAACATTGAAGTTCTCTAAGATGATGGCAATATACATGTTCACCACCACTAAAAAAGACATGATAATGTAACTGCAGAAGAACATTATGCCCATGCCTGGGTTGCCACAGTTGCCCCTCACACTTGTTCCCGGGTTTTCAATGTCAGGGTCACAGTCAGGAGGGCCGCTGTTTAAAATGGGCAGCAGTAGCCCATCCCAACCTGCTGAAGTCGTGATCTCAAATAGGCAAAGGATGCTATTCCCAAATGTCTCAAAGTTAAAAATGTCATCCACGCCAGCTTCCTTTTTCACGTAGGCAAAGTTAGACATGCCAAAGATGGAGAAGATGAACATGATAAGGAAGAGAAGCAGGCCAATGTTGAACAGGGCAGGAAGTGACATCATTAGAGCGAATAAAAGCGTCCTGATGCCCTTTGCCCCTTTGATAAGACGCAGCACCCGGCCAATTCTAGCCAAGCGGATCACACGGAACAGGGTGGGAGACACAAAGTACTTTTCGATTATGTCTGACAGCATCAGTCCTTTGGAAAAACAAACAAAAACAATATAAGAACAAATCTGAAGTGTCTCAGCAGCAATTGGAATAGCAGTGTGCATTTCAGGCTACCGGGCAATGCACAACTTTGAATCAGTGGGTAAACAATATTAAATTATCAAGGCAAGAATTCAGACCACATGTCAGACCAGGATTGTATGCACTAGAGTAAACAAAAACTGATTTCAATTCAATTTAATTGCTCAGAACCTACCAGCAACCGAAAGGATGACAACAATGAAATCAAAAACGTTCCATCCCACTGTGAAGAAGTACTGTCTCAGAGCGAACATTTTGAGAACGCACTCCCCGGTGAAGACAACAATGAAAACGAGGTTGATCAGGTACAGAACATTTTCTTTCTCAGTGCTTTGGTCATCTGTCTCAACCATCATGGTAACCATGTTAAGGCAAATGAGTACCATGATGAAGATGTCGAAGAACTGCTGAGAGATTAAGTCAAACACCAGGCCCTGGATCATATTCTGGAAGATAACGAACATAATAGAACATTGTCAGAAGAAGAAAAAACAGAAAACATTTAGTCTATACCCGAATTAGAATCGTTTAAAAAGTCTTAAACAGTCAACAGTGTTTTGTTTGTTCGTGTTCTGCATACCGCAGGGCGAGGTATGGGTTTGGCAGGCTTCTTGGAACCCAGTTTCTTCATCGCATTGTAGTACTTTTTCTGCTCCTCAGTCATAAAGAGATCTTCCCCACCAAAGTATAGAATAAATATCAAATACACAATTATTCTTTTGACCTACGGTAAAGTACGACAGCGTTTTAGTGCCATGATAAAAAATAAATAAATAAATAAAAGATAAATAAATTCAAAATATTATGAGAATAAAGTCATAGCAATATGAGATTATAGTGTATAAAAAGTGTTTTTTTGTTTGACTATAGTGATAATATATTTTTTTTTAAAGTAAAACTTATGAAAATAAAGTCATATCAATACAAGGATGGAGTCAAAATATTTTAAGAATAAGTGGTAATATTTTGAGGAAAAAAAACAGTGAATTGCGAGAAACTTTTGCGTAAAATGGATATGTATTTTGGATTTATCAAGCAATAAGGAAATTCTTTGTCTTTTGGCACATCAACAAGGTGTTATAATTATTTAAAGGACACTGCAAGAGTTATATAGAAAACTTTGAAATTTGGAAGAAAAAAAAATTGATGGACATTGAGGAAATTGCTTTTTGTACAGTCTGAATGGCGACCAGTGGTTCACTCCAAGTATATCAATAGTTTAATCTGTGTACTATTCAAAAAGGATATGTCAAATAAATATATATCAAATCGAACCAATAGGAGTTGACCAAAATATTCTCAAAATATTATGACTTTATTATTGTATTGCTTATAATTTAATGTGTTAATATAAGAATATTTTATTAATTTTTTCACATGGAACATGATTGTAGTAAAGCAACCCTATAAAAATGATAAAAGAAATGGTGCTCATCTTTTGCTTTTGCTGATTGAAGTTGTCAATGATAACGCCAATGAAGAGGTTGAGGGTGAAGAAGGAGCCGAAGATGATGAAGATGACAAAATATAGATACATGTACAAGTTGATCTCGTACGATGGCTGTTCTCCCACCTGCATAGTCAATAGAGACACTACTAATACATTTGGGCCAGAGTGTATAACATAGAGTTATACGAAAGAAGCTATCAATTAGACAAATAGGTCACCTCTCTGGAATCTACTGCAGCATACATAATATCCATCCAGCCTTTGAATGTAGCCTATGAACATAAAAGTGTTTTTTCAGTATTTGACTATAAAAAAAAATTATTACACACTAAGAATTGGAAAATGCATGTGAAAATTACCATGTGCCAATTGATGCAAGGAAATAAAGACAGGACATTAATGTTATATTGCAAAACTTAAAAAATATATGTTTATTATTGAACAAGAAATAAAAAGAGATTCATGCAACAAAATTAATTTTGATATTAGGGGTATAATGGTACATCTATTCGTGAACAGTTTTGCTGTTTTATTTTTATATTATTATAATAAACTTGAAAACAACAGTCTAGCGATATGGATTCTTTTACGCTTTATGTACAGCTTAAAAAGATTCTCTTAAAAAAGAAGATCCTGACAATTCTGCAAGTAAATAATTGAATGATGTATAGAAATGAAGACATTTGTTAAAATATGCTGAAATAAGTAGAAAAGCTAAGTAGAACATATCTTAAGTCAATTAAATATTAAATGTCAAACACACCCACACACACACACACACACACACACACACACACACACACACACACACACACACACACACACACATTTACATCTGTATTACCCAAATAGGGTCTAACAAATGTAAAAAAAAATTTTATTTTTTTTATTTAATCAATTTAATGTGTGGCATTTTAATCAATTACTTATTTTAATCAACATAATAAAAAGTATATTGCATTAATTTGATTTAGACAATTTTATTTTGATATATATTTTAGTTTTATAAGATGTTATAAAAATATATTTTTCTTTGATGTTCACAAATGTTGATAGTAATAATAAACTGCGCTAATAATAAACATAAAAAATTGTATGTTTTGCATTTCTTCCCGTGAACCATGATTTAACAACCGAACCGCTGAATTTTGTGTCCCGTTACACCCCTAATTGATATGCATGTCTATATTTAGATTTACATCTATTGCATAATGCATTTTTTTGCTAAATCGAATTATCTGGACAAAATTTTTTTATAAATTTGCGCTCACCACTTGTAGCAGAGAAAGGTAACCGAAGCCCACGTTGTCATAGTTGACCTTGACGTTGACCCAGCGTGATTCGTTGGTATACATTAATGCTAGGCAGTCACTCTTGTTGTTCACTTGCTCTATGGGGAAAAGCTCATCTGTGGTGGTGTTAATGCAGCGATAAAATTTGCCAGCAAACAGGTTGACACCCATAATACTGAAGATCAGCCAGAATATCAGACAGACCAGAAGCACGTTCATGATGGAAGGAATGGCACCCACCAACGCATTCACAACAACCTGTAAAGGCAAGCACGATAAGCAGGTGGTGTTACTGCATACAAACAATGACACATAGTGTACGTTGGAAGATTTCCAAAAGACATCCTCACCCTCATTCCTTCAAATCTGGACAGGGCACGTAAAGGTCGAAGTGCCCTAAGAGTGCGGAGAGATTTGATCGGTCCCAGCTCGGAATAGCCCATTAGATTTGCCGTGAAACTGATCAGTGACACCTGAAAGAACGGAACAAGAAATCTGTTGAGCCATCATTATTTATTACACCATAGAAATATCAATAATAGAAAAATCTGTAATAGAAAAATATAAATAAAACGATAAATTGTACATCAACGATTAAGAAGTCCAGCCAACACCAGGCATTGGTGAAGTAAGTCTTGAAGCCATATGCAACCCATTTCAGGACCATCTCTATTACGAAAATGTACGTGAAGACTTTGTCTGCATACTCCAAGATGATTTTTATTACCCGGCGGCGCTCAATGTATATGTCCTCAAAAGCCTAAAAACAAATAGTAATAAAAAATAATATACAATATACAATAAGGATTAAAAGTAATCAGGGATGTTTCTAGCCTTTTCAGTACCCTACACAAGATTTCTATATACCTTTAATAAGGGCTGCTAAGCAGACCTTGAAGAGCCTGAACACAACACAAGCACATGCAAGGAGTGTGAACTTGAATTTTCTATGAGGCAAAAGGCCATGCAAACCCTAAAGACTACATTTTTATTTTCGTTTTCTAGTCTATAAAAAGAGTATCAAAAAAGACCATCTGCAAAATAATGCAAGAGGGATTCCTCAAACTCTGTCAAAATCTGTCTGTTTTTGAATCTTACATCCCACACACACATATCAGGATTTACTCTGGGGCTAAAATCCATGATGACGAGATAATCAGTGAACTTGAACATAAAGAGAACATGAACTTGGACTTGAACGTGAACTTAAACAAGGCCAAAGCTGTGAAAGTGATACTTGGGGTTTTATTCTCATTCTGAACAGTGCTGAAATAGAGCCCCAAAGCTTCTCTTAAACTCAAAGTCCTTTTAAACTCAAATTGTGGACAATTTTGGTGCATAGACACTAAAGTTCCCCTAAAATCCAAAACCTGTGTTACACTCCTCACTATATCCCAATAATATCTATTTTAATGAAATTGCTATAAGTTCATTCACAATAAATTAAATACTGTCGCAATTCAGTAAAGTATTTATTGCTTTAAAGATTCCGACATACCAGGGCACCACTACTGAGAAGAATCATAAAGATGATGAAGGTTTCAAAGTAATCGTGCTCCACAATAGTGTAGCAAGTCCTGCGCAGATTCCACCAACTCTTTCCCCTTCCCTGGCTGATGTCTACGTTCAGACATGGAAATCGCCTCACGCAATCTATCACACGGAACAAGATGAACAGGGGTAAAAATAACGGCCTTTAAAGAAATTTCAGAGGTTAAACTATGATGATGTTTGCCTTTGGTTGTGTGATAATTGATTTACTGTCAATAGTGTCCTATCAAATATAATAGGAAGAAAATGGAGTTATGTAACAAAGGTACAGACTTTCAGTAAAACAGGCTTCTGGATCATCAGGCTCAGGTTCCTCTTCCTCCTCTTGCTCAGCTGGGGGTTCTGGAGGTACATAGTCCACTGTGCTACACACTGAAGAGTCGTCATCATTGAGAATACCCTTAGCCTATAGAGAGAAAGAGGCTATGTGGAATAGAGTTATAGCAAAAAGAATTTTGGTCATCTACTTCACATTAGAAATAATTTTAACCAATCAACAAAAAAGTTTAATAAGGTTTAATTCACTATATCAAAATGCTATTGGGTTAACATTTATGAATCCCAAAATCTAATTAATTAAATGTAATTAAATAACGATTGCTTTTTATCTTTATTAACTTTTAGTCTATTAACTAAGTCAATACTACACGTTTTGACACTTTTAAACAAATGTAAAATGAATCATTTTAAAATAAAGAGAAAAATCAGTGTAACTGATTCCAGTACAGGTGTTCCCTGAGTTACGATGGTCCACTTACGATCTTTCAATCTTACGACGGCGATAGCGATACAACAAAATTGAAAAATATATAAACATTTTTGTGCAACATAAAAAATGTTGTACGATACGTTGGGAAGCTGCCAGCATGTTTGCATCTCCCGCCTTGTGAGATGCCTTACTCTCACCAGTGGTTGACAAAGTTCAGTTGTCTCGGTGTTAAAGCTCATATTTTGTCTTTGCTTTTTCAGTGTTTCGAAGCCCAATATTAGCTCTTGTCTCTCTCCTTTTTACACTGAAACAGAGCGTGACTGGCTCCACCCTCCACTCATAAACTGGTGCTTGTCCATGCACCCACATATATATATACAGTACAGACCAAAAGTTTGGACACACCTTCTCATTCAAAGAGTTTTCTTTATTTTCATGACTATGAAAATTGTAGAGTCACACTGAAGGCATCAAGGGCTATTTGACCAAGAAGGAGAGTGATGGGGTGCTGCGCCAGATGACCTGGCCTCCACAGTCACCGGACCTGAACCCAATCGAGATGGTTTAGGGGTGAGCTGGACCGCAGAGTGAAGGCAAAAGGGCCAACAAGTGCCAAGCATCTCTCGGGGAACTCCTTCAAGACTGTTGGAAGACCATTTCAGGTGACTACCTCTTGAAGCTCATCAAGAGAATGCCAAGAGTGTGCAAAGCAGTAATCAAAGCAAAAGGTGGCTACTTTTAAGGAAGCTAGAATATGACATTTTTCAGTTGTTTCACACTTTTTTGTTATGTATATAATTCCATATATAATTCCACGTGTTAATTCATAGTTTTGATGCCTTCAGTGTGAATCTACAATTTTCATAGTCATGAAAGGAAAACTCTTTGAATAAGAAGGTGTGTCCAAACGTTTGGTCTGTACTGTATATATATATATATATATATATATATATATATATATATATATATATATATATATATATATATATATATATATATATATATATATATATATATATAAGGTATTATCAAAATGTTTTTAAACTAGCTCTATTTAAAAGAAAGTACTTTATTTATCTAGGTTTACACACTATCACCTACGAAATAGTCCCTTACACAGCAATACAGTGCTCTCAGCATTCTTGCCACCTTCTGCAATTCACGCAGGACCTGCACATTGGTGTCAAAGAGGGCCAAGTCCGCAGGACCCAAATCTAGAGAGTAGGGTGAGTGCGGAATTGAGAACATGTTGTTTCTGTTGAGAAATTCACGTGTAAGGAGAGATCGGTGATAGGGTACGCAAATGGTCAATATAGCACCAGCTCCACAGCTCCCGATGTACACAGAACATCTTTTGGCACACTGACTTATGAAGTTCGGTGCTCCTTGCGAATGTGCGTGCAGCCTAGTGCTGCCATCTGTTGGCGAGTTACAAATCTATTCCAAACTTTTTGATACCCCCTTATACATTGAAGTTTATAGTTTATGGTAGTGTAAATTGCTGTTTTCAAATTATGTACTGTAATTTTTTAAATTGTTAATAAATTACAGTACACAACCCCATACTGATCACTCTTGGGTAGGCTAGGCCATGTCTCGACTTACGATTTTTTCAAGTTACGATGAGGTCATCAGAACGCTTCTCAATCGTAACTCGGGGACTACCTGTATATGGAAAAAGATTTTAGTCTTGTTGGTGTTTTAAAGAACAAATCTGGTCAAATGAATGACACCTTCTTTTTGTTCACACTTTCTTCTTCTGAGAAATCTCCTGAATCCTCTTCTTCAACATCAGATTCAGCTTTGGCAATTGGTACGTTCAAGGTCATAGCTTCCAGACAGTTGGAAAGCCCATCCACCATCTTTCCTTCGTCGAGGTTGTTCAACGAAAGGCTTTCTTTTTTGCCCGTATCTTCGCATTCCGTCCCTCCCGTGTCACCCTCGGGAGGCTTCCTGCACAGCAACTGCCTTATAGTACCAACAACTAAGGATTTGACCCAGTCGATGCCTCTGGTGATGCGTCCGATGGCAATCTGGAGATTGTTCATCTCGCCGTCTTCATCGCTCGCTGAAAGGTTGTCACCGCTGAAGGAGCTGAGCAGCAAGGCAAGGAACAGGTTCAACACCTAAAAAAACGTTGAAGGATAAACGGTTTAGATTCAGCTTGAGAATGTAAAAATCATTTTAGAACATATTTGGATGCTATCACTAGCATGACGGAAGCTGATTTATTGTCAATAATAACTGTGTGGCTAGTAACAGCGATCAGGGTTTTGTCCTGTGACATGGGGTCAGTAAATATTATTTTGTCTGCAGGATCTCTTTGGGGAAGCTAGATTCAGTTTTCAAGTTATTCAGTATCTGGGTTTATTGATAAGGTTGCTGGATAGTTGGTTCCGAAACATTTTATTCTCAGTTGAGCAGATTTTTTTTTGCACAAGCAATTTTATACAATTTCCTGTTATATTTTTATAACAATAGTCAAGTCAAAATGGGACTTTAGTTACAGGTTTGGTCAAGTTACAGGTATCTATGCTAGCATGGCAGTACTACGTGCAGTAGTAAGTGGCTAGTGTGTCCTATTACTGATAGGCGGCACACATGTCGCGGGCCAGTCGTGGTGAAGAAGTTTATTGTGTACAAAAGTAAAAAAAACTTCCTAAAGAATCTCGCTCCTGGAGGTTTCCTGATGACAAAGTGAAGCAGGCTGTCCTAGGATGGTTCAGGCATAATGACAAATCAATGCTAAATTTTTCCAGCCTATATTGAAATGCTTGGATAATGCAGTTTCCACTGTTTTTTTTTTATGTCATAAACTCAAAAGTCCCAGTTTGACTTGAATACAACCCAAACATTTTCCTTCTTCTTGTTCTCTGTCTTAGTAGTAGTAATAATAGTATAATATATATCACATCAATGCAGAAAAAAAATCTCTATTAATAGCTATTGGTGATAAAGTAGATCAAACCTTAAAATCATGTAGATCAGCGAACATTTTAATTCAAATGTTACAATCTAACCTCCTCTATTAATACAGCATTAAATATGCCACTGTAGCAACGAATCTACATACTACAGCCTGCGTCAGTATCTGGGCTGGAACTGCGCAATCTGTGGCCTGTAACCAAGAAGATAAAGCTGATGTGTTTTGCGTGGAACGAGAAGCCAGAGCATATCAAGACCTCCAGCCTCTGCTGCTGTGCTTCTCAGCTGTCTGTGTTTGTTCCTTGTGTGCCAGAATGCTCACTTGAGCCGGGTCTAAGTGCATAGCCAAGGATAGGGCCACTGTTTTCTGGCTCGGGTCATAAGTCTTAAATAGAAGCGTGAGTAGAGAAATGGCGTGTGTAAAACCGAGTATGTCTCGATGGGTCACGTAAGCTTGTTTTTGTCATGCTCTGTGGCAATGTTTTTGTTGATAAGCCATTTAATTTCCTCTCTGCAGTATGCCTAGCTGCTGTTTGATCTGTATGCCCTTTTTTTTTTTACACTTTTGCAGTTACCCCAGAACCCTAGAAACCTATTAAGCCTGTTTAGAATGCTCTAAATAATGAAACAGGAATATGCTTTAATGGGGCAAGTCTGAATGCAATCTAATACGCTGCCTATTGCACATGCTTTAAGATGTAATTCAATCTAGAGCTATGCGTATTCTTTAATTCACTGACCACACCCTTGTGCTCCCACAGTTATTTCTGATTACACCCACCCACAGGGTTTTCCAGAGTGCTCACTTGGCTCAAAACCTCCCAATTTCAACAAATAAACAATATACACACTGTTTTTACATGTGTAAAAGCAATACTTTCTTCTCAACAGTAACTCCATTGTGACTAGAAGTTCCATTGGTGACTATGAATGGACATTCGTTGCCACCCAGCTCACCCATTTGAGCGTCTTATACTGTAATTTTCTTATGATAAAGCTGATTTTGTATGCAGGTTGACAGAAGGAATTTTTTTTTTATTTTGCTGTACACTGAGTTAAAGTGCTGATGCCAAAGATGAGCTAGTTACAGTGCTTTCTATACGAGGGGCATTCAAGTCAATCTGGGACTTTTGAGTTTATAAAATAAAAGAACAGTGGAAACTGCATTTATTTTTTTTACATACTCCCATACTAAATTTATACACTTATCCAAGAGTTTAAATTATGCCAGGAAAGATTTGGCATAAAAATCCTAAAACAGCTGAAGGTTCACTTCATCATCAGGGAACTATCATGACCAGGATTGTCCCTGACGGACATATGTCCGTCTTTGAAACGTTTACACCATCCAAATGTTTCAGTGTGGCTGACAGTCTCATCACCATACTGTGTTCTAAGTCTTCAGTAGATATCCGTGAGTTTAATGCCGTCGTTCACAAACTTCAACACTACATGCTGTACCATTCACGCACTAACACTGTTGTCTGCCATCTTATTTAATTGTGCCTGGACTGGCCTGCTCCAGGACACACTAGCCACTCACTACTGCGTGTAGTACTGCCATGCTAGCATTTATTTTTATACCTGTAACATTTAAATTCCCAGTTTGACATGAACGGCCCTGGTATATCATTATGCATGGATATAACAACTCTATTCTCAGCTTCATGCTGTTAAGCCAAATACATGGCACTCAGGGAAGTCCACACTTCTGTTATAGAGTGGGCCCCAGAATACATTTTCTAAACACACAAGGGATTAGATCTCTGAAATTATTCTTGGATTGATAGCCACATTCAAACAGTACCAAGAAATGACCTTTGGTGAGAAGGGTCACAGGTTTTTTTTATCATGAAACATCATACTATTAATTATTGATTATTAATTATATTGATTATTTCTACTTTTTAGACTTAAAAGAAAGCAATGACTATTGAGTGTGTACTATTGAGTGTGTAATTAAGCAAAGGTGTCTTCTCCCTGAATTGACCACATAACACTCCTGTACTAACATCTCCATTCCAAATGTTATACTTACCACCAGGTTTCCTATAACCATGACCATGAGAAACACCACAAGGCACATGCTTTCTCCGGCTACCTCCATGCAGTCCCACATGGTTTCGATCCACTCCCCACACAGGATGCGAAAGACAATGAGGAACGAATGGAAAAAGTCGTACATGTGCCAGCGAGGCAGCACACAGTCCTCGGCGATCTTACACACGCACTCCTTGTAGCTTTTGCCGAAGAGCTGCATGCCTACAACGGCGAAGATGAAGACAATGATGGCCAGCACCAGAGTTAGGTTCCCCAGAGCACCCACAGAGTTACCAATGATTTTGATCAGCATGTTGAGGGTGGGCCAGGATTTAGCCAGCTTGAAGACTCGCAGCTATCTCCGCAACACAATCACAACCACAAATAAACACACACACAAAATACTATGTCAGCAAAAATTGTCTTTTACATGGACATTTTTAAATTCCAACGTACATTAATGTATAATGGTAATGAAATCTACAAAATTGGTTCTTGCTATTATTATATCACTATATATACAACACCAATTTAAAAAAAGTTGGGACACTGTCAACAAACCTAAAAATTCATATTCTATTAACAATTAGCAATTAAAAAAAACATGTTAAATGTTTAAACTAAGAATATATATAATTAAAAAAATATATAAAAATTAGGTAGTTTTGAATTTGATAGCTGAAATAACAGAGCCCTGTTTCAAATGGAAATACAGCACCTGGAGTAGATGCAGTATGCAGTTAGCATTGTCTTGCACTATCTGGCCTTCTCTGAAAAAGACATTTTCTGGATGGAAGCATTTATTGCTCTAAAACCTGTATTTTCCATTCAGCATTTTATGAAGCCTTTCCAAATGTTCTAGCTGCCGATTCCACAGGCACTAATGCACTCCCATACCATCAACAATGCAACTTTAAACTGAGAGCTCATAACAAGCCGGGTGGTGAACAAAATAGTTTTTTACTTTGCCTAAGTACCTTTTTAAATGAGGTTTCATAAAGATTTGATTCGAAGGTAAATACAAAAGAAGAGAAGTAGAATAGATGTTGCATGAAAACACAAACAACAATCAAATCAGATGAATAAAGAACATGGATGCCAGCCAACTTGTCCTGAGAAGTAGTACAAGTTGTTATTGAGCGAAATCTATCTGCTTTAAAAAAAACCAGAGCTGCTGGTAATTATAAGGAGGTTTATCACATGTTGAACCTAAAAACATTTCATTGCCAATTCTCCAATGTTGTAAAATAACTAAAAATATCAACTTCTTACTTGTCAAGCTATTTTCAGGACATTCACCGGTACACAATGTAATGTCCCATTTTAAATGTGAGTCATGCAAGCAACATTGCTTCTCTTGATTAAAGTAATTTTTCTCGATTTAGAATCTAATCTCAAAAATCTTTTGAAAGCAGCCTTACACTTAACACAATCTTGTCTAAAATCATAGGTCTATAAGAGAGTTGTTGGTTAGGCTTACCAAACGGAAGGACCTAAGGACAGACAGACCCTGCACATTGGCCAGGCCCAACTCCACCAGGCTAAGACTGACAATGATGCTGTCAAATATGTTCCAGCCAACCTGGAAGTAGTAATATGGATCCATGGCAATGAGTTTGAACACCATTTCAGCTGTGAAAATCCCAGTGAACACCTGCATAGAAAAGATGATTACAACAGTGTAAAACATTGTGCTCAACTTTTACTGATTCGTTATTGAGCTTGGTTTAGTCCTCTTCAGAACATTACTCTGGAGATCTAGAAGTTGAGTCATGTCAACTTCTGGACTTCGATCTGGTTGGATCGAAATGTTTCACTAATCATCTGAGCAGCTTCTTCAGTCTTAGGAAATTTGTATGCTCCAGTGTCAAGGATTCTGCCGTCCCTGGATATTATCATTAAGTGTCAAGGGGGAGGTGAGATTGGAAAGGGAGGTGTCAGGAGTAAGAGGAGTTGTTAGAATTTAACTACCCCAGAGATAAGAGTAAGGGAAGAGCGTAAAGTGGTAGATACCTACCAAGTTGCCGACACTGAGCACATGTTCAAATTCAGGACTCATCGGATAGTGCTCCATAGCCATGAAAAGTGTATTGAGCACAATGCAAATTGTGATGCCCAGGTCCACAAAAGGATCCATCACCACAAAATGGACCCATTTCTTGAAGATAATCCAGGGTGCACAGCAGTCCCACTTCAGAAAGATGTCAGCAAACTTATACCAGCCTGGAGGACAAGGCCTCTGGGCATCCTCCAGCTCTGAGGGAAGACAATTTGCAATCATTAAACCCACAACATCAAACACAACAGACATTTATTCTGATCACCAACTAAAGTGCCTTCAGAAGGGAGCATTACCTTTAAACGCACATAAAAAATATACCTAAACATGAAATATGCAGATCAAATACTAAGGAAAAATTAAAGCTTTTAGTTTTAATGTTGCTTATGTAGTTTCTCACACTAAAGAATTCTACAAAAAGAGATTTTCTGTCTGATGTGAGGTTTATTTGTTTAAAGGTTTTGCAATTGAGATGTACAAAAAGCCCCTAAGAAAAAACACTTTTGGTCCCCTCTTGATTGAAAAAAATCTTTAATCATCATTCTGCCAAAAAAATAACAAGCCAACCTGCCTAAATCACTATTGCCCCATTGCCTGCACCTGGCTGGTCATTAAGGTTTTTGGAAGTCTTATAAAGAACTTAATCGGCTCCTCCATCCCTGTTACCACCAGTGGTGGACAAAGTACACAAAGCATGTACTTGAGTAAAAGTAGAGATACAGTAGGTCAAATATTACTTCAGTAAAAATGCTTTCTTGAAACTTTCAATTGATTCAAGTAGAAAGTATTTGCTGTCAAATGTACTTAAGTATCCAAGTACTATTATTTATTATGGCTATAATTTCATATTAAGTGTTCATTTCTGAATCTGTCCCAGTACTATAGTTAATACGCCCAGTGGGCACAAGTAAGACAGATGAATGCTGCATGCTAATTTTAAACTTGGTTCTTTGAAATAACCCAAAGCTTAGCACCACTCAGGGTAAGGAAACAAGGCTTCCTTCATATACTACATGCTTGACCACCAGAACTGTGTGCTAAACTCCAGACAATACACACTCACTGCCAGGGCTAAAGGATAATTATAGCCAAATAATCTCTGCGATTATACTGCAAATTACATTTCTCTCTGCCTAAACCTAATGTATTTCAAATCAAACCGATGAGACTTGTCTCTTGCAACCACAGGCATTTAAATTTAAAACAAATGCAAGAAATCGTTTTTAGTATTCCGTAGTTTAAAAATTGCATGACATTTGTGGGTTTGGCAGACATCCCTTTCCATTTACAAATATTGCATTCATATAACTGTGTAGTAGAGGTTTATGGCCTTTGCTCAAGGCCCAAACAATAGAACCGAAGTAGTTTTAGGGTTTAAATTTACAACCTTCTAAAACAAACAAAAAAAAAACCATCTTAGCCAATGACTGCCCCTTAATGGACTGTTTGCTACATGTTCAGTCTTTAAATATTATGAAATAATTATAAATTATAGCTCTCTATTTTCTTTATCTCTGTTAATACCTTCCCTAGTTGCACTGCACACACTTAAGGCACTGGCTGTTCTCTGAGAGAGCCCGGGGTGTCCAAGGCGCATCATGCTATGCTGGGAGGACAATGACTTTTTGTCAGCCTTTTGATCATCGTCTGGTCCTGACTGCGGAGAAAAAAATTAATCTGTGGTTAAGACAACAATTAAACAACAATAGTTGGAAATAGGAAATTGCATCTTGTACACTTTATTTTCATTCCTTTATTTTGGGTTAATAGTTCTGCTCATGTAAAAGCAGACTGGCTGCAAGAAGTACTACAATTGACAAAATGTATACAAAGTTGAAGGAAACAAAAATCCAAAATATTATAGCTATAATTAATAACATAGGTAAAAAGATGTGCATTGTGAATTATTAGTATTATTTGTGTCGCTATATTAAGATCTGTATTCAAAATTTTATTTGGTTCACTGAGGAGCTCATAATAAAATCAAGTCAATATAATAAATATGTTACTCTGAAACTTATACAGTACATAGTTCTTTTGAGATATTGGACTAGACAAGCTAGCTTTTGCCCCCCATCAGCCAGCCTTGGTCAGTTATAGGATTGTTGCCAGTTCACCAGTTATCCTCCCTTGGACAACTTTTAGTAGGCACAAAGATTTACATTTACTGCAATTGGAACAACAAAACATTTATCCTTGCAGGTATGGTGTTAAGGGCCTTGTTTAAGGAGCCAAAAAGTGGCAGCTTTGTGTGACTGGGATTTAAACTCACTACCTCAGCTTTCAGATCCAAAGTCCATTGCCTTAACCACTAAGTTACCACCCAGGAAACTCTAAAAAAAAAGGTGTCATTTTGGAGATACTCTGTCCCACCAAAATTTTACCTTTGTCAAAGTCACACCAATCTTTATGCTCATCATTGTCCTGCTTTGAAGTCGCTTTGAGAACTGACCATCCACAAGCTGCCTAAAATATCCCTGTAGATGACGGGTGCCATTTTATAACGATAAGTAATGCTACGTTCTTCACCTGTCAGTGATTATATTGTTATGGCTGATCAGTGTTTCTATATAAAATCGTATTCAATTGTAATTTTTAAGTTGTCTTTTGCAGTTGTAATGCACTTGAGAGCAAATTTGCCTCATCAATCTGGATTATTGTAAAAATAAAAAAATTCAACACAATCACAATGATGGATCCAAAGACCTGTTGGATAAACATAATTTCACTTAGTTTTCTGACTCAAGTCACCATCTCTAAATACAAACCAGCCCAAACCCTGGCAGTGAACATAAATAAATAAAAACAAAGCTTTACCTGAACTATGGTTGGAGCTCTATGGATGACCAGACGGGGAATGATCCTACCATTACAGTCCTTTATTACATCGTCGCCATCATCGGCCATTTCCGAGCCTCTGCTATGAGATGTCTGACTGGCCAGTGATGCCTTGCTTTCAGCCCGCATCTGCAAAAAAGCAACAATGAACCAATGACAATTGGAGCAAATTGAGCAACAGAAAGCTTCAAATCACTTTGCAGTCATAACATGTATTTTATGGTATTTTAGTCACCTGACCTGTTGCTCTTGATTATTCAATTGCTCTAGCAGTCTCTGAAATTCCTCTTCTTTTTCTCTGGCCTCTGCAATCGTGGCCTGGTTCTGTTCTTCGTATGCCATCGCAACTACTGCCAGGATTAGGTTGATGAGGTAGAACGATCCAAGAAATATAACCACCACAAAAAAAAGCATGTAGGTCTTCCCAGCTGCACGAAGAGTCTACATAAAAAACACCATTAATTACATATACGGTAATAATGTTAAATCAGTTTATCCGATGCTACAGAAAAGGCTAGTTTATAATTGCATAAATGGATTAGGACTGATTATATTTGCAACATTGGTCCATTTAAACAGTTTATGAATATGAATTGTGCAATTCCATTAAAATCTCGGCAGAATGTTCAAATCTCGTGATTGCACTGCAAAAACTCTTCATCAAGTCGAAATGAAAAATTTTATTTCTAGCCGTAAAAATCTAATTGATCTTATTTTTTAAATAAAATACTATGCAAGAGCAGATTGTGTGAGATTATTATGATTGTTTTAAGATTGTTTATCTTCTTACTTAATAAAGTAAAAAAAATATTTGAGGCCAGCCTTGTATCTTTTAAAACTTTATTTTTGCTGTAACAACTGGTTTTAAGGTTGCCCAGGAAAAAATGCTCAATAATCACACTTAGTAGTTCATTATTATTAGTTATTCCAAATGCTTGTTTTATGTCAACACCAACACATTTATTTACAACCTAATAACAAATTATAAAAGAAAGAGTCTGCAGTATTAAGTCGCCACATTCTTTCCATATATTATATAGTATGGTTATTAGAACTTTGTTGTTTATACAAAGTACTTATCGCTTTCTTATGTTGAAAATCTTTCAGTGATGACAAAATAAATTCAATGAAGTTTTATGTTGCAAAAGGTTTGTAGTAAGTATTCTGAGAAGCAGCAGGCAATGATCTTAATTTGTTTTTGCATTATAACTATTGTGTGTTACAAGACAGTCTTCATTTAAATGAATAATTGTTGACAATACGTGTGTATACGTGATCTGTATTTTAATAGTAATCTCGTTTATAATTTAAATGTTTAGTCAGAATATATAATTATGATTATTGAATTAAGAGGAATTCTTTTGTTCAGTCGCTCTGATCTTATAATCCTTTCACACAAATTGTTTTAAAAACAAATAACAAGCTTAAGTTAATTAGACTAAATTGACTGCTTGGAATTAGTGTTTTAATGCTTATTTTATGTTTTCTTATTTCAAGAATTTTTTTTTTTATAAGAATTTATTTCTTATATTGACTGTTATTTTTTGCAGTGCATATAAATAAATAATAATAAAAGCTACTCGGTTATAATAAAATCAGTACCTAATCCAGTATTTAATTTAGAATTAAATACAGTCTTAATTTATCCACAAAATCAAATGTTTCCAGACACCATCTATGCCAAAATTACTGCAGCCAAAATGTTATCAATATTATACTTTTAAATGTTTAATAATTTACTAATTCTTATAGAGATGCAAATTTGACATAATTCAAATTACTCTTTACTTTTTTTTTTATTTTATAGTCAACAATAAGATTTGATTATAAAAACTGATTACCAGCTGAAAAAGGTTCTCCCAGTAGTCCTGAGTCATCAGCCTGAAGAGAGCAAGGAATGCCCAGCCAAATGTGTCAAAGCTGGTGTAGCCGTAATTCGGGTTCCTTCCAGCCTTCATGCATGTGAACCCTTCTGGGCATTTTCTGTTGAAACACCAGCAACAGTATCTTACTTTCCTTCATTTTATAATTTCTGGTGAAAAAAAGTCAATATATACAATATCTTACAAAAGTGAGTACACCCCTTTTCAGCAACCATTTCATTATATGATCTAAAGGGAACAATAGTATAGAAATTAAAATTGGATATACATTATAGTAGTCAATGCGCAACTTGTATACCAGTACAGATTAACTGTCCACTAAAAACAACTCAACATACAGCCATAATTGTCTTAATAACTGACAAAAAAAGCATTCCAAAACTGTGCCCAAAGTGTCAATATTTTGTGTGAGCATCATTGTTATCTAGCACTGCCTTAATCCTCCTGGGCATGTAATTCACCAGAGATGCACAGGTTGTTGCTGGGATCCTTTTTCACTACTTCATAATAACATCACAGAGCTGCATGATGTTAGACACATGGAGCTTCAACACCTTCCACTTGAGGATGCGCCACAGGTGCTCAATAATATTTAGGTCTGGAGACATACTTGGCCACTCAATCACCTTCACTTTCAGCTTCCTTAGCAAGCAGTTGTCATTTTGGCTGTGTTTTGGGAGTTGTTATATTGAAAAACTGCCTTTCGGCCCAGCTTCTGAAGGTGGGCATTATGTTCTGCTTTAGAATGTCAAAGTACATGTTGGAAACCATGTTTCCGTCAAAAACAAGTTTATTTTGTCCTCATCTGGACATGGTTCTAGTAATTCATGTTCTTGGACAGGTTGCCTTTAGCAAACTAAAGCTTCAGAATAGGCTTCCTTCTGGGATGATGGCCAAACCGGATGGTTGCAGTGTGTACTCTGTAGTCTGAGCACTGACAAGTGGACCTTCCGCTTCTGCAACCTCTAAAGCAATGCAGGCAGCACTCACGCATCTGTTTTTTGAAGCAGCTTCTGCACCTGACACATAGTACGAGAACTCAACTTCTTTGATGGACCCTTGTGAGGTCTGTTCTGAGTGGAACCCCTCTTGAAAAACCTCTGTATGACCCTGATCACTGTACTGTAACTCAGTTTCAGGGTCTTACTGATCTTCTTATAGCCTCTGCCATCTTTGTGGTGTATGAGAGAATTGTACTTAATAGACCAAATGTTATCTTCTCTAATAAAAGATACACAAATTTGTATGGTCTTTTGTCAAGCAGACAAAACATGAATATGATGAAAAGGACATGTGGCTTTGCATGGTTAAACGACGTGCAGGTGTTATCACATAGGGTTTACTAGATTTTGTTGCCAGCTATTTTGACAATAATGGCTGGATGTTCATTTATTTTCAGAGGACAGTAAATTTATACTGCTATACAATTTGCATATTGACTACCCTAAAATATATCTGTGGCAGCGGTTCATGAATGGAGGGCATCACTGGACTGGAACAGAGCACACAGATTAGTCTCACCAGCTACAAGTATATTTATCACCCGGTTCCGCCTCCACTCGCAAACCGCTGCCACTCGAAATGTGAAACTTGTACTCACTTTTGTGAGATACGGTATATGATACAAATAGAAAGAAGAAATGCCCATGACTGGATGGCAAACTTACCCAGCATCAGAACTGTTGCCACATAGTAAAGCATCTAAGCTACCTTCCAGAAAGTACTGGTTTTCTGCAAACAATCAATCAATCAATCAAATAATGAATCCATAAAAATCAATAGGTCTTTCCATCCATCCATCCACATAGTGATTTGTCATTAAAATCCCTAACATATACAGTTCAGTAGTTTTTTAAACTTGATATTCTTTTACTCTAGTGACAGCAGAAAAACACAAGGCACATGCAATTAAGCCAAGCCAATCCAGGCTTTCGATATTGCAAGGCTTTGCCTCATGTTATCTTTCTCGGTTGCTGAAAAATTGATCAATGCATTTTTTTTTCAAATATCTATTACTGTACTTGTTTGCTTGCTGGGGTTTTTATATCTACCTTAAACAAATTGCAGGCTTCATAATTCAGCTGCTAGAATCCTGACAAAGACCAGATCAGGTGAACACGTCATTGCATGGGCCGAGCCTTTTCTTCTTGTGCGAAAAAACTTTGGAATTCTTTCCCAGTTGAGATCAGACATGCTGAATCTTTTAGTGTTTTTAAATCTGCTCTTAAAATGTATTTATTCAGGATCGCTTCCAGGTGATTCTTTTTTGTGATGTGTATATGATGTTTTTAATTTTTATTTTGGGGGGAGTGGTGGCTCCAGCGGTTAAGGCGCTGGGTTACCAATCGGAAGGTCAGGGGTTCAAGCCCTGGTATCGCCAAGCTGCCACTCTTGGGCCCTTGAGCAAGGCCCTTAACCCTCTATGCTCCAGGAGACCCTTACGAGAAAAATAAAAACCAAGGACCGTGACGTCGGAGCGACGTGGGGCTGCCTTCCCGTGGGCTCACCACCTGCAGGAGGGACCGTAAGGGACTGGTGCCGAGCGGATTGGGCAGCAGTCGAAGGCGGGGGCCTTGACAGCCCGATCCCTGGACACGGAGAAGTGTCTGGGGCATCTGCTTAGACTGCTGCCCCCGCAACCCGAATTACGGATAAGCGGGAGAAGAAGAAATGAAAAAAAAATGAAATGAAATGAAATTTTTATTTATTTTTTTATGCTTACAAAGCACTTTGTGATTTAACTTTTAAAGGCAATATATAATATAATATAATATATTTTGTGTTTTCTGGTCACATATGACCACCAGTAAATGGTGAAACACTGAAACAATTCAAAAAAGTACAGACTGTTGTCAAGCACATAAAAACTTTCCTATATACTCCCATATACATATCCTAATATATACTAGGGATGGTAAGATTCACTGATTCGCATCAGTGCATCTGCATAAATATAATGATGTGATGCCTCTATTTTAAAAAATGTGCATCACGATTTTAACATATTTGCATCAGTAAAAAAAATATTTATTTATGTATAATTAATAATAGATGTGCTATACTTTCATGATTTTTTTTATATGTAGATTGATTTCTCCCCGTTTCTCAAGCACGTTCTCTCAGCACCACTGCTGTTACGTGAGTATGTTGATTTACAAACCTACAGAGACCAAGGTGTGTCCTGAGAGTCACATAGAATATAGATTAACATGGCAGAGATAGCACTGCTTCTTCTGAGAAGATGTTCAAATAGATTTTGGAGTGTGGACATTATAGAGTGTGTGTTATAAAAGTCAGATACTGATGTAGGGTGAGGAGGACTGGGGTGCAATTAGCATTCCAATTCATCCTAAAGGTATTTAGTGGGGTTGGGATCAAAACTCTATAGCAGGCCACTCAAGCTCTTCTCCAAACCATGTAAATCATATGGAGCTCACTTTGTGCACAAGGGCATTGCCAAGCTGGAAGAGGTTTGGGTTTCCAAGTTCAAGTGAATGCAAAACTTTATTTTACCGCATTCAAAGACATCCTATACAAATGTGTGCCTCCAGCTTTGTGGTATGAGTTTGGTGAAGAAGCACATATAGAAAATAAAGGTCAGGTGTTTCAATATTTTTTTCCATATATATATATATATATATATATATATATATATATATATATATATATATATATATATATATATATATATATATATACCAACATGCTGATGAATTAGCTCTGTTTTAAGCCTTTAATGGCCCAAAGTTCCAGCTTGAGAAGCAGAAATATCTCTAAAACCTCAACTCACCTTCGTTTTCAATGTAGGCTTTGAAGTCAAAAGTGCTGTTGATGAAGGTGGTGTTAGAGATCAGAGCGGCATAGTCATCATCCATCGTGTTGTTTGAAATGGGCCAGCGAATACACTTGTGGCGCAGGTTCCCCATGAAGAGTTGCAGGCCGATGAGGGCAAATACAGCCAAGGCAAAGTTGGTCAGAATCATCACATCCACCATCTTTTTGACTGACTGGATAAGGGCTCCGACAATAGTTTTTAAGCCTAAGAGGAGGAGAATGAAACGAGGATAAAGTTTTGGGGTAATTTAAATATAAATTATATATATATATATATATATATATATATATATATATATATATATATATATATATATATATATATATATATATATATATATATATATAGTATATCATTATCTGTATGTTCTAAAATTAATATAAAGGAGGAAAAAAACAAACCTGGAATAACTGTGATTGTTTTCAGAGCTCTGAGCACACGGAACGTCCTAAGTGCTGATACATTGCCAAGATCAACAAACTCTGTGAGGTACCTAAAAGCAAGAAAAGATTAAAAACTTGAGAAAGAAATATTAGGAGTAATAAAATATCTAATACATGTTTTAATATATACAAATAACAATTGTAAACTTTTGGATCAACCACTGTCTTTTGTTTGTATAGAAAAATTTGGCTTTGTAGTTACTGATTGGGACAACTATACAAACATTCTTTGTATCAACACAGTCTCACGGTATTTCGTGATATAGTCATGACTTTAATCTATTCATTTGTGTACATGAACAAGAATTTCCTTTTTTTTCATGTCACTCAGCAGATTGCCTCCATCTGGCTCTATCTCCATAGCAATGGAGGCAGAGGATCATGGGTAATGCTGACTGAAATGCAAAAGTAATCTTTTTTCTCAATTTGTATCAGAGAATAAGGCAGAAAATATACAGTTAGGGTTAGAGGGTTATACTGTAATAAATGTGTGTGTCTTCAATGAACGCAGTTTCCATAATTAACAAGGAGAATATATTTACTGTATTTTGACTGTAAGGAACCACTGACAATGGTTTATAATAGCCAGTAGCTTCTGTGGTATCCAGTGGCAGGAAGAAAACTTTGGCGGAGGTACCAAAAATACTTCCAATTACCAAATACATTACATAGAAAGTCATCCTCAGTGACATTTAAAAAGAGGGAAATTCATGTCTATGAACATAAATTTATAGATTATATTTTGTGACTATATCACAAAATGGTGTGAGGCTGTTTGTGTAGCCTGTCCACCCTATCTCATTACCTGACCTCATATCAGCTATGCTGCATGATCCACAGCATGCGGCTAAAAATATAATACATATAAAATGTTTTTAAAAAAGTACAATGTTTGAAAATTGTGCAGTTTTTTGCGTTTAATTTTTTTGTTGTGTTCAGAGATTTTTCTTTCTGCTCATGTGAGAAGACCTGCTTAAACAGGGTTGTTGCTAATGTAAATGATATGTTTTAATGAGCCCTATATATAGATGTGTCCGGCACCTCAGGCAAATGGCAGCATTAGCTGGTTGTCATTGAGAAGGTGCCTGAATAGCATAACTGTGCATGTAGCATACGGAGATCAAATAATCCTATGATAGTGTACCATTTGGTTGGTAGGTGGTATCTTAGTGGTTAAGGCATTGAACTTTGGAGCCAGAGGTCATGATTTCAAATCCCAGCCACACTCCTGGGACCCTCAGTAAGGCCCTTAACCTTATAGCTGCTCAGATGTATAAATGAGATTAGAAAAATGTAAGTCGCTCTGGATAAGTGAGTATGCTGTAAATGTAAACAGTTGGTGGCTTTTAAAGAGGCACCACAGCTACACGTTTTTTAATCAACAATTTCTAATACTGCAAGAACCCAATGCTTTTGTTTGTAAATGTGGCAAAACCAACAATTTAAAACCGAAGTGATTTTTGTCAGCAAAATTTAGTTGAAATCTGTTTAGTGTAATCCATTGAGTATCTTATATTAAATTAAAGAAAAGCTTGATGTGCTACGTTTGATATGATATACTTACGCCATGCTAATCACCATGAAATCCAGCCAGTTCCATGGATCACGAAGGCATGTAAAAGATCCAATACAGAAGCCTCGTGACACCACTTTAATTGCTGCCTCAAAGGTATATATACCAGTAAAGACATACCTGTAAACAATTGCAAATTTGAAATTATTTGTAAATGTTTTGATAGATGTAGCTGTAGATATATTTTAGTAACATTTGATGTAGAAAAATAAAGACAGTTATATAAATATTAGTTATACTACAAATATATATATATATATATATATATATATATATATATATATATATATATATATATATATATATATATACAGTGAGGAAAATAAGTATTTGAACACCCTGCTATTTTGCAAGTTCTCCGACTTAGAAATCATGGAGGGGTCTGAAATTGTCATCGTAGGTGCATGTCCACTGTGAGAGACATAATCTAAAAAAAAAAAAATCCAGGAATCACAACGTATGATTTTTTAACTATTTATTTGTATGATACAGCTGCAAATAAGTATTTGAACACCTGTCTATCAGCTAGAATTCTGACCCTCAAAGACCTGTTAGTCTGCCTTTAAAATGTCCACCTCCACTACATTTATTATCCTAAATTAGATGCACCTGTTTGAGGTCGTTAACTGCATAAAGACACCTGTCCACCCCATACAATCAGTAAGAATCCAACTACTAACATGGCCAAGACCAAAGAGCTGTCCAAAGACACTAGAGACAAAATTGTACACCTCCACAAGGCTGGAAAGGGCTACGGGGAAATTGCCAAGCAGCTTGGTGAAAAAAGGTCCACTGTTGGAGCAATCATTAGAAAATGGAAGAAGCTAAACATGACTGTCAATCTCCCTCGGACTGGGGCTCCATGCAAGATCTCACCTCGTCGGGTCTCAATGATTCTAAGGAAGGTGAGAAATCAGCCCAGAACTACACGGGAGGAGCTGGTCAATGACCTGAAAAGAGCTGGGACCACCGTTTCCAAGGTTACTGTTGGTAATATACTAAGACGTCATGGTTTGAAATCATGCATGGCACGGAAGGTTCCCCTGCTTAAACCAGCACATGTCCAGGCACGTCTTAAGTTTGCTAATTGCTGTTGTTTTCTGTAAAGCTGCTTTGAGACAATGTCTGTTGTGAAAAGCGCTATACAAATAAACTTGACTTGACTTGACTTGACTTGGCTAATGACCATTTGGATGATCCAGAGGAGTCATGGGAGAAAGTCATGTGGTCAGATGAGACCAAAATAGAACTTTTGGGTCATAATTCCACTAAACGTGTTTGGAGGAAGAAGAATGATAAGTACCATCCCAAGAACACCATCCCTACTGTGAAACATGGGGGTGGTAGCATCATGCTTTGAGGGTGTTTTTCTGCACATGGGACAGGGCAACTGCACTGTATTAAGGAGAGGATGACCGGGGCCATGTATTGCGAGATTTTGGGGAACAACCTCCTTCCCTCAGTTAGAGCATTGAAGATGCGACCCATCTTCAATGCTCTAACTGAGGGAAGGAGGTTGTTCCCCAAAATCTAGGCTGGGTCTTTCAACATGACAATGACCCGAAGCACATAGCCAGGATAACCAAGGAGTGGCTCTGTAAGAAGCATATCAAGGTTCTGGCGTGGCCTAGCTAGTCTCCAGACCTAAACCCAATAGAGAATCTTTGGAGGGAGGTCAAACTCTGTGTTTCTCAGCGACAGGCCAGAAACCTGACTGATCTCGAGAAGATCTGTGTGGAGGAGTGGGAAAAATCCCTCCTGCAGTGTGTGCAAACCTGGTGAAAAACTACAGGAAACGTTTGACCTCTGTAATTGCAAACAAAGGCTACTGTACCAAATATTAACATTGACTTTCTCAGGTGTTCAAATACTTATTTGCAGCTGTATCATACAAATAAATAGTTAAAAAAATCATACATTGTGATTTCTGGATTTTTTTTTTTTTGATTATGTCTCTCACAGTGGACATGCACCTACGATGACAATTTCAGACCCCTCCATGATTTCTAAGTGGGAGAACTTGCAAAATAGCAGCGTGTTCAAATACTTATTTTCCTCACTGTATATATATATATATATATATATATATATATATATATATATATATATATATATATATATATATATATATATATATATATATTTATTTATTTATTTATTTATTTATTTATTTGTTTATTACTTTTTCACACAAATAATGAGGAAGTCTAACTTTGGAATTTGAAAACAATTCTGTTGTGTAAGACATGCTGCACTTACTCCACGGTTTTACTCCAGGCAGGAGGGTTGCTCATCGTCATGAATACACAGTTGGAGAGAATAGTAATCATGATAAGCATGCTAAATAGCTTAATAAAGAGTCAAGGAAAAAACTCACACATTCAAATATAATGAAAGAATAATGATTGATACTATATATATATATATATATATATATATATATATATATATATATATATATATATATATATATATATATATATAATTATTAGCATACCTAGATATTTTCAATTGCTAAGGACCAAGTATGAATTTAGATTTGTGTGAATATTACAAATGAAAAGCTAACGTGTAGGAATAGTCAGTGTACGTATAAGACATTTTCAGATGTAAAAATATTACAAAATATTATTTCAGAACAGTATACAGTAGTAGTAGTTTCTTTCGGCTTCTTCCGTTAGGGGTCGCCACAGCGGATCCTCCGCACGTTTGATTTGGCATATGTTTTACGCTGGATGCCCTTCCTAACGCAACCCTCCCCAATTTATCCGGGCTTGGGACCCCAATTTATCTGGGCTTGGGACCGGCACTGAGAGTGGCTGGGGATGGTTCCCTGACCGGGAATCGAACCCGGGTCGCAGCGGTGAGAGCGCTGCATCTTACCCACTAGACCACCAGGGGACCTATACAGTAATAGTGCATAATTTATAGAAAATGTTCAATTAAATCCAGTGTTGTCTGTCCTAACACTAGTAATGTCTAAAACTCTACAGATTATTATTTTCAGATTTATATTTTAATAAAAAAATTGACTGATTACAAATATTATATATATATATATATAAATATATATATATATATATATATATATATATATATATATATATATATATATATTTACTATATAAAAACTTTAAAGAACAATTGAGGTAATGAATGAAAATAAAAGTTGAGGTCATTCTGAGGAACATAAAGGATATGAATGTATGAGAATTCTGATGGCGGCTCTTCTTACGAGGTTAAATGGGCTGATACAGTAACAGGATGACTCTGCATTAAACCTGTAGATCGTGTTGCCTTTGGTGATTACAATAAACGTCTGAAACAGTAACAACATAACTGAAATGAATAAAATAAGACTGCTTAACCTTTTCATACAGAGTGTTGTAGCTACTTTTGAAAGCGAATTGAACAATCCAAAGACTGACTTTTTGCGCTTTGTAGAAAGGGTCTAAGTCTTCCAAAGGGGTGTTGAGCATGTCGTCCGGTGGATCTCCGTATATCATGGGTAAAGACTTTCCTGCCTCCAAGTCACTGCTAGGTGCCGATGGCTCAGCCTCTGGCGCCATGCCCTCTGCTTCCTTCCCGGATTTCCTCTCCTCAATGAGCCTCTCGATCTCGGCCAGTGATTCCGGAGTGAAGCGGCGAAACGCTTCGGGGCCTGTAACGGGGACCATCTTCGCATTGCGAAGATACACAACCTCACTGAGGAATCTCTACCTTGAGCTGTCCAAGAGGACACAAAGACAGATTTGTAACTTTAGCATTTGAAATTAAGAAGCATTTCACAAAAATAATTAACGCTAATTACTTTTATTATGGATCTTATCCACTGTCAACTAGACTTCTATCTGGTTGTATAACCTTTTGCTACTCATTTGAACAGCTTCTTCAGTCTGATGAGAAGGATGTTACAGGATGTTAAAAATTCATGAAAGGATCTTACAAATTTGTGGAATCCTGCCAAATTCCCTCAGGCAGATTTTACATTTCATAACATTTATCATTCTACATATGCTGTTTCTCCATCATTTAACATTTAAAGGCTAGAGCATAAACTAGCTGGTGTTGAATCTATAATGATCTCAAGTTAATTTATTACTTTCTTTCGACTTCTCTTATTAGGGGTCGCCACAGCAGATCACCTATATTCGTGATCCGCATGTTTGAGGTGGCACATGTTTTTACGCTGGGTGCCCTTCCTAACACAACCCGCCCCATTTACCCAGGCTTGGGACCAAAACTAAAGGTGCACTGGCTTGTTCAACCCTAATGGTTGGGTTTGGTTCCCAGACCGGGAATCGAACCGGGGCCACGGCGGTGAGCGTGCCAAATCCTAACCACTAGACCACAAGGGAACCCTTCTCAAGTTAATTTATTAATATCTTTTTCTTCTTCTTCTTCTTTCAGCTGTTCCCATTAGGGGTTGCCACAGCAGATCATCCGTCTCCATACCACCCTGTCCTCTACATCTGCCTCTTTCACACCAACTACCTGCATGTCTTCCCTTACCACATCCATGAACCTCCTCCTTGGCCTTCCTCTTTTCCTTCTACCTGGTGGCTCCATCCTCAGCATTCTTCTACCAATATAATTCATGTCCCTCCACCGCACATGTCCAAACCATCTCAATCTCGCCTCCCTCACCTTGTCACCAAAACATCCTACATGCGCTGTCCCTCTAATAAACTCATTTCTAATCTTGTCCATCCTCGTCACTCCCCACGAAAACCTTAACAACTTCAGTTCTGCTACATCCAGCTCCGCCTACTGTCTTTTACTCAATGCCACTGTCTCTAATCCATACAACATCGCAGGTCTCACCACAGTCCTATAAACTTTCCCTTTCATTCTTGCAGATACTCTTCTATCACAAATCACTCCTGTCACTCTTCTCCACCCACTCCACCCTGCCTGCACTCTTTTCTTTACTTCTCTAACACACTCTCCATTACTTTGCACTGTTGACCCCAGGTACCGGAGTGGTGCGGTTAGAGTAAAAAAAAGGTGGAGAAGGTGGAGGAGTTCTACCAATATAATTCATATACCAACTCCTCCATCTTCTCTACCTTTTTTTCCTGTAACCGCACCACTCCACTGCCCTCCCTCTCATTCACACACATGTACTCTGTCTTACTCCTACTGACTTTCATTCCCCTTCTCTCCAGCGCAAAGCTCCACCTCCCCAGGCTCTTTTCAATCTGCTCACTACTCTCACCAAAAAATCACAATATCATCCGCAAACATCATAGTCCAGGGAGACTCCTGTCTGACCTCATCCATCAACCTGTCCATCACCACTGCAAACAGGAAAGGGCTCAGGGCCGATTCTTGATGCAGTCCAACCTTCACCCTGAACTAATCTGTCGTTCCTACTGCACACTTTACTGCTGTCACACTGATCCTCATACATGTCCTGCACCACCCTCACATACTTCTCTGACACACCTGACTTCCTCATACAATACCACAACTCCTTTCTTGGCACTCTGTCGTACGCTTTCTCTAAATCCACAAATACACAATGCAATTCCTTCTGTCCTTCTCCATACTTCTCCATCAACATCCTCAAAGCAAATAAGGCTCTTTCCCATAACTTCATGGTGTGACTGATCAACTTAATTCCCCTGTAGTTACTGCAGGTCTGCACATCTCCCTTATGCTTAAAGATCGGTACCAGCACACTCCTTCTCCATTCCTCAGGCATCCTCCCACCTTCCAGAATCTTGTTAAACAATCTGGTTAAAAACTCCACTGCCATCTCTCCTAAACATCTCCACACTTCTACAGGTATGTCATCTGGTCCAACAGACTTTCCACTCTTCATCCTCTTAATCGCTGCTCTCTTTTCCTCCTAACTGATCCTATCCACATCCTGCTTCACTAACTCCACATCATCCAACCTTCTCTCTCTCTGATTTTCCTTATTCATCAGCTGCTCAAAATACTCCCTTTACCTTCTTAACACACTCTGCCTGTCCAATCGGTACAAATCCTCCCTTAGTGTCCAAACTCTCATACAGCTCCTCATATGCCTTTTCCTTGGCTTTTAGCCACATGTCTCTTTACCTGCTTCCGCATCTCCTTGTACTCCTGCCTACTTTTCTCATCACTCTGCCAATCCCACTTCTGTTTTGCCAACCTCTTTCTTCTGCACTTCCTCATTCCACCACCATGTCTCTTTGTCTTCCTTTCTATTTCCTGATGTCACACCAAGTACTTTTCTAGCTGCCACCTTCATCACTCCTGCAGTAGTTAATCAATCATCCAACACCTCTTCACCACCACCAAGCCCCTGTCTGACCTCTTCCCTGAACCTCACACTACACTCTTCTTCCTTCAGTTTCCACCATTTTATTCTTCTTACAGTTCTCACTCTCCTCCTCTTCTTCTTCGCCTCCAAAACCATCCTACAGTCCACCATCCAATGCTGTCTAGCTACACTGTCCCCCGCCAACACCTTACCATCTCCAATCTCCTTCAGGTTGCATCTCCTGCATAGAACATAGTCCACCTGTGTGCACCTTCCTCCACTCTTATATGTCACCCTATGATCCTCCTTCTTCTTAAAATAAGTGTTCATCACTGCCATTTTCATTCTTTTAGCAAAATCTACCACCATCTGCCCTTCTACTATCCTCTCCTTAAAACCATACCTACCCATCACCTCCTCATCAAATCTGTTCCCTTCACCTACATGCCCATTAAAGTCTGCCCCAATCACCAATCGTTATTTCCTAAGTACACCATCTACCACTTCATCTAATTCACTCCAGAATCTTTCCTTCACCTTCATCTCACAGCCGACTTGTGGACCATAGGCACTGATGACATTAATCAGCATCCCTTCAACTTCCAGCTTCATGTTCATCACCCTATCAGAAACTCTCTTCACCTCCACTACACTCTTATTGTACTCTTCCTTCAGAATCACCCCTACACCATTTCTCTTTCCATCCACACCATGATAGAACAATTTAAACCCACCTCCAATGTTTCTGGCCTTACTCCCTTTCCACTTGGTCTCCTGAACACACAACATATCTACCTTTCTCCTCTCCATCATATCAGCTATTTCTCTCCCTTTACCAGTCATAGTACCAACCCGAACCTCCACTCTCCTTCACTTCTCGTTTTCCTGCTATCTCTGTAGACATCTTTCTCCTCTCCTTCTCCTCCTTCGGCCAACAGAAATTTTTATTTGTGATCCACATATTTCATTTGGCACATGTTTTACGCTGGATGCCCTTCCCTTCCTCGCAACCCTCCCCATTTACCCGGGCTTGGGACCGGCACTAAGAGTGCACTGGCTTGTGCCTCCCCAATGGCTGGACTAAGTTAATTTATTAATATAAATAATATAATAAAACTGAATTTATATTTAACTACACATTTTTATTCATTTTGCTGTTGGTTTTGTTTAAAATAGTAAGCAAACTGATGTTTTTCTAACCCTTTCACAAACCTTTTGCTGGATCCACTACAGTTCGCATACATAGCTATCAGATCTGAGGGCAGGAATGTAGACATGTATGCCTAATATATTCAAATGGAATTTAATAAAAACCTGAAGTTTTCTTGTTCTAGGAACCACAGGGATGAGTGATAAGGATTGTGATTACATAAAAAAGCCAACTTGAACATCAAATTGAATTGAATTGGTGGGCAGAATGGCTGTAGTTCCAAAAGGAGTTATCTGTTAATACAGTGTATTAGTGTATGGTGTCCTGTAGACCAACATGTATAAGGTGAGAACGAGTGGAGAGCTTGTATGACAGAAATATTCATTGCAAATAGCGCATCATATATTACTGTCTAGGGTTTCTATGCAAGATTTCAGCATGCATTGGCATAAACAGGGGGCGACTTAGGTCCCAATGTAAAACTCTTTTCACGGTGTTCATTTAAACAGGAGAAGAAAAAAAAAAAAACATTTTATCCTGTGATTTATCATTTGATCATTTGTAATTCTCACTTTATTACTTTATTACTTAATTTTTATAAAAAAATTTTTTTTTTTTTCATGTCGACACTTAAAGTGGTGGGATCCTTGGGTCACTGTTGGAGACCTTTTCCCACACCATGACATAAATCTACAATTTCTACTAGTACAAAGCATGTCTGCATCTACTAGCTTCTAAACAGTAAAGTGAAGAGCACCAAAGTCTACTCTTATGTATACTGTAGTAACAAAAGTACAGAGAATCACAGAGAGAGACAAGAAAAATATTAAAACATTATTTTAAAATGTTGTGTTTTGAATATGTTTTAAATATTTTAAATGTAGATCTTAAACAATGCATACGTGTCAAAACTAAGAGATTGTATAATCAGAAAATTTTATGCAGGCATAGGATTAGTGGCAAAACAGTACATTTGGTCTGACATTAAGGGCATGCACAATTATATGCAAAATTTCACTACATTTTAGTGACTAACTCGAAAGAAAAGAGTTGTGAAGAAAATTGAATAAGTGAAGTAGTGTCAAAAACAGTTTGCCATTTTACTAAATTTAGCTAAGAAAGAACGTACAGTATACAGAACATTTTGGGATAGAGGTTAATGATATTCATTCCCATACTGTACCTAAAGAAATCCAATATTTAAAAAATAGGCACTCATTCTTTTTCAGAAGATTTGAATGACATGGCTCTGGCTTATATAAATGGTAACTTCCAGCAGCCCTTTATATTTCTATTGGAATTGTATTATGTGCACTGTCATTGTGAGATCAGTGACATTGGTAGAAATCAACCATAAAGCTTAGCCTTCATTACATGTTTCTCAAGTGGCAAGTTAAGTGTTGATCTATGTGCACTATGACCTATTAAAACCCGATGCCTCACTACCAACCCTTCTACAGCACACTGCAGTCAAATCTTTGAACAGTAAACCCACTATAAAAGTGTCAGGGTAATGACAAAGTGCAAAAGGGGGATAAAAGTCGGATTACGAGTGGACCCCAAGACTAATGATATGGCATTTATAAGAATTACTTATTAGCTAGCAGGAATCATGCATACTATATCTCATATTATATTAGCAAAGTCCAATAAAAAATTGTAGGAACTTCCTAACTATGTGTAATTCAGTTATATTTTCAGTTCCACAGAAAGTAGGATATGCCCAATAAATCTAAAAGTATAAAATGATGTGCATGACGAGGACTGTGCTGAAGTCATTATGTATAGACGGTGTCAGTTCAAGCATACATGTACATAACCTAAGTGTGTGGGGTCTAAAGGTGCACAAGCCTTTCCGTAGGATTCAATCTTTCTTTAGAGGCCAGGCACACGATCAGTATCACTCCTATACAGAGAATCTATTGGGACACACATATACCTACACACAGATAAGTTGGCCTCCCAGCTGCCATGGGCCATCAGTGATGGGGTTCGAGTTACAGAGGCGCGATGACTTGGCTCATTCCTGCCTCCCAAAATCTATACTCTTCGATCGACATCACAACACAATTCAACCTGCATTACGCTCAGTTACACGCTTGCACAAAATTGTGGGCATGTCTGTCCACCCATTCCCTATTCCCAAAAAAGGGCTCACATATGGTATCCCCCCCTCCCCCACATGTCTGCTTGTCCGATCTGTCTCCTATTGCTGCTTCGGAAGCTCGTGCCAAGGATGAAGGATCCTCTCTGCCATTTTCCCACCACTATTAGACTACAGCGTTCCATTCCAGGAGGCATGGCAGTGAATAGCATATGATAAGACAGAAACACATCCCCCTTCTTCCATTTTATTTCCTCGTATTCCGGGGCCTCTTTTACACCCTGCTTCTTAAAATACAGAGTTATTCAGAAAGAATGAACCGATTCTATTACGCAATATTTTATTAAGGAAATGTAATACAAAAAATCCAGCCAAGTCACATGTATTATACTCACATTCAACTTTGATAACTCCTCTTTCAAATGGTCACTGACTCATTCCATGACGATGCTTGAGAACTGAAGTAATGCGTCATGATATTGGTTCATTCTGTTTAAAAAACCCTGTATATATCTGGAAAATCTTAGGGACTTAATGGAAACGTAATGAAATGCTGGAATTTTTGCGCAAAGTTTGTGACAAACGTAAAGATCAAAAGCTAATCCTATGGGGGCGAAACAAATTTTCTCATTGAAAACTCGTTCGTGGCAGGATGAAGTGGGCACAATGTTCCTTTTCATTTTTATTAACAAAATTCCAGACTTTTCCAGACTCAAATATGCAGACTTCCCTTACAATATTTTAAGACCATATTTAACATCTGTAATAATGATTTAAAATGTTTAAATTAAAACATGCCTTGAAACAACTCTGATGTATGTCAGACAAATCTGATGTTTTCCATGTGTTTAGTCACATGGTCGGGGGAGCTGTACTGTCATGGCAACTGCTGCCTCACAACTGTGCGGATTCAGTCTAGCTCAGATCTTTTGGCAGAGCTTTTTTTGTTCAGAGCAGTACAGGGACGTGAGCGTTTCAGACTTTTCAGTGTTGATTAACTTTCAAGAAACAAATGAAAACAACAGTGTGGACACGGAGAATTTTTTGAATGTTAAACGTCGTTTTCATATCCAGATTAGTATCCAGATTAGTGTAGACATAGACAATTTTTTAGTCTAGAAAACTGAATAGAGCAATAGTATGAAAACACACATATTTTTCAATGCTTAGTGTTTTTTTTTCCCCATACTAATCTATTCCTGGAAATCACAAAAAAAAATTCCATACTTTTTCATACTTTTTCAAAATGTGTATGAACCCTGTGGGCATTCTAAAACATTCGAATTAATTTGAGTCAGTTATAATTCAATTCAATACAGATAACACGGTTATCAAGTTGTATAAATTGTGTGTAAGTTATGTGTAAGTAATTATAATGAAATTTGTTCATTGCAATTGTTAATCCCTAATGAGCAAACCTGTGGCAAGAAAAAAAACCCTGAAATAGCATCAGAAAGAAACCTTGAGAGGAGCCAGACTCAAAACCCATCTGAGTGGCACCGAATGTCGGTTCGTTGCAGTTCCATTGTTGAGGTGTGCAGTAATAGGTGTTCATGGAACATGTGGTCCTGAGCCATTGTAGTAAACTTGAGTTATTAATTACAGTCCAAATCCATCTTCATGTAATACCCTCTGTTGACATGCTAACATTTCTAGATGCACAATTTCTAGATTGTCCTATACGTCTTGACAAAAATGTGTAAAAATCCTATTAGCATGCTGTTAAGATCATAGTAGGAGACTATCATGACTGTACATTAAAAATCGCATGCAATGCAGCTGAAAACAATAGCAACAGTAACCTAGCTAAAACAAACTAGCATGGAGTATTCATAAAACAGCAAAGAAACAGCATTATTATCCCATTAACAGAGAGTTTCCTGACGGTAAATTGAGTTCCTGACAAAGAAAATCTCAATTCTGAATCTCATTTTTAGACAGAAATGCAGCATCCTTGTCACTGTATCATAGCTGTTTGTCCGACTGCTACAATTACGCAGTATTTTTAGATCATTGCATAAAAAAAACATGTAAATGATTCTGTGCTGTGAACGCTCTGGACAAGGGCGTCTGCTAAATACCGTAAATGAAAATGAAGATGCTTTTTCAAGTTCCTATAGCCTGAGAGCAACAGTGTAAGGTATTTAATCTATTGTACTATCATTCTTTTGCCTACTTTCTAGTTTATTTTGTATAAAATCTATATAACTTTGACTCTCTACTCAACTATATTTAAGAGTTAGTATATGTACTTTTTCACCCCACTATATTTTAATTGATATTGAGCATCACCAATGACATTTTGCTTCTCTGTTGAAAATGTCATTAACACCCCACTACCCACATCTGCTGCCATCACCACTCCAGCACCATTTTCAGTCCAAAAAGAGCTTGAATCATTTCCATAAAACTTTGAGAACTTATTGGTGTTGAATAAAAAGATCTCTGAGAGGTCCATCAATTTACAGTTTCTAAATATTTGGTTTTATTTTATCCTAATTATTAAATTTTATTTGTCCATTAAATGATGGTTCTAATACTTTGTGACATGATACTGTCATTTTTGTCACACTTTTTAAAACATTGCTTGTTTTTTCTGCCGTGTTGAAGAAGCTGTTGTGTTGATCTTAATGTTGTTAATGCAGTGTTTAGGTGTACAAGTTGATTTGTATTTTAGTAAATAAAACCTAAAAATAAAACAGCTTTTCACTAACATGTCTCGGTGTCAAGGACTAGTGCATCTTTGAGCCTACGTTCAATATGAGTTAAAATACTGTTCAAATCAAATATGTGAGGACTTTTTCTCAAGTCATATTGCAATTGATGATTTGTTTGCTGTATTTCCAGTATTGGTGAAGTTTTACAGAAAGGGAACTACACTTTTATTCAAGTAGGATTTTGAGGTACACCACCGCTTGAGATTAAGTTTTTCTAAGTTTTTTATAAGTTGAGCTTGGATTAAATCTTCTTTATAGCTGCTAGGCACTCTCTACATATTAAGGATTTTAAAAGCCAAATTGTGCACATCCAAACACACTCTACATGTACACACAGGGCTTTCATTTCATAGGATTCATTTCTTATCACATTTTCTTTCATATGTGACCCTTCTCTATGGGGCCCAATCTGTGCCAGGAAAATACCTTTACAGCATGACAAAACAATGTACCACTAAGAGGCACATGGAATACATTTCTATTGTGCACAAAACTGTTTATAAAATCCATCCACAGGAGAGTCTCCTGAGCACCATATCTCAAGTAAAGCATGAATGAAATACTCTTTAATATATAAATAATTATCACTGTAATCAGGAGATTAACTGAAAATATTTAGGAATTGATACAAACACCATTGAAAGATGCAGGCCAAGAAACAGCTGGCTGCTCAGAGACAATGCTCACACAATGTATTATATATAAGTCCAGAATAGTCACAGGGCTTAATTTGCTCCCTAGGCAAGATTCATATTGTCACCAGAGTGACTTTAATCTGAGCAGGTGAGGGTTATGGGCCTTTCTCAAGACCCTAACAGTGGCAGCTTGGTGGTGG
The DNA here is from genome assembly GCF_946808225.1 of Silurus aristotelis. Classification (NCBI taxonomy): domain Eukaryota; kingdom Metazoa; phylum Chordata; class Actinopteri; order Siluriformes; family Siluridae; genus Silurus; species Silurus aristotelis. The sequence goes on from NC_139585.1 coordinate 25,527,869, forward strand.
TGCTGAAATTCAGACTTTCAATCCAGAGTCCAATGCCTTAACCTCTGAGCTACCACAACCTACATTGTCAACTAGCTACGATCGCACCTCTGATCAACCTTATAAGCTAAGATATTGCCTCTGTGCTCAATATAAGATACATACAATATTTTTGTATACCAACAATGCATACACTCCGTAGACATTACAGTTTGTGTAATGCACACTGAGCTGTCGTATCCTGTAGAAACCAGTCATAATTATTACTGACCTTCTCCCAGTAGCATGACTTAACCAGGAAAATGTATCTCATCTAAAGAAAGATGATACTACGCCCATCTCCTGCTAATTTTCCATTACAACTCTCACCACACACACTTACACACATACGCTCTTGCAGTTACACTGTGTTCATATCTTGAAAAATTCATATTTTACAGCATTTTTTTGCAGGATATTCTTGATATAGTGATCTAGTTGAAAAAGACATATAGAGATGTATAGAGACAGCTAAAAATCGTTACATTGAACACAGTGGATATACTGCCAAGATTTAAATATACTTAATGCTACTGAAGTAAATGCGTTTACAGCATCTTAAAATAATCCTCCTTACACAACGATTCCTCCTTTACCGTGTCAACAGTATCAGTTCAATGCAAGTCCCTCCTCAAAAAGCATTCAGAGCCTGGCATGCAGAACATGAGCAAATAATATACAGCGCATAGGATAGAATCCGTTCCTGAGGCCTGGTGGCATCTCTAGACCTGCTCTCTTCTGGTCAAATCGTTTGTCATTTACTGTCTCAATGCTTCTTTAGCAAATTTATTAAAATTATTTAGCAAAAAGTTATTGTAAATAATAGTATAAATGGAAAGAGGTGTGGCGTTAACACAATCAAATAGGAGCAAACTAAGCTGAAACTCAGAGTTGAGTTTAGTTTAAATGCTGGTTGGCTTCACTGATAATCTGATAGTGGGAGTGTGAAAGTCATAAACAACTGGCAAGAGATAAGAGTGTGTGAGAGTGGGTAAGAGTGTCGTTTCTGTTTCTTCAGAGTGTGTGTGTGTGTGTGTGTGTGTGTGTGTGTGTGTGTGTGTGTGTGTGTGTGTGTGTGTGTGTGTGTGTGTGTGTGTGTGTGTGTAAACATACAGGCATGCTGGGGTTTTTGAAGCAAAACAAGTCAGTGAAGCAAGATTTTGTTTTTGCAAACAAAAATTTCTAAAGCATAATAACCAAATATACCGAAAAATTTTGGTACAAATACATGAACCGTTACACCCCTCATGTATATATTAATATTTATATATATATATACCGAAATTGTAAAAAACCCTAACTTGAAAACCGAAGTATGTACAGAACCATGAATTTTGTGTAACCTTACACCAATATATATATATATATATATATATATATATATATATATATATATATATATATATATATATATATATATATATATATATGCAGAAACATATAATTTCATGCATACATTCAAGATCATGAACCAGTGACAAAACACTGAATATACATACACACACACACACACACACACACACACACACATATATATATATATATATATATATATATATATATATATACTGTATATATGTATATCCAAGGTATGTCATACTTAGTGCCATGTTCTAAAGCCAGCACACTTCATTACATTACACATTAAAAAATTTTACTTTTTCATAGACCCCTTGCACAGACGTAAGTTCACTTATGGCCTATTCATAAACAGTTATTCGTGTCTGTACCATCATACAACAGCTACACGCTGATTAGGATCAACAAAATGACCTTTAAGATAAGATAAGATGAGATGAGATAAGATAAGATAAGATAAGATAAGATAAGATAAGATAAGATAAGATAAGATAAGATAAGATAAGATAAGATAAGATAAACCTTTATTCGTCCCACAGTGGGGAAATTTCTCTGTTACAGCAGCAAAGAAAAAGAAATGTGCAAATATATAAAAGAATATTGCACTCGATAAGTAATTTTCCTATAAAGCGTAAGCAATCCTAGTTTTACACCTTCCAGAGGTATTTACAGTTTGCTACACAAAGTTTAACCGCTAAGACAAATCTGCAGACTGTATGAAACAGAGTACGAGGTATAAAAAAAATGGAAGACAAAAATAGCTTTAGCTTTACACTAAATTATGCACGTTTACCTGTGTATAAAAATATACACTAATGAATGCATATGATGCAGCTAAACAAACAGCATCAAGTTTATAACCTGCAATGATTCTAGACGATAATGTGCTTTCCTGCAACTATAACAGTATGTTAAGAAAAGGTCAGACTACAATGATACAATTATAATCAAGAAAATAATTTATTGCACTGATATTATTGCACATAAATTGACCAGAATGATACATTATTACATTATACAAGATATGGCATTAAAGTGTGGCATGAAAATCTATAAATACGAGGTGGTATCAAAAAGTTTTAAGTCTAGTTTTGTAACATGCCAACAGATGGCAGCACAACGCTACATGCACAGCCACAGGGGGTACCAACCTACAGTGTCCCAGCAGACATTATACTGTGTACATCGGGAGCTGTGGAACTGGTGCTATTCTGACCACGTGTGTTACCTTTCACCAAGCTCTCCTCACACTTCCAGGAAACATTCCAGAAGAATGCTGGGATTCTAGAATGAGCGCTTGCTGTGCAAGAGGACTATTTTGAAAGTTATAGTGTGTAAACATAGATCAATAACATACTTTCTTGTAAACAGAGCTAGTCTCAAAACTTTTTGATACCACTTTTAGTATATTGATGTCTATATCATATATCTACATATCAAGTCATTAATGTCGCTTTGTTAGATCAATTGAAACAAACATGAGCAAGTATAAATCTTTTAAATCTGTGTCTTCAGGTTTATTCCACCTACTGCCCACATTAAGCTAACAAAGACGTGGGGACTCGCTTACTGATCACATGCACATCCCCAGTGAAAGAAACCAAAAACCAACGCCTTCGGTGTCCGAGAGCATGTGATGCTCCGTACTCTAGCACACGTATGCACTAGTATATGAGATCACACTCAGACATAGACTTCCATACATTTCATATATTGGCTGTTATTCTGTTCCACTTTTTTAAACACCCTTAGATCATTTTCCTTTTACTCGCATAGAAGACAAGCATTCATCCTGCATACACTATAAGAACTCCAACTATGTTCATGAGTGCCTGGCTTTTAAGCAATTGTTTAAGCATTATGGCAAAGACGCTGCAGGTTATTATGGTTTAAGAACAACATTGCTGACTAGTGCATTGCGGATTAAGAGCGGAGGAATGGTGGGGTACATCTGAGCACTTTCAACAGCATCAGTCAAGCCTTAAAATGAAGACACCAACTATTTTTAACACCAGCCCGCCTTGGGCGATGGGAAAAAGATATGGACTCTAATAGAGCGCACTCTGTACGCAGCATACACTCAGCACAAGTCTGCCTAAACCGGAGAACGCCAGGGTTTAAATGTCTGTTTCCTTAGTATATAACTTGGGCAAAAGTGGAGTCAAACTCCAAATGTGTGTGTGTCTGCAAGAGAAAGAGACACTGTTAGTTTTTTAGTGTCTCTATTTAATAAATGTATCCAATTTTTTTTCAATTCTAAGCAAATATAAGCAATATTTACTTGCGCAGACATGTTTGAACAACATTCAACGAATAAATAGTAATCATAAATAAATTCTAATGAACAACACATTAATTGAGCTCCAGGTTTCGAGAACTTTACCAAAAGTCTCCCCATCACAGCAAATAGTGCATCAGCAGCAGATACTTTACCTTGCACACCTGATTGATATTTCCACAAAATGTACTAGTCCTTTTTTTCGGTCTTCTGTAAAAGAGCTGAAGTTCTCAGCTGAAGTCTTCGCTGTTGTGTTCTCAAGGCCACAGCAATCTCCTTCACAGCTGCTGCTGACGCAGAAGCAGCTCGAGTGAAACCTGAGAGTCGCCTCAGGTAGTGAAGCTCCCGATCAGCAAGCTTACTAAATAATCTGGTTAAGCAGCAGCAAGGATAATAATAATAATAATAATATAATAATAATAGTTAATAATTCATTCATATCTGTATTTGTATAATTGCAATCAAATCTAATAGAAACATGCAAGATATATGATTTATAATTACGAGAAGCAGAAGAGTCACTCACAAATACTCACAAAAAAACATCTTGTCTTTCCGTACTCATATGTTATAAATGTACCATTAACAATATTACTGTAGGCTGTCTTTTAGGAAACTGTCCTCATTGGTGCTGATGCAAAGAAAAAGATCAACAACAACTAAAATGACAGCAATTTCTCTTTTTTTCTCAATTCTCAAAAGGTATTAGACTTTAGGTCCGAAGGTCATAAGTTCAAATCCCACCCACACCAAGCTTACTGTAAATTTATCTCATTCGTTCAACAGAGCAGTTATGGGGTTAAGGGTTTTGCCCATCCTGGGTCCCTGAGCAAAGCCCTTAACCCCATATTTGCTCTGCTGTATGAATGAGATAAATTTACAGTAAGTTGCTTAGGATAAGGGTTGCCAAATGTTATAAATGTCTCTTTTTTGCTCTACTTCAAATAAAGTATGTTCCAACGTGTGGGTTTTCGTACTAGTTATGGCCTAGGATTGAATAAAACAACACAATAAGAACTCAGTCCTGCGTCAGCACATTCAATAATCACCTTTATATTACACATTTGAGGCCAATAGCACCATCTTTTGGAAACAGACAACATTGCACAACGCTCTCAATTATTTATTTTTTTCATAGCTCTTCATGGACCATCTTTACACTTGTGCATTTATATATCAAATCAGGTGCAAATTTCAGCACTATCCAGCTGCTGCAGTGGGACCCTTAAGCAATGTCCTTAACCCTCAATTCCTCAACTGTATAATTCACATAACTAAGGCGCTCTGGATTAGGGGCATCTGCAAAAATGCCATAAATGTTACTGTGGCAGCAGCACAGTGTAGAAAATCTATTCACGTAATGTCCCCGAAATGAATAAAAAAAACATTGGGGAGGAACAAAGGGCTAGATTGAAACTAGGAAAAGGCTATGAAACTGAAACAAGTAGAAACTTACTTACATTGCTTTTAGCAAGATAGTGCCTAAACTAAGAGCAGCAGAAAACAAGAACTTAACTAATGTGGTTAATGAGTAAAAAAACAAAAACAAAAAAAAAACAGGTGTGCAACAAAAACTCAGAAAACAGAAGTGACAACAAAAAAGCCATTTAAAAAAAATGTGCACAAGGGTGCTCTGGAGGTGGTAAATAGTGCCCTCTCGTGGTCTGAAGGAAAAATATACAAGCTATCCATAACACCTGAAAATGTCTTCTTATTTTTGTCTTATTTATAGCCTTTAGGGTTGCACAAGCCAGTGAACTCTTAGTGCCGGTCCCAAGCCCAGATAAATGGGGAGGGTTGCATTAGGAAGGGCATTCAGTGTAAAACATGTGCCAATTTCAAATATGCAGATCACAAAAGAGAAATTCATACTGGATCGGTCGAGGCCCGGGTTAACAATGACCGCCACAGGTATTGTTAGCCAACAGGGTACCGGTGGAAATTAGGCTACTGTTGGCCGAAGAAGGAGAAGGAGAGGAAGAAGATGTCTACAGAGACAGCAGGAAAAGGATAAGTGTAGGAGAGTGGAGGTTAGGGTGGGTACTTTAAATGTTGGTACTATAGAGTGAGTTAGATGAAGTGGTAGATTGTGTACCTAGAAATGAAAGATTGGTGATTAGGACAGATTTAAATGGGCATGTAGGTGAAGGGAACAGAGGTGATGAGGAGGTGATTGGTAGGTATGGCTTTAAGGAGAGGAATGTGGCAAGACAGATAGTTGTAGATTTTGCTAAAAGGATGGAAATGGCAGTGGTAAATACTTATTTTAAGAAGAAGGAGGATCATAGGGTAATGTATAAAAGTGGAGGAAGGTGCACACTGGTGGACTATGTTCTATGTAGGAGATGCAACCTGAAGGAGATTGGAGACTGTAAGGTGTTGTACAGTGTAGCTAGACAACATCAGATGGTGGTCTGGATTGTTTTAGAGGTGAAGAAGGATAGGAGGAGAGTGAAGATGAAAGAAAAATAAGATGGTGGAAACTGAAGGAGGAAGACTGAAGTGTGAGATTCAGGGAAGCGGACAGACAGGGGCTCGGTGGTGTTGAAGAGGTGCTGGATGATTGGGCAACTACTGCAGGAGTAATAAGGAAGACAGCTAGAAAGGTACTTGGTGTGACATCTGGAAATAGAAAGGAAGATAAAGAGACCAGGTGGTGGAATGAGGAAGTGCAGGAAAGAATAGGGAGAAAGAGGTTGGCAAAACAGAATTGGGATCGACAAAGAGATGAGAAAAGAAGGCAGGAGCAGGAGATGCAGCAGCAGGTAAAGAGGGATGTGGCTAAAGCCAAGGAAAAGGCATATGAGGAGCTGTATGAGAGGTTAAACACTAAGGAGGGAGAAAAGGATTTGTACCGATTGGCCAGGCAGAGGGACCGAGCTGGGAAGGATGGAGATGGAAATGTGTTGACTAGTGAGGAAAGTGTGTTTAGAAGATAGAAGGAGTATTTTGAGCAGCTGATAACAGAGGAAAATGAGAAAGAGAGAAGGTTGGATGATATGGAGATGGTAAAGCATGAAGTGGATAGGATTAGTAAGGAGGAAGTGAGAGCAGCAATTAAGAGGATAAAAAGTGGAAAGTCGGTAGGACCAGATGACATACTGTTAGAAGCATGGAAATGTTTAGGAGAGATGGCAGTGGAGTTTTTAACCAGGTTGTTCAACAAGATTTGGAAGGTGAGAGGATGCCCGAGGAATGGAGAAGCAGTGTCCTGGTACTGATCTTCAAGAATAAGGGAGATGTGCAGACCTGCAGTAACGACAGGGGAATAAAGTTGATGAGTCACACCATGAAGTTATGGAAAGAGTAGTGGAAGCCAGGTTGAGAGAAAAGGTAACTATCTGTGAGCAACAGTATGGTTTCATGCCGAGGATAAGCATCACAAACACATTATTTGCTTCAAGAATGTTGATGGAGAAGTATAGAGAAGGTCAGAAGAAGTTGCATTGTGTGTTTGTGGATTTAGAGAAACATATGACAGGGTGCCGAGAGAGGAGTTGTGGTATTGTATAAGGAAGTCAGGTGTGTCAGAAAAGTATTTGAGGGTGATGCAGGACATGTATAAGGACAGTGTGACAGCAGTGAAGTGTGGAGTAAGATTGACAGACTGGTTCAAGGTGGAGGTTGGACTACATCAAGGATCGGCTCTAACCACTTTCCTGTTTGCAGTGGTGTTGGACAGGTTGAGATGAGCTTTGAATATGAAGCTTGCAGATTATATTTTTATTTGTGGTGAGAGTAGGGAGCAGGTTAAGAAGAGCCTGGAGAGGAGGAGGTACACGCTGGAGAGAAGGGAAATGAAAGGCAGTAGGAGTAAGACAGTGTACATGTGTGTGAATGAGAGGGAGGGCAGTGGAGTGATGCGGTTGCAGGAAAAAGAGGTGGAGAAGGTGGAGGAGTTCAGGTATCTGGGATCAACAGTGCAAAGTAATGGAGAGTGTGTTAGGGAAGTAAAGAAAAGAGTGCAGGCAGGGTGGAGTGGGTGGAGAAGAGTGATAGCAGGAGTGATTTGTGATAGAAGAGTATCTGCAAGAATGAAGGGGAAAGTTTATATGACTGTGGTGAGACCTGATATGTTGTTTGGATTAGAGACAGTGGCATTGGGTAAAAGACAGGAGGTGGAGCTGGAGGTAGCAGAGCTGAAGATGTTGAGGTTTTCGTTGGGAGTGACGAGGATGGACAAAATTAGAAATGAGTTTATTAGAGGGACAGCCCATGTAGGATGTTTTGGTGACAAGGTGAGGGAGGCGAGATTGAGATGGTTGTGCAGAGGAGGGACATGGCGTATATCAGTAGGAGAATGCTGAGGATGGACCCACCAGGAAGGAGGAAAAGAGGAAGGCCAAGGAGGCGGTTTATTGATGTGGTGAGGGAAGACATGCTGTAGGATCTCAGTTGCCAAAAAGTCAGACTGAACGACAGTTAAAAACTGATGCACATAAGAAAAAGACTTTTCAGAAGTTTTACGTCACTAATCGATGACCCGCCTTCTCTTGCTAATGGTAGCTTAGCAGCAAACAAAAACAATCTATAGAGTTAATTTTGTTAATGACATGCTTCGATTAAAAGAACGTCATACAAACATTCCTTTTTCCTTAATAACTCAAAACGTTTCTTTTCTTGCTGTACTGTCCACCCAGTCATCGTAGGAGAACTCACACTGCAGAAAAGAGTCTGAAATTTTCTGATACTGCCAGAATTTAATGTCAAACCAGCAAACAAAAACTACAGAGTTTAGCCTAGGATTATACACCAATCAGGCATAACATTATAGTCACCAATCAAGCATAGCATTATGACCACCTGCCTAATAATGTGTTGGTTATCAGTCCTTTATCGATAATTGCCTGCTTTGTTTACCTATTACTGCTTGTTATGGATGCAGGTAGGCGGGTCTTTATTTTTCACCAAGTTTAGTTTTGCTTTTCAATTTTCAATTCAATCATCTTTCTTGCTGCCCAATTTAACACAAAACATTTGTTAGCCCACATTTCACACAGATGTAGGATCCCTATTATGCTCTCTCTTTTGCTCTGGCTTAGTTCACAACCAGTGCTCATCCATGTCCTCGCCTTGCACATACCCCCACCCACCTGCAGATTGTATCCGAGGTTGAGGATATATAACTATATAATGGGGATGCACCTACTCATGAACCAAGCCCAGATTCCATCCAATTGCTCACTAGTTTACTATTAGTCCTGCCCCTCTCAATGATCTACAAACAGCCCAGACTGTGCCCATGCAAATTATTACTTTAAACAATATATCAAAATAGACAGTGGTGTACAATGCATGTGGGCAGAGGATTATATCCATAAGTCGCTGAGATGCCAATGGGGTCATGTCAAACACAGCGGAAAAGCCCATTAGAGTTTTGCCAATATCGCTTTCTCTAAAATCATTTTTTAGAATTCACTCAGAACCAGATCAAAACAACTTTGGGCACTAAGATCGTCAGAGTGGATCAGTCACCATAGGACTTCTCGATTACCCCATAACCAGCATTGCCATGAGTCGATTATTTTTTCCTGTCCTACATGCCCATCCTTGGAATAATGACAAATGTACCCAATGATTTTTAGGGTCCTTGTAGTTATTTTAAGTGTCCTATATCACTCAGAAAAACATAGCAATAATAATAAAAAAAAATAATAGGGTGACAAAGTAGAACGGCATACGACTGGATTTGTTGAACATTCATTGTACATGTTTAAAGGCATGCTACAGAGTCTTGCCAAGTCTTAAAGCAGGGGTGTCCAATCTTTTCCACAAAGCTCATTGTGGGTGCAGGTTGAAATGAAAACCTGCACCCACATTGGCCCTTTGTGCAAAAGATTGGACACCCCTGTCCTCCAGTGTCTCACCTGATGTAGGTCTGTCCATAGCTTATAGGTATGGTGTCCTTCATCTTTTTCTTTTGGTTGCACCCATTAGGGGTCACCACAGCAAGTCACACTATATTGCCAAAACTTTGCAGACACCTGACCTTTCCTGCCATATGTGGTTCTTCTCAAAACTGTTACCACAAAGCTGGAGGCCCAGGATGATGTCATATAAACAAATTTTGTGTTTATTTGAACTTGGAAAACCAAACCTGTTACAGCATGGCAATGCCCCTGTGCCTAAAGTGTGCTCCGTGAACATATGGTTTACATCTTCTGCTATAGAGCTCTGATCTCAACCCTACTGAACACCTTTGGGATAAATTGGAATACTGACTACACCCCAGGCCTCCTCACCTGAAACAGTAACTGACTTTACTAACACCCTTATGGCTGATAAACACAAATGTCCAGAAGCACACTTTAAAATCGAGTGGACAATCTTCCCAGAAGATCGGAGGAAATTATAAGAGCAAAATGGTGCTAAATGTGGAATACAATTTTTAAAAAGCACATACCATACATGACCAGGTGTCGCAAACTTTTGGCACTCCATGACACTCTGTCCTCAACATCAGCTTCTTTCAAAACAGCCACTTGCATGTTTTCCCTCACCACATCCATAAACCTCCTCCTTGACCTTCCGCTTTTCCTCCTGCTCCATCCTTAGCATTCTTTTGCCAAAATTTCCCATGTTACTCCTCTGCACATGATGGAATCCTCTCAATCTAGTCTCTCTCAACTTGTCTCTACCTTTGTCTCTGTGAAATAAATCGATGTTTGAATAACTTTGCATAGCAAACAAGATCACCTGTGTGTCTAAGCAGAGGAAAGTGCTCAGGCTACCACAGAAATCAAACTGATTATTTCACATTCCAGTACTTATTCCTTAAAATAAGTATTTGACACTTAATTACTGATCTGAGATGTAATTATAGTTAAAATATGTTTACATGGTGGTGCACTGGCATTAATGGCATTGTCAGTAGCATTCCAGCCTTACAGCACAACAGTCTCAAGGTCCTTCCTAAACTTGAGTAAGTGTCTGTGCTGACTTTTGCATGTTCTCCATGTCTGTCTGGGGTTATTTTGGGTTCTCCAGGGTTTTTCCTTGTTTAGAATGAACCAATAGGTTTTTTTTATTCAAAACTAAACTTTTTACACATGGGTCCTCTCATTTCCAAATGTTACATAAGTAAATAATTACGTAATGTTTACTAAATCAACATCAATATCATGATTTATTTTCAGAAGATATATCGTGATGTCGACATAGATTTGCATTAGGAATAACGTGAAGATCTCAAGTCTAATCGCATAAGGTCATGCATAACTCTTCAACATGCACGCTATATAGAACACACTATATAGTCCACCATCCTGGGAAAAATGGCATGGCATGGCTAGGACAGCTCCACAGATCAAGTTCCTCTGCAAGAATGCTTATTTTCTTCACTCACTCTTCGCTCATAAAACTAGGAGCTACTAACCATATAGACTGTATAAGACTGTAGAAAGAACATTTACTTATAATCTTATACTCTAGTACTCATGTTAGTTCTCACTCTCCAGTTTTCTGTATTGTTGAAAGATTTATGATCAAACTTTTGATGTCACCCAAATGAGGATGGGTTCCCCTTTTGAGTCTGGTTCCTCCCAATGTTTCTTACTTATAACATCTAAGGAAGTTTTTCCTTGCCACAGTCGCCATGGCTGCTCATCAGGGATAAGTGCACACCGTTCACCTTGACTGTTGATTTCTGTAAAGCTGCTTTGAGACAATGTCTGTTGTGAAAAGCGCTATAGAAATAAACTTGACTTGACTTGACTTGACTCACATATGTACATGCTTATTTGACAGGACTGCATCTTGTGTGCTCTTGTTTATTGTCTTTATTCTTTAGGGAATAAATAGGAATAATATGAACATTTTACCACATTTTATTTGAAAGAGAAAGGAAAAAGTAGACAAAAATACAGCAATATCAAGGTCAGCATGGCAAAGATGACAAAGATTTAATAGTTTGTCTGCTCAAGTCTATTTTTGTGTCCCTTCGAAGACCTTGTTGAATCGTTTGATTAATAAGTACATTCTGTATGCCCTCCGTGTCCCAATTCTTTTCGGGTTTATACATAAAGCAATAAACGAAATAGGAATCTCCATTTCACATTTACGTCTTCTGTTTCTATCATCTGCAGTGCTCTGTAGACATATGAGAAAATAATGTGGAACATTGTATTCCCCCTGATGTGTGAAGCCAACAATATATCACTTTCAGTCAAAGGTCAAAATGCTGGCAAAAATCAGGACCACCTGACGTTAAATGTTTTAGTTTTAGGGAGAAAGACCTGGTTAAGACCTGGTTTACCTTTAGAAGTTAAAAGTGTCTGTTAAAAGCAAGAACCATTAAGCATTCCTTTGCTTTTAATAGAGTTAATTTCTTTCAAGTTTAGGTTTTTGTTTTGGTATAGGTTTTTGTTTTGACAGTAGGCAATAGATGGACATTAGTTTTGTACCTGTGTCTATTAATAGTATCTAAAACTTGGTCCAAGTAGAATACTTTTGTAAACACGTTATGTTTCTTTTAACAGGTTCAGAAATACACATAGCATAACATAACAATCCAATGAGGAAGGAAACGGGGACCACTCGGAGTTTAGGCTACCCACAGGGATCTACAGATCTTTCCTGTTTTGGAAGTGTGTGCAATATTGCATGACTCTGGCCACCTGCCATAGTTGTGGAAGGAGCCTGAAGGTAGGGTATATAAGCACTAATCCCTTAGACCACCAACAACGGTCCTGCTTGCTTCATCCAATGACCATGGCTACAAAAAAGGAAATCCTGAAAACAGCATCCACGGCTTCATCTCCAGCACCACAAACAGGTCCTACACCAGGAGCAGCTACGGATAAAGCTCATTCTCCAGCACCTGCTAGTGCTTCAGCTACTCCAGCAGCACCGAAGCAAAAACTTGACCTTGCTGCCATGGTAATTTCAACATCTTTACTTACATGAAATAATTTTTCATTTACATGTTATAAGAAATCAAAACTGTACAGTGAGAAATTACAATAACCATAACCTCAAACATATGCTTTTGATTACCATATGATTTTTTTTAAAGCCCTATCAAATATTAGTATGTTATATAATACACTGAAAATTAAATTTTCTCCCTACATTACTTTTTAAATGATGATGTGATACTGTTCATTGTTAAAAGTGCTATAAAATTTAAATAAAAGTAAACTGAATTGAATCTTTTGGTTCTGGGTTTGACCTTGATATTGGAATAAATTAGTTTTTTGCATGTTCTTGTTATGGCATAACCCTGACAAAAATTTTATATGAATATATAAATCTATATTAATTAAGCTATATTAATGAATATATTGTGCATATTTCAGATATAAGTTGGTTTGAAAAAATATATATATAATGCATGAAGCTAAATAAAGAGTTAATTAGATCCCAGATTATATCAAAGGTTCAGGTTCAGCGTATAAATTCAGGGGCCCAGAAAGGGTGTGGCTCGGATTCGAACTCAACCTTCAGATCCAAAGTCAAAGTCTCAAACCATTAAGTAACTAAGACTTTCTAAAGGTAATAGTAGTTGGCTAAGCATGCACTCTATGTGACATTCAATTACTTGAGTATGTCGGCATGAATGATGGCCAATCTGACTTGGAGCTGCCTTTTAGAAGCTGCCATTTGGCCTTTGTAGTGCATTCTTCTCAGTTTAGCACACTGGTTCGGAGTCATGGTATCCAAAATGTTATTCGCAATGAGGAAATGTTGGTGTTTGAGAGAGCTTGGGGAATGTATGAGCCGAGCCGACAGCTGCCACAATCATGACCTTCCTAGAAAACCATAAAATCAAAAAACGCTCTCTTGGATCACAGACCACAGATGTGTTCATCTAGTATATCAGAATAATTACAAGATGAGTGATGATGCCAGTTTTTAGCTCGCCTGTCAGCAAACCCATTTGTGGAAGTGGCTGCATGGTAACATGATTCTCACCCTTCGTTTTTGCAGAATGACTTCACTGCTGTGCAAATTGAAGGTAAGCGATTGAACCTGCTCTTATTATTAATTAACGAATTTTGTCATGTACGTAGAATACCTTTAGTCGAGACCTTGATGCTGTAGATTACACATTGTGGAATTGGATTCTGCAAAAATGTAGAGCTGTATTTTTTCTGTTATACCCCAGACATCCGAGAGACCTTCTCGCTGTTCATTAAATCAAGCAACGGTGAAATCTCACTTGGGCAGTGTGGGGATGTGATGAGGTCTTTGGGCTTGAACCCTACCAATGCAGACATTTTTAAAGTGCTGGGAACATCAAAGAGTGAGGGTAAGTGGAAAATTAATAACCCAAGTAGTGAACAAATAAAACCTGTATAGAGCATAAAGGATGTTATAAACAATAAAACATTTTCCCCAGTTAATTATTAGGGGCAAATTTAACCACAGGTCAGGGTTGTTTTTGGGGTGGGGTAGATAATATAACAATGGTATGTGCTTTTTATCATTCAAGCAATTTAAATACATCACTCTTAATAAAAAATAACATTCTGGCAAACTTTCTTTCCCAGAAAATATACATTTCATTTAAAATTATCACTGACTCTATAAAATAATATAGATTTATATATAGACGCATCAATATTAACCTCATAAAATGTTAATACTGTGAATTTTTTCAATGCATTACAGTTTTCCTGGAAATTTGAAATGTTTTTGAGCAAATTCAACAGAAAAGAAAGCGCAAAGGTGTAAATGGTTTATGGAAAAACTTAACAACTGCTTTGAACTGTTTTCTCTTTTTTTGTAAATGGCCTTGTGAGTGTATCTGCAACCAAATCGATTTCTTCCCCTTTGTCAGTCATTGTGGAATGAAAAAAAACCAGATATTAAATACACACAAATATACTGTATATTTAAACTTGTGCAAGAGATGCGGTATGTGAGCTTTGACTAGTGCACTCTTTGACCATCCGTTTAGAGGAACTTCCAATGCTGAGGTTATCGGATGCCTGCTAGATGGTCTCCAATCTCATTGGTTAAAGCAACAGCTTCATTTTCATGTATTTTAAGTCTCATGTATTTTAAGATTTCTGAAGTACTTTTGAAATCTTTTTACTTAGAACAGAGGTCACCAACCTTTTTGAAACTGAGAGCTGGTTCCTGGGTACCGATTAAAAGGAAGGGCTACCAGTTTGATACACACTTCTGAAATAACAAATTTGCTCAATTCATGTTGAATTATATGTTATTATTAATAATTAATGATATTCATCTATGTGAAGACACTGATCATGTTAATGATTTCTCACAATAATTATGAACAATGATTTAACAATGTAGGAAACAGCTATTTTTAGAAAAAGGCCCATGGGCGACTATTAGAAACTCTAATAGAGTTTAGGCCAGCAGAGAAGGTCTTGTCTTATTCAGTGAGATGTTGTGAACCGACCCCACTGGTTAATAAAAGTAGTTTCATGAAGTACATTAACAAAAGAGCTGCTAATGCAGTGTACATAAACTACTATCACAAGTAATCATCTTTACTAGGTAGTTGACTATAAGAAAAAGTATGCTGAAGGTGAGACGACAGCAAAGACATGGAACGAAAAATATGATTCATGAGTCAAAACTTAGCATCTTTCATCATCTTTCATTTAAACATGACAACATTGTTGGTAATATAAAAAATACTAGAAACACGACCATCAACATCAAGTGAGCAGAATTTATTGCACATAGTCAATATAACTCACCCTTATATTCAGTGATATCACTTTAAACCATCATTGTCACATGACAGTTATACTGTAAGTTGTAAGTACAACAATATCCCTACCTTTGACATGCTCTATTTTATGAGTTTTACATTTCAACATTAGGGCTATCAAAGCAGCATGCAAGCTTTACATTAGCCAATTTTGGGATTTATAATAATGTTATCATCTTGTTTGCTACTCAAAAATAAAAGTTATTTAAAAATGTTTAACTTTACTGTTCAAAGGTCTCCAAACTCAATTTTGCTTTTTTGTTGTATTCCTGTGTTACAGAGCTTAAGTCCATATTTGTTGACTTTGAGACGTTTCTGCCGATGTTCCATCAAGTCTTAAAGTCTTCAAAACAGGGTAAATATGAGGATTTTGTGGAGGCACTCCGGGCTCTCGACAAGGAAGGCAACGGCACAATCATGTGTGCTGAACTCCGACAAATACTTCTTACACTCGGTAATAAACTTTACCATGCTATATCTATATCTATAGAACATAATTCCTATTCGATTATAGATTTTGCACTCTGCTTTTTTTCCAAATGTTAATTATATTTTTGTTGTATATGTACAGTATATCATTTGCACTAATATAACAGGATCCAAAGGTCATTCCTCAAAATCAAATATTACTTAGAAAACAGACTCAGCTAATACTTATTTTAAAAAAAACAATGGTATTAGATATTGAATATTGCTACATGTGCATATAATGTTTACTGTATCATCATTGGTGGAGTAAGTATGCAAACAATGTAGTTTGGTTAAAGTAGAGATTCGCTCTGTGTAAATGTATAAGTGCACCCTTTAAACTTTTACTGTAGTAAAAAGACTTTAATATTACTCTTAACACACCAATCTATTAATAGAATGATATTAATAAGTCAAACACTGATATCAATAAAAATTTTCATGAGCCCAATACTCTTGACTACATCATGACTTTTCAACTACATCAAAAATATACCACAAATAAGGTTGCGGGCGTTGTGGCATGTTAGAATCAGTAGTTTCTCTCATCATTTATTCCTCTCAAACTGTTCTGCTTGATGTGAACTGATGCTGAACTGTATGTTGGTGCTAATAAATACCACCAAGCGACAATCCTGTGCTTCACCGGTTAAACTTTTATCCACTCATAAATAGAAATGAACGATTGATTTTGCAATATATAGTTGTGTAAAAATACGATTTTTTTTACTTTGAAATGTAGTGAGGTAATAGTCTCCATAAATAGAAATACTTCAGTAAAGTAAAGATACAGGAAAAAGCTACTTAAGTACAGTAATGAATTACATTTACTTCATTAGTGTTCACCACTGTTTTTAATGACACAAGCATGTTGGGTTTGAACAGGCTGTTGAACAGTCAAGTCAAGTAAAGTCAAGTCAAGTCAAGTTTATTTCTATACCGCTTTTCACAACAGACATTGTCTCAAAGCAGCTTTACAGAATTTAACAGGCGGTTGAAATATATTTGCTTAGGTTAGGCTAGGTTAGGAAGTGACAATAAAGTTGTTAGTCACTGATAGTGACAATAAAATTTAACCCAGTCTAATATCTTTTTCAATATCCAGTTCAAACTTAGTTCACTTGTGTCATACTACAGTTTATATTTTTTTCCATATTTCTACTGTAATATGTATTCTAAAGACATTATTGGCTTTAATTATGTGACAGTCCATGTTTGTTCAACTTGAAACCCTTGAAAATATGAGTACTCATCTCAACTTGAAGCTACTTTTTTAAAAGAGTTAAAAGAGCATTAAAAACCCAGACAAAACTCACAAGTAGTCAAGATAATGAATTATATTAAATTTTAAAGGCCGGTCCTGATTTAGTGTTAAAGGCTATGGGTTACTGAAGGGTGGAAGCTAGATGCCAAGCCAAGCCAAGATGTCTGTGACGATTTAAAAAAAAAAAAAAAAAAAAAAAAAAAGCTGTCAAAAGGTTCAAAACCCAACAGTGCACAAGCTCAAATATATTCAAATCAGGCAGTTTGTTACAGATGCAGTTGACTTTTACATCCTTGATATTACCCAAATGAGGATGGGTTCCCCTTTTGAGTTTGGTTCCTCTAGTTTTTCTTTGCCACAGTCGCCCCAGGCATGCTCATCAGGAATACATACACATACTTTACTTGAATTCTTAAGTTCTGTAAAGCTGCTTTAAGACAATCCATAGTCCATTGTGAAAAGTGCTATAGAAATAAACTTGAACTTGAACTTGCATGCTCTCTGACCATCCATTCTAAGGAAGTGAAAATGCAGATGTTATTGGACAGATGCTAGATGATCCGGGGTCTCCAAGTCCCAATCTGATTGGTTAAAGCAACAAATTCATTCTCATTGATTTTGTAAGATGGTTAGGAATTTAGCAACAACAAAGCTGTCAAAAGGTTGTGAGTTAAAAAAAAACACCACCCGGGCCCTTGAGCAAGGCCCTTAACCCTTACATGTTTAGTTGAATAGGTGAGATATTTGTACGTTGCTATGGGTAAGGCAATCTAAATGTAAGTGTAATATTCAAAGAATGATGTGATAATGAGGGTTTATGGGGTTATTATTATGTTTTACTAAATAAAATTATAAACAGAATTAATTTCATTTGTCTCGCTATTTCGTAGGGTATCAATGCTACTTCTTTCAGTCACTAAATGCTCTTTCTTTCTTTAATATAGGATTTATGAAATCTTAATAAGTGAAGATTTCACACCACTGCAATACATATTACCCTTCATTGTATCCTTTATTGTACATTATACTGTTTAAATATTCTATATTTATAATGTAATTTCCCTCTGCCAGGTGAAAGGTTATCCGTCAGTGAAGTGGACCACATTCTTGCGGGACAGGAAGACATGAACGGTTTTATCAATTATGGAGGTAGTAATGTGTTACAGTTTAAATGGAATCAATGGAAACTGTTTAACACTCCAGCATGATTGTTTAATACATTTCTTTTTTTTTTTCCTTCCTAGATTTTGTGAAACACATCATGACAGAATGAGTGACTCTCAGGTAAAATAAAAAATATGTATTATTATTAATAAATTAAATAAATATAATTTATTTAATATCCGATATCCAGACCAACATTGACAGCTTGGTGGTTTTGGGATTTTACCTTGACTATCTTAACATTTAATTTAATTTTCAGCTATAGATGATTGAGTTCAATTTCAGGGTGTATTGAATAAAAGTGTCTGCCGAATGATATATAATTATTTATTCTTTTTTTGTGTTCACTGTCTATCATCCTGAACTTCATCAACTGTAAAGTATCATTCATCATGCATGGAAGTCCTGCAAATGATATATCCATGCTTCAAATGCTTTAGCATGTAATCATTCTAAATCTATAAAATGGCATTGATATAAATGTATTAAAAATATGTTTTAAACTTATAATACGCCTTTCTGATTTTTTTTTTCTTACTTTCAACAAATTTATGAACTGATTCAAAGGCTGATTTTGATTTATGTATCCGGCACGGAATGCAGACAAATCGAACAAGAAATAGATACATTTTTGTATATCATTTGTAGTAAGAGACCATGACCACCATATTAATACATTTTGGCAGTGAAATATTCTCAGCACTGTATTACTGTAGTGATAACATGGTAGAGTGCGCCATCTAGGTACAAGTGTTGCAGGTAGAGGGGTATTATTGAGAGTTTTTTAAATACCCCAGTGTCACTGCTTAGTTAAAAACAAATTGTACATTGAAATTGTAACTCAATGTAGCCTAAGGGATGATATAAGATCCTTAATGTATTTAGCTTTTCAGATATAGAGGTCTACATGAAGGATCTCTCAGCTGTGAACACTATCATCTGCTCATCACTCAGCTTGGTTTGGTTTCTTTCTCACTTGTAAATTTTATTAAAAGCTAAAGCAAAACTTACATTTCAATGCAAACAAAAAGCTTGTCAATAGCAACGTCATTATTCATGGGAGACAGATAGAGCCCTGACAGTATGATTGTATTCACTCTCTATAAACTCCTGATAATCACAAAAGGAGGCAGTCTCGGGAGAAGGAACAGTGAGGATAAAACACCAAGCCAAGAACATTCTAAATCCTGGCTTCATTAAAAAAAACATTTTTAAAGCACAAAAACAGATAATGATATCTAAAAAAATATACATTTAGATTAATGGTAATGGCACACAAAACATGCTAGAATTAAATGTTCAATCCATTAATTTGTACATAAAACAGGAATCTGGTTGGATTCCAGGTTGCTGCGAGCATATAATCCAGACAGCTCAATGCCTTTGCCTCTTTATCCAACTTTAAAAGGGGTTTAATGGAAAAGCAACAGTTGCTAAGCAGCTACCAGGCACAAAAACAGGAATGTGAGAATGTGGAAGTGAAGATGGAGGCGCAATGTTGGTGTATCAGAACCAGTGACCAAAACCCAGCCGAGCTTTACAGCTTTCGAACATAGAATTGATTTATTATGGTCTTTTTGTCTCTATTTCCTATTAGAGCTGAATTTATTCAAATCGATTAAATGTGTAACGATTTTAAATAGATAAACATATCAAAAGATTGCATTGCTATTAGATAGTTAGTTAGTTATATTGATTGAATGTATCACACATGCCACCTAGTGGTGTGCAAGAAGAAATGCATCGATCTCTTTATTTTCATTTTCCATATTTCATATTTGCATCAGTAAAACGCGATTTATTTAAGATGCAGCTCTACCTCTGCCATGTTAATCTATATTCTAATTCATAATTATTAGTAATTCATAATAATTCATAATTATTAGTAGATGCACTATACTTTTATTATATGGAATGTGACCAATATTTGATATGTAGATGGAATTCTCCTCATTTCTCAAACACTGAGCGCTCTGAGACCAGTATTTACATCAAATATGTTCCACCTCTAATAAAATAAAATGTGCATTATTTATGCGAAGTTAGGATTTCTATTGCGATGCATCTTTTCTAACATTTTTGCATTAGTAGATCTGCTACACTTTTATCATTTAGAAAGTGACCAATCATTTGTGGCCAATATTTTTTATGTAGATTGATTTCGCCTCGCTGAAAAGTTTCTCAAGTGCGACACTACGCAGACCGAGGCGTGTCCTGAGAGCCACATAGAATATAGATTAACATGGCAGAGGTAGAGCTGCATCTTCATGGAGACAGAACAGAACACAGGATAAGAATGTCAGAAGGCGTTTTTATAAAATTGATGATTTGCAATCTGGCTGAAGCAAAGAAATAAAAGTGAACTATCTGTACCATCTTGAATTGTGTAGCATCGTATTTTTTTTCATTGAATCGTATTTTGTTAAATCGAACTGTAAATCAGATAGCACTGCATAGTAATAGGTGTCACGTCGCATCAGTATCTGCTTTATATGTATCTAATATACAGTATATTTGGCTATGCATCGAGATGCAAATCGCATCATGGAGATGCACATCCCTAGTGTATACTGAATGGTGTTCATATAGATAGCTCTGAGAACATTTTTAGCCACTAAATAATAATAATAATAATAATAATAATAATAATAATAATAATAATAATAATAATAATAAAGGCACCCATTTTATCTCGATCCAGAGCTTATCTAAAGAACTCTGGGCATGATTATGTTTTTAATTATTATTATATGTACAAAATCATACAATCAGCGTTTTATAACAGAAGCTGAAGTCAAAATTTGGATTTTGTTGCATGATTCTGGTGGCGTCTGGTGTTGATGCTTCTAGATTGTTCTTTGACTATGTCATGTTCTCTACTGGCCTCTACTGGCCATAGATGGAATTTTAGAGTCAGCATTACTCCACAAACAGATCCCATTGAGTTTATTGAGCAATCTTTAGCACACCTTATATGTTTATATCTACATTTATTTCCTCTTCACACACCCTTACACTAAGACACTCCTTTTGCAAATCATTTGCACTTTTGACTAGATACTTTGCATATGCATGCACTTTTTATAGCCTATGAAAAAAAGAGCTTAAAGAGCTCATCTCTCCTATTATTGTAAGGTAAATGCTACCCAGGTGCTCATATCTGGGACACTTGAGCATTCTTTCAGCACGATATGGATGCACAGATACCTGCAAAAACATTAGGGTTTAACCCCAAGACCAACCTCTTCCCTGAACTGAACTGTGGGAAAATAAAGTGACAGATGTTTTCCTGGGCTTATTTCCAAAAAGAAAAAAAATGCATGTGTATGAGCGGGAGGCAGAAAAACTGTCGTCCCCAAAATTCTCACAACACAGAAACAAATCTCTAGGGATGTCCAAGCTGTGCAGAATTTCTCAGGCTAGAGAAGTCTGATAAATGTAAACCAAAGCCACAAGAGAGAATGAAGATGGAGGAGTAGGAACATTCTTTGTAATTATAATTCTAGGCAAAGGTTTGGTGCAAAAATGTTATTATCTTGTGATTATTTCACAAAAGTCTCTGCCTCACTGTGTTCACAATAATAAAATGGCAAAAACTTTTTATAGCACTTGGCTGAAACGCTGCTTAGCAAAACAATAGAATGGTGCATCGGCAAAGAGTTAACAATGGGATGCATTGATTTAAAAAAGTGTGCATCAGATACAAGTTGGCACATCATTTTTAACATATTTGCATCAGTAAAAAACTATTTATTTATATATCATTATTCGTAGATGCGCTATAATTGTATTATTTAGAAAATGACCAATAAATTGTGACCAATATTTAATCTGTAGATTGATTTCTGCTCATTTCTCAAGCGTCTTCTCTCAGCACCACTGCTGCTACGTGAATATGGCATCTTCTGAGGATCCCACAGAATATAGATTAACATGGCAGAGGTAGAGCTGCAACTTATGTAAATTGATGATTTGCTGTCTGTCTGAACCAAAGAAATAAAAGTGAATCGAAATGTATCGAAATCAGAATGCACTGCATCACTGCATCATTGGTAACTGCTTCATATGTATCTTTAATGTAATGTATCATTGGCTATGCATCGGCCTCAGTTATGGCGATACATGTTCTTAATATAAATGCATATGTTTTTGTAATAATGTGTTTTGATAACATTATAAACTGTGATATGACATGAGATTTCATTCTGCCTTTAAGAATCAAAACATGAATCACATTTGATCTGTGACTGCAGTTAAAGGCAAATACACATGGATGTAGCATTTATAAAAGAATAGCATTTAGGGCATATATGCCCTTATTCAAAGTGACTTACAATTATCTCATTCTTATAACACAGCAGTTGAGGGTTAAAGGCCTTGTTTAGGGTCCCAGAAATGGCAGCTTTATGAGGGTGGGATTTGAACGCATGACCATCTAATCAGACGTCTAAAACCAATGTATGAAGGTGATGAAGGTGACCATCCATAATTTTTTTATAACACTTACACTACAGAGTCATAGTGGACACCAAGGATGGGGCGCCAACAAATCGCAGGGCACAACCACACTCAAACACACACATTCAACCAGATCAGTGCAATGTCTTCAAACTAGTACCTGAGAGAACACACAAACTCTGCAGACTAGGGATGCGCATCTCAAAGCGTACATTGAAAATTCACAGAATGCGATTGAAGGAAATATGATGTGCAATTCACTATGGTACAGATAGTTTTTTAATTCTTTGCTTCAGACAGACAGCAAGAAAACAATTTGCTAAAGTCCCTTCGGGCCTTCTAACGCATGGCCCTTTCACAAACAGACATTTGTAGTGCGAAAAAAAGAAGAAAAAAGAACATAAAATAAATCCAGACGTTTTTTCCTGTTCTGTCTTCAGTAAAATGCAGCTCTACCTCTGCTATAGTTGTCTGATCACAGATTATTGGTCACGTTCTAAATGATACAGGTATTGCACATTTACTGATAATTATATATAAATAATAATCATAATAATGATAAAAATAAGGATTATTTAACGTAGATATGATTTAAAAAAATTCTGAATTGTGATACAAATGGCATAAATTGATGCACACTGCATATAGGAATAATTTTTAAAGATGAAACATTTAATGTAGAGTCTGAATGCATGATCCAGGTTTCTAGAACCTCCAGACTGTCTGCTGTGTCCGTTGAAGGCGAGAACACGAATATGGATAAACTGGAGCAGGGCCTGGGGGTGGGGGTGTTATAGCGCCCCCCGGCTTCCATCAGGTCGCGGGTGGGAAGTGCACGGGGCAACAGTGTGCGACTGCAGCTGCAGAGACAATAACGCCGTCGGCAGGGCAGGTAAGCAAAGCGCGTTCTTCTGTCATGGGGTTATTTTATTATTGAAATGCATTCGAAATGTCGAAATTATCTTTTTTTTTTCCAAGACGCGTACGTTTATGTATTGTATATGTTTATGTTTTTTGTGTATATTTTGCTCTTTGTGTGAGACTATCAGGCCCGCACAGAAATAAACTATTGCTCAGAATAGAGCAGAACAGATCTAAAATTACCCAAATGTTATTAAAAAGGATATAACAGGAAATAAGTGGAGAATGAAGCCTCATTTTGCTCCATGGAGCCGCCAGCCAGTGTAACGGTATTTATTATGGCACCTCCACTCTCATATATATGTATATGTAAATGTACATATACATATATATTATATATACACAATATATACATAAAGCCTCCTGATTGCCATTCTGGGTTTTTTTTTTTCATTCAAACTATTAGATGATGTTTATTCCTGTATTTTGAGAAACCAGAGCGCCGCCGCGTCTCACTTTGTTCTCATTGGACCATTGTGCGTTTTGCCTAATGGACGTCTGGCTGTGCGTAAAAAATCACCCTACAAAAGCATATATGATTTGCGTCCTGTGCGTATCTGGAAGCAAATTGCGCAAAAGAAATTGCGCAAAAGCGCGTTCCCGACTTGCCATTGTCTCTCCTTGGGAGGAAAATACACTCCCTTTGTCGGCTGGAGATTTTTTTATGACATCGCCAATAGCCTTGCACTTGACTGTCTGTGTCTGTGTGCGTGTGCGTGTGTGTGTGTGTGTGTGTGTGTGTGTGTTTTTCATCCTCAAAGCCATGCAAAATAATCACGTGCACGATCTGGTCGGTTGATGTCTATTATGCATGAGGATGTTCATCCATGAGACATGGAGTCCTCATTATTAAGCGTGTTATCCCGCACCCACATTGACCCTAATTGGATTGGAGATGGGGGTGAACCAGAGCTTTGCAATTGCTCTGATTGGTTCAGCAGTCCTCCTGATACTGCAGATATTCCTTCTATTCCTTCTCACCGATGACATCTTTATCGATTCCACTGATATACCTTAAGCTGTTGTTTTTCCATCCCATCCTCAAGGGACTATCATATGGTCCAGCATGTGTTCATTGTTCTTCATTGCTTGGTTCAGGCTGATTAGGAAGATACGAATATGTGGTGGATTGAGGGTCTTGATGGCTCAAAGAGGAAATTGTGCTTTATTTAGGAGTGTGTTTTGACCTAAGTAAAAACCATGGATCTACATTTTAAGAGCTGTTTGAGAAAACCAGAGCGATAGATATTTCATATCGGCAGTGCAAGTGCATCTCTTATCCTTACATTTATGTTTAATTTCTTAGGAGATGTTTTGATCTGAAGCAATGTATAAATGTGTTTAAATTTATTCTGAGAATCCAGCGATTTAAGATCCTTCACGTATGTAATGCAAGTTTAAAATTTCTCTTGAGTTCCTACATCATCTACATTCACTGCAAGAAGTTCTGAAAGTTGAGGATTATTGAAAAAAAAATTAATGTTCTCTAAAAAACCCTACGTTCATTTACCGTGGTGTTTTTGCTACATGAATAATGCACAACTGGATATTAGAGTCAGAACCAAGGACAGGGTTTTATGCAAATTCTACAATTCATTGAGATTATCATTGAACAAGTTCACAATCCCAAAAAAAGTAGTGTTTTTTTTTTTTTTTTTAGCAAATCTTTCTAAGAGACGATCGGTGGGTTGATTTAATACGTTTACATAATACATTTGAGATGTGAATTCACCAGATCTGAGCAAATGTACACGCTACATAGGAACTAAAACCAGCAAGTTGGTGCAAGAACTTTCTGTACATACTGTACATGTGACAACATGCAACATACGTTACATACAGACGATATATAACATTTTCAAACCATGCAGCTTGACTTGATCTTTCAGTGCATGCATGGTTACAACACTGTTTTCCTGACATCCTGTAGTTCTGGTGCCAAGAATCCTTCCCTCGCAGTGATAGTCCAGCCAGCTACATAATAAATAGTCTGACTTTTTGCCATCTCTTTTTCACTGCTGCTACACATTTCATTTCACTTAATATAAAACTTAATATGTATATTTATATAAATATAAATATTCTGATTCTGATGATTCTGATTTCAGAGCAGAAGCTTGTAATTCAGCCTAATGGTCATTTTTCTCTTTTCTGTGGCTTCCCAATAGTTAATTCATTCTATTCCAGATCTCATCATCAGTCCCATGTAATTCATAAACAATATTTCTTGACAAAAAGACTGGATTATATATGTTTACTACACTGTTCCATGACTGATAAGCCTCCTGCTGGAAATCCTGCACAGATATTGGCAGACTTTCAAAATAAAATTACTTTTTCATCAACTTCTCAAAGCAGCATTTTTGCATACCATTGCATTGCTCTATGGAATGACAGAGATGTCCATAGTAAATGTGCAGCTGCATAGACTTAGGCTATTAGTCCGCCCCGCAGAACCATGAAGGACCAAATTCCTGGAGTTTGCGTTTATGGGATTCCACATTGCCCTGTTTCCAAGAGTGCTTTGCTGGGGCCTTTTGGGAATGCCACATCGTTCTCAGGTTTCTTTATTGCGTTGCAGTTGTAAACCCCTCCACAATGAAGGGCAGTAGGTTGAAAACCACTCTTATGAAAGTGCACAGCATAGCAGACATGGTAATTGCACATGATTGCTGATGGATGTTATCATAGCTATGGCTTTATTTTACACTGTATATATATATTTAAACTTTTATTGCCACTTTATTGTAAGAAGCACTGATTGAGGGTGATAGCATCATTTACATGTCTGAATTAAAACATATAATGTGATATATTAATTTCCTTTAGATAGTGAAAAAGATCTGGCAAAGACATATGACAATTTTTGCAGGTTTTAATGGTTTGCTAATAAAACAGCAACAAAACAGTAGTATCACTGTTAATAAACCAATGGAAAAGTGTATCATATTCCTATTTACTTTTTCATCAGCGTGACATTGTCAAATAGCGTCTCAATCTAATTGTAGCCAACTGACTGACTATTCATGCCATAAATACACACCAAGCCAGGTGGTATTCTGCTTAGAGCAGTTTGACATACAAGTATACTTCTTATTACAGCTAATGTGTCATTGCGTCTTCACAAAGCAGGGCTCCTGCATGGAGAGCATGGAAAAGAGGGCAAAAGAGATCTGAAGAGAATAGACAGAGAAAGGAAATTAAAAAGCTAGGTCAAAGAGGCAAGGCCAGTCATGCATAAGGAGAGCATGCTGATCCTGCAGCATCCCCGATTCCCTACACACTGCACACGATTATGGTTTTGCTGTGTAATTCTGGCTCAACAAACTTACAAAGTCCTGAGGATTCAATTTTAGCATCAATGTTGGCACAGACACTAGTTGCCAAGGGTGCATTGGATATTAAAATCAGTTCAGAACTCTTTAAAACATCTCTGCCTTATGTCATTGGTAATGGCACGAATATATATAGAGCAGACGTTCTTTACTGTAGCACGTGCATCATGACAATTATGTTAGCCAGCACTATCTGGTGTTCATAATGGATCTTATATCCAATTGTAGTATCTACCTACAGTATTTAGAAAAAAAGGTCAAATAAATAATAATGTAGGGCTATTTATAAGTTTTGTGTTGCTTGTGTTGAAACCCCTAAATTAGGTCATTATAAACAATATATTGGAATTTATAGGAATTTGTTAGAGAATCTTACCTTAAAAAAAGCATCAAAGGTAAAAGGGGCTGTGAAATTCATTCTTCGTATATTGCATCGATGTTAGGAAGCCCCTGGAGCACTGAGGGTTTAGGGCCTTGGTCAAGGGCCCGAGAGTGGCAGATTGGCGAAACCAGGGTTTGAACCCCCGACCTTCCGATCAGCAAACGTTTTATATCGAATATGATTAAAAGGTTGAATAATTATCCAGGAATAATATTTATGGGTTTTTAAATAATTTTACAAGCAATATTGTTTTTTTCCCCTCCTATTTCCATTTTGGAGCAACTAATGTGAATGTTTAGCATTGAGACATGTTTCGAGGGCAGTGACAGTGACACTGATTGCATACAGCAGGAAGGGAATGCAGCGAACATCAAACTATGGTATGGGTTTTTGTAATGTCTGGCCGACCTAAATGTTTGAATTGCGAGCCAGAATTTGGTTTCTGAGCCATCTCCGAGAATCTTCGAATCATGGAGAGTAATTATCCTTAGGTAGTGTTTCTTTTCAGACATGCCCTCATGGCTAGAAATCCATGAAGCATAAATAACAGGCTGTGCAGCTATTTGGTTTTGAGTCTTTGTTCTTACACACTAGTATTAAATAGTTGCATTTATGTGTGTAAAAATACAACACAAGTATTTAGGCATGCTTATTATATGTACATAGGCGTAACTGAAAAGGTGTATGTTTTCCAAGTGTAAAGATTGTAAACCGAGGTGTGTCTTTCCAATGTCAATATCATTGTTTATCTAAAGCTTCCCTCGTGTCACATATGCATTGGTGGGTTTGTTGAAGACACAGAAGCTGAGCCAAGCATGCATTCCAAAGACAAACTTATACGCACATGAAATGCCTACCTTTGCCCTGACATCTAATAAAACACCAAACACAGACACCTCCCTGGGTAATTACGAGGTGATCCCTAACTGTCCTTGGAGACAAGATCTAAATAAACAGGAAAAAATGCTGTGTGAGGTTTGCTGGGGTTTTTTTTATATCCTGATGTAGAAATATGAGCCTCGTCCACCATACGTTGTAGTTTAATATTAAATGAGTAGAAAGTGTCAAAAACCGATGTTCCAGGTTAACAGGAATGGCAGTTGGCAAGGGAAGAATGGATAAGTCATCTCGAAACACAGACAGATCTCAGTGCAAACATCACATGTTTGGTAAAGGTTAGCGTATACTAATGGCACACAAAGCAGGTGAGATTTTTCCCACCAGCCTTAGAAATTTTCTGCTGAACCAACTTTCATTTTTTCCTCCATAGCATATGTTTGGACAAATGGAGTTGAAAAAGCTGCTTCAGGCTCGCTCGTCACACACATTTACAGCATTTGAGATTTAAGGGCCTTGCTGAAGGTAAGGTAGCAGCAGCGGGATTTGAACTCATGTTCCTCCAACCCATAGTCAGATGCCTTAACCATTGAGCGACTACCTCCTTAATAATATAAAATATGGCAGTTTTACTGGCTCTCAAGTGAGTTTTGGTTGCCTCTCTAAGGAAATCATAATCTGGCACCCGGAGGAGCCTGAAGAGTCTGTTGACTTGCTTGTCTAGACGGACATCTGACCAGAATGTAAGGTTAAGGATAGAGTTAAGCTGATCTTGCTCTGTAACAGGTTTCAGGGCTTAGTCAGAGGCTTTACATTTTCCCCCTCACGTAGCATTTCTCTGCATACACCCTGAAGGATAGCATTCTTTCAAACAGAAGATCTCAACATTTCTGATAGCATGTCTAGACTTGGACTTAAATATATAAGAAGAGACATATTGAGTTTAGAATGAATGGACGCCCGTGTCATGTATGCGTCCCTACATCTCACATGTCAGAGAAAGTACTGGAGGAGAAGCTGTGGAGGAAAAAAAAGCAGGACATAAATGTAATCGTTTTCTATTTCCTAATCTTGTCCAGTCATCGGCTAAAATAAGACCTTCTCGTCACCACATTTAAACATGTCGGGATTAACCGTTTAATCACCACGTGCAGTACAAATATTGGAGTGAGCATGAGCTGTAGTAGAATCTGCTCATATATTAGAATATATTTACATTATTTGGCAGGCACTCTTATCCAGAGCAACTTACAATTATCCTATTCACACAACTGAGCAGTTAAGGTTTAAGGGCCTTGCGCAAGGGCCCAGCAAGTGGTGGTGGGGTTTGAACTCACAACATTCTGATTAGAAGTCCAACACCTAAGCTACAACTTCCTCTAAAATATATTATACTATGGTATTATGTAGAGGTCGATCAATACCGATAGCTAGGTTGGATTGTACGTGCCCATAACCGATTCATCAACCAATACTTTTTAAAATGGATCGTGAATAATAAACAAACATTACACTGCATGTACAATAGTACTGAACTTTGTTCCATATATTAAAAGTGAAATAAATAGGAAGATATTGATTGTTTTAATAAATATTAAGGAAAATAAAAGACGCATTCAAACTGAACCCTCCAAAATAATTGAAACAGTTCCATCCGAAATTAATAAAAAAAAGACATTTCAAACAAACAGCAAGTGGCGTCAGTGAGTCGCCTCTAGAGGCAACCCGGAAAAATTATCGGTATGGATTTTTGCCTATAATAGGTCAAATCAACAATGCCAATGAATCGGCAAAACCAACGAATTGGTCGACCTCTAGTATTATGTAGTCCACGTTTGTATTCCCTCTAGGAACAGGACAAACTATGTATAAAGATGCTTTAAGTGGTAGCTCAATGGAAAATATGTTGGCCACGGCTGAGTCCTCGTGCAAGGCCCTTAGCCCTCATTTGCTCAGTTGTATGACTGAAATTTTGATCTTCACAATAAATCAGGAATCTAAGCGGAACTCCATTTGCATTTCACTCTGCATATCTATGCTTTCGGCAACAACAAGATTTCCATTTTAATGTTTATGGTTTTCATCAAATCCTTAGAAGGGACCTGATAATCATTAATTATGACAACATGATAAATGCTGCAAGGTGCTCAACTAACCAGCACATTCTATTCACTTATTGAATTAATAAACACTCAGTTGTGAGTGGATAGCCATGTTCGCATGTGTATTTGCTATTAAAATGAAGTTGGAGTGAAGAGGAAGTGTTGGTTTTCAGTGTGAGAGAGGAAACTCACTTCTGCTCGACTGCACTATTTTGGGGAGCGTGTCTGAAATCCTACTCCAGACCTGCATGTTGGCATGTATAAATAGCTCTGCTTAAAGCGGCCCTGGGTCTGTTTACATTGAGTTAAACCTACGATTTCAGTAGAAGACGACTTTTTTGTGAATGATTTCTATTAAAATGCTATGAGAATTACAGGGCCCATGGAGTTATGGCTCTATGGCTTATTACTGTACACAAACAAGTCTGCCTGTCCAGAAGATATATTTGTCTGTAGTGCTCTTGAAGTGGGGTTTGTCCAGTTAGCATAATTGCTAATTAAATCTTAATTTCTATTTTCTTTCTTAATATCTACTCTCTTTTCTTTTTTTCCTTTTCCTTTCTTTTTTTTTTTTAGAGTGATCCTTATTTGCAATGGACCAGCAGCATGATTCGTTTAACAGCCACTCTAACCACTGCAACGTGGCCGATGCCATGGCGAACTCGCTTGCTGGCATGGCTGTCAACGACCGTCACCACGGGGATCAGTTGGAGAATGGCATCAGTCCAATGAAAGGTGAGGTGAATACTGAGAGATTTTTCCAAGAAATCATTGCTTTTCATTGAAGAGTATGGCTTGTGTTAGGATCCTAGAAAAAAAAAAGAGTTTAGGATTTATTAAAATCAAAAATATATTCTGATGCGATAAAACAATATTTGAAAACCTGTATTTTGAACCTTAATGTGCAGTGTTTCTTTCTCCACTCTAAAATGAAAGGACACGCGTAATTGCCTCTGAAGAGGGACACTGCCATGAGCACGCTGCCAAAATAGCATAGCGGATTAAACAAATCTGACATTCATGTCTATTCCTAAATAGAGTTCATTGTGCCTGCATGAAAATAATTGTGACATTGTCATGAGCATTGAAATCCTGTTGGAAAAACTGTAGGGGAATGTGCTTCTCAGAGAATAAACATGTTAAATCAAATAATTAGGCTTCATTAACAGATGATCTATTACCCCTAATGAGCGTAACTGCTAAATCTTATTGCCATACACACAATTCACCTGAAAACATTTGAAGTGGCAGTGAAATTTATAAAGAGTATAAACTCTATATTGTTTTTTGGGTGATGGAAATGGTGGTTTGGTTTTATATTTGGAATCACATCATCAAAACATTCATATTAATTTGTATGTTCGCTTTGCAGTGTAATCAGTGTAGCAATGGCTTCCTGACGTCTTTTTTTTATTAATTGCTTTACATAAACACTACAAGGCCACGTTTGACAGGGTGCTCAATCCAGCCTTTGCAGCTGTATGCTTTATTCTGGAATCCTGGAATCTGGGTCAGTCTGTGCTTAGAACTCTGTACTGGTGTAGCCCATAGTACGAATTCAGCGCAGCTATATACTAATGTTTATGTGTGTGTGTGTGTGTGTGTGTGTGTGTGTGTGTGTGTGTGTGTGTATGGGGGGGGGGGGTTTATAGTGGCTTTTTGTAACATTTTTATTATCACAGCTGGTTTTTGAGTGCAATTAACACAGGCAGCAATTCAGATTTGTAACCCTTCAAACAAATTCTATGATGACTCTACTTCCAGCTAAAATGTAAATTTTTTAATTAGATGAGTAAGGAATATGAACGCAACCTTGGGCTAGAGGGTATTTTTTCCAGTTTTTTTGCCGTTCGTATCATTTGTTTTTGTTGTATTTATCTGCCACACTTTAAAGGGCGGTCTGTGGAAATATTGACGGACATTAAACTAGTCCATGAAAATATTGTCCGACAATAATCCGGTCCGTGGCGCAAAAAAGGTTGGGGACCACTGCTCGATACCACCACGGGCAAGACCAAAAAGCAGTCAAAGGATGTCAGGGACAAGATTGTAGACCTGCACAAGGCTGGAATGGGCTACCATCAATTGCTGGAGCTCCATGCAATATCTCACCTCATGGGTAAGCATGATTCTGAGAAAGGTGAGGGATCAGCCCAGAATTACATGGGATGAGAGTGTTAATGATCTCAATAGAGCTGGGACCACAGTCACCAAGAAAACCATTGGTAACACACCAATCTCTCTCTGCTCAAGAAAGCACATGAACAAACCCGCCTGATGTTTGCAAATCAACATCTGAATGATTCAAAGAAGGTTTTGAAGAATGCGATGTGGTCAGATAAGACCAAACTTGAGCTGTGTTTAGAGGCAGGAAGACTTCACCACCAATATCTAGGATGAGAACCTTCTGGCCTTCTAGCCAGAACACTGAAGATGGGTAATGGATGAGTCTTCCAGCATGACAATGAAAAAAAACATATGGCCAAGGCAACACTCTGATGGTCTTGTAGCCCATTCCAGCCTTGTTTTTGTCATGTGCATGGTGGTGGAGAGGTTTGAATAAAAAGCTAGCTCCTATTTATTTATTCAGTGCTAAGATCCAAAATGGCCCTAGCAAACCGAGGCGATTTCCGTTACATGATCAGCGGCAAACTGTCATCAGCTGAGCTTTTTTAAGCTTGGCTTGAACATTTTGAAACAGAATTGTTGACTGTTGGCACTGTGGGCAAAAAATAAAGCGTGGAAAGACAAACAGAACGATGCACTCATTGTACTGACAGGCAGCATTTCACCAAGTGTGCCAACCATGAGAACAATAACCTTCCTTGTGTCAGACGCATTATAATGCTGTGGGCGTTGTTATAACGTTCTCCCTTCACCCTATTTATGACCCCTATACATGCTAGTCAGTAGTCTAGCTTTCCCCTCACTAGGGTGCTAGTAAGTTCTGCCCTTTTAACTTCCACCTCAGGCTACACTCAATGTGGGAAAACTGTTCAGTGTGTTCCTGGAGGGTAAATTGCACCAGTTTCATCGAGTTGGTTGAATTCTACATGGGAGCCACGTGAAACAAAACATGGCCTTCTCAAATAATTCTGAATAAACACTTGAATTACCAACCATTTGAGCACTTCATGTTTCCCTCCCCCATGTAACTGTAAAGTCTTTCTTTCAGACGTGCCCCAGGAAGTTTTGGTCGAACCGACCAAAGACGAGCTAATGTCAGGGACTGAGGTCTCTAAAGTAGAGAGCGCCGCCTCTGGTGAGGAGGTGAAGCATGGCATGAAGCCTGCATTAATTTTATAAGGTTAAATTAGTAAAATCTGGCATGCAGTTACTCAAAGAAGCCATGGTTCTGTTTCTGTTGTTATTGTTTATGGAAATAATCCTACATATTTACTTGGCATGATTCATTCTTTTCCACTTGAAAAACTCTTTTTGAAATTTTACTTACATTTACATGGTTATATAAAATGCAAAGCAGCCAACCTTATTTTTTATTTTTAGTTGGATCTGAAGGTATACCGTTGTTTTGTTGCTCCCAGTATTGAAGCTAAGAGTAAAACCAAGATCCTGCGATTTGCTTGAAGCCCTGAGATTTGTTACTTTGTGGAACATGTTTAGAATACATGAATACATTTACTGAACTGATAAATCTTCAGGCAGTAATTTATTAGTTCTATGGCAAGAGAATTAATAATCATTTTCCTTATCAGTAAAAAAAAAAAAAATCAAAATGGTTTTGTTGTAGCATGAACATTAGTCCAGTAAGTAAGCCTTTTTACATGGGACTTTGGCTGACATTTTGTTGAATTTGCATGTGAATTGGTTCATTGATTTAAACTCCAAGCTTGTTCTGCTTGTTTATTCTTCTGCCCCAAAGAATTTCTCCTGCAAAGAAACTCGGCCCTGCATGGTTCTCTATGCACAATAATGTAATACATATAAAGTGACTTAAAAGAAAACAAAACTGTTGGTTACAAGCAGGCATTTGTGATTTTTAAATAAGCTCAAATGAATGCTTTCAGACATGAACATGGTTGTATTATAAAGTACAAAATGACATTTTTACAAAGTTCAAAAAAATGTAAAGACTTATTTGTTTTCAATTATATTTGAACTAATGTACATAAAAAAGCATGCAATATTTGTAGAGTTCCCTTTAAAAAATGTAACATAAATTCCAAGAAAAGCAATTTTTATGCTTTAAATTTTGAATAATTGATATTAAGTAATTAAAAAGACTACGAGTGTGGTCTTAAATATTTTAGGTGTTACTTTCATTTATTGTATTTATGATGAGAGGAATATGTTTAGCAGACTCAGAGTAATAATTATAATCAATTTCAATAAACAATTTCACAATTATAAATATGTCAGCTTTGTTGAAATCCATCTGCATTTTTGTAATTAAATGATGTCATTTTATATGAGCTGTATAGCTCTAGGGTTGCAGCATAGTGTTGTTCGGTCAGTTATCTACAATCCCAGGTTCGATCCTGAGCTGTTTCTGTGCATGTTCTAGGTTTTTTGGCTTTTGCTCAGTGTTGAGACCCATTCAGAATAAAGTGGTTACTGAATTAAGTGGGGTTTTTTTTATAAATAGAAAGTGTCACATAGGAGCAGTACAGAAATACATATCTAGGTTTTGATTCGTAATGAGGTTACAGTGGCAAGGAGAAAGATCCTGAGATGATGTTTTTTATGGAGTCATGAAGGGCATGTTGAGCAGATGACTTCATTCTTATACGATCCTGCAACTCCCCTCCGAATAATATTTACAATCTTTTTAAACCAAACAAAATCCAGTACCACGTTTCTATATACTCCAAAAATATGCACCAAACATACAGGACCCGGTTTCAAAATATCATTTTCTTCAGGGTTTTTTTTTTTTAAGTGTTCTTTTCTGGTGCTTTTACAGAGGATCATGGTGATGAAGAGCTCGCTTTAGCACATGAGTTTCCTCAGGATGAGACCAACTCTCTTAATGAGGCGGAGCAATGTGGTAAAAAAAGATAATCAATAAATTATATATGTGTGTGTGTGTGTGTGTGTGTGTGTGTGTGTGTGTGTGTGTGTGTGTGTGTGTAAAAAATAAATAAAATATTATTTTCATTTCTTCCCCTTAAGTACTTGGAAATAGGAAAAAAGCTCTCAGATTAGTTTTACTGCTTATTTCAGAGACCTTTCAGACAACATTGTATATCGATCCACAATAGGCAGCCTTCATGTACAACCGAACATAACTGTGTCCTGCATTTCAACTTTACTCCTAATATGTGTTTTAGATGAGTCCCTCTGGAAATAGAATAGAAAAACAGACCTATCGAAGCAAATGATTCCTTTTACTTTTTGCCACTGAAAGAGTTAACCTGCAGCTGTCTATTGTTGGTGCTGAGTAATTAAAGGGTCTCAATTGTTGTCTAATAGAGGGGTTGGTGGATTCTGCAGAAGCACACGGAGAAGCTCAGCATGCATCTGCTCCGGCTGATTCAAACGGGCAGAGTGGTAGGCGCTACCAACCACTGTTGCCTGTCACGATCGATGTGTTTTGCTTGTTTCTGCTTTGGTTTCGCCTCAGAACCCATACTTACCTCCGCAACCTTTTGTCTTTGCTCTTTGCTTTTGGGTAACCAAGTACGTTTTGTTGCTATTTCTTTTCCATGTCTAAGTAAATATCCTTTGCAAGCCACAGCCTGACTCTGCTGATGATCTTACACGTGTTATGCTGAACGTTTTGCACTCTTACACTCAGCCGGGAGAAAAAACATTCGCTAGAAAAACATTCTCTAGAATGTTCTTATGCATTTATTTTCTGATGGCTGCCATGGCATGGGTGTGATCTCAAAATGACAAAGGCACTCTCGGCAACAGCTGCTTGGCGTGTCATGACAGCTTGTTCGACAAAACCTTCTTTCACGCTTCACTATGCTATTTTCTCTTAAACTGTTTGCTTTTCACCTCCAACAGCAGTTTTATTTTTAAACGAGTGTATTTTAAGTTATTAGATCATTCCAGGTAAGCTCGCCTGTTAGCATCCAAACAATGGCAAATGATTGCACCTTCTTTCCCAGCTTTTTTTTTTTTTTTTGCTGGTGTACATTCAAGAGAAAATAGTTTTAAATTACAGTTCTCTAATTCCTGCTTATTTTCCCCCTTATGAATACGTTCCATGTACGAAAAGCAGGAGGACCTACAGGTACATCTCAAACAGGTACCGTTCGTGGTTTTCTCTCCTTTATTCAATCGCCTTCATGTTTTTTCAGAATCGAGTAGTAGGGATGCACCGAACACCATTTTACTCTAATTTAAAAACACTATAAAAACTAGACTTAGAAGAATATTGCCAAAATGTTGTAATAATCATGTTGCGCTATTGTTATATGTTCACATACACCGAATTTCTTTTAGTTCTGAACTACTGAAATTCTGAAGAATATTCCAAATCTGCTTAAATGCTGTAATACAGCCATTCAGGCCAATGTTGGCCCAATACTGTTGCTCAATTCAGAATAAAAGCATCCCTATCTATTCACTATTAAACAATACAGTAATGGGGAGGAAAAAGAAAGCACACCCTCCTTCAAGTCTCGAAAGTACAAAACATAACCTCAGTAGACAAGATATCAGTATGTAGGCATTTCTTTTCTCAAAAAACAAACCAACATTTAGAACCAGAAGGGAAATAATAAGCATACATAAACCAGGGTGGAGCTATGGGTGGCCAGGGGAGGGGTGGTCAGGGAGGGATGGTCAGTGGAGGGCTGAAAGCGATGTATTGCTGTGAAAATGGAAAATTTTAAAGGTAATACCACCTTGTAGATAATAATCTCACTCGTAATTGCATTTTTAAAAGACAAAAATCATTTCTCAAATGTTGATCTAGGACAATCTCGATCATGTCTATATGATAGCGTTTGGAAACTTTCTAAAAACTGCACAGTTGTCCACCATTTGGAGTGCAACCCAACCTCATGGAAGACTTGGTTCATCTTCTGGCACCTACAATGCATTTTAAAAGTATTAGAAGGTTTAATGAGTGCCATGTGTGTTTGTATAATATTTTTTGTGCCACTCCAGACTAACTGCTATCAACTGCCTGGCCACCCTTATGAAAAATCACTGACTCCACTATTCTACATAGACCTACGTTTAGCAACAATAATCTGAAAATAAGGTTTTTTTGTGTCACAGTCTCGCATCGTTTTTTTGCAGAAATGTTGGCCTTCTTTTCTTCATAACAATGATTCAGTATATTGATGTTTGATCTCTCTTAAGCTCCCACTGCAGACTTTTAATGGGGTTTGGACTTTGTGGAATAAATGACTACATGCTGAAATATTCTTTTATTGCAATCTGCCCTTGATAAACTAAAACTTAGAATTAATGGAGAGTGTACTTTTTTTTAACTCTAAATCACGCCATGTTACATTAATCTGTGTTCATATTCCTTTGTTTAAGAGGGCTAGCAAAAATAATCATTTTGCCATTCCATGATTTCTTTTTTATATTTGTGTGAGTTTCTCTTCGCCTTTTCTTCTTGTGGAAAAGTGCCACTGATTTGATTGGATTTTACTAATCAACAATGTACAGGTTTTATGAGGCCTGAGCAGTAAAAGCATTTCTTTAGGTCATGAAATCCAAACGATGCAATGCCATCGGACTCTGAAAGCACGTGCAACAATATTTCCAGATGTAGCAGTCAACTTCGTTTCAGGGCGTTACGATGAAGATTGGCAAGACCTGGGTGGAGGCCTTATAAACCAGAGTATACCCGAAGAAAAAGAAGAACATTTTCTGATGACCAGCTGGAGTGGGCCATCTAAGAAACCGCTCCAGCGACCAGTCAGTCCCGATCGCACCCGAAGTCTGTCCCTGGAGAGCGAGCTTCCTGTGTCATTTTTAATCCGCAGTGCAGCCCTGGAAGATCTCACAGCGGTTGGGGAGAAGATCAGAGAAAGCGGAGGTGCCTCTGTCTCCGAAGAAGACTCTGTTAAAGTTCAAGATGAATGGCAACCCATTGTGTCAGATCAATATGAAAATGAAGATATGGCCAGTACCGGCATCTTGCATTCTACCAATATCAATTTATCAGTAGAACTGAGCTGTGAATATGACCAAGCAGGTCATGAAGCAAAGCAGGACTTTGTCAATGCTACGCTAATACCAGAGAATTTGAATTCAGGGACGTATGATGGTAATAAAACTAATTTAACTGAAGACCAGTTGGCACATCACACTGAGAATCTAGAGGCCGAAGGAAAAGAAGACATTCCTCCTTTCAAGGACTTGACCGGTTCTTCAGTCGGTTACTTTGGCTCACCATCTAAAAAATCTCGTGTCCCCGTATCTAACTTCAAAGGTCTGTGATCATTTGTTCACCCAAATCCCAGCCCAATCTCATTCTTGTTTGATTTCCTCCTACCTTTTCGCTTCTCAGGGCTGTTTTCTTCTCCTTTTGCTATTAAGCGAAATAAACACAGCACTGAAGAACCTCGCTTGTTGCCCCAAAACTACCTTTTTGAGCTTGACTTCCATAGAACCTTAGTCACTCTGACGTGCTTTGATCTTGGTTGGTGTTAATGCGAACTGTTTTTGTGCTGATGGTCGATAAAAGGCTATGTTGGCCGGCTACGTTTCCACAAGTCTCCTTTAGCATGGCACATCTGCATGATTTTTTGTGTGTGTCCCTGTGATCAGCTCTTTATCATTATCATTTATTGGATTTATTGGATTAATACATATCCAATTTGTGTAGCATATCAAATACAGGAAACTAACTGAAGAGGAACTCTGAAAGCATGGCAGATCCCTGCGGTACATGTGACTAATTGGGCCAATCAGAGGAAAATGAATTCTTTTGACTCGAATCTTTCTTTCTTGCAGCTCAAGTCAAGACCGACAATGACACTGAGAAACGGGTAAGATATTATTTTTGTATTTATTTTATTTTTTTTACATTTTCTCTCCGCTCCTTCCTATTCTGTTTTGCTTTTGGTTCACGATTTGTATTGAATCTTTGGTTCTTTTTTTTTTTAACCCAAAGACATATAGAGCCCCTTCTTCCAAAGCTAGACAATCTTCCCTAAAAAGACCCCCCAGCATTGTGAAAAAAAACCCAGCTTCCTCTAGTTCCCCCTCAGCACCTACAAATGCTTTACCAAAAGGAAGTGGGCCAAGGGTGAGTATCATCACTGAGAAAACCCCTCCCTTGCTTCTGCAATGGTTTAATCTGCACTCCCACTGCAGGGGTAGTTTGCTTTTCTTTAATTTTGACTAACATCAGACTGGCCTTCCTTTACTGTTAATTCATTGGCACGTTTGCTGCATGCAAACTGAGATCTAAAATCCTTTTCCCTGTGATATACAGTAACTAAATATTTACTGGCGAAACACACCATTATGTCTTATAATGCATAGATGCAAGTCTGTCTGGTTAACCCTAGCATGCATCCCAAAGAAAAATGTATAATGTAAAAAAATGAAATGTAAGTATATATTATGGCATCTGGTATGTCCTATCTACTGTAATCTATTGAATGCACAAGGGTGCATCGAATGAACTTTTCACAAAGCATGTTTTTAGAAAGGAAAAATCCCCATGAGAAACCATGAGGGAGAAACCTTTATACAATGGGATTATAAACCAAAACTTTTGAAAAAGAGTAAAGACAAAAGCTGTGCAGTGTGTTGAAAGGAAGTTCAATACGAGCTTGAATAAGGATTAACATTGCACACTAGGGGTGTAACGGTACACAAAAAAAATATTTTGTGGGAAGAAATTCATTCATTTCAAAACAAAAAAAACATAAAAACAGTCTTTTTTTATTACCTTTCATTTATTATTATTATCATTATTATTACTATTATTAATATTAATAATATTTTACATAATAACATCAACAGTTTGCATTTCTAGAAACAATATTAAATACAATGCCTGCCTTGGTTTCAATAAAATAAAATGAAATATATAAAAATAAAACTTTTATTAACACTTTTATTATACTGATTAAATTGAGTAATCGATTAAATAGGCACACATTCAATTGATTAAATACAATTAAATAAATGAAAAATTTAATTAAATAGTGCACATTTGTTAGGCTCTATTTGGGTAATACAGAAGTGTGTATATAATTGTGTGTTTTTTACTTTTAATATAAAATTTTTAATAGATATATATATACTTAGCTACTTAACTGTTTTTCTTATTTTAGCATACATAAACATATGTCTGTATTTAAGAAACACACTAGATAGTTATTTATTTATTCATTCCGTTTATTTATGCATAAACAAATTAATTTCTTCCATCCTTCATTCATTTATTTACTCCCTCGATATGCAGAATTGTCAGGATTTTCTCCTTTTAAAAGAAATTCTGGATGCTTTACATAAACCGCAAAAGAATCCATTTTTGCTAGACTGTCATAAAAACGTTGGTGATTGCAGGACGTGGCAGCGATTTCACATATCATAATCCACAAAATCGTGCATTGGCAGTTTTCAAACATGTGCAGTGACACTGTGCTCAAAGTGCGAGTTGGAGACTAAACAAAATGAATATGTTGTGGTCTGACCACTTAATCTGTTCATGAGGAAACTCAGATTTTACCTATGTTCCTCACGTTAAAACAGAAAGTGCGTTAAAACACGTGTGCACCGAACCAAAAGCCCTATCCTGGAACGGTTCGATACGAATACGTGTACCGTTACACCCATATTGCAGTTATGATGCTTACAGAGCTGTTCTGAGAATATCACAAGTACAGATTTCGATATGAATTAATTCTTTTAAAGAAGAGTGAATATAATACAACATTGTCAGCAATGCACTAATCGACTACACTTTTCTTGGCTTTTAGACTCCAGGAAGCAGGCCTTACGCAGCTGGAACAAAAATCCCAGCAATGACCCCTCCTCAGTCAGGTCAGTGACTCACTGACCTGTAGAGACCTGTATTTATGTTTGGAGGTTCAACTTAGACATTTACACTTTATCTTCTCAGATGTCTTAGTCTAAGAAATGCAATGATTAGTTAAGCCATATTTAGCATATTTCACACATATGGAGGAACAGTGACTTGAATATTCAATTCAATTCATTTTTATTTGTATAGCGCTTTTAACAATAAACATTGTCTCAAAGCAGCTTTACACAGATAATGTGGTGATAAAAAATGAATATGTGCTTTATAAGTAAGTTTGTCCCTGATGAGCGTGCCGGTGGCGACTGTGGCAAGAAAAAACTCCCCGAGATGCCATAAGGAAGAAACCTTGAGAGGAACCAGACTCAAGAGGGAACCCATCCTCATCTGGGTTGCCCCGAATGTCCATTTATAGCAGATATACGATGTTGCGGGGTGCAGTGATGATGATCAGAAGCAAACGGTAGTCCTGAGTCAGTGTAGCAGACTGTTGACATTAACTACAGTCCAAATCCATCCTCAAAGCGCCCGTTCTTACCCAATATTTGCCCCCAGCAACAATCGGCCCTCCCCGACAACCAACAACTTCACCACCGCCATTTAAACTTTTCCGTATTGTGCAGATTGTCACGGATGTATACAATCTAACC
Source organism: Silurus aristotelis (assembly GCF_946808225.1). NCBI lineage: Eukaryota > Metazoa > Chordata > Actinopteri > Siluriformes > Siluridae > Silurus > Silurus aristotelis. The sequence goes on from NC_139585.1 coordinate 25,569,727, forward strand.
CATTATAATAAACTGTGTGTATATGTTACATTCAGATCCCTAAATGAAATCTACTGAAACCAGTTGGCGTTGGACGTCACATAATTAGTTGAATGTCATCTACCTTTTTGTGTAAATAAAGAGTCATAATTCTCATGATCTCAATAGAAATACACTTGTTTCTGGAATCCCCTCAATTTGGACAAGTCTAAGACAGAGTTCTGGAAGAGGAGCAACCAGGATTTGGCTATACCAGTGGTGGACAGTAGTAAATGTAATTCGTTACTGTATTTAAGTAGCTTTTCCATGTATCAGTAATTTACTATACATTTGGGGAGACTTTTCTTTAACTTCACTACATTTCAAAGTCAAATATCTTTTTACTCAACTACATTTAGCGAGAGCAGTAGTTCTTTTTTATTTATGAGTGGATAAAAACGTAACTGTTGAAACATGCGGCAAACCACCAATCAGGGTAGAGCGTGCACTCTGTTTTGAACATGTTTTAATTGCGGATACTTGGTGGTATCTACTTAACATTAACATACGGTTCAGTGTCAGTTCAACAGCAAGAAAAACCTTTTGAGAGGAATAAATGATGGAAGAATCTCCTGACTCGAACTCGCCACAACACCTGTGGCCATATTTGTGCGATTTTTTGTAATAGTTGAAAAGGTTTTGGGCTTATGTTCATTTTAATAGATATCAATCAGTGTTTGACTCATTAATATAATACTAATAATAGATTAGTGTGTTAAGAGTAACATTAGAGTCTTTTTACGTAAGCTGAGTTGATTAAGCCAGCATCTTGTGACAAAAATGAGAATAGGAACATTGAGTACAGTACATACTACAGTAGGCATAATAAATCAAGTACTTTGAATACTTAAGTAAATTTGAAGGCAAATAAATTTGTACTTTTAGTCAAAGGAACGTCAACATCAAACTTCCAAGAGGCATTCATTTAAATTCAATTGATCGATTCTGGAATCTGATAATCCGCTGATTAATGTGATACAGAATGCTGTAGGTGTGTGCAGATTTCATACACATCTAAGAGCCTTTTTTTGTAGAAGCTTATACCATTTTTAATACATCAGGCATAGTCAAGTTCTTTGAATGTAATGTATGTCCCGAAATTAGATGACAACAATGACTAAACTGATGTTTCTGCTTGTTTTACTACAGTAAAAGTGGATTCGAAGAAACCAGTGAAAAATGGAAAAGGTAAAGCAAATGTTTTTTGGAAGTATAGAATTCGCATACTATTTGAGATTAATTATTTATTTGATTTTAAAACATCATTTTTTGATTGTGTCCCGAATGGTGTGGATCAGTCAAAGGTTTTTTTATGATACAATGATACAAAAAAAAAAACAGTGAAGATTCTCTTAGAAGAATTTGGTGTCCCCTGTTAGTGTCACTGTTAAGTGACGGTGTAGGAGAGCAAGTGGTTCAGGGGAACAAAAACTACAAGGACAGCAAAAAGTTTTGATCAATTAAGGGTTTAATTGGGGAATTCTCTGCCCCCCCTCTCTCTCACTGCAACAGAGAACCCAGATTAGACAAATCTCCCACAGGTGTGTAATTCTTACCGCTTATGGCTTGTTACAAAACTAGTCTCAAAACATTTTGATGCCACCTTCTTTCCTATATTTAGTTCTTATTTATGTTCTTCAAATAAAACATTGTCAATACTTCATTGTCATCTTGAATCTGCAACGTATATCGTGTTGTCCTCTCAGATTCGCCTAAGACCCCTGAAGCAAGTGGCCAAAGTAGTCCTGGCACCCCTAAGTCACCTGGCAGCAAGAGTATCGGTGATAAAACCCAAGTAGCAAAGGATATGAAGAAGGTGGCTGTGATCCGCAGTACCCCCAAATCTCCTGGCTCCCTGAAGAACCGTTCTCCAGCACCTCTGGCTGCGGTGCCCCTGCCTGACCTGAAGAACGTGCGCCCCAAAGTCGGTTCTACTGAAAACATCAAGTACCAGCCCGGAGGAGGCCGGGTATTTTTTTTTGTCACACTCTTCTGTCACATCTATAATTTTATTCCAGTCAGGTTTTACTGAAAGCATAAGTAGAAAGAAATGCTTTACATTCACACTCACATTTACACAATCACCATTAAGCGTTTCCAGATTGGCATCCTTGATGTCTAACAACAAAAATTATCTGATGGTTTCAGATCATTTGAATTATTTTTAACAATTGAAATATGGTACAGCAAACATTTTTGACATCTCAACACCTTCCTCCTCTTGATACACTTATTCTATAACTCCTCAGTTTCATCAGTTTGTCCTGAATTTTCTCGCTTACCTTCACTCTACCTTTTCACAGGTCCAAATTTTTGATCAGAAGCTGGACTTTAGTAATGTTCAGTCTAAGTGTGGCTCCAAAGACAAGGTCAAACATGTACCCGGAGGTGGCAAAGTGAGTAACTATGGGAAGAACCCTGCGTTTTGGTTCTTCCATCAGTTATCATAACCACAAACTCCTGTAACATTTCCATTTCCAAAACTGGTTTAATTCCAGTACTTTTTATTTTGATAGATTCTAGAAAGTTCTCACAACATAACATGGTCTTTTTGTTTAATTATATGTGATTTGTAAAAGTTGTATTGCTTTTTTGTACTGCTCTTGTCTAAAGGTCCAGATTCTTGATAAGAAAGTGGACTTCAGTAATGTTCAAGCTCGATGTGGTTCTAAAGACAACATAAAGCACATTCCTGGAGGAGGCAAGGTATGTGGACCAGAAAAATAAATAACATTTTATTGACTTTTTTTTAAAGTCATTTCAAGAAATTGATCCACAGTGTCAGAGACTCCAATATTGTAATAACAGTAGCTTGTAATTTTACACAGTTAAAGACTCGGTTGGAACAACGTCTTGTAATCTTCTGTGAGATAACGATAATTAAGGCAAGCTAAAGCAACGGTGGGCGTTTAGCATTAATGAATTTTCCCCCATATTTACCTTGCACAGGTGCAAATTCTCGATAAGAAGCTGGATTTTTCTAATATTGAGTCTAAGTGCGGCTCCAAAGACAATATCAAGCATGTAGCTGGAGGGGGCAAAGTGAGTAACGGAATGGGATGAAAAATTTGCTGTAGTTTTTACCTCCAGTGATGACCAGCCAAATCTCTACTTAACCCTATTTCCTACAACTCCAAATACAAAAAAGTTGGGATGCTGTGTAAAATGTAAATAAAAACATTGTAAGAAAAAATTAGGTCAATTCAAATTTGATGGCTGCTACATGTCTTTAAAAAGTTTGGACAGGGCAACAAAAGCTTGGAAAATGAAAGTGTTATTAAAGTTAAACAGTTGTAGAAACATTTTAAAACTAATGAGGTTAATTGACAAAAGGTTAGTAAGATGATTGGGTAGAAATATAGGCGTGTCAGAGCCTCTCAGAAATAAAGATGGGCAGAACATCACCAATCTGTAAAAGACTGTGTCTACAAATTGTGGAAAAATTTCAGAATAATGTTCCCCAACATCAATCCGCAAAACAGTTGAATATCTCATTATTTACAGTACATAATATCCTTACAAGTTTTAAAGAATCTGGAGAAATCTCCGTACACAAGGGACAAGGGCGAAAATCAAATTAGATGTCCGTGATCTTCGTGGCCCTCAGACTTCTGTGATCTTTAAACAGTCATGATTCTCTTATGGAAATCACTGCACGGCCTCATAAATACCTCCAGAAATTATTGTCTGTCAACAAAGTTTGCCATTTCATCCATAAATGCAGTTTAAATTTCTATCATGCAAAGAAGAAAATGGCAAAATGGAAAACTGTTCTGTGGTAAGACAACCATGGACACCACTTCCTCTGGAATAAAGAGGAGAGAGAAAATCTCTCTTATGATCAGTGCTCAGTTAAAAAAAGCTGCATCTCTAATGGTATGGGAGTACATTAGTGCCTGTGGAATTGGCAGCTTGCACATTTGCAAAAGCTTCATCAATGTTGAACTGTATTTACAGGTTTTAGAGAAACAAATGCTTCAATTCAGAAAACGTCTTTTATTCAGGGAAGGCCTTGCATATTTACAATTCTAAATGCATGCTGCATCAATTACAATAGCATGACTTCGTAGTAGAAGAGTCCGGGTGCTGAAGTGACCTTTCAATATTTCAACACATTTGGCGCATCATGAAATGAAAAACACAACAAAGGACACCCAGAACTGTTGCGCAGTTACAAACCTTTATCAGACACATATGGGACAACATTCCTCTTCCACAAATTCAGCAACTGGTCTTCTCAGTTCCCAGATGTAGGTGATGCTTTACAGTGCTAAATATGAGCCTGTCCCAACTTTTTTGAGGCGTGTTGCAGCCATTCAAAATGACTTTATTCTTTCCTTAAAATGGTATATATATTCTCAATTGAAATTAATTTTATACATATTAAAATTTAATTTATACGTTTTTTTGTTTTATTGTGAATAAAATACAATTTTATAATTTTTGCAAATCATTGCATTGTTTTATTTTGCACAGATTCACAAATTTTTCGGAGTTGGGGTTGTAATACATTTTCTCAAATGCCATCAGGAAATTATATATATATATTTTTTTTTATTTTCTAAATTTTCTTCCAATTTCCCCCTTTACCAAAAAAAAAAAAAACTATTTCATTATACTATTCTCTCAATTGCAATGCAGTCAAAACTAATCAAATGCTGAAACTAAACACTACTGAAACTCTGGATCAGCCTACCAACACTAACTGACCCATTCCTGTTGGAATACCTCACTGTATCCCAATCCTGGTCCTAAAAATTTTCCATGCTACACAATTAAGTACTTTGTGATGACAAAATGAATAATACAGGACAACAAGAATATTAAATTATGCAGGACAATGGATTGCTGGACCAGAATTGTGGAACAGTGTTAAAAATAAGTCAAACCTCATTGTTCTAAAAGTCTGTACATATGGTTTCTTAGCTGCTGTGCTTTTATTCCTTGCTCTGATCCTCACATACTGTCCTTGCTGCGCAAAGTATCAGAAGCTGGACTTGTTCAAGTGTACTTCCAAAGACAGTATTAAACATTTACCCAAAGGTAGACATGCATGTACATGTGGGATGAACCTAACTCTGTGGTCTTGATTCTTCCTGAAGTTCACTAACTAAATTGTTCATTTAATTGACTTTCAAGTCAAGTTTTGTATGTGTCATGATGGCGGTCTACTCTTTTTTTTCCCTAAATTTTGGTCTTTCCTCTTGTCTCAGATATTTTTTATCCTCTCCAACCCTGTTTTATTCTTTCAGGTTCAAATTCTCGATCAGAAGTTGGACTTGACTAACGTGCAAGCTAGGTGTGGTTCTAAAGACAATATGAAACACACACCCGGAGGTGGCAAAGTGAGTAAACAAGGGAGGAGTAAACCATCTCCATTTCTTTTTCACATTCATCAATAGTCCTTTTTTTGAACCAGCGGATGTTAATAGTTCCTGATCAGACTTGATCACTTACGGCCTGAAATTGAAAACACCCGGGACAGATCGTGTTTGTGACATTGTGTGACATTGTGGTGTTGGCTTGTATTTGCTGGACAGGTTCATTAATATTACAGTTGCCTATAGTGTTTCGTTGACCATTAATATGCATGAGGTGTTTCCTTGCTCTTAAAGGTGCAGTATTCGGTTTTGAGTCAGCACCATTTCTAAGCATATGCAAACTAAAGTGCAACCAGCTGGGGGGCCACTAATGATAGCCCCCCAGCCATGCCACCGCCCACGTTCATTTAATTCATGTACCTTTTTTCCTGCGGAAGTTTAATATACAATATGTGTTTAAATACCTAATTCAGGCAAATTTTGCAATGATTATTAAATTGAAGTCTAACCTTTTTATGGAAGGTTGCGATTGATTTATATGGTGTGGTGGTAGAGCATTGTGGTTGGTAGGCAGACACATTGGGGGTGACAATAGAAATCTAGCCTGCGGTGCCAAAAAGGCTAAAAACAGCCCTGTTGCTAGTAGTTTCTGAAGTTCAATTTAACAACATTTGAATTATATTTTCACTCCTTGAGCACATATTCACAATTTCAGGGCGATATTCCTTTTACTAGACTCGTATTATGTTTGTATTTTTTATATATATAGGCAGACTGAGATATGGTGGAGTGAAATGGGTTTTCTCAAATGCAAAATGTTGAAGCAATATGTTCTAAAATATTTTACAGGCTACCTGTACTAACTACCACATCTGTAAATCTATAACTTTTGGCAGATGCCCTTATCCAGAGCAAATTCTCTTTAATTATCGAATTAGTGCAATGGCTTACAGTTGAACAGCTTGTTCAAGAGCAACAAACTTTGTGGTGGTGGAAGTCCAGCATTTTTACTACAGAGCACCCACTTTAATGCATTATCATTAGGCGGACAACAGCAAAGCAAAGCTTTGGTCCATCTGTATATAAGTTTTTCTTACCAACACTATTGAATAGATAGACAGATAGACAGATAGATAGATAGATAGATAGATAGATAGATAGATAGATAGATAGATAGATAGATAGATAGATAGATAGATAGACAGACAGACAGACAGACAGACAGACAGACAGACAGACAGACAGACAGACAGACAGACAGACATTTTTACCCCCCAAATCTTAAGAATTCAGACTTTATACTTAGGATGTCCTCCTTATTATTTTGACAAGCTGGGTTTTTAAAGAAACTCAACTCAACCTAAACGGACCTTCATCGTTCCATTTTTGACCTCAGCTGGAGGTCATTCAGAGGTGCAGTTACTGCTCCTCTCTTGCTGAAGAAGGCTTACACGTCCTCCCGTGCCTCAGGTCCAAACAGTGACTTCTTTGTGTCACTCCGGACAGCTGGATCGAGAGTCCTTTTGTGACTGCAGAAAGGAGATGATCTCATCATGAGGACAAGTGGTGTCTTTTTATCCAGAAAATCCCCTGACCTTTGAAGGCTGTCATTGCAGTGAGGTCATCGGTCTATTTTAGGAATTTGGGACTGCACAGAGTTGTGCTGCTGCTGTTGTGGCACCAAGGGTCCAATGCATGATGCCAAGTCAGTTAATTTGCCTGTGTAAACATATATGGCTTTTATATAAGTGACATTTAAACACTGTTGATATTTGAAAGCATTTCTAGAGGCTAGAGATAAATATATTGTAGGAGTATTATGCAGCCATAGATGTGCAAATGCAGGTAGGATTTGTGAAATGTCTACTTAATCTAAAAAGCAATTAAAATAAAGAGTTATATCAAAATAAGTAGCTCTAGGAACACTAAGCACATCTAAGTACACTACACCCATTCTGTTTGAGCATCTAAAATGACATCACAATGAATGATCTAACCACGCCATCTGTTGTCCGATCTATAAATTGCCTGTTTTTCTTTTTTCGCTTCATAGGTCCAGATCGTTCACAAAAAAATAGACTTGAGCAATGTGCAGGCGAAATGCGGTTCAAAAGATAATATCAACCACAAGCCAGGTAAGAGCTTTTTCATGTACCTGTAGGTTTCAAAACAGTGGTACTGTTACAATACATATACAGTATTTCATGAAACTGAGTACACCCCTATTTGAGCATTTCTTCTCAGGGGACAATACTATACAAATGAAACTTGGATATATTTTAGAGGAGTCAATGTGCAGTTTGTATAGCAGTATAGATTTACGTTCTTCTAAAAATAACTGAACATACAGCCATTATTGTCAAAATATTTGGCAACAAAAGTGAGTACACCCTAAGTGAACATCTCAAAACTGTGTTCAAAGTGTCAATATTTTGTGTGAGCACCATTGTTATGTAGCACTGCCTTAATCCTCCTGGGCATGGAATTCACCAGAGCTGCACAGGTTGTTGCTGGGATCCTCTTCACTCCTCCATTATGACATCACTGAGCTGCTGGATGTTAGTCACAAGGCTTCTCCACCTTCTGTTTGATCCTGTGCCCCACACAGGGCCCCACAGGTGATAAAGGGGCAACACTATCCAAATTTAATTTCTATAGTATTGCCCCTTCAGAAGATATACTAAAATGGTTGCTGAAATGTGAGGGGTGTACTCACTTTTATGAGATAAAATGTGTGTGTGTGTGTGTGTGTGTGTGTGTGTGTGTGTGTGTGTGTGTGTGTGTGTGTGTGTGTGTGTGTGTGTGTATATATATATATATATATATATATATATATATATATATATATATATATATATATATATATATATATATATATATGTATCTCCAGCTGCTGAGATACAATTTCCGTACTCTATCATGTATCATTTTGTTCCTTGTAGGAGGTGGAAACATTGAGATTAGATCCGAGAAACTGGAATTCAAGGCGCAATCAAAGATCGGCTCTCTAGACAACATCGGCCATGTGGCTAGAGGTGGTCAAAAGAGGGTAAGCAAAAAAGAAAGGGGCTTCATTAGGAGGTTTTAAAGATGGATCTCACGTCGCTTTGTGCTTTATTCGATATTTTCTTCTTTTGCTTAAAAGAGTTGTTATATTAATGTGTGGAAATGCCATATCGCTTTACAACCTAAAGTTGTGCAGAAAATATTGGGCATGCATATTTCACTATGGAACATAGAAAGCAATACACTTTATGGACAAAGGTTTGGCTAGTGATCGAGATAATGTTCAAAAGAAACAGAACAGGTTAGCACTTGCTGTCTTCCCTTCCATTCTCTCACATGGTTTTCTTCCCCTCTCTCTTCTGCTTGCACAAATTTCTTGGGTGGGTTGAAGGAGATTTAGAAGATAGCAAATATGTCCACTTTGTGGCCAAAAGTTTGAAGACAGTGGACTGTGTGTGTTTTTGGTTAGCATCTCGTTGTAGATTTAGCCCCACTTACGATACACTCCACTCTTCTGAGAAGGCACTAGATATTAGATATAGACTTTATTTAACCAGGATGAAAACCTGTGACCCAACCAAGGAAGCAGCAAATTATGTAAAGTTATTTATACATGCTATAAATTCGATCAGCTAAAAGGGAGTACAGTAAACTTATGTGTATCTGTATGTGTAGGTTGTAGGGGCAGTAAATTTAGCTCAGTCCAAGACAAGGATCGTCTAGTTGAGGATGTCCTCTGTGTGCAGATTGTACCCGGTTTATACAGAAATAAATGACAAAAAAATAGCAAACTACATATAATTTTCTAGGTTTTCTAGGTTGCATTTAGCCTCAGCATACAGAGAACATACAAAATAATTTTTTACAGAGTTTTATCATCACAATTAGTACAAAAATGTAAAAGATGTCCAGTTTACTCTAGTATTGCACTGGTGCAGCATTAATATCACCGTAGTCAAATATGGATAAGAATGTTGAATATGTTGAATGTTAAATTTTTTTTGGCAAAAATTTATTTAATTTTAAAATAAAAAACCTAATTTTATTTCAAATTTACACAATATGATCATCATGTGGTGTGAATGTCAAATGGTTATCCAGGACAATGCCCAGGTGCGTATAGGCAGGAACTAATTCAATATTAGTGGAAATATCAGTACAAAATTGGTTTCCAAACTTTTGTAAAAAAGCATTAGTTAGTTTTAGATGACGTGTCGCTTGGTCGCAGTTGTTGTTCAGTGCAGCAAAAACTTTACTTTTTAGTGTTATATTTTTATTTCACTAGAAATCTTGTAAAATGTCTCCTAAGAAAATCAGTGATGGTGCAGGGAAAAAGAAAGTAAATTAGAATTACCATTGAAACTGAGAAGGTTACGAGCGTGGTGTGCGTCTCACACTCGCAATAAACCACTACCACATGAGTAAGTGTTAAATTATGTTTACCGTACGGTAATTTGCGGGGTATTTGTTTGTTAAAATAGGCTACGAATACTTTATAAGTGCAGAAATAAGCGATCGAATTAGGTCTTGGAACGAATTAAATTACTTAATTATTAAATTCATTCTTATGGGGAAAATTTGTTTGAATGTACGAGCAAATGGACCTACGTGCAATTTTTTACGAACGAATTGTGCTCATCCAACGGGGTTTTACTGTATATGAACATATAAAATCCATTTATATATAGTGAGAATAAAACTGGACCTGAAACTGACCCTTGAGGAACTCCCATGATAACTGAAGACACTGATGATTCTGAAGCCCTTAAGCTGTTCACACGGAATACTATCAGAAAGGTAATTAGCAAACCAAGCAACAGCTGAATTGGAAGCCAACTAGAAACTTGGGCCATCTGAATTAAAAGAAAGCTTTAGAAAGATCAACTAAAGTCTTTTTAGGCCGGATAAATTAGAAAACATTAGCATTTTCAGTGTTTCACAAAAGTTGTGGCATTGTTGAGAGAAGGCGCAGTCAACTGACTAAAATTGTGTGATATATTTTCCAGTCCAAACTGCAAAGCAAAAATGGTGTTTTCTAATTTATCCACTTTGGAGAGCATTTTCAAAATGTACATTGTACCGGAAAGCCTAAACGGAGAGAAAAATATATGTTTTCAAACAAAAACATATTAGTGCGGACATGGCCTTAACCTCGGGCAGCATACTGTTCCTTCCGAAAAATCACTCAAGCTGTTCATCTAAGAGTTTTTCTACAATTTTGATGTTTTTAATGTTGGTCTATAGTTATTTTTAATTAAGAAATATTTACCTGTGCAGAATTAGAGGAGATGATTCTACGGACAAATGCGAGTAAGGTTAGAAAGCTAGGCCACAGGTTTAGCAATAGATTCAGCTGCAGGTTTTCAATAGTAAGGCTGTAGGTTATCTGGGCAGACTATTTAGGGTCTTAACATCAGAACCTGTAATTGGAACAAAATCAAATGAAGAAGCAATAAAATCAGATACCACATCCTCTGTTTCTAAAGGGACCTTTGATTTTTCATTGACAGTAGAGTCAAAGAGAGAACTAGCAAAAAATTACATTTCCATTTCTTTCTAAATCTCTTTCTAAAATCACAGATCTCTTAATCAAGATGTGTTTTTAGTTATAAATTCTATCCATTTATATCCATTTTTATGCAAGACAATGACTTAATGACAAAATCTGGCTTGTTTGCTGAAGTTTACTGAAATTTTGGAGCATGGCTGTGGGGATTTATGCTCGTTCAGCATAGGTCAGTCAATGAGTTCAGGTGAGGAGCTCTGAAGTTTAGTTAGTGTTGTTATTCATCCCAAAGGTCTTCCACTCCAACCATCAACATTATGTAATTTGTAGAGGTGGAAAGAGTAACAAAATATTCGACTCATGTAAAAGTACTGTTACTTCAATGTTACTTTAAGCACAAGTAAAGTTACAGGTCTAAAAGTTTACTCAAGTAAAAGCAGTGTAGTTCAGAAAGGACAAGGGAATATAAATCTTAAATTAGTTAATTTTATTTAAAGGAACATCTTAATGTGTTAAAGTCTAATGCAAATTATGCACTTTTGCATTAAAAAAATCCTCCTGTTAAAATGGCATTTATGATAATGAGAGAAATCGCAAATGCAGAATTCAGACATTGAGCGCATGCACTGAACAACTTTCGATTCAATGCCATTTCGCTCTTAATTGGGTCTGCATCGCTGTCGTCTGTCTTGTCTGGCTCCATCTTTCTTTCTTGTGAGTTTCTTGCACATTTGTTCTGCCCATCGATCAGTGCAGTAGTTTCCAGGACATTATTTTTTCCCCTTGCATTATTTTTATACATTTATTTTTTTTACTCAGTAACGGATATAATTTTAAATGTAGTTATGTACAATACTTCAAATAAAACATATTAAGTAAAAGCAAAATTACAGATTTTCAATCAATCGGGTGCAATAGTCAGCTGTCCATATTCTTTTAACCATATTTGTTTTGTTAAACAAACCTGACATTTTTTGCTTCCAAATCCATTTTCCTTTACAAAACATTTCTTTATGTTTCCCTGAATCGCCTTTTATTTTCTTCCGTTTACCTGCTAATTGTTTTGCATTCCCTAAACAAATTTATGTTTGCATCCATCTAATTTTCATTTTCTTATGTTTTTCGTTTTCATATGTCACTTATGTCACCATTCATTTGCCACCATGACCTGGGTGTGTAGCAAGAGAAAGGGAGAGGTACAGGGACGCCTCAAAACGAGGGTTCTCTCTCCCCAGACCCCAGTGACCCCACCACCCCATCATCCATCAGTGTCTCCCCTGAACCTATCCACCTCAGCAACCCTCAGATAAAGATTGAAGATTCCAGTAAGTATCTAGGAAGGGAGTACGTATTAAATCCATCCACATGTTTAATGGAGCAGTACCACGAACAACTTCTCCGAAAAAGATCAGCGATGGATGTGTGTAGAAAACTTTAAGCTCATCAAACTCACTGGATATTGTACATCACTGTTTTTGCTCTTCAATGATATACTATATACATTTTGTTCTACGGTGCACTCAATCTACACTCAGTCTTCCGTAATGCCGAAGTGAGAATAGAAAAAGTATGAAGCAGAAATTTCACAATGTACATAAGTATTCAGACTCTTTGCAACAACACTTTGAAAATGAGCTCAGATGCATCCCAATTCTCTTGATCATTGCTGAGATGTAGCTACACCTTGATTATAGTCCACCTGTTTTGAATTGAATTGATTGCACATGATTCGGAAAGGTACACCCCTCTATTGTGAAGACCTCCCAGATGACAATGCAGATCAGATCAAAAACTAAGCCATGAGGTAGAAGGTGACTGCTTGCAGAGCTCAGCTTGTAAGACACAGATCTCTGGAAGGCTAAAAGTTACTGCTGCACTGAAGATTCCCAAGAGCACAATGGCCTCCATAATTCTCAACTAAAAAAAAGCCACAACTGGGACTCTTCCAAGAGCTGGAGTTTGCTAATAGGACTGTTTTGCCTCTCAGACTGTGGCTTCCATGGGTTTTGCACTGTTTATCTAGCCACTTTACCATAAATCCCAGATTGGTGGAGGGCTGCAATTATAAATGTCCTTCTGGAAATTTGTCCCATCTTCACACAGGATCTCTGAAGCTCAGTCAGAGTGACCATCAGGTTCTTGGTCACCTTTCTTACTAAGCACCCTCTCTTAACTGCTTAGTTTTCCAGGGCAACCATCTCTTGGAAGAGTTCTGGTTGTGCCACACTTTTATTTATTTATTTAAGAATTATGGAGGCCACTGTGCTCTTGGGAATCTTCAGTGCAGCAGATTTCCCAGATCTGTGCCTTGCAACAATCCTGTCTCTGATCTCTGCAGGCAGTTCCTTCAACCTCGTGAATTTTTCCAGACTTTTTATAGAGACATGTATGCCTTTCCAAATCATGTCCTATCAGTTTAATTTACCACGGGTGGACTCTAATCAAGGTGTAAAAACATCTCAGCAACGATCGAGAGAAATGGAAGGCACCTGAACTCATTCTCAAGCGGTGTGAAAAAAAGCTCTGAATACTTATGTACTTATGTGATATTTTAGGTTTTAATATTTTTATACTTTTTTATTTTATTTTATTTTCACTTTGTCATTATGGTGTACCTGGTCTGGATTAGGTCATTTATACATGATGCTGATTATTAATTAATAATCTTCATTCTGACTGATCAGACAGCTTTGATTAATTTTCTATAACATCAACTCTGAGATTTAGATCCAGCTGCAAGTTTTTTTTAACGGCATACTAATATTTGATCAATTTTATGGAAATAACCTCTACATGAAGTATGTTGGATGGTATGATAGATATATCATCATAGATGGATGGATGGATGGATGGATGGATGGATGGATGGATGGATGGATGGATGGATGGATAGATAGATAGATAGATAGATAGATAGATAGATAGATAGATAGATAGATAGATAGATAGATAGATAGATAGATAGATAGATAGATGTTAAACAGTGTATCAATAAAACATTAGTGATAAATCAGCGTCCTGTCATTACAGTGTAGCGTTAAGTACAATGATCTTCGATGCTGATTCTTGTTTTTCTGTATCTTGTTAATGTATCTTATAATCTATATATATATATATATATATATATATATATATATATATATATATATATATATATATCTTCAAGTTGAAAATTGGTGTAATTCATTTAATTCTATGAAGGCAGGAATTTGTTGGACCAATCACAAAATACAAACACTTTTGCTGAAATGAATAGAATTTCTTTCTTGTACTCAAAACTTTGGCCACAAGGGGGCAGCTGCAGCTTTTTATTATATTACACAATACATTATTATAATATTCTGCATTTGTATACTTTTTTCCATATCCCACGTGTATTCACAAATTTTGTCATCTCATCAATACACTCATTCAGTTGAAAAATATATCAAGGATTTACGTTTTCTTCCTAACAAGCTAAGATTTTCGAGATTTCAACTCGAGCTTTCTTGGGTCTGTTATGAAAACGAGAACGAGAAAGCTAAGGAGAGCAGTGCATGTTTATTTATAAAATATATAGCTATATTAGAATGTAACTACACAGTGAACTCAGTGTATTTTTTGCCTGTCCCAGATTGAGACACATAAGCTGATGTTCCGCGAGCAGGCAAAGGCGCGGACTGACCACGGCGCCGAGATCATCTCTCTGGAAGAGTCTTCACAGCACCTCAGCACGGTTTCCTCCTCTGGCAGCATCAACATGGCTGACCCACCTGAGCTCTCCACCCTCGCGGATGAGGTGAGCGCCTCGTTGGCCAAGCAGGGCTTGTGATATCGCCCCTACCAACGTCCTCTCTCCTCTCCTCAGTCCGAAACCCACCTGATACAGCCACCTATGGACATACGACAAGTCTTCATGTTTCCACCAGTTCCAGGGCGGACGAGGAGCCTGTGTATCAAGGAGCCTTTGCGAGTCATTGATTTGGATTCCCAGCTGACTGCACCATGAATCTCTTTCATTGAGTGATCCTTTGACATATCCTCTAAGCGTTTTGTTTTTGTTTATGATCGATCCCAGTTTCACGAAGTCGGATTAATATTAGATTTGGATAGTCTGGAAAGAATGGAATGACCAAATGAAAGGTCTTACATTTAATTGATTTCACAACAGAGCAAACGGTCTTCAAAACACCGATAGCAAGAATTCTAATAGTGACCTATGGGTACTACATAAGTAGGAGGAAGTATATTATAATATCCATCCAGACGTCCATCTTAGGTCAGGATTCATCACGCAGAGGGATATTATCTGTATGGAAAAAAAAGTAATGATAAAGGTTTTTTGGGGGGTTTTTTTTAGATAAATCGAGCTTCATGTAAACTAAATGGTGTTCATCCGACACTTTTCTTACAGTATTATTCTGTGCATATGAAATGTATTTGATATGGGAAGAAAAAAACAAAAAAAAAAACGTGTCAAGCCTGCTGGCAGTCTTAAGTTTTTCTTTTTCTTTGTCAGTCCTACAAAAGTGCTATTTAACAGTTTGCAGCACTTCAGTGATATTAATTTGCTCCTGTTTTTATAGCTGTACGCTAACGTTACGCATTTTCACCTTCATAAACTACGGTGTTAGTATTGAACATTTTGTACATCAGAGGTCCCAAAACTAAGGCCACAACACTTGAAACGTTCATACTAAAAAAAAAAAACTCAAAAAATTTTTCCCATTTCGGGTCCACCGTCATTATGAGGCGAATCACTGACACCAAGTGCTCTTTGTTTTCAGACTTGAGACTGCGTGCTGCACAGAGAGCGCTATATTATATTTATTATTTATACTTTATAAATTATATAATTATATTTATTAATTAATATAGTTATATTTATTTCATTTAGCACTTTTTTTGTAATAAAGTTCAGTACTATTTCACATGGAGTCTTATGTTTGTTTGTTTTTAATCAAGTATCCATTTTAAAAACTAGCGGTTGATTAATCAGCTATCGGGAAGCCCGATCCAATCTAGCTTTCGGTATCGGTAAAATCCACTCTTGATCGATGTCTAGTTATTAACGTAGCCTAATTATTTGTTAGATTTATGCACCAACCATATGTCTAAGTACTTTTTATTATTATTATCTTGATAGTAATAATAGTAATACTCATTTGTCTGTACGGTGCATAATAATAATAATTATTAAAATAAATTAATGAATAAATACATTTAAAATCATAATAAAATCTCCACAATAATACAGCTAATCACTTCGACACGTTATTTTCTGTTACAGACCCGCCCTCAAAAAAAATTATGTGGCCTTCAAAGAGAGATTTGGGGACCCCTGGTGTACACAATGTGTAACTACAAAAAAAAAACCAGAACGTTTTTTGCACCATGTTTATCAGTACAGTGATGAATACGCTGCTGTTGGTTATTATATTATTATATAACTGTGTGCTTTCGGTGATCATTCGGTCGTAGGGACGATTCATGCGATTGCAAAGAGTGTGTCTTTAACCCAAATGTGTTTTGTGCTTCGTTCATGCTCGGATTCTTGTACTGTGAAAAAAACAGGTCATCAGCAAAATACTAAAAAACAAACAAAAAAAACCTTTCCAAACTGATCTCATCCCATTTTACACACTCGCTGTCAAACATAGTGTTTTTGTATTGTCCTTCAAACCCCTATTGAAGTGCATGAAAGGCACATTGTGTACAAGTCCAATTTATTTTGTATTTTTTGAGTGATTTTCTCCAAAAATCAAGCTTTCAACCAATGACGCTGCACAAGATTCTTCCTCGGTTCCCCAGAATGCATCGTCACAGCACGTCCATCGAGCTACAGAATGCTTATCTATGCTCCGTGCATGCCTCTGCATCACCTCCACTTCCATACATTTACTGTATATTCTGGATCGTGCATTGATTTTTCATTATCGATATTACTATAATGGAATATACTTTCTGAACGATGACCCCCACACACACCTTTCTTTACGATGGAGGAGGAGCTGTATAGATAGCGTTAGTGATATAATGTATGTATGTGTATTAACGTTTATAAGTCATCTATTTGCCAAGGAGTGCTGATTAAAAAAATATGTAGCAGAGCATTTCAGTTCGGTTGTTGCTCGCACCACGATAATGCATGCATGCGAAGTTATCTGGTCTTTTATCGGTTTGTTTGTTTTTTCCATTCATTTTCTCTGGATCGGCGGCAATGTGTTTTTGAATGTCCTTGGATGGGGTTTGTATGTGTTATGTGGGCTAGGTGAAGAAAAAAAAAATGTAAAGAAAGAAAGAAGTTGCGTTCCTTGTGCAAGAGCGGGGCGAGGGAAAGGTACCTTGGGAAGAAGTAAAGAGTGTAAGAAAAGGTATTTTTTTTCCACACTTCAAGCTGGTGGGTTTTGCCATCCTGCTTTCATCGACGCCATTCGCCTTTGTCCGCGCTTGTACATTTTAGCTTGAGAAACGTGATCGTCGATATCGTTCTTGTGTGTTTTAATAATAACTGAATCTTGTTCATGTACATGTGAATTTGGAAATAAAGCCTATAAAGACGAACGTCTCGTTTGGCTGATTCGCTTGAAAACGGGTGCTCATCCCGAGGAGGTCCTCCAAGAAGGTGGTTCAAAACAAAAACGTGAGATATTAATAGAAATTCGGGGTGGGTATTAAAATATTTTACTGTTATGGTTTGACTCGAGATTTCCCCTTAAAGGGACTGGTTTGTTGCTTCGAATGATAACTTCTAAAACATGAAGCAGATATTAATGAAGATGGTCCTCGAGTTACGATGGTTTGACGATACTGTATATTTTATACAGCACAGTACTGTAGATTGCTCTGTTTTGCAAATTTATGTACTGTTACTTGTTACATTTTTAACTACCCCATACTGATCACCAGACTCCTGGGCCATGTCTCAGACAGTCAAGTCAAGTCAAGTCAAGTCAAGTTTATTGCTATAGCGCTTTTCACAACAGACATTGTCTCAAAGCAGCTTTACAGTATTTAACAGTTAAGGTGAACAATGTGTATTTATCCCTGATGAGCAGCCGTGGCGACTGTGGCAAGGAAAAACTCCCTTAGATGTTATGAGGAAGAAACTTTGAGAGGAACCAAACTCAAAAGGGGAACCCATCATCATTTGGGTAACATCAAGAGTGTGATTATAGTCTTTAAACAATACAGAACACTGGAGAGTGAGAACTAACATGAGTACTGGAATGTAAGATTATGAGTAAAGTCCAGACAGATATCAAATCATCATTTTATTTAAATGCTTTTTGACTCCTAATGTATGACCTTTTCAAAAGCAGGACTTTGTAGTGCAAAAAAATAAGAAAAAGATTAAATAAACCCAGACGGTTCGGTTTCCTAGGAAGATGCAGCTCTACCTCTGCCATGTTGTTTTATATTTTATGTGACTCTCAGGACACGCCTCGGTCTCCGTAGTGTTGCGATGCATCATATTCACGTCGCAGCAGTGGTTCTGAGAGAGAACGCACTTGAGAAATGAGGAGAAATCAATCCACGTACATGATAAAAGTGTAGCATATCTACTAATTATTATATAGAAATAAATCGTTTTTGACCAATGCAAATATATAAAAAATGATGCATCTCGAAGCAAATGCTAACTTGGCATAAATCGCTGCATCACAGCTGATGCGAATCACTGGAATATTGTGGCATGTTGGAAAATTCATGATGCCACCAAATATCTGCAAAACAGCTCCAATCATCTGTATTTACACTGGGTCTCGGATGCTTTTCATGGAATTGTCGCAATCTTTCACTGATTCTCAAAACTTACCACAGCCACTTTGTACCAAGACATCATGTTGTTTATTGAATCCTCATGTTGCAAAATGTTAATATATGCATATACACAGCATACTTACAGTTATAAAGGCCACTTATCCTTCTGGAGGTCACCTGTAGATGACGAAAGAAATCTGTGATACCTCGGATACCTCTAGCATGATAACACCAAGGCTTCAGTTACCAGCTTTCATTTCCAAATGTGCTGTTTGTCCATATTAAGCATGAGGTCATATTTACTGAAGCCAGCGATAACCACCAGGCAGATTCAATGCCAACCCCTTGCAGTTCTACCCAAGGTCATTTATAGCACAGGGGGCTCAAAGCTTCTGCACGACACCATCTGACTCCAGGATTCGCCAACAATATGATAGGAAATGAAGCCAAGACTGCTATTAGATCCCGCGAATAAGATCCAGGAAATTCGGGGACATTGAGTTTAGAATATTCAATTCAGTTTTAAGTGTAGAACACTTTTAACAATGGACAGTGTCTCAAAGCAGAGACAAAGTTGTTATAAAGTTATATAAAAGAATGTACACATTTGTACCAAATGATTAAACCAGTGGCGAAGGAAAAACTATGAAGACTTCATGAGGACTCAAAAGAGAACCCGTTCTCATCCTCAACACTTGAATACATTTTTAGAACAAATTTGACTGCTAGTTATAATTTTAACAGTGGTAGCTCAGATGTTGGACTCTCACCGCTGCGGCCCGGGTTCGATCCCCGGTCAGGGAACCAACCCCAGCCATTAGGGTTGCACAAGCCTTAGTGCCGGCCCCAAGCCCGGATAAATGGGGAGGGTTGCGTTAGAAAGGGCATCCAGCGTAAAAACATGTGCCAAATCAAATATGCGGATGGTCCGTTGTGGCGACCCCTAACGGGAGAAGCTGAAAGTTAGTTTTAAGTCAGTGCCATCTTAGTGCTGGTCCCAAACCCGGATAAATGGAGAGGGTTGTGTTAGGAAGGGCATCCAGCGTGCCAAATCAAATATGTGAATCACAAACCAGAATTCCATACCGGATCGGTCGAGGCCCGGGTTACCAACAACCGCCACAGGTATCGTTAGCCATCAGGGTACCAGTGAGAGCGGAGGTTAGGGTAGGTACTATGACTGGTAAAGGGAGAGAGATAACTGATACGATAAAGTGGAGAATGGTAGATATGTTGTGTGTTCAGGAAACCAAGTGGAAAGAGAGTAAGGCCAGGAACATTGGAGGAGGTTTAAACTGTTCCATCATGGTGTGGATGGAAAGAGAAATGGTGTAGGGGTGATCCTGAAGGAGGAGTACAGTAAGAGTGTAGAGGAGGTGAAGAGAGTTTCTGATAGGGTGATGATCGTGAAGCTGGAAGTTGAAGGGGTGATGATGAATGTCATCAGTGCCTATGCTCCACAAGTGGGTTGTGAGATAAAGGAGAAGATTAGTTAGATGAAGTGGTAGAAGGTGTACCTAGGAATGAAAGATTGGTGATTGGGGAAGACCTCAATGGGCATGTAGGTAAAATCAACAGAGGTGACGTGGAGGTGATGGGTAGGTATGGTTTTAAGGAGAGGAATTTGGCAGGACAGATGGTGGTAGATTTTTCTAAAAGGATGGAAATGGCAGTGGTGAATACGTATTTTAAGAAGAAGGAGGATCATAGAGTGACGTATAAGAGTGGAGGAAGGTGCACACAGGTGGACTATGTTCTATGTAGGAGATTGGGGACTGTAAGGTGTTGGCAGGGGACAGTGTAGCTAGACAGCATCGGATGGTGGTCTGTAGGACGGTTTTGGAGGTGAAGAAGAAGAGAAGGAGAGTAAAGACTGGAATAAGAATAAGATGGTGGAAACTGAAGGAGGAAGACTCTAGTGTAAGATTTAGGGAAGAGGTCAGACAGGGGCTCGGGGGTGGTAAAGAGGTGCTGGATGATTGGGCAACTACTGCAGAAGTAATAAGGGAGACAGCTAGAAAGATACTTGGTGTGACATCTGAAAAAAGAAAGGAAAACGAAGAGACATGGAGGTGGAACGAGGAAGTGCAGTAAAGCATAAGGAGAAAGAGGTGAGTAACAATTGGGTAGCAGAGAGATGAGAAAAGTAGGCAGGAGTACAAGATGTGGCAGCAGGTAAAGACGGATGTGGGGAAAGCAAAGAAAACACTAATAAAGGAGAAAAGGACTTGAAACGATTGGCGAGGCAGAGGCGGCGAGCTGGGAAGGATGTAGATGGAAGTGTGTTGACTTGCGAGGAGAGTGTGTTGAGAAGGTGGATGGGTATTTTGAACAGCTGATGAATGAGGAAAATGAGAGCGGTCTATCTGCTCTCTCGTCGGAAGTCTAGTGTTCATCCGCTCTGGAAGCACACGTGCCACTTAAAACACCTTGATCGACTCATTGCATCATCACCGTATGTCAAACATACGTGTCATGTCAAATATCTCTCTTTGGCAGATTTGGCCAGTTTCACACAGAATTTCACGTTCTTTGTTCGAACTCACTGCCCGTGATGAAAACGCAGACGTGGTAGCGCATGAATGGCACCAGCTCCAGGGTGATGTCTTATGGCGTGCCGACTTATGAAAGTCGGTGCTCCCTGTGACTGTGCGTGCAGCCTTGTGCCGCCATCATTTCTAACCCACACTATTAAATGATATTTAGAAGTGTTTTTGGAAAGCAAAATCTGGACGGACGGACGGACGGACGGACGGACACACACACACACACACACACACACACACACACACACACACACACACACACACACACACACACACACACACACACACACACACACACAAAACACTTGTGCAAGAGACAACAGTTGGAGGGGTTTGATTTTTTTTAATGTTTCTATTTACAAGGTTGTTTCTTTTGCAAATTAACATTTCAACTTCAAATGGAACCTGTCTTATGTAAATACAGAAACGAGACGACGGAGAGAGAAGAAGAAAGAAAGAAAGAAAAAAAAAAAAAAGCATTAACAAAGCGAGTAAAAACACACAGATGACACGAGATGAGACAACCATCATGTCGATTTTTTTTGCATAGCCAGTAGTTACACTCCAGGGGGGGGAAAGGTGATGGTGAATTGAGGCCAAATTTGTCGTAGAGAGGAACAGTGAAGCAACAAAAGGACAGTTTCGAAGAGAAACCATGTCACCGACTGGAAAACCTGAGAGAGAACGGAGAGCGGAAATGAAATGTTCTGTACAAAGTGATTGAGGTTTTTTTTAAAGGTGAAATTGATATTGAAATTAAAGAATCTCATCACATCCTGGGACTAAAGAAAAAAACTAAAAACCCAGCTGGAAATATTCTACATGATGTATCAAAGACTTCCATTTATAGAGGAAGTGTGTACGGTTCAAACATACAGATTTGGCAAAGCGCCAGACGTGAATCAGACTGGGGGATGAAAATCGTAGGTGTGTGAGGGAGAGAGATACATAAGGACATCCTAGGAAGTGCTTCTAGTTGAAGGTGTGTTCTCTAGTAAGGAAGATACATTTGATGTGTCTATTAGTCGGGATTAATGAAGCGGTTTTTGGTCGTCACTCCACAGTCACAAGCATACACACAAACTAGCAGGGAAACACCCCTTTGGTCGAGCCCCCCTTTCCAAGAAGTCTGCTACATAGTGCGCTACAAAGTGTTCACCTGACAGGTTCAAATACCACACCGAAAACTGACTATCGGATTTTTTTTGTTTTTTGTTTTTTTGTGAGAAAAGAGCTTCATGAGACAGGTTGCGATTTCTACGTTCCATAATGTTCACTAAAAACCGTGAAAATATTTGGCTGATGTTTGAATATCAAACAACAGAAGTTCTTTTATATATTTATTGGTTTGCTTTTAATACGAGTTCTTTATTCGTTTGTGGGTTAATGCTGGAAGAAGCGTGGTTTTTTTTTTTACGGAAGAGGGCGGGGCTTCGCGCTGGAGACGGCAGTTAGGCCGAAGATGTCTCGCTCTCCCATTCGCCGCCACAGCTGAATCTCTGACTGGGTTGCGGCTCCGCTTTGGGCTCCAGCACTGGGTCCTCGGGGAGGGGGAAGCTCCTGCGTTCCCATGGCAACACCGTCTGCAAAATGATCCAAGACAAATGTAAGGGGTTAGGACTCATTTCGCTTTGTCCTATATGGGTTGAACACCCGGGCTGCTGATTTACATCCGATTCTACAAGCCTAGATCCGGAATCACGCTGAACCTTATTCTGTAACTTGTCCGTTTCCCTCTTACTATGATTAGCAATGTACTTACTCTCTCCTCGTAGGTGCAGTCTGGTGTTGAACAACGCGTGTCCTCGCTGTACACCGGCCGGTGCGTGTCTCTTGCATGAGGCATGTACGAGTCCCTCGATGAGGGTGTGTGGGCATCACGAGAGCATGGGGTATCGGGACTGGGGGGGCTGAGGGGGGACGGAACAGGCCCGTAATCCTGCAGCAGGTGAAAGTGTCCCGTGTCCGGAGACGATGGCTGAGGAGTGGACGGGGTCGTTCCGCTTAGAGACGGCGTTGTCCTGCCGTCCACAGACTTGTAGGACCTGCAGGTGAAACGGGAAGAGACATAAAAAATACATTGATCACGGATGATGAATTGATGTGAATTTGAATTTGAATTCATTCTGAACACTTAATATAAAAACTATATAAAAGGGGGGTGCAGCTCCATAACCGGGGTCACGATACGATTAAAAATACAAATGAAACTGTTTTCAAATGTGGTGTACTGCGGCTTTACTGCGTTCATCAAATGCTCGTTTTTAACATTTGTATATTTTTATGCATAGATCATTTCATTATTATACAAAAACCAAATTTATTATCTAAAAAAAAATCTTGCGTTTGTAATCTAGCGCACCGTTGTAGATTTATTCATGGATAGAGACTTAAAGCACTTTTGTACTTCGCTCTGGACGAGGGCGTCTGCTAAATGCCATAAATATAAATATCTAATTTAAAAAAGTTTAGGGTTGTGTTTTTTTCCTCTTCTTCTAAAACCTGATAAATGGAAGGAAGTCAACACCAAGAAATATGATGCAATGCAATTCGAGGTGGTACGCTTTTAACCCGATGCACATTTTTATTTAAATCAATGCATCACATTGTTAACTTTTATGCCGGTGCACCGATGAGAACGGCTCGATCTTACCATCGCTAATTACATACGAATATAATAATGTCAATCATTCAACTGACTGATACTCATTCATTTTCTATTAATAAACTTAAAGCATTTTCCATTGACATCAATAAAGCGCACATGCATATGATTCATATTTCACACAGTAAAATGTGGTCCAGATGAGACTTGCGACAGCAGGGGAAGAGGGCCAGTGTTCTGAACATCGGAGCAATTGTCAATCATTTATTCCACTGACTCATTTGGCCTTTTTCATCGACATGCTCATTTGGTGCAGTCTGATTGATGAGTGTGGCGTTAAAATGTGGAGCTCCTACGTGCAACGTGTTAAAATTGGCAGGTTTTGCCTAAAAAACAAACTATATTAATGAAGATCTAAATATCAGTCAGCAGAAGGCGATTGGAGATAAATCGAGAAAAGAACAGTCTACCAATCACTACCCTATTTTCTAAGACACTGTAATTAAAAACAGGGTGAGATCAGTTTGCAGGATGCAGATGAATTATTTAGAAGATACCTGCTGCCTCTGCGCTTGGCAGGAGTAAGGGCGGTCCATCTCCAGCGATTGCGCTCCTGGTCTTCACACTTCTGATGGAGCTGCATAAATGCAGTGTCGGACAAGTCTTCTACCTGCGCTCGCACACACACACACACACACCCACCCCTCAAACATAAATAAAATGGTGCAGCCTGCAACGAAGGAAAGTCAAGGCAAGTTCCTGTACCTCTACGTTCTCCTCTTCGTCAGCTAGAGGCAGGGGTACCACGTCCACCTCTCTCCAGCTGAAACCAAAACGAAGTAGTGTTAGAGAAACGTAATGCAGGTGCGAGAAGCCGTATACGGTGATCTGAAGCAGATACGGTATTGCGTACCTTGGTGTGATGATCTCCTTGTACTGGAGTTTCTCTACTCTGGTCGTGGCGGCGACAGACATGGGGATGACGATGTTGTTGATGTCGAATGAGTTTTCGCTTCTCCGCTTTCTCATTGGCTGCGAAAGGAGTTCAAAGACAAGCACGAGACAGGAAGTGGTCGATAATTAATATCACAATCCGTTGTGATGAACTTAAATGATGCTTCGTGTTTAAGATAAGTCCGATAAATGGGTGTTTGTGAATCTTTTTGTTGAACCGAGGTGGACGGTGGAGAAAGCTAAATAAAGTGGGCTTTGATGATTCAGAGAACACTGTTGTCATTGTGTATTAGCATAGTTTATTATTATTATTATTATTATTATTAATAGGTTACATTTTGAAAACGGTTTTAAATAAAATGCCTGGCTTCGTTCAATAATACATAAATTAAATTGAATAAATTGAACATTTTAATTAAACAGTTACAGATGTGTATATAAGAACGTGTGTTTTACATTTAACATTTCGCTTTCTAAAGATATGTTCTACTTCTTTTAGCGTACTTTAATAAATGTCTTCATTCTATATTATGAGACTGTCGTAACACCAGAAGTGGCAGGGATTTTGTGTGCAAAAAAGTGAATTAAGTGACGAAGCATGCTAGTCCACGTCCACATGCTAGTGTGCTGAACAGCTGGTGCATGCTAGTGCTCCGAATCCCACCTACTGCTAACTCTTCACACAACGCCCGAGGCACCAGTCAGAGGAAAGTCATAAACTTTTGCAACATAGAGTCTGTTTGAAAAGATCATGAGAAGCTCATTGAAAGGTGTGTACCATTGAACAGGAGCCAGCCTGACTGCTGGGGCCCAGAGGGGTGGAGCTGTCACTGGCCAGACACATCTGTCGTCCTATGATGCTTGGGGTGGACGGCTGGACGCTTGGCTGAGACGCAGGATAAGGGCTTCCTGCATCAAACTGCAGCTTCGGGGCTGTTCAGGGACACATCACAATGAGAAAAGCCTCAGATTGAGCCATCCAGTTCACAGATCTAAATATAAATTTAAAGTACTCACACTCAATTCGGTCCAGTGAGTTCTCCCTGGCCCTCTTCCGGCTGGGGCTCCTGTCCAGAAGTCGGCTGGTCCTGCACGGGGTGTGCGGGTCAGCCTTAGTCAGGCGGATGCTGGCCTCGGCCTGTTTCCGCGCCCTTTCTGATCGACTCTTATGGCTGGCGAACCCTGAGAGACAAAAAAAAGGAGAGGTCCAGTTAAGTATAAAAAGGGACAGTTGCGATGGCGACATGAAAACGGAGCCATTTTCCCCCCACGTGATTTGTTTCACAGCCAGGGTTAGTATAATAATACGTACTGATGGCAGCCATGGGTGAGCTGGAAAGCATGAACTTGTGCTTGGATAGTGCCGATGACGAGGAGTACTGCGAGAGCTTGTGTTTGAGCGGCGGCTTCTTCTGAGGTTTGACTTTCTCCATGTGCCGCGTCTGCCAGTGCGTCTTCAGCACTCGCAGGAGCTGTATAGCAAGAGGCATGTCTGAAACAGAAACCGACACACGGATTAGATCATCTGATTAACATCCTGGCCGAAATATCATCACAAAGTTGTTCCTGCTTCAAAGCGGAATTTGTTGACGTGTGCGATATGTTCAAAATCGGCTTTTATTAATTACACGTAACGCAGTTGCAATGTTTCAACACCAGGGGTCCTAATATGCATGTGTGTATATGTAGGGATGGTAAGATTCAGCGATTCGCATCGACACAAACAGTAATGTGATGCATTGATTTAGGGCAAATCGCCATTTATATCGCGATGCATAGATTTTAACATCAGTAAAAAAAAACAATTTACTTATATATAATTATTTGTAGATACTGATTTGCAGTACTATACTATTATTAAAAAAAGTGACCAAAAATTTGTGACCAATATTTTCTATGTGGATTGATTTCTCCTTGTTTCGCAGAGCGTTCATTCATATATGACGTATCACAAAGCTACAGAGAACAAGGAGTCTCCTAAGAGTCACAACGAATATAGATTAACACGCCGGGTGGTAAAGCTGCGTCTTTCTGGAGAAAGAACAGCAAAACAACATCTGCTTTTATTTAATCTTTAATTTTTTTGCTCTACAAAGGCCTGTTTGTGAAAGAGCCATGCATTAAGGCACTTAATGATTAGCCATCTGTCTAAAACAAGGAAATAAAAGTGAGCTGTCTGTACCATATTGCATAGCATTGTTTTATTTACATTGCATCGTATTGAACTGTGTTGAATTGAATTAAAATCGGATTGCACTGCACTATAATATGGGGTGAATCGTATCGGTCTGTTGTGCACATCCCCAACATCATACTTGGTGCAGCATTGTGGTCATGTGATCACGTTCTTTTATACGGATATCTGCACTTGGGCCTTAATGCTTCACCAGTTCAATCACACTGCATCCAAAGCCTGTCAAATACTGAGTAAGTGGTGGAACTGTGTATCTGATACCTGACTGCAGGGACAGTGTTGGATGGATGCTGGGGTCCTGCACGGCCATGTTGTCCACCAGAGGGCGCTCAAACTGGAGCTCGGCTTTAGGCTGATTTTCACCGCACATCACGCAAGCTGGGTTCACGTGACATGGTCTTGTCGGCAAACACACTCTCTGCACCTGCGGAGAAATTACATTATAATGGCGGCTTTGTAATGCAGGATTTAGTGGAATAGTGTGTGTAAAAAAGTAAAAAAAAAAAAAAAAAAAGGATTCAAAACTGAGGACAGAGGCGTATTAAGATCGAAACTTAATGACATTCTTAACTGTCATTAAAATCACACACACCTTGCTGCTATGGTTCTGAAGCGCACTGGCTTGGATGAGGCGTCGTTTCTTACAGCTGATCACGGGTCGAACACGCGCAGAGGAACAGCTGCTCTCCGTAGAAAGCTTAACATCTGACACTACAGTCGTGCTGCAAAGGTTATGGATGTCTCAGCAAAACTCACAGCACAATTTTTTGGGAATTTTTATATTATTGTTATTTAACCCTTCGTTAGTTATTACCAGTGGAAAAAGTTGTTAATTGACCGGTCACTCTGATATCTGCTGCTATGGCCGAGGTCCCCTGTGGCATTCCGGGGCTTTTCTGTCTTGATTTGGGCCGATAAGGAGTCGTCTCCCAGCTCCACTAAGCCCTGAGGGACGAATCGATCAGACGCTCAATGTAACAGGCAAATAACATAATATGTAGGTTTGTATATAAAACTGATAATATGTTTGCTACATTGTATAGCACATCATTTGCGTAGCGTTCGGTTTGTGTTTAAGGTATCATACTCACCTTGCTGGCGCGGATCTGGCGGTAGATATCTGTGTGCTGGCGGATGCGGTACTCCAGGTCCGAGATGTGCGCCTGCAGCCACGTCCAGCGGCTTATGATGGAGGCTCTTTCCAGCGCGAAGCGGCCTTCCGCTCTTCTCCACCTAAACCGGGGGAAGATCAGGTGAGCGCTGTTGTACATCACAATTAAACCTTACACATAATGACTGATGTGAGACACTTGTGGTACACACAGTATTCTGACATGTTCCAAACAAAAATCCCAGGTGAAAACGGTGCTTTCGCATGGACGCATTCAGAACTCCAGCTGGGGCCTTTGAGATCGCAACATTCAGATTTTACTCGGCCATCAGGAAAGGAATAGCTGAATCTGGAAACATCCGGATGTACGTGTATAGTAAAAGTTTGACGGATTTATCGGTTTTGCCTATTAATCGGTGGCGATAGAGGATTGCTGGAACTTTTGGTCAAAAACTCATACTGATAGTTTTTCCGGGTTGCGTTTACAGTACGAGAACTATTTCATGATACAGGTTAAATATGCTAATGTTGATCAAACAAATGAGAATGAAAAATAAAAAAAATCATCCATGCTATGTACAAAAAGAGGGTCAACTTTTTTCTTTCTTGGAATTCTCACATACAGAAAGTCAGGGTTGTTAAGCAGCTACTGAACCCCTACTGTTTTATTTGAAGTGTCCTTAAAACAGTTTTTATTTAAGTGTTTTATTGTTTCAGTTTGAATGCATGTTCTCATTTTCCTCAATATTTATTAACAATTAATTTTATTTAACACATTTTCATGATATATTACTTAAAAATTCTGTAATAAAGTTCAGTACTATTTTACATGGTGTTATTTTTTTAAATCCAGTAAGCGTTTTTAAAAATTGGCTGACCATCAAAATTAGCCACCAGTATATGTAAAATCATACTAGTATATAGTACAAGTGATGCACTGAGATTGCAGAAAGGAAACCTCTCAGACAATGTTCAACAGAATGCACTTTAAAAAAATTATTTACCAGGGAAACAATTCTGATTGGTGGACGAAGGCGAAAAAAAAGAAAGCCACTGGGGTATGAGGAGCCCACCAAACACACTTGCGTGCAAAAAAAAAATCTATCCACTGAACCTCTAAGATAAAGTCTACTTGCTTTGCCAGGCTAATGATTTAATACATACTGCACAATGCAAACAAAGAAAATTCTTGTGTTCAAAGATCGTGTTCAATCCTTAAAAAAAATAAAAAAATTCCCCATTATTGCCACTATTAAGGTGAAACTGGTTATACAAGCCACTTGAGCTTGCTCATCACGCTCCGTGCTCACGTGCTGTGCGTGACGAGTTCTGCCATACCGGATAACCTTTCAAGACAATATGGCAGAGGCTCTCCTCTCGTTGCACTATCACGCGGTACCTCTGCATACACACAAGCCATGATTTACATCGTTTCCACCTTCTACAAAACAGTCATGTCTTACATGTGGCAACTTGGAAGAAACCACTTCAACTGTCTCACCAGCGCAAAAATGTTCAACTTTTAGAATGAGGATTTTCAGTGGGGTGCGCGGATACAAAACAAAGCATCGAACCAAAAATAAATACGCCCCCCTTTCACTGACGTGCAATGGTCTGTATTTTGATTTGGATGAGATACAGTTACATTGCCCATGACTGCTGCCTTATTATACACATTACACAACAGTTACTCAGGATTTTTTCACTCCTTTTATTAGAAACTGGATCTATTACCTAAGTGGACCAATTATATAAGAGATTACAAATTAAAATAGAACGCACGTGGCAGAAAATGCGACAAAAGTTAAAGGAATGCGAGACAATCTGAACCCCTACAGTTTAGTCTTTAACATGGAGTAACTGCGACCATTGCTTCCAGTGCAGTAAAAGCAGGGTTTCTGCACTTTTCAAAAAATCAAATGTAAGACTTTTTAAAACCATTGAGAATGAAATTTAAGAACTACATCACAACACAAATATTTCGTTAGCAACCAATTACATTTTCTTTCAAGCCAAGTATCGCTAAACTTGCACTTAGCTGAAAAATATAATCCAAGAAAGATTCGCACCAATAACAAAATGCTGATGGGATGTTCATGTTGGTCTCATTTGTAGTCGCATGTATTTGGACTAGCGAAAGAAAAAACACCACCACCATGAAAACAAAAACAAAAACATTCTAAAGTGCTACAGGAGCATTTCAATGAGCATTACAGCTAGCGTTACATGGACATGGGAAAATTAAGACCAGTTTAAAATTATTTAAGACCTAGAACACAGAATTTATGACTTAAGGTCCAAGATAATTGTAATTCAATGTTCACACACACACAGCAAGTGCTTTACTGCATCTCGGCTCGATATTGCTGTGCTCTGACACTCGAACATGAAAAGATGTGCGTAGATATAAAAAAAAAAACCCACAGGTAATAAAAAAGGCCGCACACGAGTTTGATTACAAGAAAAAACCTTAAAACGTGTCGCATTTCTGTCACCGTGGTGTTTGTGCATTTCTAATTAGCGGAAAATTAGGGGGCGGGTTTAACATACAACAGGCAAGAAGCCGTTTGAAACACAGAGCACTTTATATCGAATTCTGCTATCGGCTAGCTAAAAGCCTCACAGCTTTAAAGATTTCTTAACCCTTTCTCAAACCCTGAAGTAGCAGGAGTGGATCAACAAGTTCAATTTTCCACACTAGCTTTCATGAAACTGTTTAATACAAAATAATAACTGAATGAAAAAAATTATAAAAATAAACATTCTAAATTTTTTAAATAATAAAATGCAAGTCAAATGTATCCTAGTTCTAAGGTCTTTGAATATATCTTAACAAGAAAGAAAGAAATATGTGAAGTCCCCGGCCTGGGAAAAACAAGTGAAACCTGATGAGCTCTGTATTAAGGAGCTCCGAGGCATCGTTTTAACCAGAAATAAAGGTCCGTAGTCAGCCCTTTTTTCTCAGGCAATGTAGACCGCAGCAGTGCAGCGCTGGTTGTCGTTTGAATCTATTAACGTGTGGTCTGGAGCAGTTAGAAGGTGGTCGGTGAAGCACATGACCTGTTATGGGTGTCAGTCGTTTCGTCGGGATTCAAGACTGCGCGCTGCACGGAGAGCACTATATTAATTAAATAATCATATTTACTAATGAATATGTTCATATTTACTTCAATTAGCACATTATGATTCAGTACCTTTTTGTTTTTTTATTATTCAATTTTTTCCTAATAAAGTTCAGTACTTTTTTTCAGGGAGAAATGGGAGCGTTGAGATCCCATACTGCACATGGACACTAAGGACAATCACTAAATCACTTTCATTTGTACTGTCAATATCTGCCATACTCATCCATGTATATACATATATTTTCACAAATATTGTTCATATATTTTATATACCGTATTTTCCGGACTATAAGCCGCTCACTTTTTCCCAGGCTTTGAACCTCGCGGCTTAAACAATGAAGCGGCTAATGTATGGGTTTTTCCCGGTTTCACAAGATCAAGACAAAAAACTGAGACCCGTAACATTAGACCAATGAAATTGCGGCACGGGTTCAGGTGAACCAATGAAGCTCTTTATATTAAATCAGATGCGCTCCCACTGAATCGGGCCGCACCACATCATAAATATGGATGTGGTTCCTCTGACGTTTGACCTGCCGCTCACTCGGACTGTCAACAGGAAATACGAATCATTCGTCACGCTGAGAACAACCGGGCATGAAAAAACACACTTCACTTGTGTTCTGAGCTGCACAGCATCAGGAGAAAAGCTTCACCGATGGTGATTTTTAAACGCACAACGATGCCAAAAGAAAAACTGCCGAGAGAAATAGTTGTGAAAGGAAGGAGGAAGACAGTGAACAATGACTTTCTTGGTAGGCTACTGTTTAGATACAAGCCGTGTTACAGACACTGACTTTCATTAAAGCCTGTGTAAAGTTCATTAGTTTCAGTGTAGACACCTGCGGCTTATAGACAGGTGCCGCGTATTTATGTTCAAAATAAAAATCTTTGTCAAATTCAGTGGGTGAGGCTTATATTCGGGTGCGTTTAATAGTCCGGAAATTACGGTAGTTTTTTTTTTTTTTCTTTTTTTTCTATCTACCTTTTTACTTTTTTTCTCCTTAAATTCTATTCCTTTTATGCTAGACAGACATAAAAAGCATTTCACTGCCTGTCATACTCTGTATGTATGTGACAAATACATTTGATTTGTTATTTTTAGCCAGTATACATTTTAAAAACAATTAGTTAATTAATCGTTATCAGCAAGTACAATTCAACCTAGCTATCGGAAAAAAACGACAACCTGAAACCTGCTTTTGGCTAGTTGAACTTCTCACTGCTTTATAACTAGAATTTGGTTATTCTCGAACCGAAACTTTACTTCATGAAAAAAAAAAAAAAGAGATACATTAAATGAAAAGAGCCTTTTGCGAGACGTTCTTTCTGTCTGGAGAACAGCAGCGAGACACACAGAAAAGTCTTTGACGCAGACAATGAATCGAGATGGGCGTGAGGTCCGCGATTAGCCGGAAAGTTTGAGTCATGACATACAAATGAGTAAGTGAGGGAGGGAGGAGGAGCACAAGAATGAAGAGGAAGGCCGGGAAAACAAGGAAAAGCATGCGAGGAGAGCGAGAGGGAGAGAGAGTGGTGAAAGAGAAGGAATGCAAACAAGAGGAGAGGATGGGTGGGAGCATAAATAAGGGTTGAAAAGGTTATATAAGATGATTGGGTCAACTGGTGCAAACGGGGATATTCCAAGTTGGAAAGTGACCAGGAACTCATGGGAATTTATGGAAATTAATTCAAAATTTGGGAAAAGTTCTTAAAAACTATATTATAATGGATTCCAAAATGTGTGGAATTTTCAAGACTAAAAACTTCCCATGGAAATAAACTGGGAATTTACAAAATTGCAGATTAGCTTATAAAAAGGGAACCTAAATGTATCTGGGGGAAAAAATCTTGCAGCATAATTTTGGTTAAAACAACCAGATTTTATGCGATTACAGTTGAATTTCAACCCTGCGCATTCAATCACAAACACAGCACACTTACTGCAGGGATACTGAGTCCACACCCTCTACATTCACTCTGCATAAATTCTTAGTATAACGTTGCACAAACGTTTACACACAGTACAAGAAAGTTTTAAACATTAGGTAATATTTATGTCATTTTATCGCCTTGTTTTTTGTTCAGGATTCAAGAAATAATGTGTTATAAGGAATGCACAGTGCATGTGATTGAAACCATTAAACTGAGTTGTTTTAACCCAAGTTTATCCTGCAAAATTGTTTTTCCAACTACAATTCATTTCCTGGTTATAGGCTAACCTGCAAATTCCCAATTCATTCCCGTTTCCAGTCTTGAAAATTCCAGGGATTTTGCAACCCTAGGTGTAATGCAAAAGTAGCAATGGTATTACGTAGCATGTGCCGTTCTTTTTCAACATCTTATTGTCCGGATGCACGCAAGATACAGTATGCAGGAACAATGCCGCTTATGTAATAGTCGTGATCGCACCCACGTGATCAGGTGTTGAGAGTACGTTTGCACCCACTGTGATGTGTAGTCATTCATCAAGATCCCGCTTTCCTTTCAGGACCATGAAGTTGCTCATAAACCCTGATGCTTATAAACCAAAATTCTACTGAAACTGTGTAATAAAGGCAGCACGACAACAAACAAGCTTCTCCGCCTTTGTCTCGGATTTCCTGGGCACAGCCAAGCCTAGAAAAATTCAAGAAACCCCTCAAAGGTGCCCTCAAACTAGCAATGACACAAAGACAAGAAAACCTTACATAATGCAAAAAACATAATACTGCACTACATCTCTGAGGCATTTAGGTGTTATTCAATTCCTAGTCAAACAGTTCTCGCTCTTTTCATAGCTCTAGATGGAGCTCGGTTGGTTTCGCTTCGTGTCGACAGCTGCCCAATCGGCTGTTGTCATCTTCACGGAGTTCAGAGCAATTGGGCAAGCCAGTATGAAGCAGAACCAGTTAAGCATCAACCCTACGCTTAAATCAACAACCACAGAGCAACAAACGCTCATTATCTCTGTGTCAGGGCTCAAAAGAGGTTAAATGACAGTAGAGCTGAAAATAGCGTCTCTGCCTGTGTGCATTTTTGCCCTCCTTCATCTGCATTCAATCAAATCTGCTACGAACATAAAACTATTACATCGTTCCAAAGTGTGTACTGTGCACAGCTCATGGCAGGACTACCATAAGCCACGCCCACAAGCAACAAAAAGCTAAACGGGAGACTCTAGCGGAAGTGTGAACCAGTGTTAGGTGAGATCCTGCATAGAGGTGAAACGGGTCAAAATATGAGAGTAGTCCAAAAACGCAATGAAAAAAAATACATCAACTGCTCCTCCTGAGATGAAGTCGTCTGGAAACAATGTTCGTACTAACAGGAAAGAACACTAAAACTAGGAGGGAAGATGTCTGTTAGAAAACATCTTTGCAAAAAAAGGGAAGTGCATCTCCAAGTAAAGAGACGTGAAACTCCTATGAAGTTCATAACCAAAAGAGAATAGGAATCCCCGGACCTTTGTCTGGTGCTGAAAATATTCATTTGAATAGGTATTTGAGAGAAAAAACAACAACGGTGACGTAACCATCCAAACAAACCGTGACTAATGGAAGTCAACTGATTGCCGATCGAGTTGTTTGTTGGAACTACTGCAAAAATCCATTCTGACAATCACTTGCGAATCACTGACGCTATGTTTGTTTTTACGCATGAGTGCGCGCGCTGCACGGAGATCGCCAATCGGCAAATACAATCCAAACGAGCTATCAGACGACCTCTAGTGACTAACCATGAAAACGGAACTAATCCCGCATGACACTTGCCCGTTGCTTTTTCCCCCCTCGGATCAGAGATGAAGCTTTTGAGATAAAGAAACATCACATTCGCAATGAACAGCTTTCACTCATCCAGCAAGTAAAGAATGCAGATAAGGAATTTGGGGTGTACCATACGCATATCGTCTATGATAATGTCGTGATTGTTGTTTTACGGTTGTGTGCGTTGATGTTTTTGAGTAAATTGCAAAACCCAAACAAAACTTCCCTACGGAGAGCACGCGTACGACACGTGATGTAGTGTAACTAGTAGATTAGACAAATGCGCATGCGCATTCTAAATCAAGGACTAATAAATAATAAAGCAAGGACTAGATGGAGTGAGGCTGGGTTCGAGGAGAGGCTTATATTATACATATACTTATATACTTATATTAGACATATATAAAAAATAAAAAAAACCTGAGAGGAAAAAAGCAAAGCCTTGTCCTGTTACAAAAAGGGACACGTCCCAGTGTGCAGATTTGCCATCCAAATGCTCCATTCATGGCTGTTTGATTTGATCGTTAATAATCGGCCTACGCCGTAACGCCGGCCGGCTCACCACGTCAGCACCTGCTGCTTTTTTTTCCTTCATTTCCCTAAACGCTGAGCTGAAAAAATAAATAAAATAAAAAAATGGAACACATTTCAGACGTTACGGTCTTAAAATTCATCTGTTTTCTTTAAAACTAAATAATAATAATATCCTGGCTGTCAATGAGATCACGAGGTGGGCACTTTTCCTAAATTTGCCTCCGAGCCACCCATGCAGATAAAGAAAAACAGTAATGAACTTTGTTTCTCACTGATTCCACAACGTGAAATCTGTCCGCTTTCCAGAAACAGGAACTTGTCCTTGCAAAAGGAGGGCGGGGACGCGGCGTTGGACGAGCTCACGTTATGAGAAGAAGGTCAATGATCTCATTTAGCAAACAAGGCCAGAGTGAGAATGAACAGGGGCTCTTGACGAAGTTCAGCGTGGAGCAGCAGACCCAGTTGGATACCAGTTCGAGACACTGAATTATGCGTACGAATACCCGAGGAACTAGAATTTGCAGTATTTTGTTTACGAGTAAGAGGAGGAGTTGAAACTTCTCTACTTCAGTGAGAAGGTTTTAACAAAGCACACCATGGGAAAACATGGGACCACCAAAACACTGGTCATATAATAAACATTTCGAATTTGATTTGAACCTTTGGATCCAAATTCCAACACCTTAACCAGTAACCACCATTCTAGACACCAACACTAAAATCCCGGGAATCGAGTCAGGGAATCGAGTAAAGATGGTGAACTTCCCGTTGATACAAACTGCCATTTAGTTTCCACGGTAAAAAGTTCACCTAGTACTTTTTGTACATTTGCGAGAATGACATAAGCAGTGAAAATGTATAGCCTGCAATTTGATCTACTCTTTAAAAAACAAATAAATAAAAAATAACTCAAAATAATCGTATTACTGACATATACGATGTCAGGGCAAAGCGCCTCTTCTAAACACCCCTTAATTATTTCCTCTAATAAAATTTGTATTTAAACCAAAAAGAAAGAAAGAAAAAACCCTTACAGTTTGACATGTCGCTGTTCAGGATCCACCTTGGAAATTTCCTCTTCCTCGACATCGCTTTCACCGCCTGAGCTGCTCTCGGTGGCATCGGAGTCAAACTGCGCCTCGGCCACCCTTAAACCGGTGGTGCCGCTTAGATGCAGTTTCTCCAGTTCTGTGGAAAAAGTGCCGTTCTTCAGGAGCTCATCCCCTCTGGACGTAGAGAATTGGGACGTGGTGTGGTGCAAAAAGCCTGTGAGCTGCTGTTTGACGTGCCGCTCGACCTGCTTGGCCTGAACTACCTGGAGCCTCTTGCACAGGCGCTGCAGCCGAGCCGAGATGTCGGCCTGCCGGCGCTGGCTCTGCTGCGCTCGCTCGCAAAGGATCAACGCCTCTACGCCGGGTGAGGGGGAGGATGGAGAAGACCTACGCTGGTTCAAAGCTGAGCTCTGGGGGGCATTGAGCGGGACACCAGGGTTACTTTTAGTCACAGGAAGTGCTCCAGGCTTGCCGACAAGTGACTGGTCACTATGGGGCGCTTTAAACTCTGGCGAGCCATTGACACCTGTATCCTCCAGGACTCGACTATGGAAGTCTCCAAGCTCTCGGGAGTGCTTGGGATCTGGGCGGAAAACAGTCAGTGTGACGTCTCCAGACTTGGACGAGAGAGGTATCAAAGCTCCAGCACCGGTGGGAGGTTTAGCATTGTCTCCGTTTAACGGGGCAATGCTGCCTTTCTCGGGGAGCGCAGTGCTGGGCACGGCTGCTTTCTTGGACAGTCCGTTGACCGGGACCATCGCGTTTCCGCCTCCTGCTCCAGTTCCTGCTCCTCCGTTGACCAGGCTCTTCGGCTGCCCGCCACTCAGCGCGGTACGCAAGAGGAGATCCGCGTTTAGCATCCCTCGGCTCTTCAGGACCGACGGCTTGATCCTGACGCCCTCGTCGGCGACAGGCCCAACATGCGAACACAAGTAGGAGGCCACCAGTGGCTGCAACTTGCCCAGGTTCAGAGGTTCGGGCAGAGAGTCCTTGCCGTTGCAGCAACGCCGACAGTTTTCCTCGTGGTGCCGTTTGCCGTTAGAGACCGCTGTGTCAGACGAGGAGATGGGTGCAGACAGGAGAAGGTTGGTGGAGTTGCCGGTGCTCTCGGCAGCCAGTTTGAGGCGGATATGGCGGGCTTCGGCCGGGGCGTCGGTCAGAGCGGGCGCCATCGCAGCCATGCAGGGCCGCAGTAAGGGCACAGCAGCCTGCTTCTGGACTCGTCAACGCCAGCCCACCTACAGCACCTGGAAGGGACGGGCAAAAGGTGGGACGTTAAACAAAAAAAGACAAACCAGACTGGTGGACCATTTCACAATGCCAGCAGAAAGCCTCCACTCTGAACCCAATTTTGGTTAGTTTCATTTAAAGTCCGTCGTTTTTTGAGCCAAACCTGGGCATTGCACCTACACCACTTTCTTTCAAAGAATTCACAGCATCAATCGGCTTTTGCAAACTAATGTCAAGACTGTTGATTAACAATGCACGCGACGTTTTATAAAGCAATGCAGCTCTACTCTGAGTATGCACAGAGCCACCGCTAGTAATCCGGACAAGTTTGAAAATTGGAGCATGATGAGAAGGTGCAATAAATGTAATAAAGTAGGGTTCAAACTATCGATTATTTTAGTAATCGAGTATTCAGCCGATTAGTCAGTCAAGTAATCGAATAATCAGATAAGAACAAAAAGAGCAATACTAAATATACAAAAGAAAATAAGACGGGTCTCTTAAAAAAAAAAAAAATCAACAAAATTTTTCTTTTTAGAAAAATTTACGGTTATTATTGTTGAAATTGCAAATCTGTGAACTAAACCAATTTCGTGCATTCAATTCCCATATTACACTAAAATGTAAATAAAAAAATATGTAAATCTTTTTCAAAAAACATACTGTATGGTGTTTTCTTTAGGTTTAAGTTATTAAGTTATAAATTATCCCAAACTGTGTTGATTTCTTTGGCCTGGATCTTCTCCTGCAACAGTAATAATAATCCGTGGGGAAACATGCCTCTCCCTGTGTAATTAAATGGACTAAACCAAATTATTTGCCTCGATGCTTTTTTGTATTTGTATTACTCGAGGAATCGTTTCAGCCCTAGAATAAAGCGCTAAAGCACCGCTGCATCACGCATTTATTTTTTGCTAAAGTTTGAACAAGAGGAAATGCCGTGTTCGAGTTGTTCAAAACGATCATTTGCAAGTAGAAACAAGGGATTTTTTACATTTTCTAAATGCAAATGAGGGTAAAAAAGAAAAGGCTTCTGGAATGGAAGCGTCTGTGTTGCCATTTGCTAGAGAGAACCTCGCAGGATGTACAGTATCATGAATTACAAGTTGCAACCCAGAGCTGAATGCAGCATAAACCCCCACTGCACCACCCTCAGTAGACGATCGAACGGCATCGTGGGTAATGTAGGAGACGGATCATTACAGTGACATGACCACGAAAGACTAAAACTCAATAAACAAATAACAAAAGGAGGATTTTTTTAAAGGGAGGAGGATGAAGAGGAAAGAGGAGGACAAGGGGGAAAAGGAAGATGAAGGGGGAAGGAAGAAGAGGAAGCGAACGAAGAAGTGAAATGGGGAAGAGGAGAAGAAATAACAAGGATAAATAGAAGGAGAAGAAGAGAGCGAGGAGACATAAGACATTGATTAGGAGATTAGGATAAGGAAAAAAGGACGGGGGAGGGAAGGAGAAAATAGGAAACGATGGGAAAGAAGGAAAAGGGGGATCAAAGGGGAAAAGGAAGAAGTTGAAGAGGAGGATGAGGAAGAAGAGATAGAGGAGAGGGTGAAGAGAAAGAAGGGAAAGAGAAGGATGCGGTGGGGGAGAAGAGAAAAGGGGGAAAGGGAGGAAGAAGTTGGAGAGGAAGAAAAGGAAGAACAGGGAGAGGGGAGGAGGAGAAGAGGAAGTGGAGGAAGAAGGGAAGAGGGGATGAGGAGGAAGAGGAGGTCGTGCAGTTCTGTATCCGTGTGCAGCATTTCAATCAGCTCAACTTATGCAACAGCCTTCACATCTGCTCTCCTTGTTGACGGCTAATAAAAAATCACCACACACACAGAAAGGTTTATATAAGTGTTTAATGTTCGTATGTAATAATAAATGATGATGATGATAATTATAATGTGAGGCAGGTTCGGTTCCGGTCTCAGCGCGCGCTCCCGAGACAGTACAACAGAATAGCTTAGCGCTTTTAGCGGCATAATTAGCTGCTGGCTAACCCGACACGACAGGGGAAAGGGCTAGCGTGTTAGCCGCAGTGTGTTAGCGTATGTGGCCCAGCCCAAGGTGAGCTTCAGACGGGCTAGAGTGAGCTAAAAACCCCGCTAAGAGACATGCTAGCTTTCTGACACACACACACACACACACACACACACACACACACACACACACACACACACACACACACACTGTAATAAACACACAGCAAACAAGTCATTGACCTCAATTTCGCAACGCATTTACCAAGCCAGCTTTTATCCCCAATATCTCACTAGTTTCTCAGAAATCTCTCACTAATGTCTTACTAAGTTCCCCACCTCCACAATCCCTCACTCTCCCACTAATGTCTCAGCAATATCTCAGTAATGTCTCTACAATCTCACTGTTTTACTAGTCTCAGCAATCGCACACACCAATCTCTCACAACAATCTCACTAATGTCTCAGCAATGTATCAAACATCAAAAGCTGCTAGTCGTTTTTTTTTTAAAGGAAGAGAAGATCATGAGCTGCTGATCCAGGAGTTAAAAAAAATTACACACACAGAGAACAATACACGTGTGAATATGAGAGAGTGTGTGTGTGTGTGTGTGTGTGTGTGTGTGTGTGACTCTGTATATAGTTCTACACGGTGTTGGTGTGTGTGTGAGTGTGGGCCCGGGTTTTCTCCGTTGTTCTATACAGGTGTGTGTGTGTGTGTGTGTGTGTGTGTGTGTGTGTGTGTGTGTGTGTGTGTGTGTGTGTGTGTGTGTGTGTGTGTGTGTGGTATGAGCGCGTGCCCGGTTCTCAGTGCGGCGTTAAGGCGCGAGACTCGGCCCCAACCCCGACCTCCGTGGCTCTCTCTCACACACACACTCACACACACACACACACACACACAAAGAGCGAGAAAAGCAGGAACCTACCACGTGACGCGCGCGAGGGAATTTCAGCTGCGACTCCGCACTCGGTCCGGTTTATGAAGAGGGGAAAAAAGCGTGCAGATAAAAAAAAAAAAAGAAAAAAAAACCCGACATACAATAGCGGGACGGTTTCCGGTGCATTCCCCGGTGTCCGAATCAGTCCCGTGTTCCCCGGAGGAACCCGCTCTCGTTCACGCGCCCCTGTCGCTCCGGGTTTCCGTGATCACGAAATGGGCGAAGCTCCGCAGCCGCGCGCTGACGGTAAACGGCGAGAGGAGAAAAAGAAAACGAGAGAAAGAGAGAATCCGTG
The DNA here is from genome assembly GCF_946808225.1 of Silurus aristotelis. Classification (NCBI taxonomy): domain Eukaryota; kingdom Metazoa; phylum Chordata; class Actinopteri; order Siluriformes; family Siluridae; genus Silurus; species Silurus aristotelis. The sequence goes on from NC_139585.1 coordinate 25,610,627, forward strand.
CACCAGATGGTTTTTATTTTTGTTTACTTCCCCGGTTTTAGATCGAACGGCCCTGGTTCGCCGTGGATCGCGGTGTCCGCCCTGTGTTCCGGACCATCGTTTAGAGGTAGAAGCGCGCGGAAGATGGCGGCCGCTTCATCTCCTCTCCTTTCCTACTGCTGCTTCTGGGCGAACAGCGCGCGCAGAGGCGGGAGAAGACATGCCTCTCGCGCGCGCCTGCCGCCGCACCACATTTCGAGAACGCGCGCGCCCTCTGGCGGCACGCACCAGCCTTCCTTTTTTTTTTTTTTTCTTCTCCTTAAACCGGAAACACGCCTCGAGCCACATCCCAATCCGCACTGTGCTCTACTCACTATACCCTCTCACTGCACCTCCACAGGCCGCATGGGCCTGCTAGTTTGGAAGCGCCTAAAAGTTTATGCACCCCTGATCCCCATATACTTCCACCATCCCACATCGAGCAGTTAATTTCCTGTTATTATAACCTGCAAGAAAAGTTTTACTACTTAATAACCGCAACTATATCTTATGTCTTATATATCTTAATGTTTTTTCCACTCAGAAATAAAAAGGTACGGTTTCTTCTTCTTCTTTTGCGAATCATCCGTCTCCATACCCCCCCTGTCCTCTACATCTGCCTCTTTCATACTTGCATGTCTTCCCTCACCACATCCATAAACCTCCTCTTTGGCCTTCCTCTTTTCGTCCTTCCTGGTGACTCCATCCTTAGCATTCTCTTACCGATATACACCATGTCCCTCCTCTGCACATGTCCAAACCATCTCAATCTCGCCTTACTCACCTTGTCTCCAAAACGTCCAACATGCGCTGTCCCTCTAATAAACTCATTTCTATTCCTGTCCATCGTCGTCACTCTCAACGAAAACCTCAACATCTTCAGCTCTGCTACCTCCAGCTCCACCTCAAGTCTTTTACTCAATGCGACTGTCTCTAATCCATACAACATCTCAGGTCTCACCACAGTCCTATAAACTTTCCCTTTCACTCTCACAGATACTCTTCTATCACAAATCACTCCTGCTATCACTCTTCTCCACCCACTTCACCCTGCCTGCACTCTTTTCTTCACTTCTCTAACACACACTCTGCATTACTTTGCACTGCCCAAAATAAAAAGGTACGACTGATTTTGCAAAATTTAGTTAAGTAAAAAGTACAAAAAGTTAAATTAAAAGTCTCCCCAAATGAAAATACATAAGTAAAGTACAGATACATGAAAAAGCTACTTAAATACAGCCTCCTAGTAATAATCCTTAATAACAGTCCACCATTGCACAGGTTTGTGTCTCCTAGTTGAAAAGTAAATGGAAAATGTTTATGCTACAGCATCCAAAGACGTCCTACACATTTGTGGGCCTTTAACACTTTGGTGAGGAATAACATACGGCTGGAAAAGTTTGGTGTCCCAATACTTTTCTCCATATCTGTATGTGTAGCGCTTTGGTAGAACGGCTGTTGTGAAGGATATTTCCGAGCTCAGCTGGTTCTAATTGCGCCTGCTGCTTGACACCATGCACCTTGTTCCGTAACGGGCTGGTTTCTCCATACGTGATCAGCTCACGGCCAGCTCCTTCATTTACCCCTCACTCTCACTCCACCCCACCTCTTTTTATTCTCCTCCCACTCCATGGACTGCCTGTATAAATACGTGTCTTCTCACACATTCTTTTTTCTTATTTGGATTACAACAACGTTTCTTCGCTCACCAAGTCTCCTGTAGTTTGTCTTTTCTTCCTAGCCAACACCTAGACACCAGAGATGCCCGAGTCTGTAGACGTTCCTGCTCAATGCCAAATCCTTAAAGACGAGACGGACAAATGGTGAGACCAGTACCAATTCCTCCGGTTGTATTTATTGTATTTATGCTTTTATTGCTTCCTTATTGACCCAAATGCATTTGGAATAGCATTATAAACACGTCGATTTGCTCCGAATTTGCTGAGTTGTGTGCTAGACGTCCTTTTTTTCCACAGTATCAGTCAACACGTGTTGCCGTATCAGTCGTGCACTGATTTGATACAAATTCATATGAGCAGTCTAATGCGAGAGTTAAATATTTACTAGGTCAGTGTGTTAGCGTAGTCTTCTGAAGGGCATTTGATACATATTGGTGGAAAATCTGCTGCGACGTTTTAATGGACCATTCATGCGTACACGTTTGTGAGACTTTTAAAGGGTATTTTAAAAGATATGTTAAAGATTAGTCATCTGTTGCTTGGTTTCTATTAGTGGTGGAGAGTAAGGAGGTAAGTTAGCAAAATAATCTTTAGCTAAAGTAGCTTTTTTGCGTATCTGTCTTTTACTACAGCATTTTCATTTGGGGAAAATTTTACTTCACTGCATTTCAAAATGAAATATGTAACTTTTTATTTATAAGTGGAGGAAAACTAAACTGGATTCAAGCATGCAGCAACCAATCAGGGTTGCGTTTTTCCATTAGGGTTAGGGTTTGTGGTAGGGTTTGTGTTAGGGTTGTTTTTTTTTGTTTGGGTTAGGGTTAGGGTTTGTGTTAGGGTGTTGGTGTTTTCAATAGGGTTAGGGTTTGTGTTAGGGTTGGATTTTTTGCATTAGGGTTTGGATTAGGGCTGGGGTTAGAGTTGGGGATTTTTTTCATTATGGTTTGGGTTTGTGTTAAGGTGTGGGTTGAGGTGTTTTTATTAGGGTTTGGGTTAGGGTTGGGTTTTTCGCTAGGGTTAGGGTTTGTGTTATGGTTTGGGTTAGCGTTGGGGATTTTTTGTTTGGGTTGGGGGTAGTGTTAGGGTGTGGGATAGGGTTGGGGTGTTTTCATTATGGTTAGGGTTAGGGTTTGTGTTATGGTTAGGGTTGGGGGCTTTTCATTAAGTTTAGGGTTTAGGTTTGTGTTAGGGTTTGTGTTGGGGTTTTTTCATTAGGGTTAGGGTTTGTGTTAGGGTTGGGGTTAGGGCTTGGGTGTTTTCATTAGGGTTAGGGTTTGTGTTAGGGTTGGGGTTGGGGTTTTTTCATTAGGGTTTGGGTTTGTGTTAAGGTTTGGGCTAGGGTTGCGGTTAGGGTTAGGGTTTTGGTTAGGGTTTGGGTGTTTTCATTAGAGTTAGGTTGAGGGTTTGTGTTGGGGTTAGGGTCAGGGTTTGGTTAGGGTTTGGGTGTTTTCATTAGAGTTAGGGTTAGGGTTTGTGTTGGGGTTTGTGTTAGGGTTTGGGGTTTGTGTTAGGGTTGGGGTTAGGGTCAGGGTTTGGGTTTTGGTTAGGGTTTGGGTGTTTTCATTAGAGTTAGGGTTAGAGTTTGTGTTGGGGTTTGTGTTAGGGTTTGGTTTGTGTTGGGGTTTGTGTTAGGGTTGGGGTTTGGGTTAGGGTTTTGGTTTGGGTTTGCATCATGCTGTGAGATATAATGAAACATGAACCTTGTTGCTTCCCTTTTAACTCCATGGCAGTTGTCCTGAATAGTGTAAGAGCTTATTGCTCTATATGTGAAACACAAATAGATTATAATTGATTACAGTTACAATACAATGTCTTTCTAACTCAGCATTTCTCCCTGCATATTCTCTTTGTGAGATTGTGATGAGATGGTGGATACAAGAGATTTTTTTCCCATCGTTTTTCACTCACAGCGGAAAATACAGTGGTGTTATCAGTGTAGCATGGCTCAACGTGCTGAGCTCAGATGTTCTAGAGATTCAAAATAGTGTGCTGTCTCCTCACGGGGCTGAATTTAGCAACAACTTTAAGTAATGTATATCTGCTATTTTAAATATAGCCATTGGGAACACGCAGGACATGCAAAAGGGTATGACTTAGCAGTGTCCGAGTTGATGCCGTTGATAGGTTACGTTACAGGAGCGACCTCTTGGCTGTCCCAGAGGAATTGAGTGGCTTTGTAGGACTTTAATGGCTTCCTGGAAAGAAATAGATGCAATAATATTGAGAAAGCCTATTCATTTGCAGGGCACAAAGTGTAGAAAGTGTGAGATCAACATGATGGTTTGGGTTTTTTATTCAACAGAAGTTTAAATCCCAATACATTGCTCAAGACTGAGCCAGTCACGTGCACTGCATTCTATTGGATTTGAGCTAATATGAATTGAGTGTATATGTGTAGCAAAAATGCCAATGGTGACTTAACAGCTTTCTTCACCAAAACATTTGTATCTTCTTTAGTGTCCAAGGGAAGGGTGCTGAAGCCTGTAAGGATTTAATGGAAGCATTCGAGGCCTGTGTGAAAAGTGCAGTGGAAACTTCATGAGAAGGAAAGCGTCACGCTCAGGTTGAGTCACTCATTGACATCATCAGACCTTATTTGTTTACCGCAGAATTTGCCGCATCATATGGTCATTGTTATTAATTTTGTTTGAATCCTTAATTTCACATGCACAGGTCGCCTTTCTTCAGGGCGGGATCTCTGCATTCCTTTCTGGGTTTCCTTCATCGGACTGAACCATTACAAATATTTGGCCAAAAGTCAGGGGTATAGAAGAGGATAAATTCTTGAGTTCGCCCTGTCTGGATCAGAAATGGCACTACAATGGCTCGGAATTTATTGTCAATGTCCTAGAGCAGCATGGGCCCACAGGATTTCTATCATATATTTAAAAAAATGTATCTTATATAAATGATTTTGAAATAAAATTTACTTTGATTATTGGGGTCGCCTTTTCTTTGAATTTTATTCCTTTTTTTTTTAAACAATATCTTATTGATCCCACAGGGAAATAGTTTTTTCTTCACATATAAAAGGTGACCCTCTGACCCTGAGATGTTTCTACTCACCCCATCCTTCCTACACACTCCAAGCAAATATCACCAATACATCTACATTTACATTTCTGGCATTTGGCAGACACCCTTATCCAGATCTATTACCTAAGGATAAATAACATTTTAGCTTCCTGTCTGAAGAATATAATCAACTAGTTAAAGTATGATGGTGGTAGTGTGTATCTAATGTGAAGCTACTACTGTGGAGATCGTTTTCCTTATACAGAAGTGTTTTATTCCCCTTAACGTCAATTTATCAATATTTTTTTCATCGCATTTCCCAGTGATAAAAGGAAGGGTCAGTCATGAACACAGGGTTATTCATGAGGACTAAGGGCCTTACTCAAGGGCCCCAAGAGTAGCAGCTTGTCAATAAAGGGGCTTGAACTCCAGACCTTCTGATCAGTAACCCAGAGCCTTAACCACATATTTTAGTATTTTTAGTTAATCAAGTATTTTAGCTGTTGACTTTCTCTGATACCTGCAGTATGAACATCATTTTTTGCATCAAAGCTGTATAAAAATTACAATCTTTGTTTAATATGCCTATTAATATGACCATCAACGATGGATAGAAGAAAATGAAGGAAAAGGAGATACAACCATAACAAAGATAACTGGAAATGATGTGTGTGCTGGTGCCTTAAAAGTTGTGGCTTCTAATTTTAGAACAGCTGGAGAAGCACTTCTTATTCAAGAGTCTTAACCCTGAACCTAGTCAGTCTTCCTTGTAAAAACTTTAGATAAAAGATAAATAAAATAAGTATAAGTATGTGCGTTCGAAAATGCCGGTCAATAAATCCTCAGCAGCAGAAATGCTTTTATTATTCTAGGCATTCAATACACACAAAGAAATTTGTGAGTGTGACAGCCTGGCATTCCGGCTCAAAAACTGTTTTCATTATTTTTGTTCCAGGTTTTACCTTCATTTACGTTATTTATCTAATTATTATCATTCATCTACAATTACAAGACAATCACAGAGAACCTCTAGGCTATCAACCAATGAGGTCACACATCCAATTAATTGTCGCATAGCAACCAGTATCTGATTGGCTGTTAGATAAGAATAATGTTTTTCCACTGACTTTTCATTTTATTGCATTTATTCTGATCAGCTCTTTTATAATTGTTTTATTCCTATATTATGAAGCCAGGTTTAATTCATAGTAATAATACAGTGTCTTGGTGCATGTTTCTATACAACAAACTCAGTAATGTAACGGTATGATTTCCTTTGACCAAACAAATCTATAAATGTTCAGATGTTCCACTTTATTTACATTGTAAAATCCTTCCTTGGCATGAAGAACAGCTTTACTCACTTTCAGCACCTGGACAGTTCATTTCTCTAAAACAAACAGCTGAAATACTTTGCCATGCCTCTTGGAAAGAGGTGTTTCAGGATTCCTTTCAATAAATGTTCACCCCCAAACCATAAAACAACCTCAAACCCCACCAAAAAAAAATATAACTGCACCTCCATATTTGATTGTTTGGGTGAGGCAGTTTGCTAACATCTTACTTGGTCTTTGTCTTTCACAAGTTTTTCTATTAGAGACAAAAATGTAACATTTTAGCTTATAAATTTTCATCAAATAAAGATCTTATTTACCAAGTTTTGGTGTGAAAAAACTCAAGTGGCCTACATAAAGCCCTGATCTCAATCCTTTTGAACCTCTTTCAGCATTATTGACCCAACATCAGTGTCTGGCATCACAAAAGTTCCTGTGGTTGAATGAGCTCAAATCCTCACAGCTATGCTCCAAAAGCTAATGGAAAGCATGAAAAGCAAAGAATTGGATGCTCCTCAAACACATATGCTAAAGCTATTTATAAACAAAACTCATATAACCATGGTCAATCATTTTCTGTTCTTGATAGCATTTATAATATGAGTTTGCCATGTCTGCATTTTTTAACAAAGACAATGTCCACATCCAGCTCTTATCAGGCAGGTGTGTTAAAAGGGACTGTGCTCACTCTGGTCCTGTTCACCCTGTACACATCGTACTTTCAATACAACTCAGAGTTCTGCCACGTACAAAAGTTATGACATTGCTATCGTGGGCTGTATCAGGAGGGGACAGGAGGAGGAGTACAGGAAACTGATCCAGGACTTCGTTGCATTGTGTGAATTTAATCAACTGCACCTCAACACCACAAGACCAGGGAGATGGTGGTGGACTTCAGGAGACCCAGGCCTCAACCGGAGCCTGTGACTATCAACAGTGACTGTGTGGAGAGTGTAAAGACCTACAAATACCTGCGAGTGCAGCTGGATGATAGAATGGACTTGATGGTGCTGGGATTTAAACCCATGACTTTTTGATAAGTCCAACAGCTTATCTACTGAGCTAACACTTCCCTTAACCCTGCTTCAGAATACTATTATGGACCCACCAATCTACCCCTGGAGATACATCTGTACATTTCTACATACATTTGTAATAGTTGTGTCTTGCTTTTTTTTGTTTCCTTATATACTTATTATTGGAGTACAAATTTCATTGTATTGGCTAACCTGTACATATATGATAAACAGTTTCCTGTAGATATATGATAAACTCCATTTTTTTGAGAGTCAGTGAATGTTTTCCATCATAGGAAAGACTTTAGCAGTATTTTCTCTGGCTTATTAACCTCATGAGAGGACAAAAATCTAAATGTTGTTGAGGAAACGATTTACAGCTTTTACATAGATGCTGTAATGTAAATCATATCAGGCACCAGAGATGGGAGGTAAAAAAAGTACAAATGCTATGATACTGTACTTAGACAGATTTGAATTTTTCTGATAACTTTCTCACTTTCACTCATTACAGTTTGTACATAACGATCTGTATTTCTTACATTTTCAAACCAGGTTTGTTACTTTAATGTAGAAAATATTTTTCTTCTCTTTGTGCTCTGTTTTCAAGCTAACATGGATGAGACAGAGGGAGTCAGAGGTGTAAACATGACAAACAATCCTGATCACCTGATCATCATCATCTTTTCTCTGCTTGTGTTCTATATAGTGGTTGTTCAGCCTGGATACATTCATTAGGTAACAAAATTTTTAAATCTTTAGTAGTAATATATGAATATGTTGTGAGGTCCAGTAACCATCATGACACCTAAACAGGTCAGTACTTAAAATTTTACCAGAGTCTTTTAAAACATAAGCATCTGTACTTCTACTTCAGTTAAGGATGTGTATATTTTTGCCACCTCTCTCAGGCACTTCCTGGTCATTCACCAATATTAAATAGAATTATATGCTGACAAAAAAAATGGTCATTTTGTAATTAATTCTTAAAATATAGGTTATTACTTGATAAATGTACATGGTATAAGGGAAATAAAATGCTTCAGGATGTGGAAAACGATCATCAGACCGTAACGCACTACCACCACCATGCTTCAACTGGTTGATTATTTTCTTTCAGTTTTAGAGAGGAAGGTAAAAATATAATTTTTCTCTTATGATTCATATTTTATGCATCATTATTTAGAGATAGGTTTGCTGTGATAAAGTGGGGATCATGTATAAGTAGGAGAAATTAAATTGTTAATTTGCCTTATTGCTGTGGTGTAATGGAGCAAGGAGGTAAGAGAGAGAGAGAGAGAGAGAGAGAGAGAGAGAGAGAGAGAGAGAGAGAGAGAAGGACCCGGATACTGATGCTAGGGAGAAGGAGGAAGAGTTGGAAGAAAGACAGAAAGACTGGATAGAGCGATTTCCTGGAAGGAGGAGAAAAGGGGGGGAGACAAGACATTTCGCAACATCCGGATGGGAAGCTACAATCCATCACCGGAGCACGGCCTGGTTCTTCATTTTATCACACGTCAAGCTTTGCAGGAACGAAGGAAGGAGGAGGACACGGCGGAGGAGAGAGAGCACAGAGGTAGAGGGAGGAGGGAGGGAAGGATGCTGTGATGCGCTTCTCCAGGGAGGGATGGAGGGAGAGGGGGGGCATCTGAAGAGGGTTGTTTTGTCCGAAACGGATGTTGGCTCTTTGCTCGTCTCCTGATCACCACGGCGATGCGCGCTGCAGATCAAACCCGTGGTCCTCGTTCTGCTTAAACCGGGACACCATGCAATAGAGTCGCGTTTCTGCATAGGACGCGCACGCGCTTGCGTGCGTGCGTGTGTGTGTCTGTGAGCGCGCGTGTGCGTGCGTGCGTGTGTGTGTGTGTGTGCGTGTGTGTGTGTGTGTGTGTGTGTATATGTGTGTGTGTGTGTGTGTGTGTGTGTGTGTGTGTGTGCATTTGAAAAAGCAGAACACGCTGCATCCCTTACCTGTGATCACAGGCCTTTTGCGCATTGAGGATCCGGTTTATGTTTCCATACCCGCCTCGTTTCTACGCGGTTGATCCGAGCAGGTAATGACTTTCAGAAAGGACGGTGGTGGTGCGATCGAGTGGAGGAGAACCGATGCATACATGGTGGAGCAACCCAGGAATCCACCGATGTCAACTCCTGGACCGGATGCACCGTGCGTTAAGAATATGTCGTGAGCGTCAAATGTCATTGTGATTCACGATTGTTATTTAAAGAAAAGGGGAAGAAAAAAAACCTGAGTCTGATTGGAATAAACAGCACAGAGATGGGACGTTCAGCAACATCCTTGTGTACAGGCCTGGCCACATGCTGATGATTCAAAAACAACTCCTGTGAGAACCTGCATTGCTTTGTCACTTATTGTAGAGCACAGCAGGGATGTTCTGAGGAGATAAGGACAGAAGGCTCCAAAGTACAAAGCTGTCATTAAAGCATCTCTCCGCCATGTCAAAAGACCCGACTTGCAGCCAGACGGCTCAATACGTGGGGCCATACAGGCTAGAGAAAACCCTCGGGAAAGGACAGACAGGTAATGGGACAGTGCCTTAAAGGTGCAATTTTATCATTTCTTAATTGCCCAAATAATTAGCATGATATATCAAAGGTGGATCCCATAGCCTAGGCATAACAAGAGGCTCAAGAAAACCTGGTTAGAAAATTGACTTCCGGTCCGAAAGTGTTTAGATGTGCCTCCTGACAGTCATTTTGTAAACCCTTTACTCTACAAGACAATCTACAGGGGCGGAGCTTTGTGTAAATGGGTGGAAATTGTAGGGAGGTACAAGTTTAGTGTTAGTTAGATCCAAAGGTCATGAGTTTGAATCCCATCCACACCATTTTGCCACTTCTGGGCCCTTGAGCAAGACCCTTAACCCCATAGCTTCTAAGTTATATGAATGACATAAATGTAATTCGCTCTTAATAAGGGTGTCTGCCAAATGCCCTAAATGACACCAAATTTGGCGTCTTCTAGTCATTGAGGCTAACCTAGCTAGCTAGTTTGTGCACACCAGTTTGCAAGCTGCATAGTGTCATTACTTCACACCCACTTCGAATGATATACAGATGATGTACGGATGCATGTTCATCTTGGAGATTGTGTAGTACCAAATGGATTTTTCAGTGTACTTAGGAAAATGGTAGCTGTTGGTCAGTGTGGTTCATTTTCTAAAAACGCTGGCAAATGTGCTACTTTTGCATATATGTTGTGCATGGATTTAGTTTTTTTAATTATGTCTGACTGCAGCTCATCGTGGCTAATTTCATTTATAAAGCACTTTTAACAATGGGCATTGTCCCAAAGAGGCTTGACTTAGATAAACATGTTAGAAATATACATTTTACATTTATAAACCAGTCCTTATTAGTTTATCCCTAATAAGCAAGCCGGGGGCGACTCCCTGAGTCAGTATGAGGAAAGAAAACCTTGAGCGGAACAGGACTCAAAAAAGGAAGCGTCCTCATCTGGGTGACACCGAATGTCCATTTATTATAGTTCCATCATTGATGGAGGTTGACTGATAGACACTTGAATGCAAACCTGTTCTAGGCCATTGTAGCAAACAAAAATGGAGTAACACACGAGAAAGCTGTTTGAATCCCGATTATATCAGAGTTAAACATGGTAACACAATTTGGCCCAGTTGACTCGGTAGGAGAGACGTTGTCTGTTAGCTTTTATGTATGGAGAAGAGAGTAGATAGCACTTTTTACTGTGTATTAGAATTCCCTCTCATGTTGACTTGGATATGTCTGTTGAGTCCGTGGTGCCAGGCAAATATAATAGCATTAGCTCCAAACTATCTCATTAATGACTTATTGCTAAAAATCAGTAATAATTTGGGTCTTTCATAGGGCAAAAATTTTAGTTGAATAGCAATGTCCAAGGTTTCTTCATTTACAGCATTCGGCAGATGCCCTTATTTAGAGCGGCTCACATTTATGTCATTCATAAAACTGAACAGCTATGGGGTTAAAGTCCTTGCTCGAAGGGGCCAAAAATGGCAGTTTGGTGTGATTTGGATTTGAGCCCTCAACCTTTGGATCCAAATTCCAAAGCTTTAACCACTAAGCCACCACCTCCCTCTTGGAACCTAATCAATGGTTGGGGTGGTGCACTGATTTGATTAATTTCCAGACTTGACCATTACCAAATTACTCTTGTACCACAGCAGTTGACCAGCAACTGCATTTTTTTTATTGATTCATTGAACAATCATGGATTTTTTTAAATGATATGATATCAATGGCCTCATCCCACAGGATAATATTCTCCATTACATTGCGAAAACTGTTTAGCAATGGTTTATGGAACATGACAAAAGGTTGAAGGTGTTACCTCTGCTTCCAAATTCCCAAACCTCAGTCATCAAGTATCTGTAAAAAAAAGTCCCATACACCACAGCACACCTAAAGAAATCTGTACTTTAGACAACTTAGTTGTTTAAGTGGCACAAGGGAAATACACAATATTAGGCAGGTGGTTTTAATGTTATGGCTGATCAGTGTATATAATAAATTATATAATGATATCAATTATAAATATTAATTCTATTTCTGATCTGTAGCAGTTTCTAGTGATATCCTTCCTGCATTCCAGTAGATAACGTTCAACATAAGGTCGGAAATCTGACTAAATGAAACCAGGTTTATGCTAATGCTTGTGTTCCCTTTTTGTTTTCCGGAAAGGGCTGGTGAAACTCGGGGTGCATTGCATCACGGGCCAGAAAGTGGCCATCAAAATCGTGAACCGGGAAAAGCTCTCGGAGTCGGTGCTCATGAAGGTACGGGATGCTGTTTCTCTGTAGGCTTCTCTGTAATGTGTGGAAACAGAAGTGCAGGAAGCCTTACTAGTACTCCTTTTTGATAATCTGAATGTCATGTGACCATCGTTCAGATGGCTAATTGATAACTACTGGGAGTCCTGGGTGTCATTAATAGCCTCTCTTTCTCTTTTTCCTTCAATTCAGGTGGAGAGAGAGATTGCAATCCTAAAACTAATCGAGCACCCGCATGTCCTGAAACTCCACGACGTCTACGAGAATAACAAGTATCTGTGAGTATAACACTTCTCAACTTTGCTGCATCTCCTGGGTTTTCTACTCCATCGTTTTTTTTTCATCCGTATTACTCTTCACTCTGCATACAGCATCACGTTTGTTCTCTGGCAGGTATCTGGTGTTGGAGCACGTGTCGGGTGGCGAGCTTTTCGACTATTTAGTAAAAAAAGGAAGACTGACGCCCAAAGAAGCCAGGAAGTTCTTCAGGCAGATCATCTCAGCTCTGGATTTCTGTCACAATCACTCGATCTGGTAAAGCCTAGTTCGGGCCTATGAACCAGACTCAAAACCCATACTTATCTTGGTGGTACCAAATTTTCATTAATTACAGTTCCATCTTGGTTGAGGTGTACTGTTAAGTCTATGCAACCTGTGGTCCTGAACCATTGACTGTTTATATTAATTACAGTCCAAATCCAGTCTCATAGTTCTTGAGTTGCTCAGAAACCATGAGATAAGCTGTTTTCATCTGGGTGACACCGAATGTTTAATCATTATATCATAATGTTCAATCACCAATGTTGAGGTTATCAGCTGTAAACTTGAATGGCAAACTGTTCATGGCAACTGCAACCCAAAGCCATTGCAACAAACCATCCACACTAATCACCATCCAAATACTAATCCATCCTCCTGCTTCCCTCAGAGTTTTAGAAGGCAGGAGTTTCATTTGTACATCTTTTTTAATTGGATTGTAGTCTCAGAATTGTTCTTGGTAAAACTCTACATGGATGGATATTATCCATTTCATCTGATGAGGCCAGTAATAGTGTGGCGTTTGTGTGAATTTGTGTTTCGGTATGTTCCTGCAGTCACCGAGATCTGAAGCCAGAGAATCTCCTGCTGGATGAAAAAAATAATATCAGAATCGCTGACTTCGGCATGGCCTCCCTACAGGTGGGGGAGAGTCTGCTAGAGACAAGCTGTGGGTGAGTACGCACTCTGTGTGTGTATGTGTGTGTGTGTGTGTGTGTGTGTGTGTGTGTGTGTGTGTGTGTGTGTGTGTGTGTGTGTGTGTGTCTAACTCATAGTGGGAAATGTCTTCCTTTTAGCCAGGTTTTCTTGATCTCCAGAGAAACCAATATCATTACAATATTGTTGATCATTAACACTTGCTGAGTTAAAAAATAATAAATGAAAAAAATAATTAGCAAAAATTCTAAACAATTTCTCTTAAAAAAAATGTTTATGGCAATTTCTATATTTAGAAACTCAGATTTTGTTCTTTATATGCTACACTGACTTTTTATGCATGCAAAGATAGGAATTTTGATTTTGAACGATTTTTATACATTTTAAGACAATCCACACATTTTCTAAGAGCACAAATATAAGGAACATTGGCAAAATTGTACAAATGTCTTGTTTGAACCAAATGTGTTTTGTTTGAGTGCTTTTCGTTTCGAGGTACTGTTCAGAAAAATATACAGTGAACTGAATATTGGGTACAGGAAAAAAAAATTACATTGCAAAAAATTATAAAAAAGTAAAACTACCTGAATCAAATCATATTTTATTTGACCTATTATATTTTACACATTTTTTTTTCGTCACATACACATTCATACAGAGTATGACATATGGTGAAATGCTTATTTTTTTAACGACTGTCCAACTTGTAAACATGAAAGAAATATAAGATATAAAAATAATACAATATAAGATAAAAAAAAATAAAGTGATGTAATGTAAAAATAAATAAAATAAGTATAAATGTATATTAAAATATAATTTTAATATAATATAATAATTTTATATAATATATTATAATGTAATATAATTATAAAAAAATATACACACACACACACACACACACAGACTCTCTAGCTAAAAGTATATATATATATATATATATATATATATATATATATATATATATATATATATATATTTTTTTTTTTTTACATTTTGATGTAATTTATTAATACAAACTTTATTAGTATGAACTTTTGAGCCACTCGTGGCTTCTCGTGAACTATTAGATTTTTCGCGAGTTTCTCTTAGTCATGCTCCAAATAAAAAGTCGCAAACTATAGAGGTTCCACTGTAAATACATACATGAATATTTTGCACATCTAAATATATTTGCAGCATTTTCTAAATATGGACTAAAGTTTGTAGCCACCTGAGCATAATATTGGTATGTGCTTCTTTCTGAACACCCCAGTCACCATTTGCTCTTATATTAACCTTCACTCTTTTTTCACTCACAGATTTTTCACTAGATTCTTTTTTGGAGATTTGTGAAAATTCATTCATCCACAAGGGTGTTAATAACGTCAGGTACTGATGTAGGCCTGGGGTGCAGTCAGCGTTCACATTCATTCATGTTCAATAGGGTTGGAGCTCTGTAGCAGAAAGATCTTCCACACAATTCCAACCCCATGTAAAGCATATCTTCACGTAGCTGGCTCTGTGCACAGGGGGATTGTCATGCTGGAGCAGGTTTGGGTCTCCTAGTTCAAGTGAATGGAAAATGTTCCCTCAAGTTTGTGTGAACAGCTTGGAAAAGAACCACCTTGGGCTGGTCCCAATACTTTGTCCATATAGATTCATGTATCTCCTATATGACCTCTAAGACCTTTAAGAGTAATTAAATCTGTTCCCCATCTCCAATAAATATTTTTTCACTTTCACTAAGACATTTTTGCAGTATATTGTTATTTAATTGTATGTAAAATACATTTTGCAATCCTGTGTCTCTTTCTCAGATCTCCACATTACGCTTGTCCTGAAGTAATCAGAGTAAGTCTGCATTAAATCCTAATAAACTGTAATGTTCACCTTTAACTATTCCACTACCACAACACAAACATTTAATAGCATGCTACTGCAATGCAGGAATTATCTCAGGAGGTTTTTCCTGATCTTTCATTTAGGGTGAGAAGTACGACGGTCGGCGAGCGGACGTATGGAGCTGTGGTGTGATTCTGTTTGCTCTACTTGTGGTAAGAATGCGTTCCTTTGCTCTTAGTTTTTGGCGTCTTGGTTTTAGCGCATTTTGGTTTGCAGTTTAGCAGCTTTGGTGCTAATGGATTGGCCCAATGCATCGTAATCCTGCATCCTTACTTCTCAATGGCCATGCAGGGTGCGCTCCCGTTTGACCACGACAACCTGCGCCAGCTGCTGGAGAAGGTGAAGAGTGGAATATTCCACATGCCGCACTTCATCCCACCTGACTGCCAGTCTCTTCTCCGTGGCATGATCGAGGTGGATTCGGAAAAGAGGCTCACGGTGAATGTTTTGTGCTTTTTTATAACTATTTATGGGTATGTTGTTGGAAGATCGGGGTCCGGCGTAATCACTTCTGCGGTGACAAATGAAAGGAAAATAAGCTGGTGGCTCTATTATGCAAAGGTGGGTCATTTACTTCTTAGGTCCACTTGTCCTCTAGGAAAGAATGATCCCTTCAAATCAATACAAAGTTGTTCTGACTTAACACATGTGTTCTGGGATGGCTCCGCGTCCATCCACAAGCTGAATGGTTTGATAAAATGAATAGACTCTCCTGTGGGAGAAATTGGAATGATGTGCTTCCTCTTTGCCTATTATTAAAACATCAAATGAGGAATTACCATTTCCAAAAAGAAAGTTGTTCTTCCCTTTTACAAATGAACAATGCTTGTTGCCAAAAAGTAAATGATCATGAAGTCTTTTATATATATATATATATATATTTTTTTTTCTTTATTTTAGCCTTGTATGTTTTTTTTTATATCTTTATCTTTATATTGATATTTCATATCTAGATTTTTCTTTTTTAGATCTCATGTTGATTTCACTTACCTTATCTTTTAACAACTTTCATTCAGGGACCATGAAGAATGGTGGCACATTCTTTTTCAACTCTTCGGATTACTGTTTAAAATGTATCTAAGCTAATAATTCTATACTAAGGGTCATTTGCTAAACAGCCCCTGCTAGACTTTCTGCCACTGTTTGGATATGGTCTAGCAACGTTCTGGCCTACAGTACCTTGACTATAGAGCCTCTAATATGGCATCAAGTGGAATCCTTCACTACGACTAGAACACAGATGCCACACCATCATTAGGACTGATAGACAGAACGGCAAAACCTCCTTCAGAATAATTGATAGACACAGAGGGCATACCTCCTTTAATAGGATAGACAGAGCCCACTCCTCCTTTACTAGGAATGATAGACACAATGGCTACACCTCATTTAATAGGATAGACAGAGGCCACACCTCCTTCACGAGGACTGATTGACCCCAAGGTCACACCTTCTTCAGTAGAATAGACAGAGGCCACGCCTCCTTAATTAGGACTGGAGCACAAGTGCCACACCTCCTTCACTAGGACTGATAAACACAAAAGCCACACCCCCTTAAATAGGATCGACAGAGGCCACACCTTCTAAACAGCCCCTGCTAGACTTATTGCCACGTTTGGGATTTGATCTTTGGAGTGATATTGTATCAGTTGTGGGCAGAGGACTGATAGACACTAAGGCTACACCTCCTTTATTAGGATAAACATAGGCCACACCTCCTTTATTAGGACTAATAGACAGAGGTCACACCTTTTTCATTAAGGTTGAAAATAATAATAAATAATAATAAGGCCACGTTTATTTCATTAGGGCTGAGGATACATCTCTCTCACCATGACTAAGAAATACAGGCCATACCTCCTTTCAGTAGTGCTGGTAGACCCAGAGACCACACCTCTTTTCCTACAACTAATATACACAAAGGTCACTCCTGTGAATCCATAGTTGTTGTTTTTTTTTTTTCTAATTTATTGATATCTATCAAAGTCTTGCCTTTGAAAAATCTGGCAACCTGAGCCGGATGTACACCATGCAGGTACTTGTATATAACTTACTATGGTGCACCCAGGAAACATCCGAACCATGTGTATGACCCGTTTCTGAATATGCATAAGCTTTCCCAAGTAAGTTCAGATGCAGCTGACCAGAGAGATTCTAAAACTGTTATTATATTTAATTTGACAGCATTTTCATTTCCATTCCAGCATCTTTTCCTACATTTGGCGCAGATTATCACGAATATCACATCACCTTTATTATTATTATCATCATATTTCTGGCCAAGCTTAGAATAAAAGCTGCATAGTAGAATAAAATGCCAGAATCTACAGACAGATGGAAGAGCACACTCATGGTTTTGTGTGTGTGTGTGTGTGTGTGTGTGTGTGTGTGTGTGTGTGTCAGCCTTGCCCGTGCAGTTCACTTTCTGCTACAGCGCCATCTGCTTGCAAATGCTCGACATTAATCACTGCCCCCTCTCTTTCTCCTGCAGCTAGAGCAGATCCAGAAGCACGCCTGGTATATGTGAGTATCGATTGTTTCTGTGTGAGCCAGAAAGGTCAGTCTGTAGTGATACATTGTAGCTGCATAGTGTCTATTTGTGCATGGTTCATGGTTTTGGAATTAAGATCATGTTATAGACAATTAATTTATATGGTATATACAGTAATTGTGTTTAATTGCTTATATATGGCAGAAATTTACCAGCAATCAATATTTTTATATTATATTTCTCATAGTTCCTATTTTCACTTATGCTATAGCTACTGCAAAAGTCTGTGCCAATTACACAAAATATATATATATATATATATATATATATATATATATATATATATATATATATATATATATATATATATATATATATATATATATATGGTTTTTGAGACACATGCATGTTCCTTTTGTTTCTATGCAACAAATACACACACAAATTGGACAGTGAATGAGTGAAAGAAAGTTCTGTGGAGTCTAAATGGAACTCACACAGTCAATGATGGAGGTGGAAGCTTAATGGTTTGGGGTTGTTTTGGAGCAGGAAAGGTTGAAATCTTACTCAGGAAAGTGAAAGGAATCCTTAACCAACATGACTACCATTCCATACTTCAACATACACCATGCAATTCCATCATTGGAACTGATTTTACCGTACAACAAGATGATGAAACATTTAAAGCGTATGCCCAAGCTCTGTATGCATTATTTAGAGTCGTCTGGAGTGGGACATACCATGGAATGACCTGCCCAGTCATTCCATGAACCTATTGCACTGCTCTGGGATGAACTGGATTGTAAAGAAATCTTCAATTATTGAAGAACAGCTTTGGTAAGTTTTACAAGAGGCATGGCAAACTACAGTATTTTAGCTGAATGTTTGTAGAAAAGAACTGTCCAGGTGCTGAAAGTATGGAAAGCTGTTTTTCATGCTAAGGGAGGATTTTTCAATAAAAATAAAGTGGAACTTCTGTACATTTATAGATTTGTTTGGTCAAAGGTAATCTTACATTACCATTACATTACCGTTTGTTGCATAGAAACAAAAGGAACATGCATACAACCATAAAAGACACTGTGTTTCCAATATTTTGATTGTGTTTTATTGCTTTTATAACCAGAGCATTGTATTTGTAAATGATGACACAGGACTTAATGTATATGAACTTTTGATCTTGTGTGTATATGTGTGTGTTAGGTCAGGCCGTAATGAGCCATGTCCGGAGCAGCCGCCCCCAAGGCGTGTGTGCGTGAGGCGGATTCTCTCTCTGACCGAGCTGGATCCGGACGTACTGGAGAGCATGCACTCTCTGGGCTGCTTCCGAGATCGAGTCAAACTGACCAGAGACCTGCAGTGTGAAGAGTGATCACCATTTCCTACTCTTTGCAACCCAATTAGTTCCCCTTAGATTAGACACCCTTAGATTCACAATAAACTATATTATAACCATAAACTAATGACCTACACCTTATTTATTTGTCTTCGAATCAGTCATCAAGGTTTTGAGGTGAATCTGGGGCTGTATAATGGTCATTAGTGAATTATTATTGCAGTCTAATGCTGATATATCACTAAATCCATAAACAAATATAATAATAAACAATATAACTTAGAATATGACAGTAACACACATTAGATCTCATCAGAATAACAGTGACATGACAGTGCATCACTCTGTCTCTCTCTTTTACTTGTGTCTTTATCAGGGACAACCAGGAAAAGATGATCTATTATCTCTTGCTGGACCGTAAGGAGCGATATCCCAGCTACGAGGATGAAGACCTGCCGCCTAGAAACGATGTAGGTCAGTAAAATATGACTTTTTTATTTTGTGGTGGTGGATGAATGGTATGAGAAACTTACCACATGAGAACTTCAAGTAAAATTTAGCTTCGGTTATGAACGTGCTAACGTGCTGTACTGTGGGTAGGGTTGCCACCTTACATCTATAGGATACCACGATTAATCCGGAGCTTGGGTATGGAATTTCTCATGTTTTTCTGCGTTTTTGTGGGTAGATAAGGCAGATAAGCTCCACTATATTGTCCCTAGGTGAGAATGAGTGTTTGCATGGTGTTCTATGATTGACTGTTTTATTTATTCCATTTGGAAGATGCCCTTATCCAGAGCGACTTACATTTATGTCATTCTTACAACTGAGCAGCAATGGGTGTTAAGGGCCTTGTTTAGGAGCCCAGGAGTAGTAGCTTGGTGTGATTGGTATTTGAACTCATGCACTTCGGATCCAAGATCCAATGCATTAACAACTAGGCTACCACCTTTTGTTTAGCATCCCAGGTGCTCATTTTGAATGGATACAGGTTCAGCCTTAAAAAAGTAGTCCCCAGGTACTGTTGTAATAGTCTGCACACCAAAGAATATCGAGGCTAAATATCTAACTGCCACCGTGAGGAGCCCTTGCCGCCCCGTTCCACATCACTGTATGATGAAGCCATTTCTTCGAAATGACAGACTCATTTTGTTTTCACACGAGAAGACGGTACGTGATCATGGCGTCCTGAGAGCATAAATTACTGGGACCATGTCCTGTGGTCTAATAAAACCAAGATAAACTTGTTTGGCTCAGATAGTGTCCATCATCAGGATTACCAAGAAAATAGTGTCATGGCTTCAGTTAAGCATTGTGGTGGTAGCATCATGGTCTGGGGCTCCATGAGTGCTGCTGGTACTGGGGAGTCCGGTTCATTGAGGGAAACATGGATTCCAACATGTATTGTGACATTCTGTAGCAGAACATGATGCCATCCCTTTAGAAACTGGGATGCGTGGCAGTTTTCCAACATGAAAATGAGCCCAAACAGACCGCCAAGATGACAACTGCCTTGCTGATGGTGAAGGTTTTGGATTGACCAAGTATATCTCCAGACATGAACCTTATTAAATACTTGTGGGGCATCCTCAAGTATGTCTAACATCCAGCAGCTCTGTGATATCAAGGAAGAATGGAAGAGTATCCCAGCAAGATGTCATCCCAGATGACAATAGTGCTCACTTAAAATATTGACACTTAGGACACAGTTTTGACATGTTAATTACTCACTTTGTTGCCAGCTATTTTGACAATAATGGCTCTATGTTGAATTATTTTCAGAGGACAGTAAACCTGGTTGCTGAATTTGACAATTTTCATTGTTAAAAGCGCTATACAAATAAAAATGAATTGAATTGAATTGAATTTGTAAGGGGTGTACTCCTTTTTGCGAGATACTGTATATATAGGAGGTATCAAAAAGTATCACTTTCAAAATAGTACCCTTGCAAAGCAATACAGCGCTCTCAGCATTCCTGTCACATCTGGAACGTGTCCTAGAAGTCTTCTTTCAAAGCATGTCAAAAACCTTCTGTGATTCACTCAGGGTTTCCACAGTGGTGTCAAAACGATGATGTTTAAGCTGAATCTTCATCTATGGGAAGAGGGTGAAGTCTGTAGGAGTTAAGTCTGGGGAGTAGGGTGGGTGAAGAATTGAGATTGTGTGGATTGTTCTCTGATGATCATCATGCACAAGTTGCCGAATAGTTTTGACATTTTCAGGAGTTGAGCTTGTTGAAGGTCTTCCTGAGCTCTTACCATCTTCCAGTGATGTTCTTCCACTCTTGAAGGACGCATGCCACTCAAAACACCTCATATGACTCGTTGCAGCATTGCCGTATGTCAAATGTATGTCGTATGTGGCAGATTTGCCCCTTTTCACACAGAATTTGAAATTCGCTCTTTGTTCTTTGTTTTGCTGTCCATGATGAAATCATGGACACGTTAACATACCTGGTCAGAATACCACCAGTTAGCACCATTAGTCTCGAAACCTTTTGATACCTTGTCTATACAGTATGTATCCTTTAAAATACCTTTTTTATTTCTAATAAACACATAGTTTTACCCAGCTGATTCAGCAAGATAGCGTCTTAAGGCTTCAGGGTTCATTCAAATAAAAATGGCCCAATTAATACAAAGTTTTGCAAGAAGATTTTTGTGAGACTTTGGGGATGTCTAAATAAGTAAAATAAGTCGTTATCATGAGGGTATACTCTAATGTTGATCCCTGAAAATCGTTATACACAATCAACCCCCTGGGGCAAATAGTGTAAAGAGTGTGTAAGGTGTCCTGTGTATTTATTAGCCTGGGCCACACAATCTGCATTTATACTCTCTTCCATGCGGAAGGAAATCCTTGCAAGGGTATTAATGTGTTCTTGTGTGAACAAATCTTGATTTCACTTGTGGATTTTGTGAGTTCAGATCCTCCACGGAAGCGTGTGGACTCGCCCATGCTGACCCGTCATGGCCGCTGCCGGCCAGAGAGGAAGAGTCTGGAGGTGCTAAGTGTGACAGAGCAAGGCTCCCCTACACCCCCTCGCAGGGCACTGGACACCTCTGCACACAGCCAGAGGTATATATACGCACACAAATACACACACAGTAGTTATACGTTTCTATGTAAGATATAAAATATCAAGGACTGTGCTGTGATTTAGATTAGACTGATGGCGTGGGTGATGGCTTTGCCATTTGTATAGAACGTCATGCTTTTTGTTTCTATTTATATTTAATGTTGACATGGACATTGGACAATAATGGACATTGTCCCAAAGCAGCTTTAAGCTAAAATAAATACATTAGTTCTTATAAGTGTATCCCTAATGAGCAAGCCATTGGAGACAAGTGAAAAGCAGAGGGTATCAGGATGAAACTTTGAGAGAAACCAAATTCAAAGAGGATCCCGTCCTCATTTGGAAGACGCCAAATGTCCATTTACGTTTACAGAATTCGGCAGACGCGCCTCCACATTTGGTGATGCTGGGATTTGAAGCCCCAACCTTTTGATTACAAGATTTGTTATAGTTTCAAGTTATCAAACTGCTCATGGCAGTTGCAGCCCTTAAGTCCTTTTTCATACCGAGAAAGCTTAAAAATAGTTTCGACATTTAGTTGAAAACAAATTGTTGCTATGGAGATTGTATTAGAACCTGTGATTTTAAGTCCTACTGCCTATTATAGCCAGTTTCTCTTGTAAATGAAACATCTCTAGACCAAGTGGATTCAAGCATTTCAGATTTTTTTTCTGTGTTTTTGGTGTTTCAAGGCCGAATTTTTGCTTTTGTTTTTCTCTTGGCGTCACTGAACACTGAAACAGAACACGTCTGACTCCACTCTTCAATTGTGAATGCGCCTTCTGCCACATACATATTTACATACATTTTATACATTAGAGTAAATTTCTCTATTTTGCTAAATAATGTACTGTGATTTAAATTATTAAGAGATTACAGTATACTACCTATACTGATCACCATTCTTTAAGACTCTTAGGTTAGGCCATGTCTCAGCATACAATATTTTTAAGTTACGATGTTGTCATTGTAACGCATCTCCATTGTAACTTGGGGAATACCACTTATAATTATAAATTAAATTCTTTTCTGTGTTATGCTGACATCCCCATCTTATCACTTCCTAGATCACGATCAGTAAGTGGAGCATCTACTGGTCTATCTTCTAGTCCTTTAAGCAGCCCCAGGGTAAGAGATTATTGTTTTTGATATCTTTTTTTGTTTAAGAAGTATTTTAACTCTACAGGTTGCACATTTAAATAAGCTGCAACTGTAAAGAAAAGAAAAGAATAACTTATATTTTCTGTTTTCTTGGGAACAACATGAAGCTTATTCATAATCAGCAATAAGAAGAATGCTCACATTGTCCTCAAGCCCGCACGTGTCTTTTTCAAAACATTCTCCACACTGTCCATCTGTTGTGTCACCCATCGCTCATTTCCATTCCTTTCCTTCTCTCCATCTTCTGCTGCCTCTTCCTGCTGCATTTTTTCACTCCATGTCATCAGAGCCCGGTGTTCACGTTCAGCCCGTCGGAAGTCGCCACCGCCACCAAACCCCGCGCTGCGAGTACTCGCGAGTCTAAAACTCAGACTCTGCCGTCTAAAACACCCCCTGAGCGACCCCGCCTTCACTCCATGAAATCCCTCCCGCTTCGCTCTTCTTCCTCACGCTCACCCTCCCCTTCGCCGCTCCTCTCCCCGCTTCCTCGATTCCTCTTTTCCCCTGCCCTATCACCCGCGCTGAAATCGGTCACTAAATGCTCCTATCCGATGTCCCAGGTGACCCCTCAGGGCTCACCCCTGCCCACACCGCTGGGTACCCCCGTCCATCACCCCCACCCTCCCCCTTCCTCCTGCTCTTCTTCCCGTGCTGAAGGAGGAGGTGTTGGCTCGCTCTCGCTGACCCCGCCCACTAGCCCAGGAGGAGGCGGAGCTGGCATGGCTGCCAGCAGCTCCGCCCACTGGAGGACCAGATTTAATTCGTTCAAGAACAACCTGCTCGGCTCGCCTCGCTTCCACCGCCGCAAGCTGCAGGGTGGGTGTTGGCAAACGTTCAAATGACAATTACCATACGTGGATGAAACAAAGAGTTATATTTATCACTAACTATTTTTTAGTGCCCACTTCTGAGGACATGTCAAGCCTCACACCGGAATCCAGTCCTGAGTATGTATCCAATGATTACTAGTCATGACGTATGGTTCAGGTGTCTATGAAATGCATTACTCGTGTCATTGATTGATTGCCCCTTAGGCTGGCGAAGCGCTCCTGGTTTGGCAACTTCATCAGCTTAGAGAAGGAGGAGCAGATCTTCGTGGTGATCCGAGACAAACCGCTGAGCTCGATCAAGGCGGATATCGTGCACGCCTTTCTCTCTGTGAGTCTGGTTTTGCTGCAGTTCTGAAGGTCCAGCGTGTTATAGTAGATTGTGACTCCAACCACTATGCGATTGTAACCATGTATGATACAATGTGCTGTTCAAAATGCTATAGAATTTATAGCTATAGCTTTGCAAGAAAGGTTAATTTGTATTGGAAATTCACTGTATCTTTACCTGTTATCTGTCTTATCTGTTGAGCAACCAAACACAACCAAAATTGGTGACTGTCTTCCTAATGGTCACTAAATAACAATTTTTCGCTTAACATCAGATTCCATCGCTCAGCCACAGCGTGGTTTCACAGACGAGTTTCCGGGCAGAGTATAAATCTTCCGGAGGTCCTTCAGTATTCCAGAAGCCCGTCAAGTTTCAGGTGGATATTGCCTTCTCGGAGGGAGAGAGGGAAAGGGAACGGGATAGAGAGAGAGAAAGAGAAGGAAAGAGGAATTATGGAATCTACAGTGTCACTTTTACCCTCATATCAGGTGGGGAGCCCTTTTATGACCTATTTCTTGCAAATCTGTATATATATATATATATATATATATATATATATATATATATATATATATATATATATATATATATATATATATAGATATAGATATAGATATATATATATATAGATATTGTATGTATTGTAGATATCTAACCATGTGCATCTGTGTGTGTGACTGTGGGTGCTTGGGGGCTGAAAAAGGCCCAAGTCGCAAATTTAAAAGAGTGGTGGAGACGATTCAAGCCCAGCTGCTTAGCACACATGACCAGCCCTCGGTACAGGCTCTTGTGGGTGAGTCACAGCCAAACACTTTTTTGCAGACACATCAAGCCTGCACATTACAAACAAAATACTTGATCGAATCACCATTGAACCACATTTGTACCATTTTTAATACAATACAAATATGTGACTTGCATCAAAGATCACATCAAACACAGCATTTGCGTATAAATACAGCCGTTCTAATTCTATTCAATCAACTTCTAGTCGTGTTTAATAATAGATATTGTAAATAGGACAGTGTTAAGGAAAACTGGAGGATAGATTTAAATCCTGCACAAGCAACCCAATGGCAACAGTGTCAACAAGAACTCCCTTAGACAACACAAAGAAGAAACCTTGTGACAAACCAGTCTTGAAAGATAACTCACCCTCCCTTATTAACCAGAAGTGGGATTATTAATGATTTTCATGCACTGCATATACTGCGTACCCCCAGTTTTGCATGTCTGACCATGGGACGGGATGTAATATCCAGCAAATCTATTCTCAAAGTCGTCGTGTTGGAAGCAGAAATAGTGGGCAAGGTCTGATTGACGTTGACAGGGGAAAAAGGGAATTTCGGTATCATTACCATTAGAACGTCTTGATTGTGTCCTGTCTGTTCATTTCAAAGAAACGGGTCCAGCCTTAAGTCCCCAGGTGGTGTCGAAGGGCCCACACAACAGATAATATCAAGGCGGACATCAAGCTGGCATCGCGAGGAGCCCTCGCCTCTCTATTCCACGCATCATCGCTATGTTCAGCTGTTTCTTCACACCCTTGTTGTAATCACATGACCAGACGAGACACGATCATGACGTCCTAACTGTTAATGACGCTGAAATTCATTTTGGACAGCACTCACGTTATCATTATTCGTATAAAAGGCTTTTACAGTAAACACTCAGCTTGCAATGTTTGCGAACAATTGATGCCCCTGGGTTGCCATCTCCTAGTTTCAAAATTTCACGTTACCTTCTAGATTCTCTGTGAATATATTCAAGTGCATGTGTGTATATTCTATGCAATGATGTGGCAGCAGTGCAGATGCACATCAAGAGCTTCAGCTAATGCTAATTTTTTGGAACAATTTTCTGATTATGAAGATTGTGAATTATTATTTGGGTTGACGTGGCCTTCCTGTTAGCTCAAAGTAGTTTGAGTAGTAGTTTTCCTCTGACATCAATTATCAGTAAGGCATTTCTTTACAAAGAAACTGCGATACACTAGTTTTTCTGAATTAGTTTTTAGTTGTTGTTTTTCGAAATTTGAAAATTTAACTGTTGTCCAGGAAATTTCCAGGAAATCAATATCCACTACCTGGTCAAATTCACAGCAATCATAATTTTTCTACTGAAGCTCTTGTATCTTCATAATTTTATGTATTGTATGCATTGTGCTGCTGCTACTTAATTAGCTGATTGTATAAATGCATGGATGTACAAGTGGCCGATGAGCATATGCTACCTTCATCTTTAATGATCATCATTATAAACAATTTGAACAGGAATTGAACAGCCATACGTGCTTTCATCACACAGCAACACGACCCGTTTTCGCTCTCGCAGATGAGAAGAACGGCCGTCCTCACGGAACGCCCACCAGACAGAACTCGCGGCGCTCGGAGGGAGGAGCCGACCGCTGTGAATGGGTTGAGCGAGGCGAGAGCGGAGCCTTACTTCAGAGAAGAGGTTCAGCCAAAGAGAGGACCCGTCTGCTGTCATCAAATGGGACCCAATCGCAGCCTTGAACAGAAGAGTATACGGTCATCGTTCACCAACACTCATTAAAAAAAAAAACTAAAAAAATATTATATATATATATATATATATATACAACCCTCATTCGCTTTCCTGCTACACTACAGCATGATGGTAAAGTCTTGTGAAGTTTTTTAGGGAGGTGCTTCTTAATCAAAATACAGAGAAAATAATCAGTTCCAATTCGTTGGGAAAAGAATCTGAGTTTCCTCTTCAATCCTATCGTTTTGGTAATATTAATAATAGCATTATAATGTTTTATATGTGCTATTGATGGGAATTACGACTCACTTAAGTGTTTCACTTGCTGTAATTTAGTTTAAAAGTGCACGCTCCTCAAACAATATGTGGGTCACGTATTGTTTAGAGTTTCTGGTAATCCATTGTTGGGTGTTAGAGTTATAAAAGTAAGAATGCACTGCAGTTATATGAAAAATGATTCACGTTGGTGTGGAATTTCTTATGGAACTGCACAGTCTGGGGTGTGTTATTCTGCTTATATGACCACCGCCTCCAATAATTACAAGGTTTAATGTAGTAAAAAATTACTTGTTGCACATATTAATGGTTTTAATTTTATTTTATTGTCACGGAACGTTCACATGGTCGCTTGTTCCTTTATCAGTTTATCTGTCATTCTGTCAAAACGTGCAGTTTGCCATTAAGGCTCTGGGTTATTGCTCAGAAGGTCGGTTGTTCAAGCCCCAGTATCGCCAAGCTGCCACTCTTAGGCCCTTGAGCAATGCCCTTAACTCTCTGTGCTCCAGGGCCACGGTATCATCTCTGACCCAGCTTTCCAACATCGAAGAAAGAATTTCACTGTGCTGTAATGTATATGTGACAAGTAAAAAGGCAAAAAAAATTTTTTGGATTAGATTGGTATGTGCTTTTTGAGCATCCAATTCCACACTGAGTCTCCATTTGCTTTTATAATAACCTTCACTCTTCTCAGAAGATGCTCCACTAGATTTTGTGGAGATTTGTGCGTATTTATTTAGCCAGTTAGGACAGGTCTGTACCCTTGGCCTCCTCACCTTCTTACCTACATCAGTACCCACATATACATTACAGCACAGTGAAATTATTTCTACTGATGTAGGTGAGAAGGTGAGGAGGTCAAGGGTATAGATGGTGTAAACAATTCATCTCAAAGTTGTTCAAAAGGGTTGGAGCTCTATAGCAGAAGATCTTCATTATCCAACCCATGTAAAGTACATCTTCATGAAGCTGGCTTTGTGCACAGGGGCATTGTCATAGTGGAGCGGGTTTGGATCGCCTAGTTCAAGTGAAGGGAAAATCCAATGCTAGCGCATCTAGAGATTATATAATTGTCTCTAGATTTGGGTAAAAGTTTGAGGAGGAACCACATATAGTGTGCCCCAATACTTTTGGCCATACAGAGTACACGTCTCTCAAAAAATGTGTTTTTATATGTTCTACAACAATATAAAATAAATGAAAAAAGATCAAGATTCAATCAGGTTCAAGACCGATTTTTATTAATTAAGCAACAGATAGCATATACAGTATAATTAGGCTATACATTAATCTATAAAATAATTATTTGATATAACCATTTATATTTATTATATTTATTTACTTTATATTTTTCTACATTGCTTGTAGACCATACAACCATAAAAAAAAGCAGAACTTTCTTTTGAGACATTTTCTCCAAGCGGCCTTTTAGTCGTTTAGATAAATATATATATAATTTACCTCAGAAAGTGAATGTACCTTATACTTTTAAAGACATGAAGCTAAGGTAATCAGTGGCCTATAAAAGTTAGGTACTTTAAATCTTTATAAAGGTATACTATTTTAACTATAAAATACTCTATATTATATCTATAATATATCTACTACATTAATAACATCACTGTCAAAAACTGGAAATAAATGACCAAATTCAAAACATATCTGCATTTGAAAGTGCTTTTATATTTGATATACTATAAGTGACAAAATCAGGCAGGACACGACTAAATTAAAGGGTAAATAGTCTTGTTCAAGAATCAAACCATGCTAGTTTGATCCCAATTTAAACCAAGTCTAAACTACACTGGTTAAATTTGTGGATTCTTGGCATCTGCTTGGTTGGAATAAAAATCTGCATCCATATCGGTGCTTTCTGGATTAGATTGATGGTCTAGAACCTTTAACACTAAGCCACCATAGGAAGCTAGCAGGTATCTTGCACTGATTAAACCACTTTTACTATTTAAAATTTCTTACAAGATAGCAAGAAAAATACAACCTAGCACAAGCTTAAGGTTTTGTGTTACAGGTCAGAACATTGTGTGTTAAAATTCCAGCACCAACAATGTACCGTGGTTGGGTTCTTGAGCAAGAGCTTTAACGTTCAATAAACCAAGCTAAGACCATTAATTCTAATAAAATTCAATTAAAAATCAGTTCAACTCTAGTTAATTCCAACATTTCAACTGTAAACTAGCTTACACATCAGTGGTTCTGAATTGTATTTATTTAGCATATATGGAAGGAGTCTCCAGTGTCCAGACTTTGTGTCAAAATATGCACAAGTATGCTACAAAAATGTTGTGCTTGTAACAAAGCACTGACACTGGAGTCTCCTACCATACATGCTAAATAAATACAATTCTGAACTACTGATGTGGCAAAAAATCAAACCCCCACCAACTAGCTAGTAAAACACCAGCTAATTAGACAATTATTCTAGGGGTTATGAGATTTTATTTGCTTTACTGTTCATCATATTTCATTAGCTGCACTTTTACCCATAATTTACTGTCATTTTTTACATGAACATACATGGCCTAACCAAGTGTAGGAACTTCAAACCTTCACAATTGTATTGTCATTTAGTTCTGTTTTGTGTTGTTATATAGCCATCACTCCTCTGGGAAGAGTTCCAAGAGTTTGGAGAGTGCCTGTGGGGATTTTTGTTTGTCAGGTATTGCTGTTGGGGTCAGGTTTATTCCAAATGTGGTCACTGGGGTGGTGGTCAAGACTAAGTGCAGGACACTCAAGTTCTTCCAGTCCAACTCGTGCAGCAAGGTATTGTCATGCTAATGCAGGTACGAGGTTTTTGAGTTTCAGTGAATGGAAATTGCAATGGTAGTCAGTTAATTCAACTTTGCGGGGTATATGGTGTAATAGTTTGGTGTGGACAGATGTCTGGCTATACACGGTGGTATCAAAAGGTTTTGAGACTAGCTAGTCTCTCACACAGCAATACACACAATAACCACAGCTCCCAGCGGTCTTCTGGAATGTGTTCTGGAAGTCAAATGAATCGCTGTGAATCGCGCTCCATGAAAATGGCGACCTTTGGCGAGTAGGGTGAGTGCAGAAGTTAGACCGTGTTGTTTCCGGTGAGAAACTCACGTGTGAGGAGAGATTGGTGACAGGGTGCCTCACTTAGTCAGAATAGCAGATGTAATACGTGTGTTCAGAATAGTATAAGTTGCACAGCTCCCGGTCGATGTCGTTTGGCAAGCTGACTTATGAAGGTCGATGCTCCCTGTGACTGTGCGTGCAGTCTTGTGCTGTCATCTGTTGCGATGTTACAAAACTAGTCTCGAAACTTTTTGACCTAGCGTATATTGTAAAGCAGTGGTCCCCAACCTTTTTTTGCACCACAAACCAGATGAATGTCAGAGATCATTTTTACGGACCGGTTTAATGTCAAACAATATTTTTACGGACCCGCTTTTAAGGTGTGGTGGATAAGTACAACAAAATAAAATGATACGACCGGCATAAAAACTGGTATTTTCTAAATATAATAATAAACATGCATCCACTATGTTGTTTTTTTGCTTGGGGGTTTCAATTTAGTGGTAATGTATTATGTGTTGACGGCCGGAGCAGCCCCTTTAAGAAGGTAGCGGTTGTAGGTAAGACATGTGACCGAGGCATCTTGTCATGCATCAAGAGTGAGTCATAGACCGGTGTGGCAGAGAGAATCCGGTAATTTTCCAAAATAACACATCTTTCAGAATCAGTTCAAGTTATGTATTCCTTCTGTGTGGCTCGGTACCAATTGGCCCATGGACCGGTGCCGGTCCACGCTCGGGGGTTGGGGACCACTGTTCTAAAGGATGGAAAAGTACAGTTTATTGTTTTTATAGCTTGTTAAACATCAATACATACTTAAAGTTTGTTCTTATACTTTTATATCCTACTTAAGACACAAGGACAGGAAAAATCCCACAGGATATATTGATAGTCAGCAAAATATCAATTAAAAAACAGACTAGCATATCTGGATGGTTGTTTTTGTATGTTAATGCTTATGTTTAAGTTCGGTTGATTCACTTAAATGAGTCCAGATTAACCCATCGTTCCTTATTTACATCACAGGTTAAAAATGGCATAATATATCTATAGATTTATCAGGCTCAGATATTCTCTTCTCAAATTACTACTAAAAAATGATACTATTCCCATTCAACTCCAAATGCACTTTATCGTCCTGGTGGTTGATCTTGAATTTTCGTTTGGATTCAATGTTGAATGAAAGCGACACGGAGCTTCGCTATCGTGCTACGTGGATCAGTGTTATTGGCATCAACAATTATCTGTAGTTGAATGCAATATGTCTACACACAACGCTCTGAATAAACTAGAGTCAGAGACCACCGGTCTGTTGACTTGTATGCAATAACAAAGGAAATATATCAAAATCCGATAAGATAATAGAGGTGTCACTTTGACTGTAGCTAGGCTCACTACGTCCTTCGAAAAAAAAAGTGGTTTCACACTTTGACTGTACTATAAACATCACTTGTTCACCTAATAGGATGGGATTCGCATTGCTTCAGCTGGACTTTTCGACCAGATCACATCCGTCGAACGGTTCATGCTTCTGCACGCCGAAACCACGTTCCACATGATTAGCGACTTTTGATTGTATCTCCTGCATGCATTCTTACTAAATCTGGCCTCAAAATGACCCACCGGTAACTGAAAAGCATGAGACTGCATCTGATTAGTGAATAAAAAAAAAGTTACATATTCTCCCCGTACAATGCTGAAACTGCTTCATACACAGCATCAGGACTCACACTCTTTGACATGAGTGGACTTGAAACAGTTAACAATAAACTACATGGATCTCCGCTATCCTTGCTGCAAGACTTTAGGTTGTCAG
Organism: Silurus aristotelis; assembly: GCF_946808225.1. Classification (NCBI taxonomy): domain Eukaryota; kingdom Metazoa; phylum Chordata; class Actinopteri; order Siluriformes; family Siluridae; genus Silurus; species Silurus aristotelis. The sequence goes on from NC_139585.1 coordinate 25,642,446, forward strand.
GAATGTCATATTTTTTGAATTTGTTTATTTGTAGAATTGGGAAGAAAATGGAAATACTGTACTGCAGAGAGAGTTGGAAAAAACAAACTGGAAATCCCGAAAAAAACTGACACTGTGTTAATGAATTGAAACATGTATCTTTGTCCTCTCGGAAAGCTATGGAACAGAATGGATGTCTGTTTGTGCTTTGAGTCTTCACGCCTAGCATTTTTTTTTTTTCCTTTAAAGAATTAAAGCAAGCGAATGAAGTCGTATGTTGTTAATAAACTGAAAGATTGTTCTCGGATCGCCAGCTGAACACTACAAGGAAGGTGCACAAAATACCAATAATGCAAAAAGGACAATTTCTCAACAGGACAGAAGTTATATTCTCAGTTATAATGTACGGAGTACAGATTACATGCCCCTGTAAACTCCGGGTCAGAGAAATGGACTGGTCAGAGTAAACATAAGGACTCTGATCCATCTGGGCCAAGGACCTTCATGTACACATTCCCACTTATCGTCCACTGACATGGACATTCGCGAATTCATTGCAAAATATCATATACATATATGTGGGTGTGTATGTGCGTGTGTGTGTGCGTAAATATATATATATATATATATATATATATATATATATATATATATATATATATATATATATATATAGATAGATAGATAGATACAAAGACACACACACACACACACACACACACACACACACACACACACATGATATTGACCTCTGTGCACAGTGCTGCTTTATCAATGGGCTTCCTTGCAGCATTATGCAATTGATCCAGAAAGGTCCACAAAGGGACATAATCAAAGCACCTTGTACGTTTTTTTTCTCTCCCCCAACAAATTGGAGGATATTACTTTTGATTAGCAAGAAGTGTACCTCTTATGTATTTATTTATTTGTTTGTTTGTTTATTTATTTATTATATGTCTGTTTTTTTCTACATCTGCTTTTTTGCGCACTTTCTTGGCCGGCCTAGCATATTCTGGCGTATTTGTTTATTTATTATATGACTGTTTGTTTCTACATCTCCTTTTTTGCCCATTTTTTTTTCATGGGCGGCCTGCTATGCTCCCATATCTCCGGAATGAATATCTGCTCGATATCTGAACTTCTATGAACCATCCAGATTCTAATGTTTCCAATTTTGATGCGACCTATAGCAAAAGGAAATATGTGCAGCGTATACAGTGGAAAACATTTACATAAAATAAACGTGTGATGCCTGACATATAATTAGGTTTTGTCTTTCATGACTATGGAGAGTTGAATATTGAATCTTTGAAGAATTTCGAGGAGGTTGGACGTGTGTAACGATCTTGAAGACATATAATGAAGTAGATATTTACAATAACGGCATTTGGCAGACATCCAAATTGACATCCATTGTCCAGAGCGACTTACATTTATCATTACAACTGAGCAGCTATGGGGTTAAGGGCCATGCTCAGGGGCCCAGTTATAGTTGGGGCTTGAACTCATGACCTTCAGATCCATAGTCCAATGCCTTAACCACTAATCTACCACTTCTTATTGACTTGACTTCGAAATTAGAATGCCCTGAAGGGCTCGAATGCTATAAATACGGGCAGTTGCTAGTAACTTTAAGGTTCTAGGTTCAAGTTGCTGTGGCTTTAGGAAAAATAAAACACTCAACCTTTAAGTCCTTAAATAAAAAGAAAGACGTTTCATCAACCATGTTCATGAAAGGCATTTATTTTACATGTGATGTTATAACTATAATCTATTTATGTAATCTATTAAAGATATAGTTATATATTTCTTTTTGATATAGGTTCCTGATCCAAATATGTATATGTACATCTATGTTTCATGCCTCTTGTCTCTTGTCCTTCCTGTCATGTCATATTACGTTTTGTTCTGTGAGCCCAAAATTGAGTTTGTGTATAAATGTGTGTGTGTGTGTGTGTGTGTGTGTGTGTGTGTGTGTGTGTGTGTGTGTGTGTGTGTGGACATGGGAAGTGTTAGCATGACTGAACACGATATATGTGTACTCCTATTTTGTTATACAACTGTACACTGTGTATACACTAGGATCTGAAAGTCAGTGAGTAGTTCACAGAACTGTCCGCAACCCTTTTCTACGAAAGTCCATCGGAAGTGAAACTATACTGTGGGCTGAGTACGTCTGCATTCATGATTAGCTAAATCAAATCATATTCACAAAACAATGGATATGACCGGGCTTTATTGTACGTCTCAAGTGCATGTCGGCTACGTGTGTGTTTACAGTGGGGGAAATAAGTATTTGATCCCCTGCTGATTTTGGGAGTTTACCCCCGTACAAAGAAATGAACAATCTAGAATGTTTATGGTAGGTTTATACAAACAGAGAGAAAAAAATGCATAAAAAAACAGAAAGGTTTTAAATTAATTTGTATTCGAGCGAGCGAAATAAGTATTTGATCCCCATTTAACCGGCAAGAATTCTGACATCCACAGACCCCAAATAGTCCTGTCCTTTAAAGAAAGAACTCCTAATATCAACTCTTGAGGTGTATAAAGACACCCATCACAGAATCACCCTCTTCCATTCAAACCTCTCCACCACCATGGACGAGACCAAAGAGCTGTCAAAGGACGTCAGGGACAAGATTGTAGACGTGCACAAGGCTGGAATTTATGGATTTCTTTTGATATTCTGTATTTTTCTGTTAAAATTAACCTACCATAAAAATTCTAGACTGTTCATTTCTATGTAAGGGGGAAAACTCACAAAACCAGCAGGGGATCAAATACTTATTTCCCCCCCTGTACGTCGGCCTTGTAAGTGAGCCTTCGAGCGATTGTAGTGTGGTGCGAATGAACCCTCAGTATGGATTCCCATTCATCCACATGGCAGGCATCAATAAACCGGAAAGTAGCCGTGTATATCAAAACAGTTGTGTTCCTCGTTCATACACAATGTCATCATAAAGCTATTAGCATCCTACCACATAATAACCAAGTTTCTCCATTATCCTTATACATAATTTAATGACTGATAATATAATCTGAATTTTTGAATCACACAACTTCAACGTATAATAACTAACAGTAGCGTCACCCCTAGACCTTCAGTGATTTCCTATCTAAATCGGTCCACCTCTTAAAGGTGAATTTCAAATAAAATTTCAATTTTAATCATTCTATAATTATGATGCTACAGCTACAGAAACCATCAATATTATAGATAAACGCAGTATAACACTGCGCCGCATCACAGACAGTGAGAATGAATGCCATTACTAAAGCAAGAAACCCAATGAACACAATTCAACAAGTCTCCTTTCACTGAAGCCGTCATCTCTAGCAGAAGCATCGATATTAATCTTATAAAATGATTGAGAATGATGAGATGTTTTTCTTTTTTCTTTTTTCTTTATATAAAGGCAAATTGTGTATTTTGGTGCAAATTCTACAGGAAAGCAAACGCAAAAATATAAACCGTTCTTAAAAAGTCCGTCTTGTAAATGTCTTTGTAAGTGTATCTGGGCCCGAATTAGTTTCTTCTCCTTTGTCAGCCATTGTGGAATGAAAAAAACCCAGCTTTTAAACTCTAATATATTTGAGCTTGTGCAGTTTGCTACAGATGCTGGTTACGAGCGCTAATCAGCGCACTTTCAGACCATCTAATCGAAGAACCTAAAAAAATGCCAGCGTTGGACACCTGCTAGAGGGCCCTGGAGTGACTGAATCGCAATCTGATTGGTTATGGCCAAACATGGAATTTATTGTGAAAAATAAATAAATAAATAAATAAAAAAGCCGATCCTGAAGGCTCTTTGGCAAAACGTGATGTGCCAAATCCGATCGGATAGAAACTCTTAACAAATTTCTTAACATTTCTTAAAAAATCGTTGATAAACATTCCCCAGAATGACTGTGACACTTTTTATAACATGACTCAGTAACATGAGTTATATTAAAACAAAAAGGGTTGGAAAGATGCTATATTTGTCATCTAGAGACAGTAAATAACTAGTAAAAGCTATTTTAAAAGTACAATGAAGAGTGACTACAAATAAAAAAAAATACAATACAATATTGGAATGTAAAATAAAAATAAAAGCGGAATAAAATCTCCCAGTCTTATATAAATGTACCGAGTAATTTTTCCAAAGATGGTGACATTTAACATGCATTTAAATTACATGCAATAATTATCCGACATCCTGCAAATAAAAACTGTTTCATCACTATGAGCGTCAGAAAGGCGCCTACCAGACTCATGATGAACAGGTTGTTCTGAGCTGGATGAGTGCGTTCTCAGTTGTGTGAGACGTCCTCAGGCAGCATGTTTGGTAGTCTGCTAGATGTCCTCAAAGTTCTCCGAGTTTGCTGCCTGTAATTCGCTCAGCTGCCTTTTGCTGCTCGGGGCCTCGTGATTGGCTGCCGAAACAGACAGCAACACAGCCACTCAGGGGCTTTTGGTAGTGCAGTACTGGAAGTTTGCGAGGATGTTGCAAGGCAGACCAGGATTCTTGAGAGATTCTTCTAGGCTGAATGGTCAGGGTGGAGATTTTTGTAGGTGAACCTAAGGTAAAATTCTATCCACAAATGTACATGTTTCTAATAGATATAAAGGAGCATGTGCATAAAACGTGCATACTATTATTACTACTAATACACACAATAATAATAGTAATAATAATAATAATAAAATCCAGACACCTGCTTATCATCCTAGAACATCTTGTTTCATACCATGGACATGCAGAGCCTCCACAGCTTTTTACTACAAGCATAGGATTTGTGCTTATTCATCTCCAAGAGCATTAGAGATGTGTGCTTCACGTGTTCATTGGGAAGGAGGTCAGGGTTCTTTGCATGGTTCTTCCACGGTTTTCCATCCAAATGACTGAAGAGCGGCATAATCAGTCAGGCAAGAGCAGTTGTCAAGCACATGAAGATATTCCATACAGTCATGGTTTGGGGAAAGATGGCAAGAAACCATTAAAGGAACCAGGCCCAGAAGAGAATCCATCCTCATCTGGGTGGCACCAGATGTCCATTCATTACAGTTCCATCATTATTGAAATGATGGCTCTTGGGAAGCCTAATAGGATCTTTAGGCTTTTCATTTTGCGAATCCATGGGATTTAATAGGAATATATGGGAATAAATATGTGAATTACAGGTTAGCCTCTAACTAGGAACTCAAATGTAGTTAAAAGAAATCTTGCAGGATAGTCTTGGTTAAAACAAGATTTAATGCAATTTCAGTTAAATTTTTACACTGCATATTAATCAAACACATGCACACTTACTGCAGAGATACTTAGGCCACACCCCCTACATGCACTGCGCTGTGTCAAACTATTGTGCAACAAAATTATACTAACAATTAAATTAAATAAATTCAATTGCTTCCATATTGCCACAAGTAGGGTTGCAAACTTCCAGGAGTTTTTAAGACTGGAAACTTTTTTTTTCATGAGAATCAATGTAAAAATGTAGGAATTAACAGGAATAAACTAGGAATTTACAAAATTGCCGGTTAGCCTATGATGGGGAACTTAAATGTAAAAATTGTGCAGGAGAATCTTGGTTAAAACAACCAGATTTAATGCCATTTTAGTTGAATTTCTACCCTGCATCCATCACACACATGCACACAGCACACTTACTGCAGAGCCACTGAGGCCACACCTCCTACATGCAACGTGCATTCGTCCATAACATTACACACATCATTTCTCAAATCCTGCACACAAAATAATATTTTTAAAAAACGTCCAACTTGGCGAGTCATCACGAAAATTACATAAATATTACGTAAACATTACATAAGTTTATGTTGTTATTGACTTCCTTGTGCTGTGAGTAAGCAATTCAATTCAATTCATTTTTTTTTGTATAGCGCTTTTAACAATGAACATTGTCTAAAAGCAGCTTTACACAGATAATGTGGTGATTAAAAGTAAATATGTTCTTTATAAGTAAGTTTGTCCCTGATGAGCGTGCCGGTGGCGACTGTGGCAAGAAAAAACTCCCCGAGATGCCATAAGGAAGAAACCTTGAGAGGAACCAGACTCAAGAGGGAACCCATCCTCATCTGGGTTGGACCGAATGTCCATTTATAGCAGATATACGATGTTGCGGGGTGCAGTGATGATGATCAGAAGCGAAAAGTATTCCTGAGTCAATGTAGCAGTCTGTTGAAATTAACTACAGTCCAAATCCATCCTCAAAGCGCCCGTTCTTACTCCGGAATTTCATGGAACCACCCAAGGTCTTGCTGAGAAACCGTCCCCAGCTGCACAGAGTGGCCTTCAAATAAGGAGAACACTATCCAGAGGCAGACCTGGATGAAGTGGAAAGATCCGCAGAAGGAAGAGTGGTAGGAACAGTGGTCACTCAATATGCTATTTTTCCCTCCTATCTTCTCACTCTTTAACTCAAGTCAAGTCAAGTCAAGTTTATTTCTATAGCACGTTTCACAACAGACATTGTCTCAAAGCAGCTTTAAAGAAATCAACAGTTAAGGTAAACGATGTGTATTTATCCCTGATAATCAGCCGTGGCGACTGTGGCAAGGAAAAACTCCCTTAGATGTTATGAGAAAGAAACCTTGAGAGAAACCAGACTCAAAAGGGAAACCCATCCTCATTTGGGTGACATCAAGAGTGTGATTATAGTCTTTAAAACAATACAGAACACTGGAGAGTGAGAACTAACATGAGTACTGGAATTTAAGATTATGAGTCATGTTATTTCTACAGTCTTATACTGTCCCATACTATATTATACTCGACCGAGAGAAAGAGAGAGAGAGAGAGAGAGAGAGAGAGAGAGAGAGAGAGAGAGAGAGAGAAGAGGGGTGACAGGAAGTAAGCTATTGTGAATGAATTTATACAACTACATATACAAAAAAACAAATACACTGATTGAGCAGATATTTAATTCAGATTATAAATTAAAAAAACTGTCGAAAAAAAGTCATCCCCTACAAGCAATCCCCAGTTGTTATAAATGCTATGCTAAATGTAAGCTAGCGCTAACACATTTCATCGTCAATTTATGAAGTTAGCTAGCTCAAGCTGTGATTCTCTTCTACCTTCTGCTTGCCAGGTTTCTGTTTTCATACAGAACTACAGTACTGGTCAAAATGTTAGACATATTACTATTATTTTATGTTTTTGAAGGAAGTCCCTTATGCTCGTCAAGCCTGCATTTAGAAAATAAATTTAGAAAAACTGATCGAAAATACCGAACAAAACAGCAATATTGTGAAATATATATTAAGAAATATCTATAATTGTTTTGCAGTATTTAAAACTAAATCAGACAAAACAAAATGTCAATTTTCTAAATCTGTATTCGTTTGCATGTCAGCTTATGACCTAACAATATATTAATGTTTATTTCTGATTTATTTCAATAAATTCCAGGTAAATTTTCAACTTGGAATATTTTTAAAAAATTCCCCAGATGAAATTCACATAGAAATTTTCCAGAAATGTACTGCGCCTATATGCAACCCTATATTCAACCTTCCTCAGCTGCACAGAGTGGCCTCCAATGGAGAAGAACCTATCTAGAAAGAAGAAAGGAAGAACCACTGATACATCAAGAGCATTCAAACATCTCAAAATATTATATCCATGATCCCTCCAGATCTGCTCCTTTACCTCAGAGGAACCTTCTCATAAAAGACTTGACTAAATAAATCTGGATTTAACCTAAACATTGAGACCTGAACACCGATTGGATGGTGGTTCTATAACTAAAAGGTTTTGTAAAAAATATTTTTTCAGACAATAACTTGGAAAAAAAAAAGTTTCAGAACTGTGTTTCCCCTTTAAACACACACTTTAGTGAACTTGTGGTTCTGTTATACGGAGAACGAATAAATGAAGAAGAGGAGCATGCACATGCGATATTCTGGAGGTCGTTCCAGAAGAGAAGGTAAAACCTGAAGCATCAGGTATTAACTGTTGGTGAACTGGGATTGAAGTACCAGTGATCCATGTTGTCTTTCATCGTTTGGGATGCACCTGATTCCTCTCAATGAGTTCTCCTCTTAACTTGGTAGTTACTCGGATTAACATGGGACCTTTAAATTTTTATTTTAGAAACGGTTTATTTCTATATGGTACAAATGCATTATAAGTTGGTAATAACACAGAGTAGGTTCTTCAGGCATGCAAGAAGCTGCACCAGAAACCTGGTTGCTACCAAACATCTACAGCACTTCCAGGTAGATACATGCACAAGTGGCCGTGGTAAGTATTACTCAGAAGGGTAGGTGTTGCATGTGGTTTTTGCACTTCCTCTATCGACCTAGGGCTGACTGATACCCGGCTCTTTCTGTGGAAGGGCTTTTGGGGGAGTTGCATGCAACAAGCAGGGCACATCGACTTGGAGCACGAGCGCACTAGGGGCGGGAGGGTAGGAAGGAGGAGGAGGAGGAGGATGGAGGAGGAGTAGGGGGAGACGAGCTGCAAGGCCGCCTTCAAAAATGGCGTCTTCAAAGGGGGGAAAATGACTAATATTATGAAAACATTTTTTAAACCAAGCAGGCCCGAGGTATTGACGTGAAAACCGAAACCGGCCATTTTTTGTTGTTGTTGTTGTCGTGCATATGTATATTTTATTTATTTAACAAAACGAGCCGGAGCAGGAGCCTTTTTGGGTTTTTTTTGGAGGAAACCGTGTTAAATTTTTTTTTTTTTGGATGTTGCGTCGACGGGAGCTAGCTTTAGCCTCGCGCGCCGCTCACGAGCCTCGCGTTTTCTCTTCGCTCCCCTCTTTTTTTTCCTGCTCGTGAAAAGCGCGAGTTAAATGCGCGTCGCGCGCGCCTTTTATTCTTCGTGTCGTCGTTGCTATTATTATTATTATAATCATTATTATTATAATTAACGGGGGCGGAGGAGGAGGGGGTGAAACGAAATGTAGCGCGCGCGCACCGCGGACGTCGGTGTGCGCCTCCATTTTTCTCTTTTATTTCTTCCTTCTCTCTTTTTTTTATTATTCCAATAACCCGAACGAAAGGGGTGAAAAGGGGGAGGAGAAGAAGACAACCGAAAGGACGTGTACGGTCACCCGCGTGCATCATCCCTGCGTCTACAATCCGGTAAACCGACTGTCCTTTAATTTCTCATTCTTTCTCTTTTTTTGCAATACTTCGGCGTGTCGTGTGTTTGTGTGTGTGTGTGTGTGTGTGTGTGTGTGTGTGTTGGGGGGGGGGGCATTAATTAGGCTGATTTTGAAACCGAAAAGGAAGTGAGGTGCGTGCGTGTGCGCGCGCGCGTGAGTGAGTGTGGTTTGCTTTTTTTTTTTTCTTCTTTTTCCTCTCTTTTCTTTTTTTGGAGGTGGTTTGGTGAACACCCCCCTGTATCACGCACTCTCACTCTCCTCCCCTCCATTTCTCTCTCTCTCTCTCTCTCCCTCT